>NC_066583.1:645449697-646649697 GCF_024323335.1 Lathyrus oleraceus
CCCTAGGCTTAGCCTAGTGGTCTTGTTGCTAATATTTGCTTGATTTTTCAGGATCAAAAGCATAGTGCACATGGAGAATGAATCAAGTTAAATGCAATTGATGTTGTTTGATGTTTGTACACTAACATAACATTGTTTTGTAGGTTGTGAAGCTTGGGCTTGAGCTCATAGCTTGCTTTGTTGTGCATTGATCTGTATAGATTAACTGATTGAACTTTTGCTGTTTAGTTTTGTCTGTCTGAGTACTAACTATGTTTGACTGTTTCCAGGTACTTTTAGTTGCTCAGTTCCTTGTGAACTTTTGCTTTGCTTTGCTTAAGCAACTTGCATTGAGGTATAACTTCCTAACTTCATGTAGTCTAGAGACCCGGCTGTTACCGGGCCGGGCAAATAAATGTCTGAAGTCCTCCTTAAGAGGCGATGATTGTGATTGTTTAATTTTGTGCCTAAGCAGGTGAAAGTCCTCTAAAGAGGCAATTGGTGGAAGGTAGGGATAAGCAATCTATCCCCCACTATTCAGTGGAGTCTTCTCCTTGCTCCCATTACATGGTTGTAGCATTGAGATCCTAGCCCAAGATCTTGTGCAGTGCACATTGTGTCAGAGTCTCTGAGTATAGAAGGGTTCCCCCATTCTGGACCCATGCTCATTTGTCAGAAGCTCTCCCTGGTTAGGGATAAGAGCTGTGAGGTCTGATCCTCACTTCATCCTCTCATCTGCTTCACCTTAGCCTCGTAATGGCAAGGTTAAGAGCAAACCCAGCCCGTACAGACGACTCGCTTCGGCAGTCAAACCTATTGTGTGAGCCACTTGTTTGGTTATAGCGCGTGCTATGTGGATATCTGATTGACATGCCTGCTTGAGATGTTTGTTCTCATTTGATGTATGCTTGTATGTCGTTTGCTTGTGTGCTTGCTTCTTTCCTGGTTAGGATAGGCTTGCTTATGCAAGTAGGATAGAAAACCTGAACTTAGGGTGACTTTGCATGACAACATCTAGGCTCGAGTCGTAGTCTCCCTAGTGTCGTGTCTTCCCCTGGTTTCTGGTTAGGAATCTTTCTCCCTTTTAGGGGAACTACATCGCCCTGATCCTCGTTCCAGACGAGGTATGTAGGCAGGGGGTCGTGCGAGACCTCTCCGGGCAACCTTTTTCTTTTTTGCGTGTGTTTGTTTGTTATCTGATTGTGCGTTTGGCTCGGATGCCGATGTAAGCCCAGTGATTGGCTGTCGGGCTCCACGTTTGCCCTTTTGAGTGTGTTTTGGTTCGGATGCCGACGTAATTCCATCCAGTGGTTGTCGGGCTCCATGTTTGCTACCCTTGCTTGTTTGTATGTTTTGTGTTGTTTGGCGTGCGTAAGCCGAACTACAGTGGCTCTGATTCTTGTTCCAGACAAGATATGTAGGCATAAGGTGCGATACCTTATCGAGCTCGTTCCTCTTAACCCCACCTGCGTTCCCTGTGTGTGTGTGTGATGTTTAACAACCTTTTCTTTTCTTAGAACGTGGATCCCGTCGAGTACGACGGACGTGAGGGGTGCTAATACCTTCCCCTTGTGTAACCGACTCCCTTACCCTTTCTCTTTGGTCGCAAGACCATTTCCTTTCCAGGTTTCTCTGAGCGTTTCCTTTCCCTATCTTGGGATAAATAACGCGCAGTGGCGGCTCTGTGTGTGTTTTGTTTTTAGCTCGCCAGTTGATTTTTCGCAGGATGCGACAGCTGGCGACTCTGCTGGGGACCACGGATGTAGACCTGTGCTGGTCCATCTTCCCTAAGCGAGTCCTTCCTAGCGTTCTAGGATAGTTTAGGTTGCTTGTTTTGTTTGATTTATTGCATTTATTATTCTGACTGTGTATATATTTGCATTAATGTCTGCATGCATCATACTATCATGTTGTTGCCGTCCTCTGTGCAGGTGGTTCCCTCTGTTTGGGGTGGGTGTTCTGAGTGGGGCTAAAACCCAGGCCCGAGTATACACCTAGGATTAGTGTGGGTCTCACGTTCCTCATTTGCTAAATCAGCATGATGTTGTAACGTGACATACCACAAGCCGGACGAGGTTCATTTGATAGTGCTTTCCATTGTGGAATATTTCACTTTGGTTGAGTTACTTCATCTGAACTATTGACTCTGGTGACCGATCATTTCCCGGATCTTTGGTTTAGACGATCTCAGGAGAGCTACAATGGCACACCCGAAAGGGCAAACCCATTGAGTATCTCCGCCCGATTGTCGAGACTATTATCCGCCTTAGGATAACCTGTTTAGAATTTACCTGTGAGGGGAGGGTGATTCTTACAGATGCATGTTCAGATGGTGACTCAGATTGTGACTTTTTGTTCCGTGGGTCCTATTTATAAGTCGGATTTATGGCCGTTTATTTCTGAGACGCCGGAGTGCTGTCCGTGATATTTATCAGTGGGGATCCGTTTATTTCAGGATTCCCCGGGCCGAGATATTTATCAGTGGGGATCCGTTTATTTCAGGATTCCCCGGGCCGATTCAGATGGTGATGGTGTGTCCGCTCAGAGACCAGTGATGATGATGATGTATCTATCTTCCGTTTATTTCGGAACCCGTGGGTCAGATTTGTGATGGTACATTCTTCAGATGGTCATGATCGGTCCAGAGATCAGATTCAGTGCGGATGATCAGATGGCTTGGAGGATGGCAACGCATTGCATTCATTCATCAGCATCATTGCATTTTGCATTAATTGCATCTAACACATGTTTACCCATATGCAGGGACACTTTTGATCGAGATCCTGGTTGAGAGACTTTCTGTTCAGATATGAGGACCGGTCTGAAAGACAACGTTGCCTACAGTTTCTTCAATCCAGAGATTGGTGTGCTGAAGGAGATGATAGCATTGATTACACCCGACCATGTGGGGATGTTCAGAGAGGCATACGGTAGTATCCTGAAGATGGTTTTCAGACTCACTGACAACGACAGAAGTGCCATTCATACTCTTTCTCCAGTTCTATGACCCGGGTCTGAGATGTTTTGTATTCCGGATTATCTGTTGGGACCTCTGATGGAAGACTATGCTAGCATTCTGGGTATGCAGATCCGAGATCAGATTCCTTTCTGTGCTATTGAGAGAGAGCCAGATGTCCTTGGGATTTCCTGTGCTCTTTATTTGAGTCCGGAAACGGTCAAGGAAGGATTGAAGGAAAAGGAAAGTCACCCGGTTTTCATTTGAGTTTCTTGGAGGCTAAAGCCAAGGAACATGCTACTATGGGTAACTGGAAGACGGTGTGCGCATTGATTGCTGTGAGCATTTATGGGATTGTTCTGTTCCCCAATCAGAAGAATTTTGTAGACCATAATGCTATCAGACTGTTCATGCAGAGAAACCCTGTTCCTACACTGATTGGAGATGTCTACTACTCAGTGCATAACAGGAATGAGAAGAGACGTGGTGGTCTGATCAGGTGTTGCTCTCAGTTGCTCTTCAAATGGTTTATAGGATATTTGCCTTCCCGAGGTGCCTTTGTTCAGATTGATCCCAGTGTCAAGTGGTCCTTCAGGTTGATGGGTCTGCGGGCTGATGACATTGCTTGGACTCATAATGGCTTGGCTGGACAGGATTTCATATATAGCTGCGGGAGATTCCCTAATGTGCCTCTCATAGGAGTTCAGGGTTGCATCAACTACAACCCAATGCTTCTTAGGAGACAGATGGGGTTTGCTGTGGAGGTTCCTCCTCTTGAGCGGGAGATTCAGGAGTCCTTTTACTTCTCAGCTGAGGGCGATCAGGCCAAGCTGGTACAGGTGTCTGGGGCATGGCGCAACATCCAGAGAAAGGGCAAGGTTCCGTTTGGCAAAGTCAACAGCCGGTATTTTCCTTTATTCGATGATTGGCTTCGGAAGAGGATTGAGTCTACATTTCTACCATTTCCGGGGGTGATCCTGTGTGTCCTATGATTGAGGGTCCAAGTTCTTCTGTCAGCATGGAAGAATTCCTCGAGATGAAGAGGGCCAGAGATCAGTTGCTTGCAGAGAAAGTGGAATTGGAGATGACTGTTGCTCGGTTTCAGACAGCCAACCAGGAGATCAAGATAAAGATGGAAGATCAAGACAAGCGACACGCCTTGGAAGCCAAGCGCTTTGAGATGGACACGGCCTACTATGGGAAAATAAGCCAAGCCTTGACGTCATCCAACAGGGAGCATGACATCACAAAGGAGAAGCTGTTCAGAGCATCAAAGGTGATTGAAGATGAGAAGAGGAGGCAACTCCTTGTCAAAGATCAGAGGGATACTAGAGCCAAAGTTCTGGCTGCAGAGTGGGAAGCGGAGAAAGCAAAGATCAGGGCTGAGAGGGATCACTACATGGCTGAGAGAGATCACTACTTCAGGCAGATGAAGATTCATCAGAAGGAAGTGGGGAGATTGCAGCAGGAAAACACCGAACTCAGGTTCGCCGCAGAGTTCGCGAAGATGGTTGATGATACAAGGCCTTCTGTGGGACCCTCATCAGGCTAGCTTTGTCATTTGTGTGGATTACCGTCAGGCTTGTTGACGGAATCTACTTGCTTGTATTTCTTTCCTGATTCCGGAGGATTGTATTTGATTTTTATCTGGATTGATGTATGACTATGGCACTTATTGTGCACTTTTGGCTATGTGATGGTATTTTTCATTCAGTGGTTGATCTTCAAGCTTTATTTGCCTTACCGTATGCACTCACACAAGCACACACATGGTTGGGGTATTCATGCTAAATCATATATCTCTGATCTGTATGAGGGAAGTAAATGCTGAATATCAGAATATTGCGGCCGGATTACTATTTGTCTCAATGAAGCCAGGATCAAGAGACAAAGTGTTCCTCATGTGGATGGACATTGCATTCATGCATGATAACTTGTTTTCTATTTTGCAGGTGTTAGTTTCTAACCTGTTTGATTGGCACAGGAATGATGAATCCGTCCAACACCGACATTCTCGAGCTGAAAGAGAAGATGGGAGAGCTGATCAATGTCATGAAAGAGTTCGCCTTGGGGCAGAAAGTAATTGCCGAAAAGGTGGGGAGGATTGAAGACTGGCTGAAGATGGGGAACATGCAAGGAAACGCTTCGTCATCTGGACCAAAGAAATCCTTTGGTAATGACCAACATAAGGATGAGGGTGAATCGAGTGCTGTGTACGCCCAGAGAGGACACGGTAGGGGTCGTTACTACCAGCACACTGTGGCGGTAACCCTCCCTGCTGGTAAACAGTCAGTCCGACAGCAACCTCAGACAACCCCACAGAAGATACAGGGAGCTGGGAGCCAAGTGAAAGGAAAAGGGGTTGATCATCATTTTGACAAGCCACCCATGCCATATGCTGCTCTGTTTAAAAAGTTGATGGATCTTGGGATGGTTCAGCCAAGGATGTTAGCTCCAGTGAGATCAGATCAGAGGCCACCTAACTATAATGAGAACGCCAGGTGTGAATTTCATTCTGGTGCGCCTGGGCATAACATTGAGGGTTGTAGAGCCTTTAAGCATATTGTCCAAGACCTGGTGGAGTCCAAGGCCCTCCATTTTTCACTATTGTCAGATGTTAATGCTAATCCCATGCCGGCGCATGGTCAGGTGATGGTGAATGCAATTGCTGAAGATTCAGATCACGCCTATACGGTGGGGGAAGAGACTGACAGTGACTGTGAACTTGAGTCCTGGATAAAATCGTGCGTGGCAGGGAACTGGAAGGCTTAAAAAGATCAGCACTGTCACTCATCCTGAAGAGTAATAATTTCTTGTTTTCAGTTTATATGCATGAAAGCCTTACGTGTTGCCCGACACGTAATGGTCAATTGTAAGGGCCACCTCATGTTTAAATTTACATTTCTGCATCATTAATAAATGGATGTTTTTTAGTCAAAAAGCGGTGTTCCCTGTTTTTCATTTATTTTTGCAGTTTTAAAAACAAAAAAAAATGGCAATGTTTGTTTTCATTTTTTCCTTTTTGATTTGTCTCGTCCCAACTTCAAAAATAGTTCTCCGGATCTCGTTGATAACAATTTGGTTACCCCTCATATGACTGCGATAATCCGAGCAATCAGGCTGACGAAGAAGGCGAAGAAGATTGTGATCTGCTGGAATTAACCAGGATGTTAAAACCAGAGGAGAAGGTGATTCGGCCGCATGCAGAGCGGATTGAGGTTGTTATTCCAAGCACGCTGAGGTCGGAAAGTGAAAATTGGGGCCGCTTCAGAGGCGAATCGAGAGCAGGATGGTAGTCGTGTTGAAAGAGCAGGTGGATGCCTTCACCTGGTCATGTCAGGATATGCCGGGGTCGGATACCGGTGTCATTGTGTACAAGCTACCAAGGAAAGGAGACTGTACTCCAGAAAAGCGAAACGCCGGTGCTACTTATCAGAGAGCCATGGTGACTTTGTTTCATGATATGATTCGTCGTGGAATCAATTGCTATGTTGATGACATGATAGCAAAGTCCCATGCGGAAGTGGGGCATCTGGCTGACCGGGGCAAGTCGGTTGACCGGTTTGAGACAATTCAAACTGAGGTTGAATTCAGATAAGTGCACTGTCAGAGTGCGGTCCGGTAAGATGATTGGGGTTCATTGTAAGAGAGGAATCGAGGTTGATCCTGCAAAAAAAAAAAAAAAAAAAAATGCCTGAACCGAGGAAAAACAGAAAAAGAGGTTCGTGGTTTCCTAGGTAGATTGGACTACCTATCATGGTTCACATCTCATCTAATAGCCACGTATGAACCCACATTCGAGATGTTAAAAAAAAAAATCAAACGGTCAGGCGAAATATTGATTGCCAAGGGGCATATTGAAAAATAAAAGAATAAGTTGCAGGAACTTCTGATTCTGTTGCCTCCTGTGGAAGGAGCAATTGTTAATCTGGTACTTGACAGCCTTCGAGGGGTCTACGAGGTGAAGTGGGTCAGCATGACGAGTCTTGTCGAAAAGAGCATGCAATTTACCTTAGCAAAAAGTTTACCGACTGTGAAATAATACATTCACTGTTCGAGAAAACTTGCTGTACTTTGGCATAGGCTGCTCGCCGACTGAGACAGTATATGCTGATTCATGCCACTTTGTGGATTTCCGAGATGGATCCGATCGGGTATGTGTTTGAGAAGCCAGCATCGACCGGACGGGTTGCGGGAGAGCAAAAGAATGTTGACTGATTTGTGATCCGCTCAGAAAGCAATCAAGGGGTGTATTGTCTGATTACATCTCCACAACCCATTGAGGATTGTCAATCGATGAAGTTTGAATGCCCTGATGAGGACATCTCGAGGTGCTCCAATCGAAAGATTGAGAGTGACCGATCCCGGAGGAGGGGCCTGACCCCAAATCCGAACGGATTCTGATGTCTGATGGGGAGGTTAAGGAGAATAAGATTTTGTTGCCCGGATAACGTTTGAATACACCAACGACGGTGTGATTGAGTAGGAAACTGGTATCCTGGGTATTGATCTTCGGTGTGTCTACTGGGGCAACTCCTTTCTCATTGGTATATGGAATGGAGGCGGTATTACCTGTTGAGGTTCAGATTCCCTCTTTGAGAGTCCTGATGGACGTGAAATTGCAAGAGGCTGAATGGGTAAGGACCCGGTACGAAGAGCTAAGCCTGATAGAGGAAAAGAGGCTAGCATCCATCTGTCATGGGCAGTTGTACCAGCAAAGGATGAAGCGCGCTTTTGACGAGAAAGTACGACCTCGGGTGTATCACATGGGTGATATGGTGCTAAAAAGGATCCTTCCTCCTCAAAACGATCGAAGGGGCAAATGGACACCGAATTATGAAGGTCCATTCGTGGTCAAGAAGGTTTTCTCTGGTGGAGCCTTGTTGTTGACGACCATGGATGGCGAGGATTTTCCATCCCCTGTGAATGCGGACGCAGTTAAAAAATACTTCGTGTAAAGAGACCCGCTGGACGAAAAGAACAAAATAGTCCAGGCAAAAATGGGCGTCCCGGCGAACCAAAAAACAGAAAGAAAGGTTCGGGCAAAAATTAGGGATAAAAATGAAAAAATATACACCCGGCAAGTCGAAAACCTGAACAGGCGACTTGGGCAAAAATGGGTATCCCGGTGGACTGAAAACCCGAAAGGGCGGTCCAGGCAAAAGAGGGATTGAAACGAACAATTGCGTCTGGCATGATCGTTTGCGCTCTGGTTAAAGCATCATGGATAATGCCCGGTAGGGATCAGTCAGAATCGTCTTGTTCAGAAGGCAGAAAGCATGGAGAGTCTGAGGACATATGGGGTGTAACTGAGTTGGAACTCGATGAGATTACGGGTTTCTCATTGCCATTAGGATAGATTTTTCCTTTTGTGCAATTACCTCTTTTCAGGAATTGCTTCCTTTTGTATTGCTCATTTGAGCCACACTTTTCCAATCAATAAAATGCATATTCAGTCAAATAATTTGGTTTTTGTTTTTCATTACCGCTTTGATTGCAAAAACATCCAGATATTTTTGATAAAGAATCTTGCATTTTAAGACATACAGGTCCCTTCCAATGCGTGCATATAAGATTGAAAGCTTGAAATCTTATTTGGAAGGTGGAGTGACCCAAGTGTTGAAATCTTGACACGCCTGGGGCACGGTTTTATCTGACGTTCTGTTTTGCAGGAACTGTTAGATATTTTCACTCACTTGCAGGTTGTGATGTGGAGGCTTTGTAGCAAATCCCCAGAGAGTTCGCTCAGGGACGAATATATGAAGAGAATGTCAGTGACGTTGA
Source organism: Lathyrus oleraceus (assembly GCF_024323335.1). Classification (NCBI taxonomy): domain Eukaryota; kingdom Viridiplantae; phylum Streptophyta; class Magnoliopsida; order Fabales; family Fabaceae; genus Lathyrus; species Lathyrus oleraceus. The sequence continues at coordinate 645,458,417 of NC_066583.1, forward strand.
GACGTACGACGATCCTTGATGTTAATCAAGAAGACTCTTCAAAGTCGAAAGACTCGAAAGTATGTAATTCCCCGCAAAGTTCGATCAGGGACGAGTGCACGAAGAAGGGCGACGAAGAGACGACGAGAGACGTCCGACAACCCTTGAAATTAATCAAGAAGACTCTTCAAAGTCGGAAAATTGAAATTTATGTATAAATCCCAGGAGCACGTCCCTCGTCGAGCGCGGAGCGACTTGGAATACAAGATGATGGAGCAGAAAAGGTCCAGATGAGTCTGGGGGTTCTCAAAAGTGGAAAGCTGATACGAGACTGGAAGGTAGATACCGTGGTTCGACGAGTCGATGGGTGTTCTATACCAACTTTTCTCATTTCCCAGCGAGGTCCCCGAGCAGAGTTATAGGACTAGCTCCCCAGCAGACTCAAGGTCTGTGGACTACCCCAGCCGAGTCAGGATGGTTATTCCCCGGCAGGTTTACAACGGTGTTTCCTCAGCAGCCAGGCCAGAAGGTTGCTATTCCCCGAGTGTTAATCCTGCCAGTGGATTGGACGAGTTTCCGTAGCAGACTGATATCTGCATCCCCAGCTGAGTCAATTCTACCTATGGATTGCATGGGTTGTCCCCAGCGGAGTGGCATTCGCTTCCCTAGCAGGGTCAGGATGGTTATTCCCCAACAGGTGTCAGATCGAGGCTTCCCCAGTCGACAATCCTGGAGATTGCTATTTCCCCAGCAGAGTATCTGTGAGCATTTTCCCCAGTAAAGTCAGCAGGTATCTGTGAGGGTTTTCCTGGAGCGGAGTCAGGATTGATATCCCCAATAAGTCAAGATTGGAGTATCCCCACAGAGCGTTGGTAGTGTTTATCCCCAGCGGTTTCTCGAGTGGATTGGGTGCAAAGGAGGTTCTTCCCCAGCAAGGGTTGCCTTTTCCCAGCAGCAGTGATTCCCCAGCATGGTGGAAGTCCGAGCGGTGACGAGATCCTCAGCGGAGTGTCTCGTATTCCCCAGAAGGGTCCCTTGAGGGGGATATTTCTTTTTATGCATTCATCATGAAAAAATAACATGGCATATTGCATAGAAAAATAAATGATCGCGTAGCATTTCCATGTTTATGGAGCATTACGCAGAAAAAATCAATCATGCATCATATTACAGGCATAAGCTAGTCTCAAGCTGTGGTTACCGTTTGAGAGGTGATGTTGCATCAAAGTTTCTGTCAAGCGAAGATGGGAGCGATAATCCAAAGAATTTTTCCGGTATTCAGACCGATGTGGCATTCAGGCCAGTTTCCGATTCTCAGATCGAAGAAGTTTCCGACGATCAGGTCGAAGCACTTATGGCAATCAGGCCAGTTTTCCGGGGTTCAGACCGAGGCGGTATTCAGACCGATGTGGCATTCAGGCCAGTTTCCGATTCTCAGATCGAAGAAGTTTCCGACGATCAGGTCGAAGCACTTATGGCAATCAGGCCAGTTTTCCGGGGTTCAGACCGAGGCGGTATTCAGACCGATGTGGCATTCAGGCCAGTTTCCGATTCTCAGATCGAAGAAGTTTCCGACGATCAGGTCGAAGCACTTATGGCAATCAGGCCAGTTTTCCGGTGTTCAGACCGAGGCGGTATTCAGACCGATGTGGCATTCAGGCCAGTTTCCGATTCTCAGATCGAAGAAGTTTCCGACGATCAGGTCGAAGCACTTATGGCAATCAGGCCAGTTTTCCGGGGTTCAGACCGAGGCGGTATTCAGACCGATGTGGCATTCAGGCCAGTTTCCGATTCTCAGATCGAAGAAGTTTCCGACGATCAGGTCGAAGCACTTATGGCAATCAGGCCAGTTTTCCGGTGTTCAGACCGAGGCGGTATTCAGACCGATGTGGCATGCAGGCCAGTTTCCGATTCTCAGATCGAAGAAGTTTCCGACGATCAGGTCGAAGCACTTATGGCAATCAGGCCAGTTTTCCGGTGTTCAGACCGAGGCGGTATTCAGACCGAAGTGGTGTTCAGACCAATTTTCCGGTATTCAGACCGAAATGGCGATCAGGCCGATGTTCCGGTAATCAGACCGAAGTGGTTCTCAGACTAAGAAGAAGCAAAGAAATTTCGGGGTTCAAGAAAAGCATAAAAAAAAAAAAAGAGATGATAATCCCGAGTGGATGTGTGGTGATCAGGCCATGGTTGTCCCTGTGTTACCATTTATTTTGGTATCCAGGTCGACGTTTCTTTCGAGTTGGTTTCTTCGCCGATGCTGACAGGCGTTGTTAATTATTTTCCCATCAGAGTGCAAATTGTTCGTCTGTTCTTGGTATTCAATCACTCTTCATCCTGATCATCCGAAAGCCGAGGCTATTTCGTATCGACAGGTTCACAGTGGATTGAATAGGGGCAGCTGTAACACCTCAAAATTTGCCCTCCTCTTTTGGGACTAAGCTTAACATATTGCATACATTTTTAGGTCATTAGGCATTGCATATTGCATATCATATGGTTACATTGTGCAAGCTATCCTCCCAAGTCTTGATCAGAAGATGAGGAAGTTAAAGTGCAAGCCTAGGGTTTATTGACTGATCATGGGCCATCTGAGGATTGGACTGTGAATTAGGGTTTCATGATTCTCAATGATGCTGGTCTTGTTTAAAGTGATTCATCATCATCATCATCATGGTCTTGTATTATCCAGAAGATTCAAGAAGTTTGAAGCAGATTCCTTGAGATTAGGGTTTTGACCACTGGTCAACCCTAATCATCTGCATTGGGCCAATCAGGGCTTGGCAAGGAGATGAGGTCTACAATGGATATGGGGATCATCATGTGATTATTTTGAGCTTATGGAAGCTAGGGTTTCTTCATTGAGCCATTTCATCAGGAGTTTGGGGCTCAATTTGATCAGTCAAGTTGAAATTCACCTATCAGTCAGAAAAGTCAACTGTGCCTGGATTGATGGATTTGGAGGAGGGAGAGGGCAAGAGATACTCCATTCATGTTCAAACAAGTCTCATTTGACATTTCAAATACTCACATTGAAGGGTTTGAGGTCATACCAAAAGTTTCCAAAAGGAAAAATGACCTGTGGTTTCAAGTTTCCAAAAAAGGGGCAAGTTTTTGGAACAACTTCAACTCACCTTTCCACCATCAAAAAAGCTTCAAATGGAATTTTGTTGAACATGAAAGTTGTAGATCTTTCTCTCCAATTTCCAAAAAGTCCAAGATCGTGAGAATCGGATGAACGGTTGAGGAGATATGATCAAATTACCACCGAGCGTGCATGGCAAAATTTTCCATGTATCGATGCATACGAATTTCGCATCGATGCGTGCAAGGCAAAAAGTTCCATGTATCGATGCATACGAGTTATGTGTCGATGCATACTGTTAAAAAGTGCCATGTATTGATACAAACAAGTTACGCATCGATGCATACTGTTAAAAAATGCTATGTATCGATGCATACGAGTTATGTATCGATGCATACTGTTGAAAAGTGATATGTATTGATGCGTACGAGTTGTGCATCGATGCGTACTGTTAAAAATGAGCTATGCATTGATGCAGGAGCTTTTGTATCAACGCACAACTCTGTTTTGATCTTGCATTTGCCTCTAAACATCAAATGTGACTTGCTTGAGCTGTCATGAGCTGTCATATGGCAATAGTTGGCAAGGGCGTTTTGGAGTTTTCACAATTAAACCACATTATGCTAATTACATTTGGTTTGGTTAATTAAGGTGATTAAGTGTGGATTAAGTTGAAGTATATATTCCTAATCCTAACAAACTCATAACAGAATTGCACACTTTCCAAAATCAGATCAAAAAAAAACTCTTCATTCTCTCAAAATTCTTCAAGAACACAAAACCTTCAAATCCAAAGAACTTCATCAATTTTGGATCAATCTGCGAATTTCTTTTTGATTTGAACTCCTCTCATCATCATCTCAAACTGTTTTTGGTCATTGGAGCACAAGGAGTGGTAATTCGCAGCTGTCCAAAAGTGCATCATTCATGGTGAATCTTGAATTCGAGCCCTAGGAGCTACTACAATTGAACCTGGACGCATCAATCATCTTCCACAAGTTCATACTGCATCTGTTTGGAGCTAACACGCGCGAATTCATCTAATTTCATCGCTGCCATTTCCAGGTGTGTAAAATTCGAACATCACGATTCTTTGAATGCTTATAGGTGTTTTGTAGTTCGTTCAACGTAGAGCATCGTGATGCTTTCAGTTTTGTGAATAGATGAATGTAGGCTAAGAAATCTAGATTCAAAGTTTTGAGGACAAACCCTAGCGCGATCGATTCATGAGATAGAGGAACTTTTAGGTTAAATTGAGTTGATATTTGAGATCTACGTGTTAAGACGGTTCTAACGGTTATCCACTTGTCCATTTTGGTGATGTTTTGGAATTTGCGTGTTCTTGAGTTGCTGTATGAAGAAGATGAAGTTTTCTGGATATATTAGTGTGTTTGATCTGAATTCGCGTTTGAATTTTCAAATGACGCGTTTCCCGCTCCCGCCTCCATTATTTACAATTGTGCCATTGGCAATTTTAATTAATTATAATTTAATTCTTAAAAATTCATAACACCTTAGAAAATTCACCAAAAATCATAGGAAATTCAGAAAAATGTGTGGATTTTTTCTTTGACTTTCTCATTGACTGTAGAATTTGTTTGACCTATTGGTCAAAGTTGTGCATGGTAGGAATAATGTTTGACTTAGGGATCTTTAACATGTACTCATTTTGATACCTTTGGCCAATTCCATTGTGAAATCCTCATAGTATAAAAGAAATACTGGGAAATTTTTGTGGTGATTGTGGACTGGTTGATGCTTATTTACATGTAAATTTCATGAATTTTGGATTCCTGGTGTTTGAGTTATGAATTTTGGAATCTAGGTGTGACAATTTGTGTCACACCTCATTATGTCAATTTGCTGGATTTTTTTGAGTGACCTATACTTGTTGGATTAATGTGAAATTTTGCATGATGGTTGATTAACATGTTAAGAGGTTATGTGAATTTTTGTGGAATTTTACATTGCATTTTCAAATTGATTGCTATTTTTCATCTCTGTTGGTCAATTGTGCAAGCTCATGTGATACATTTTGGTAGATTTAACGTGAAATGCTCATATGGTATTGAATGATCATGAAATTTGATATGAATGTTGTAGACACATGATATGACATCCCTGTTTTGGTCTCACTCATTTCTTTACTGTTTTCATTGAGTTATGAATTTTTGAAGTGGAAGCATGTGTTGATGTTGTGATTTGGAGCATATAATTGTGTCTGTTTGTGTTGATTTTCATTGACATAGTTACCTTGGTCCAATTAGGCTAAAATTTGGTATGCCATACCTGGATTAGGTCCTGTTTAGGTGTAATTTATTTGAGAATTTTTGAAGTTGTTTTGATGTGGATTTGAATGCAATAGTTCTGTTTGCATGTTTGGTGCTTCATTTGAACTAATTTGCCTTGTTTTGTGCATAACATGAACATGATGAATGATATAAACATGAGACTAATGGTGTTTGCTCTTGTTTGACATTAATTTGACTTTGGTTGGTGAATACCTTGCTGTTTAGGAATTTTTCTTGCCTTTGGACCCTAGGCTTAGCCTAGTGGTCTTGTTGCTAATATTTGCTTGATTTTTCAGGATCAAAAGCATAATGCACATGGAGAATGAATCAAGTTAAATGCAATTGATGTTGTTTGATGTTTGTACACTAACATAACATTGTTTTGTAGGTTGTGAAGCTTGGGCTTGAGCTCATAGCTTGCTTTGTTGTGCATTGATCTGTATAGATTAACTGATTGAACTTTTGCTGTTTAGTTTTGTCTGTCTGAGTACTAACTGTGTTTGACTGTTTCCAGGTACTTTTAGTTGCTCAGTTCCTTGTGAACTTTTGCTTTGCTTTGCTTAAGCAACTTGCATTGAGGTATAACTTCCTAACTTCATGTAGTCTGGAGACCCGGCTGTTACCGGGCCGGGCAAATAAATGTCTGAAGTCCTCCTTAAGAGGCGATGATTGTGATTGTTTAATTTTGTGCCTAAGCAGGTGAAAGTCCTCTAAAGAGGCAATTGGTGGAAGGTAGGGATAAGCAATCTATCCCCCACTATTCAGTGGAGTCTTCTCCTTGCTCCCATTACATGGTTGTAGCATTGAGATCCTAGCCCAAGATCTTGTGCAGTGCACATTGTGTCAGAGTCTCTGAGTATAGAAGGGTTCCCCCATTCTGGACCCATGCTCATTTGTCAGAAGCTCTCCCTGGTTAGGGATAAGAGCTGTGAGGTCTGATCCTCACTTCATCCTCTCATCTGCTTCACCTTAGCCTCGTAATGGCAAGGTTAAGAGCAAACCCAGCCCGTACAGACGACTCGCTTCGGCAGTCAAACCTATTGTGTGAGCCACTTGTTTGGTTATAGCGCGTGCTATGTGGATATCTGATTGACATGCCTGCTTGAGATGTTTGTTCTCATTTGATGTATGCTTGTATGTCGTTTGCTTGTGTGCTTGCTTCTTTCCTGGTTAGGATAGGCTTGCTTATGCAAGTAGGATAGAAACCTGAACTTAGGGTGACTTTGCATGACAACATCTAGGCTCGAGTCGTAGTCTCCCTAGTGTCGTGTCTTCCCCTGGTTTCTGGTTAGGAATCTTTCTCCCTTTCAGGGGAACTACATCGCCCTGATCCTCGTTCCAGACGAGGTATGTAGGCAGGGGGTCGTGCGAGACCTCTCCGGGCAACCTTTTTCTTTTTTGCGTGTGTTTGTTTGTTATCTGATTGTGCGTTTGGCTCGGATGCCGATGTAAGCCCAGTGATTGGCTGTCGGGCTCCACGTTTGCCCTTTTGAGTGTGTTTTGGTTCGGATGCCGACGTAATTCCATCCAGTGGTTGTCGGGCTCCATGTTTGCTACCCTTGCTTGTTTGTATGTTTTGTGTTGTTTGGCGTGCGTAAGCCGAACTACAGTGGCTCTGATTCTTGTTCCAGACAAGATATGTAGGCATAAGGTGCGATACCTTATCGAGCTCGTTCCTCTTAACCCCACCTGCGTTCCCTGTGTGTGTGTGATGTTTAGCAACCTTTTCTTTTCTTAGAACGTGGATCCCGTCGAGTACGACGGACGTGAGGGGTGCTAATACCTTCCCCTTGTGTAACCGACTCCCTTACCCTTTCTCTTTGGTCGCAAGACCATTTCCTTTCCAGGTTTCTCTGAGCGTTTCCTTTCCCTATCTTGGGATAAATAACGCGCAGTGGCGGCTCTGTGTGTGTTTTGTTTTTAGCTCGCCGGTTGATTTTTCGCAGGATGCGACACTACTACCTACACGTTTCTCGACAATGACTTATCCCCTTATCTCATCAACCATGTCATGACCCAAGACCAAAACAATTCATCGGTCCCTCCTTCAAAACCAAACACCTCCCCAAACATGGCCCACACCACACCTTTGTCAAATACACTCCCTCAAACAATATGGCCCACTACTCCCTCAAACCGGCCCTAATCAAATTCAACCCCTACTCTAAACTCATCACTCCCCTCCCCACAATCAAATCATACCTTGCAAAATGATCTTCCCCATATCTATCAACCTACCGCCCAAGCCAACACAAAACCCATCACTAGGCGTCAACATGGCATTTTTAAACCTAACCAAAAATACTACAGTTTACTCACTCATGCCACAAAATCCCCCCTCCCTAGGAATCCAGTGGGTGCACTTAAGGACCCTAATTGGAAAATGGCCATGCATGATGAATATAATGCTTTAATTAAAAATAAGACGTGGGATTTAGTACCACGGCCTCCTGATGTTAATGTTATTAGATCTATGTAGATTTTTAGACATAAAGAAAAATCAGATGGATCCTTTGAGAGGCATAAAGCCCGACTTGTAGGTAATGGTGCAGGTCAACAGGTTGGCATTGATTGTGGAGAAACTTTTAGCCCACTTGTCAAACCGGCTACCATCCACACTGTTCTCATTCTTGCTCTTTCTAAATCTGGGCACATTCATCAATTAGATGTCAATAATGATTTCCTCCATGGTGAACTCAAAGAAAGAGTTTACATGTATCAACCATTAGGATTCAGAGATTCCAAACATCCTGATCATGTGTGTCGTCTCCGCAAATCATTATATGGGCTCAAACAAGCCCCTAGAGCTTGGTACAAGAGGTTTGCCTACTATACTTCATCGATTGGGTTTTACCAAAGCAAGTGTGATCACTCTCTATACATCTACAAGAAAGACTCTCATCTAGCCTACCTTTTACTATATGTAGATGATATCATCATTACCACCTCCTTTGATGCTTTGCGAAAATGCATCATCTCTCTCCTCAACTTCGAGTTTGCTATGAAAGACTTAGGACATCTCAACTACTTCCTAGGTATTGCCGTCACTCGCCATAAGCATGGTTTATTCCTCACGCAGAAGAAATATGTCGAAGACATCCTCTCACGAGTCGGCATGTCTTCATGCAAAACTTGTCCAACTCCAATTGATACAAAACCCAAGATGAGTGTCGCACATAGTGTCCCGTATGAGGATCCGTCTCTCTACCGTAGTCTTGCAAGTGCCCTTCAGTATCTCATATGCGGTTCAATAAATCTCTCTCTTTATGCATAATCTGATGGACACCCACATGCACGCTCTCCGCAGGATATTACGCTACATTCAGGGCACGAAACACTACGGTTTACATATTTATCCCTCATCTACTACTTCATTACTATCTTATACAGATGCAGATTAGGGCGGATGTCCTGACATTAGACGTTCCACTTCCGGCTATTGCATGTATCTTGGAGACAATCTACTTTCTTGGTCGTCTAAATGACAACCCACACTCTCACGCTCTAGTGCTGAAGCAGAATACCGTTGAGTTGCCAATGTGGTATCTGAATCATGCTGGTTACGAAACCTTCTGCTTGAGTTACAATGTCCTATTCATAAAGCTACCATGGTGTACTGTGACAATGTTAGTGCCATCTACCTCTCAGGTAACCCAGTTCAGCATCAACGAACGAAACTCATTGAGATGGACAGTCATTTCGTTCGTGAAAAGGCCGCTCGGGGGTCAAGTCAGGGTTCTCCATATCCCCTCGAAACATCAAATCACAGATATTTTTACCAAAGACTTCCTCTCATATTTTTTTAAGACTTCAGAGACGACCTTAGCGTCAGTCCACCTCCCGCTTCAACTGCGGGGGAGTATTAGAATATCTCTATAATTAGTATAATTATTAGGATATCTCTATAATTTATATACATCATAATTGTATATTATTAGCTTTCAAATATAGACATTGTCATATTTGTATATAATGAATATTCTTATCAATGAAAAGGCATGGATTAAATTACTTAAATGGATTAATTTTGATGAGTTATTTTGAATCCAAACTCACTGATAACCGATCGTCCATCCACCTCTAAGTGAAATATTATTTAAATGTTAATCATATTGTTTCCGTATGTCATGTTCACAAATTATGTTTTACTATAATAACATTTTTATTCTTTCAAAGTTTTAATTTTAAACTGTGAAGATTATTTTTTCGTTTTGATTACTAGTGGCATAAGATTCACCAATTTAATTTATGTGGCATAACACTGCATATATTTTTTTATTTTTAATATTTTTTAATTCTACTTAGCAAATGCTGCCATGTTTATCGTACCATATCAAATCTTCCATACAAAAATTAATTGTATAAAAATAATTTTAAAAAAGCTAAAAAAACTATAAAAAAATTGATAAGGAAAATGTTTATTAAAAAGCTAAAATTTTTTTTTAAAAATATTTAAATAAATAAATAAAATAAAAAAAACAATTATTAAAAACTACCAACTCAAAACTATAATTAAAAAAATAGTATATTGTTAAAGCATTTAACTATCAAATCAATGATCATTATTTAAGAAAAAAATATCTTCTTATTCGATTCTTTTGTTTATACATTCATACTCAAAATTTAAAATAAAATAAATATTAAAATTTAGAAAAATTTGACATTCAAAAAATGGTGGGTTCAGTTGGGATTTTTTTCTCGCCTATCAGTTCGGTCCATCTCGCTTTAAGCTCGTCAATAAAATGGGTGGATTAACCCACCAACCTAGTTATCAAACATTCAAAATATAATTCTTATATATTTATTAGTAATACATGCAAAAAAAAATTGATAATTTTTTATATATTTATTAGTGAATATACTGTTGGAAAACCCCCAAAACCTATGGAGAATTTCAATAAATCTTGATGAACAAGATTGTTATTACCCATACAATGACAATAAAAAGAGAAGAACAATGGAAAAAGAAAGAAAAGAACGATGAAGGAGAAGAGAAAGAAAATTCTGCAGTGTTTCTCTCTACCCACAAACTGTGGAAAATTTCTTATTCACTTTACAACTGCAAAATACTGTGAATACAATGTTATGAATGCTTTATTCACTTCATTACAAAAAATAAGGGTTACTCCCACTATTTATAGATTTCGGTTAACTTGGACCTCAAGGCAAAGCCCAAAACTATAAAAGCCCAAAATAGCTAACACTACTAAAATAGACATAAGTCGAAATTCTGTGTGAAACAACGTGCTTCGACACTTCGATACTAACACAACTTAACACACTAGGTGGTTCGACACTTCCTTGTTCTGTCGAGCAACCTGCTTCGACACAAGGAATTACAATTCAATACACCACCTAATTCATTGTGTCTAAGCTATCTACATTCATCATAGCTCTTAGCCTTCTGAACACTTCGACCTGCACTCCCTTCATCATGATGTCTGCAATCTGATTCTCAGTTCTGTAGTGTTCCACATTTATCTTCCCATCTGCTACCTGCTCTCGAAGATAATGGAACCTCATCTCGATGTGCTTGCTTTGACCATGTGCTATCGGATTCTTCGCCAGATTGATAGCTGACATGTTGTCGATCTTCATGGTAATTGCTATATGACTCTTCACTGTTATTTCTTCTACCAGATTCACCATCCATGTTTCTTGACATACACAAAGAGAAGCATCTATGTATTCTACTTCGCACAATGATAATGTCACTACTAGCTCTTTTCTCAAACTCCAAGGAACGGATGCACTACCTAGCATAAACACATAGCCAGCTGTGGATTTTCGATCATCGGCATCACTACACCAACTTGAGTCGGTGTATCCCACTAATTTGCATTCTTTTCCTTCATCAGCTGCAAGAAACAAAATGCCATAGTCGAGAGTTCCTTTCAGATACCTTAGTATCCTCTTCGTCGCTGCTAGATGTGATACCTTTGGCTTCTGCATGAACCTACTCACCATACCTACAATGTATGCTAAGTCAGGCCTTGTATGACAAAGATATCGAAGTGACCCAATAAGTCTTCTATATTGGGTTGGGTCGACATCATCTTCATCTGAATCTTTCGATAGTTGTAATCTGGGCTCAACTGAAGTCGAAGTTGGGTTGCAATCTTCCATCTCAAATCTCTTGAGAATTTCGCATGCATACCTTCTTTGATGCATCATCAAACCTCTACCACTCTTGTAGAATTCGATACTAAGGAAATATGATATGTCACCCAAATCTGACATTTTGAATTCCTTGTTGAGATCACCTTTGAAGTTTTCGATCTCCTTCTTGCAACTACCTATTATCAACAGGTCATCGACATAGAGAATAGTATAAGCAATTCACTCTTGCTTCTTCTTACATATACTCCATGTTCACATTTGCACTTCACAAATTCCTTCTCCCTTAGAAAGTAATCTATCTTCTTGTTCCAAGCTCTTGGAGCTTGTTTAAGTCCATACAGGGCTTTATGCAGCCTGTACATTTTTCTTTCTTCGCCTTGTTTCACAAACCCAACTGGTTGTGCAACATAAATTTCTTCTTCTAATGAGCCATTAAGGAATGCACATTTCACATCCATCTGACATATCTGCCAATTATTCATGTTTGCTAGACCAACAACTAACCTGATTGTTTTGTTCCTAGCAACAGGTGCAAAAACTTCATCGAAGTTGATTCCTTCTTTCTGAAGAAATCCTTTCGCCATAAGTCTCACCTTGTGTCGAGTCACTTCTCCTCTGAGATTCAACTTCACTTTGTATACCCACTTCACATCGATTGCCTTCTTGTCTTGGGGCAATTTGACAAGTGACTAAGTGTTGTTGACTTCAATTGACTTCAGCTTTTCGTCAATTGCTTTCATCCACTTCGAATCTTTCAATGCCTCAGCTGCATTGACAAGTTCGACATCTGTGTAGAAAGCATAATGTACCAGCTCACCTTCATCATTAACCACATCATCTGATGTAATCACACATTCTTGAAATCTTACAGGCATGTGTCTTGTTCTTTGAGGTCTGCTTGTACTTGCTTCACCTCTGACTTCTTCTTGTCGAACTTCTCTTTTAACTTCACTAGTTGGTTCTTCACAAAAGATTCTCACTGAATCTTTCTTGACATTCTCAGTCCAATCCCACTCCTTAAGCTCATCTATGATCACGTCTCTGTTGATCACAACTTGCTTATTCACTGGGTCGAACAACTTGTATCCTCCAGTCGAATGATATCCTATCAGGATCATCTGACTGGACTTATCATCAAGTTTTCTTCTCAATTGATCTGGCACATGTTTGTGTGTTATAGATCCAAACACACTCAGATGACTCAAGCTAGGCTTGACACCAGACTAACATTCTTCTGGCGTGATTCCTTCTAGCTTCTTCGTCAGACATCTTTTCAGGATATATGTCGCAGTCGACACAGCTTCTCCCCATAATTCTTTGGGTAGATGCTTGTCTTTCAACATACTTCTAACCATAGTCATAATGGTCTATTCTTCCTTTCCGCGACTCCATTCCGCTGTGGAGTGTAGGGTGGAACTACCTCATGCATAATCCCTTCTTTCACACATAATGCATCGAAATCTTTTGACACATATTCTCCACCACCACCAGTTTTCAAAATCTTGATCTTTCGACTGCTCTGTCTTTCGACCATAGATTTAAGCTTGGCAAATACCTTGATCACTTCACTTTTCTTCTTGATCAGGTAAGACCATAGTTTTCGACTGAAATCATCTATGAATGTAACAAAGTATTTGTTACCTCCAATCGAATCCATCTGGAGAGGACCACATACATCAGAGTATATGACTTCAAGAATTACCTTCGACCTACTTCCTACATCCTTACTGAAGTTGTTCTTATGCTGCTTCGCTTGCACACATTCGTCACAAACTTCGTTTGGAATGTCAATTTCTGGTAATCCTAAAACCATATTTTTTCTCTTCAAATCTCCGATGTCTTTGAAATTTAGATGGCCAAGTCTATAATGCAATATCCATTCATCTTTGTTGGCTGCTGTTGCAAGGCACTTATGCTCCATCACATTAAGCTCAATCTTGAAGGTTCTATTCTGAGACATTTGAGCCTTCAAGATCAACCTTCCATTTGAGTTGAGAACTCTCATCATCTTGTCTTTGATCGACATCTTGTAGTTTTTTTTACCAACTGCCCTATGTTGAGCAAATTACTCTTCATGCCTGGTATGTAGAAAACATTTTAAATTACTGACCTCTTGTCATCTTTCCTCATAATCAGAACATCACCAACACCTGCAGCTGCTAGAGTGTTGTCATTTGCAAATTTCATCATATTCTTCATTGAGGGCTTTATGTTGACAAACCAATCTTTTCTTCTAGACATGTTTGATGAGCATCCTGAGTCCAAGTACCACTGGTCCTTGAATCTCTCTTCTTCTCTTATTGTAACCATCAGCAACGTCTCTTCTTCTTCATGTTTTGCCAGCTTTGCATAAATTTCTTGATTCTTCTGTTTTTCTGGACAATCACTAGAATAGTGACCATACCTTTGACAATTGTAACACTGAATGTGACTCTTGTCTAACTTTTGACCACCACCTCTTCCCCTACTTGCAGCACCACCTATTTGGTTGCCTTGGTTCCAGGGTTTTCTCTGATTCAACCAGTTTCCTTCTTGGTGATTTCGACCAGCTGAATTGTTGTAACCTTCTCTGCCTTTGTCGTCATTCCAGCTTCCTTTGCCTTTTCTTTCTTTTGTTGATTGAGCCTGCAAAGTCATATCACTCTTCGACTTTCCTGCAGCTTTTTCATCCATTCTTTGTTCATGAGATTCAAGCATCCCTTGAAGCTCTTTCTTTATCAATTTTGACAAATCTTTTGACTCTTTTATGGCTACTACCACGTGGTCGAACTTTGGAGCCAACGACCTCAAGATCTTTCCAACAACAGATCTTGATGTCAACACTTCTCCACATACCTTGATTTGATTCACCATTTTCGTAACCTTGGTAAAGAAATCAGTTATACTTTCATTATCTTCCATCTGAAGTAATTCATACGTTCTTTTATGAGTTTGTAACCTCACCTCTTTCACCTTCTCCGCGCCTCCAAACGACTTCTCCAGAATTTCCCATGCTTCTTTCGCTGACTCTGCATCACTAACCTTTTCAAAGTTATTTGCATCAACACATTGATGGATTATAAAGAGAGCTTTATAATCTTTCTTCTTCAATTCTTTATGTGTAGCCTTTTCTTGATCTGTTGCGGCTTCTGCAAGCGTTGTTACTCCTTTCTTCACAAGATCCCAAAGATCTTGATAACATAACACAACCTTTATCTACTTGCACCAATTCTCATAGTCGTTGTTCTTGAGAATCAAAAGACTTGCAGGAAAATGCCCGTTTGGATTATTCGTTGCCATGGTGATTTTTTTCCCACGAATCGATTAAACTAGAGCTCTTTATACCAAATGTTGAAAATCCCCCAAAACCTATGGAGAATTTCAATCAATCTTGATGAACAAGATTGTTATTACCCACACAATGGCAATGAAAAGAGAAGAACAATGGAGAAAGAAAGAAAAGAACGATGAAGGAGAAGAGAAATAAAATTCTGCAGAGTTTCTCTCTGCCCACAAACTGTGGAAAACTTCTTATTCACTTAGTGTCATACCCCAAAATTTACCTGTTAATTTTTATGATAAATTGATTCATGCATGGCATTCATTTCACATTTGCATTCATTCATTAGCATACATTCTCATATAAATTATAAATTTTAATTTATTTATTATGTGATACAGATATAAAAAATAATAATAATTTTGGTTATCTGTATGATATAAATAAATTATATATATATAAATAAAATAGTTTTAATTTAATGATAAATAAAAATAGATTTGAATTTTAATTGTAGAATTAAAATTTTAAATTAATTTTATTTGTTAAAGCTCATTAAATTATAAAAACTATTTTTTATAATTTAGTGACTCATGTTCCATTTATTCATTATTTATAAATAGTATTTATTTAGTAATTCACGTTTTTACTTAATAAAATTTATTTATAAGAGTAACATTTTTTTAAAAGCCCATAAATTATAAAATAATTTTGGTTGATATAAGTAAGAATAATTTTGATTTTTTTTTTAAATGGTGAAAGTAAAAATAGAAATAGGTTTAAATTTTAATTCAATTATGTAACTAAAATTTAAATTAATTTTTATTTGTTAAAAGTCATTTAAATTATTCATTGTTTATAATAATATTTGTATTTAATAAATATTTAGCAATTAAACCCTAACTCTCCTAAAGTATAGGAAGGGATCCAAATATTTAGTAAGGTTAAACTCTAACTCTCCTAAAGTATAGGAAGAGATCCAAATATTTAGCAAGGTTAAACCCTAAAGTATAGGAAGGGATCCAAATATTTAGTAAGGTTAAACCCTAATCCACACCATTATAAATACTTCATATGGCTGCAGCGAGAAAAAAAAGAGAAAAAGAGGAGAGATACAACAGAAGAAGATACACAAGGCAAGGCAGAAGCAAGAAGATTCACGGGCAGGGAAAAGAGAAGCAACCATAAAGCACTCATAGCCTGAATAAAAAAACACGCATACAATGAGCAAGCTAGAAGAATCAAATCCCCAGTAAGTGTTCATTATGGAATTTGCATCCAGCATGATTACCTTGCAATACTCCTTAATTCATGCATGAATAATATTGGTTTAATATATATATTGAGATGATGTATTCATGGTTTGGTGGATGTTGATATTGCTTTATTCAAGTTTGCATCTGTTCTTGATATGTCATAGCATGTTGGAGAAATTATGTTTGTATGATTAAATAATTATATCTGTCATTTAATTATTATTATATGAGTGTTGTTTCTAGCATGATTATGTTTATTTCACATGCTGTTATTACATAATAATGATGATGATGATATAATGGTGATAATATAAATCTTTGGTTGTCTTTAACATGTATGTGTAAGGTTTGTTTTATCATTATCACCTGCAGTAAAGAGAACTAATACATGAGTAAAATAATATAAGCTTCTTGATTTGTGCATGGCTATTTTTATTATTGCATGATGATTACATATGATCTTATTTTATGTGTGTGGTTGGATATAAGGTGAAGTTACAGGTTTGTTGTATTCACATGAAAGAAACAGCATGAGAAAAATAAAGTAGCTTGCCGTAAGAGAGAAAGTTGTAACATGCATGGTGGTGTTGTGTCAAAATGGAAAAATCCATGTAGAATTAATATATATTTTAATGAAGGCGAATAAATAATGAATAGACCAACATGGCTCTTTGGTAGCTCCCCCTTCACTGCAACGTAGAGGTACTGTGAATATAACTGTCTAGATGTATGCTAATAGGATTGCATGGAAAGATAAATAATCGAACTTAGATAAATTAATTCAAGATAATATATCCGAATCCAATCATTTCCACACTTGCACCTCTAGGGTAACCCTCTCTTTGTTGCCTTACGATATTACGGTCATGTCCCGCGAATGTGGGGATACCCTAAGCAAAGACCCTTTCCATTAAATCATCATCATCCCTAAACATATAAGTCATAGTCCCTTCGATCAAAAGGTCAATGTCCCTACAAGATAAATCATAGTCCCTCGAACGTTGCCTTCGAATATATGACCTTGTCCCTCGAACGTTGCCTTCGAATATATAACTTTGCCCCTCGATGACCCTTCGTTGTAGCCTACGATTAAATGATGATCGTCCCTTCGAATGCTAAGGTATCCTTATAAATGTTGCCTTCATTGACCAATCGACGACCCCAAGATGTCCCTTTACATCCAAAGGATAAGACTGCTTACTTCTCAATAGTAAGGACAATTTTACCCTCCTAAGGATAGGAAATACCTATAAAGACCTTGGTTAGGTATAACTCTTAAATGCTTGCTCACAGCTTAAAATACTTTTCACACCTCACACTTTTCAAAACATCTTTTAGAAAATCACCATTTGGTATACATTCGCACCAGAATCATCGCCGAGTTATATTTTTCTAAACATCTTTCAAAATCAAACGAGATAAACACTTTGTATACATTCGTACAAGAATCATTACAAAGTTAAACTCTCCTTTCAAAATATTTTCTAAACACACCACATTTCTTAAACACTTTCTCAAACAAGGAAAACATAAGTGAGTTAAGCAATTAAGAGCCCATGGATAACCATGGATACAAAGGGTGCGAACACCTTCCCTTTGTATAATGTACCTCCCGAACTCAAAATCTAATCAAGGTCTTTCCTGTTCTTTTCCGCCTTTCCTTATTGGATAAAAGAAAAATCGGTGGCGACTCTTGCTATCCGCAACATTGCTTTTCAAAGCAAAAACACAAAGTCAGTTCACCGTATCACAGAATTGGCGACTTTGCTGGGGAATCTTAAAAAGAGAGGTTACCTTAAAGATAAGATCACTTATGTTTTCGAATTGTTTCTTTGTCTCATTTACTTTTAAGGGATTGTTTGGGTATTCTATGCTTGAGTGAAAGATCCTACACCCGGATCTAGTGTACCTTAGGTAAGTAGCAAGAGATCATCGCGACTGTCCGGCGTATACTGGAATGGTTAAAATGATGGCTACGGTTAATGTGACACTTTGGATGTCCTGATGTTCCTCATGTTTACTTGAGGAAAAATTTGGCGTCTGCGTGGTGTCATCAAAGCATTAACCAGACCTTTAGAACCCTAATTGACTCATCCTAGCCATTAGAAAGTAGTGAGATAACTGACTTCGGTTCCGACTGGGGTTGGTTGATACTCGATACTACACTCTTTGAAATTGGACCTTAGGGAAATTTTGGTCAACCGCTTGGTGTTGCACTGAAGTGGACTTAAGGAAAGGTCAATGATTTGAGATCCTTCTAGAACCCGGTTACTATTCTAGGACAGGTTGAACCAACCAAACTTTAGTGGGGAGGGTACTTACCTATGGAACTCATGCAAGCCTTAAAACCTAGGAATGATTGTGGTGTGACTTGTTTGTGCTTGTTACTTACTTGACATCATAACATCATAACATCATGACATCATGGCATTGTACTAACCATTTCGAGGACTTAGGGATTTAACTTTGCTCTGTTTTGTAGGGCTATGGCTTCAAGGAAGACCATCCGGATTAATTTTGTAGCGACCTCTCCTCAACTCAAGGATTTAGTGTCAGAACTTCCCGATCATGCTCAGTTCATCAAGAAACATGGTTATCTCCTCAATTTAGTTACCACCGGTTTCAAGGAAGATATGATGAGAGTTCTATTCCAGTTCCTCGATCCTAAACATCATTGCTTCACCTTCCCAGATTATCAGTTGGTACCCACATTAGAAGAATTTTCCAGGTTGCTTGGGATACCTATCCTTGATCAAACACCTTTCAGTGGTTTAGAAAAGATTCTGAGGTCTGAAGAGGTTGCCGCGGCTTTACACATGACAATGTCCGACATTGAAACTAATTGGGTAACAAGAAGTGAAGTTAAGGGTTTACTTGCCAAATTTCTGATAAATAAGGCCCGAGAATTCCTAAAAGCTATGAGTGTTCATGCTTTCGAAGATGTTCTAGCATTACTAATCTATGGTTTGGTGCTATTTCCTAATCCGGATCAATTCATAGACATGAATGCTGTTAAGATATTTCTCACTCATAACCCTGTGCCCACTTTGCTTGGAGACATTTTGCATTCCCTTCACACTCGTACTATGAAAAGGCAAGGGACTCTCATGTGCTGCGTACCTTTATTATCTAGGTGGTTTATTTCGCACCTTCCTCAATCAGTCTTGAAGAATGAACAAAAATTGAAATGGTCTCAAAGGATAATGTCGCTCTCCCATTCAGACATCCATTGGTGTCCCCAACCCAAAGAAAATGTTATCATCATTGACCGTTGTGGAGAATTCTCTAACGTACCACTCCTGGAGATAAGAGGAGGTATTACTTATACTCCTGCTTTAGCCCTACGTGAGTTTGGTTATGCTCGAAGAGATGGTCCACATGAAATAATTATCCAAGGCACTGTGTTTGACTATGACAACGATTCTCAAGGTCTCCGTCAAAGGTTTGTACGAGCTCGGGGCATGGTGAAAAGAAGTACTTTAGGATAGAAAAACTCTATTCCTATGGAACCTTATCTCAGATGGGTACGCGCCAGAGCTTGTGAGCTTATCATGCCATATCTTGCAATCGGACCTCTGATTATTGAACAAAAAGTTGAAGGAGGTCCCCCTCAGATCATTCCTTATCCAGATATGCCTACCAGTGTTGAAGAATTGAAGAAATCTTGGATCCAGTTGAGAGAGGAAAGGGATACTTTTGAAGCTCAGTTCTGTGCTGAAAGGAAAAAAGTATTAGAGCTCACCAGCCAGCTTAATGAGGAACGAAGTCTCAATGCATATCTCCGCCCAAAAAGAAGTCGTCCCTGGGAGACTTGAGCTTTCATTTTTTCTTGTAATGAACATTGATTAAAGAAATTATTAATAAAAGCTCCCCTTTTTGGTGGTTTACGCAAAGTTAAATTCCAAAAGTCCTGGAAAACATTTCATACATTGCATAGCATAACATAACATTGCATAACAGGTACTCTAAAGGATCAATGTTCTCACGGTCTTCCTTTCAAACAGAAAAATGACCCTCGAACAAACTGTCAAGGATCTCCAGGCTCAGAATGCTCAATTCCAGGAGATGATCTTGAACTTATCCAAGGGGCAGGAGGAACTGAAGACTCTATTGCTCGAGAAGAAGAAAGACAAGAAATCTGTGAGTTACATTAACCCGGGAAGAAGGTTTAAAGGACAGGCTTCAGGAGTCAAGATTGGAATTCCGAAGGATAAAGAAGATGAGACAGGAAATTATTCGGAAGATGAGAATGCTGATCCCTTCAACCCTGAGGACGACTATGAAAATTATGAAAATGAACAGTACTCTCCGAAAGATGATAAGTATAAGTTGCTGGAAGAACGTATGCTAGATATGGAGGGTCAGAAGGCGCTCGGTCTGGATTTCGAAAGCTTAGGTCTGGTCTCTGATGCGGTCATTCCTCGCAAATTCAAGGTCCCCGCTTTCACTAAGTATGATGGTGCGTCTTGTCCTCAGATGCATCTGAGAGCTTATGTGAGAAAGATCCAACCGTATACCACTGATAGGAAGTTATGGATCCATTTCTTCCAAGAGAGTCTGTCTGGCACACAATTAGAGTGGTATTATCAGTTCGAGAGCTCTAACATCCGCACCTGGACTGATTTAGCGACAACTTTCTATAAGCACTACCAGTATAATTCTGAATTAGCGCCTACTCGGCTACAGCTGCAGAATATGACTATGGGCTCTAAAGAAAGCTTCAAAGAATATGCTCAAAAATGGAGAGATTTGGCTGGCAGAGAAAACCCCCTATGACTGGTCGAGAATTAGTGGATATGTTCATGGGTACACTGACTGGCCCATTCTACAGCCATCTATTGGGAAGTTCCTCATCGGATTTCACTGAACTTATATTGACGGGTGAACGTGTTGAAAGAGGCATTCGAAGTGGAAAGATACAGGTGGCTACCTCTGCAAGCACCAAAAAGTCCTATCAGGGGAAGAATGAATCAAATGCTGTGTACGGTCAAAGGGGTCATAACAAGAAAAATCGTGACCATACTGTTGGAGCAGTTACGATTGCAGCACCGCCATCTCAAAACTTCCAACACAGACAAGACAGGCCAAGAAGGCAGTTTACCAAGATCAATATGACTTTAGCACAAGCACTGCAGGGTATGCTAAAAGAAAATTTAATTACCCTCAGAGATCCTCCTGCAAATCCCAACACTACTTCTCCTCGTTATAATCCCAATGCCAGGTGTGCATATCACTCCGATAGCCTCGAGCATGATACAAGCGATTGTTGGTTGTTGAAGAATAAGATTCAGGATATGATCGACGCTGGAGAAATTGAATTTGATCCTCCGGAGACTCCTAATGTCATCACTGCTCCTATGCCCAATCATGACAAGACTGTTAATGTTGTGGATGACAATTCTCACATTACTAATGTAGCTGACTTAGCATCTTCTCTCCTGATCATCAAGAAGAATTTATTGCAAGCTGGTTTATTTCCAGGTTGTGCTAAAAATTACGATCTCTGTATACTCCGATCCAATGATTGCTTGAAGTTGAGGAATGGTATTCAACGGCTGATGGATGATCGTACAATTCTCTTTGAAAAGATTCCTAAGGTGGAAACCCCTATTGAAGAAATATTTGTGATTGCTAGGTCCAAAGTTCCAGTGAAGATTACCGCTACTAGAGTGCCTGTGAAGATTACTGCTGAGCCCAAGGTAGCTCCCCTAATTATTACTGCACCTGGCCCAGTACCGTATTCCTCAAGCAAAGCCATTCCGTGGAATTATGGAGGTGATGTTTACATCCACGGCATAAAGCAAGATGATAATTTTGTTAATCCTAATGACGTTGACATTGTTGGGACTAGTAAAATTACTCGAAGTGGAAGGATCTTCTCTCCAGAAATCTCACCTCCCACCCCTGAAACTCGAGGAAAGGGACCAGTAATTAATCCTTCTCAGTCAAAGACACCAGTCGAAGTTACTACCGAAGATGTTGTCAAGCAAGAAATGGAAGAAATGCTGAAAATCATCCGTAAGAGTGATTTTGATGTGGTAGAACAGTTGGGGCATACTCCGTCTAAAATTTCGATGTTATCCTTGTTGTTATCTTCTGAATCTCATGCCAATGCGTTGATAAAATTCTTGAAGACCGCTCATGTACCTCAGGAGACATCTGTCGATCAGTTAGAAAATTATGTTGCTAACTTGGCTGTTGATAATGGCATAGGCTTTTCTGATGCTGACCTGACACCAACAAGAAAGAATCACAATAAAGCTCTGCATATCTCCATTGAGTGTAAGGGGATCACCTTGTCTCATGTGTTGATCGACAATGGCTCTTCTTTGAATGTGCTACCGAAAGTTGTGCTCGATAAGCTTGACTGTAAAAGCATTGAACTGAAACCTAGTGACATTGTGGTGCGTGCTTACGATGGTGCGAAGAGTGTTGTCCATGGTGAAGTGGTTCTCCCTATCAAGATAGGACCTCAAGTCTTCAACACTACCTTTTACGTAATGAACATTCCTCCTGCCTATTCCTGCTTGCTGGGACGCCCTTGGATCCATGGGGCAAGTGTTGTAGCTTCGTCTCTCCATCAAAAGCTAAGGTATCCAATAGAGGGCAAGATTGTCACTGTGTATGGAGAAGAAGAGTATATTGTCAGTAGTGTGCATACCTTCAGATACGTCGAGATGGATGGTGAATTCTTTGAGACTCCTTCTCAGTCATTTGAAGTAGTTCCTCCGACCAGTCCTGTCCTTAAGCCAACTTCCCGTGTGCCCAAGGTTATTCGTGCTCCTCCTGCTATGATTTCTCTAAAAGATGCTCAAGCCGTGGTTGAAGATGGTGGTCGTACTGGCTGGGGTCAACTGATCGATGTACCGTACAAGTCTGATAAATTTGGCCTATGGTTTAGCTCTGAAAAGATGGTCAAAGATCAAATTAATGTTGTAGAAGATGTTGATAGCGATTGCGACTTGGATAGCTGGATTTTCCCAACAATTGGTGACGGACTCAATAATTGGAAGGCTGAAGACACTATCCCGATTTCCTTTAGCCAGGAGTAATTGTTATTGCTTATTTTAGTGTTTCAAATTTTGTAATTTTTATTATGAACAATTGAACTTCTTAAAGCATTGTGTCTATGCCCGGGGCACAATAGCTAATTCGTTAAGGGTTTTGTCATTTTCATAAGCATATTCACATTCAATAAATCAATGTACTTTTTGCATTCAAATATTGCGCTCTTTATCTTTCCTGTCATCTTTCAAATAAGTTGTGTTTTCTTACACACACTCACGTAACAAATTGCAGATCCATATCCACTATGGATCCTGTTGATAATAATTCTGCTACTGTTAATTATGGCTTTAAAAATCCGATCTACCAAGCCGAGGATGGAAGTGAGGAAGATTGCGAAGTACCTGGAGAGCTTGCCAGACTGTTACTGCAAGAAGAAAAGACTATACAACCGCATGAGGAATCAATTGAAATTGTAAATCTGGGTACTGAAGTAGACAAGAAAGAAGTCAAAATAGGAGCAGGCTTGGAAAACAGTGTCAAAGAAAGATTGATTCAGATGTTACATGACTATGTAGAGATTTTTTCTTGGTCTTATGAAGACATGCCAGGACTGGATACTGATATAGTAGTACATCGTTTGCCGATGAAGGAAGATTGTCATCCTGTTAAGCAAAAGGTTCGTCGTATGCGTCCTGAAATGTCTGAGAAAATCAAAGCCGAGGTTATGAAACAATTTAATGCAGGTTTTCTAGCTGTTACTTCTTATCCTCAATGGGTTGCTAATGTGGTACCAGTGCCAAAGAAGGATGGTAAGGTGCAAATGTGTGCAGATTACAGAGATTTGAATAAAGCAAGTCCCAAAGATGACTTTCCACTTCTGCACATTGATGTTCTGGTAGATAACACTGCTCAACACAAGGTATTCTCATTCATGGATGGATTCTCAGGTTATAACCAGATTAAGATGGCACCTGAAGACATGGAGAAAACTACGTTTGTGACGCAATTGGGCACTTTCTGTTACAAAGTAATGTCATTCGGTTTAAAGAATGCAGGGGCAACATACCAGCGTGCTATGGTGCTTTTGTTCCATGATATGATCCATCATGAAATAGAGGTATATGTGGATGACATGATAGCCAGATCTCATACTGAAGAAGAACATCTCGATCATTTATACAAACTGTTTGAGAGGTTGAAGAAATACAAGTTGAGATTGAACCCGAACAAATGCACCTTTGGAGTAAGATCCGGTAAACTCTTGGGCTTTATTGTCAGTGGTAAAGGAATTGAGGTTGACCTGGCTAAGGTGAGAGCTATTCAAGAAATGCCAGTTCCCCGTACAGATAAAGAAGTCAGAGGTTTCTTGGGACGCTTGAATTACATTGCCCGATATATCTCCCATTTGACTGCTACTTGCAAACCCATCTTCAAATTACTGAGGAAAAATCAAGAGATAATATGGAATGATGAATGTCAAGAAGCTTTTGACAAAATCAAGAAGTATCTCCAAGAACCTCCAATTCTGATGCCACCAGTTGAAGGAAGACCTCTAATCATGTATTTGACCGTGTTAGAAAATTCAATGGGGTGTGTGCTGGGGCAACATGACGAGTCTGGTCGAAAAGAGCATGCAATATACTACCTTAGCAAAAAGTTTACCGACTGTGAAACAAGATACTCACTGCTTGAGAAAACTTGTTGTGCTTTAGCTTGGGCTGCTCGCCGACTAAGATAGTATATGTTGAATCATACCACTTTATTGATTTCTAAGATGGATCCTATCAAATATATATTTGAGAAACCTGCTCTCTCCGGAAGAATAGCAAGATGGCAGATGATTTTAACAGAGTATGATATCCAGTATACTACCTAGAAAGCAATCAAAGGAAGCGTGTTAGCTGATCATTTGGCTCATCAAGCAGTTGATGATTACCAATCTATGAATTTTGAGTTCCCTGATGAGGATGTTATGCTTGTTACTGATTATGAAGAACCTGGACCGGATGAAGGACCCGAACTGGGATCCCGATGGACAATGGTTTTTGATGGATCTTCTAATGCATTGGGCAATGGTGTTGGTGTTGTAATTATTTCTCCCAAGGGTTGCCATACGCCTTTCACTGCTAGACTATGTTTTGATTGTACCAACAATATGGCTGAGTATGAAGCATGTATTTTGGGACTCAGAGCTGCTATAGACCTGAGAATCAAGTTTTTGAGTGTGTACGGAGACTCAACCTTAGTAATCAGTCAGATCAAAGGAGAATGGGACACTAAACATCCGAATCTCATCCCTTATCGAGAACGGGTGTTGACATTAATCCCATACTTTGAAGAGATTACATTCGAACATATTCCACGAGAAGAGAATCAGTTGGCAGACGCATTGGTTACCATGTCATCTATGTTCAGAGTCAGATGGGACAATGAAGCTCCCATGATCACCATTGAACAATTAGATGAACCAGCATATTGTTATGAACTTAATGTTGATGAAGTAGAAGAGAAACCTTGGTTCCACGAAGTAAAAAGATATTTAGAAACTCAGGAATACCCTGAAGGGACATCCATCAATGACAGAAAATTTCTAAGGAAGTTCTCCGTTAAATTCTTTTTGAGTAATGGAGTATTATACAAACGTAATCATGATTCGACTTTGCTTCGCTGTGTGGATAAAAAGGAAGCAGAAAAGATTATGGAAGACATGCATGACGGTATTTTTGGGACTCATTCTAGTGGACATACGATGGCCAAGAAGATTCTGAGATCAGGGTATTATTGGTCTACCATGGAAGTTGATTGCCACCATCACTCCAGAACTTGTCACAAGTGCCAGATCTATGCGGACAAAGTACATGTACCTCCTGCTCCATTGAACGTGTTGACAGCCCCTTGGCCCTTTGCAATGTGGGGCATTGATATGATTGGAGAGATTAAACTTATTGCTTCTAATGAACATCGTTTCATTCTTGTTGCTATTGATTACTTTACGAAGTGGGTAGAGGCAACCTCATTTGCTTTTGTCACCAAGAATATGGTGGCACGGTTCATCAAGAATAGTCTTATTTGTCGGTATGGCATCCCTGAAAGAGTTATTACTGATAATGGTACTAATTTGAACAACAAGATGATTACTGAACTCTGCACGCAGTTCAAAATAAAACACCATAACTCTTCTCTGTACCGGCCAAAGATGAATGGCGCCGTAGAAGCTGCTAATAAGAATATTAAGAAGATTATACAAAAGATGACAGTAACATACAAAGACTGGCATGAGATGTTACCATTTGCTCTTCATGGTTATCGCACTTCAGTACGCACTTCGACAGGGGCAACTCCTTTCTCTTTAGTCTACGGAATGGAAGCCGCTTTACCAGTGAAAGTTCAGATTCCCTCTCTAAGAATTATGAAAGATGCAGGCTTAGATGAAGATGAATGGATTCAGACTCGACTCGATCAGATAAATTTGATTGATGAAAAGAGACTTGCGGCTGTTTGTCATGGGCAGATATATCAGAAGCGCATGACCCAGGCATTTAATAAAAAAGTCAAGAGACAGGTGTATCAAATTGGCGACTTGGTGATAAAGCGTATCATTCTACCACAAGGTGATCCTAGAGGCAAATGGACTCCCACATACGAAGGGCCATTTGTAGTTAAGAAGGTAATCTCTGGTGGAGCCATGATGCTTGCTACAATGGATGGTGAAGATTTCCCGCATCCCGTGAACGCGAACATAGTTAAAAAATACTATGCATAAAAGAGACCCGCTAGGTCGACATATCTAGGCAAAAGTAAGGGCATCCCGGCGAACCAAAAGGGTTCGGGAAAAAATTAGGGATAAACATATAAAAATGTACACCCGGCAAGTCGAAAACCTGAAAAGGCGGCTTGGGCAAAAAAGGGTATCCTGGTGGATTGAAAACCTGAAAAGGCGGTCCAGGCAAAAATTAGGGATTAAAGCGTATGACTATGTCCCGTTCTCGGTCAGCTTCACCAAAGTCAAAGAGACTGAATAAGTCAATCACTTCTATCCGACAGCAAGAGATGAGATGCTTGAAGACATAATAGCAGTAGTAGAATTAAAATCAATAGGACTTTTTTCATAGCTGTTTTTTCTTTACTTTCTTGACAATTTCCTCTTACTAGGATTTCTATCTCCTTGTATTAAAATTGCTTGTTTATAGGCCCTCTTTCAAAATCAATACAATTTTATTTCCAAAAAGATACTTTTGTTTTACTTTCTCCGTTTTGTTTGCATAAACGTCCATTGATTTAATTCGAATTAATATATGCATTTGAATATGATTGATGTTTACCGAAAATACATGCATAAAATAGAAATAGCAATTACTAAAAGACTTTAGGATCAAGGATAAGGTTTAACCATACGTTCTAACAAATCCGATTGCAAATCCTATTCCCCAGCAAAACCAGTTATTCCGAGAAGAAATTGGCACTACTAGACAGACTGATCATCTCTTTTATCCCCAGTCAGGTTCTGTTGAATATTTCTACCATCAGACAGAAATCAAATATCCCCAGCTAAGAAAGGGTCATCAATACAAATATCTCCAACCAGAATATTGGGATTTATTTTCCCATGGCAAAATTTTCCAGACGCATAATTCATTCATGCATCATTTCACAGCGTTAATTATCCTCCTGATACAATCAAAATAAAGATTCATTCAGACGGATATCTTTATCGATTACATTCAAGATTCAGATACATCTTTCAGATATAATCCATATGAATATTCATTCTTACAAGCATTATGATATCCTCCTAATGATGGCATCTTTAAGCCCATCCCAGACATTTATTGCAAATACAACATATACAAATATTATCAGATATAGCCTAAAGTATGGCTCATTCTGATTCAGCCTAATGTATGGTTCCTTCAACTGTTCCAATACGGTCTAGCGTACGACCCATTTGGATATTCATCCCCTCAGATACTACATAGCGTACGGTACATTCTGAAATGTAGTCTAGCGTATGACTACCCCTTTTATCGTCAGATACAACCTAATGGACGACTCATTCTGCTACTCAGATACGATCTAGCGTATGACCCATTCTGATCTTTTATCCTCAGATACAGCCTAATGGACAGCTCATTCTGCAACTCAGATATGGTCTAGTGTACGACCCAGTCTGGTTCTTCTCATCAGATACTACCTAGCATACGGTACATTCTAAAATATAGTCTAGCGTACGACTACTTTTTATCGCCAGATACAGCCTAACAGACGGCTCATTCTACTACTCAGATACGATCTAGCGTGTGATCCATTCTAATTTTTTATCATTAGATACAGCCTAATGGACGGCTCATTCTGCTACTCAGATACGATCTAGCGTATGATCCATTCTGATCTTTTATCCTCAGATACAGCCTAATGGACAGCTCATTCTGCAACTCAGATATGGTCTAGTGTACGACCCAGTCTGGTTCTTCTCATCAGATACTACCTAGCATACGGTACATTCTAAAATATAGTCTAGCGTACGACTACTTTTTATCGCCAGATACAGCCTAACGGACGGCTCATTCTACTACTCAGATACGATCTAGCGTGTGATCCATTCTAATCTTTTATCATTAGATACAGCCTAATGGACGGCTCATTCTGCTACTCAGATACGATCTAGCGTATGATCCATTCTGATCTTTTATCCTCAGATACAGCCTAATGGACGGCTCATTCTACTACTCAGATATGATCTAGCGTATGATCCATTCTGATCTTTATTTCTCTAGATACAGCCTAACGGACGGCTCACTCTGCTACTCAGATACGGTCTAGCGTATGACCCATTCTGATCCTTATCTCATCAGGTTCAGCTCACCCTAATATCACCTAATGGATGACTCATTATACGGTCTAGCGTACGACCCAGTGTGACACCCATATCTTCAGATATGGTCTAATGTACGATGCACTCTGAAGCTCTCATCATCAAACTTTCTGGATGGCATCTTTAAGCCCATCTCCATCAAGACTATCTTTTAATTAACAAGTGCAAATTTTTGGGGCATTCTAAGTGTTCAATAATCTTCCACCTCCAGATCACGAATGGCGTACATACCATTCTAATTCTCTCGGTTTAAGAATATTGAACAGGGGCAGCTGTCATACCCCAAAATTTTCCTGTTAATTTTTATGATAAATTGATTCATGCATGACATTCATTTCACATTTGCATTCATTCATTATCATACATTCTCATATAAATTATAAATTTTAACTTATTTATTATGTGATACAGATATAAAAAATAATAATAATTTTGGTTATCTGTATGATATAAAAATTATATATATATAAATAAAATAGTTTTAATTTAATGATAAATAAAAATAGATTTGAATTTTAATTGTATAATTAAAATTTTAAATTAATTTTATTTGTTAAAGCTCATTAATTATAATAACTATTTTTTATAATTTAGTGACTCATGTTCCATTTATTCATTATTTATAAATAGTATTTATTTAGTAATTCACGTTTTTACTTAATAAAATTTATTTATAAGAGTAACATTTTTTTAAGAGCCCATAAATTATAAAATAATTTTGGTTGATATAAGTAAGAATAATTTTGATTTTTTTTAAATGATGAAAGTAAAATTAGAAATAGGTTTAAATTTTAGTTCAATTATGTAACTAAAATTTAAATTAATTTTTATTTGTTAAAAGTCATTTAAATTATTCATTGTTTATAATAATATTTGTATTTAATAAATATTTAGCAAGGTTAAACCCTAACTCTCCTAAAGTATAGGAAGGGATCCAAATATTTAGCAAGGTTAAACCCTAACTCTCCTAAAGTATAGGAAGGGATCCAAATATTTAGCAAGGTTAAACCCTAAAGTATAGGAAGGGATCCAAATATTTAGCAAGGTTAAACCCTAATCCACACCATTATAAATACTTCATATGGCTGCAGCGAGAAAAAAAAAAGAAGAGGAAAAGAGGAGAGATACAGCAGAAGAAGACACACAAGGCAAGGCAGAAGCAAGAAGATTCACGGGCAGGGAAAAGAGAAGCAACCATAAAGCACTCATAGCCTGAATAAGAACAACACACATACATTGAGCAAGCTAGAAGAATCAAATCCCAGTAAGTGTTCATTATGGAATTTGCATCCAGCATAATTACCTTGCAATACTCCTTAATTCATGCATGAATAATATTGGTTTAATATATATATATATATATATATATATATATATATATATATATATATATTATATATATATATATATATATAATATTATAATATATATATATATATATATATTATTGAGATGATGTATTCATGGTTTGGTGGATGTTGATATTGTTTTATTCAAGTATGCATCTGTTCTTGATATGTCATAGCATGTTGGAGAAATTCTGTTTGCATGATTAAAGAATTATATATGCCATTTAATTATTATTATATGAGTGTTGTTTCTAACATGATTATGTTTATTTCACATGCTGTTATTATATAATAATGATGATGATGATATAATGGTGATAATATAAATCCTTGGTTATCTTTAACATTATGTGTAAGGTTTGTTTTATCATTATCACTTGCAGTAAAGAGAACTAATACATGAGTAAAATAATATAAGCTTCTTGATTTGTGCATGACTATTTTTATTATTGCATGATGATTACATATGATCTTATTTTATGTATGTGGTTTGATATAAGGTGAAGTTACAGGTTTGTTGTATTCACATGAAAGAAACAACATGAGAAAAATAAAGTAGCTTGCCGTAAGAGAAAAAGCTGTAACATGCATGGTGGTGTTGTGTCAAAATGGAAAAATCCATGTAGAATTAATATATATTCTAATGAAGGCGAATAAATAACGAATTGACCAACATGGCTCGTTAGTAGCTCCCCCCTCACTGCAACCTAGAGGTCCTGGGTTCGGGTTTTTACTATGTTTACTCCCTTTCCACTATAATTAATTCACCACTATTTTTCTATTATTCAAATAAAACTCATTAATTAATTTTCTAATTAATACATTATATTCTTAAAAAAAAATTCATATATCACTTAATTAATTAAAATGGGCTATTTTGAATAATAAAAATCTAATTATATTTTTTTCTCTTTTCTTTTAAAATTTCTATCAATTTAGTCTAAGTTTTCTCATAAATTCATAAAAAAAAGTTTCTATTATTATAGACTAAAAATATTCTTAATTCATTCTTAAATTTTTTTTTTATTTCTTTCTTTTTAGTTTAATTAGGTTTTATTATTTTGTATGCCATTTTAATTTTGTACTCGTTAATTAAGATTTAGATATTTTATATCCCCTTTTAAATTATGTACCCCATCCCGAAGCCATGTAATAGCGTAGTCTTATTTTTCGCACTTTAATTTTTCCGTACTGTGAATATAATTGTCTAGATGTATGCTAATAGGATTGCATGGAAAGATAAATAATCGAACTTAGATAAATTAATTCAAGATAATATATCTGAATCCAATCATTTCCACACTTGCACCTCTAAGGTAACCCTCTCTTTGTTGCCTTACGATATTACGGTCATGTCCCGTGAATGTGGGGATATCCTTAGCAAAGACCCTTTCAATTAAATCATCATCATCCCTAAACAGATAAGTCATAGTCCCTTCGATCAAAAGGTCAATGTCCCTACAAGATAAATCATAGTCCCTCGAACGTTGCCTTCGAATATATGACCTTGTCCCTCGAACGTTGCCTTCGAATATATGACTTTGTCCCTCGATGACCCTTCGTTGTAGCCTACGATTAAATGATGATCGTCCCTTCGAATGCTAAGGTATCCTTACAAATGTTGCCTTCAATGACCAATCGAAGACCCCACGATGTCCCTTTACATCCAAAGGATAAGACTACTTACTTCTCAATAGTAAGGACAATTTTACCCTCCTAAGGATAGGAAATACCTATAAAGACCTTGATTAGGTATAACTCTTAAATGCTTGCTCACAGCTTAAAATACTTTTCACACCTCACACTTTTCAAAACATCTTTTAGAAAATCACCACTTGGTATACATTCGCACCAGAATCATCGCCGAGTTATATTTTTCTAAACATCTTTCAAAATCAAACGAGATAAACACTTTGTATACATTCGTACAAGAATCATTACAAAGTTAAACTCTCCTTTCAAAATATTTTCTAAACACACCACATTTCTCAAACAAGGAAAACATAAGTGAGTTAAGCAATTAAGAGCCCATGGATAACCATGGATACAAAGGGTGCTAACACCTTCCCTTTGTATAATGTACTCCCGAACTCAAAATCTAATCAAGGTCTTTCCTGTTCTTTTCCGCCTTTCCTTATTGGATAAAAGAAAAGTCGGTGGCGACTCTTGCTATCCGCAACATTGCTTTTCAAAGCAAAAACACAAAGTTAGTTCACCGTATCACACTTAGCAACTGCAAAATACTGTGAATACAATGTTATGAATGTTTTATTCACTTCATTACAAAAAATAAGGGTTACTCCCTCTATTTATAGATTTAGGTTAACTTGGACCTCAAGGAAACACCCAAAACTATAAAAGCCCAAAATAGTTAACACTACTAAAATAGACATAAGTCGAAATTATGTGTGAAGCAACATGCTTCGACACTTCGACACTAACACAACTTAACACACTAGGTGGTTCAACACTTCCTTGTTTTGTCGAATAACCTACTTCAACACAAGGAATTACAATTCAACATATATGCAATATTTTTTAAAGTAAAATTTATTAAAAAGATATTTTATAAAAGTTACTCTAAAAAATAAATAAATAATCTAATTAAAATATAAAAATAAATATATTAATCTATTAAAAAAATGGCAGATAAGTCCGTCGTCCGTCAATCCACCATCTTAGCGGGACAAACTAGATTTTTATGACTTGTTCATCCCGCCCTTTTTATGATGGACTTAAGATGTGATGGGGTAGAATGGGCTGTCCATTTTGTCAACACTCACAAAAACATGTTTAAAAGGAAAAGAAAAATAAATGATGCAGAGAGAGAGAGAGAGAGAGAAAGAGAAAGAGTAGGAAAGGCAAGATGAGGTATATAATTAAATTCCCTGACATCATCACTCCTACTTGTCTCGTTGATTTGCTTCATAGCAGTAAAAAAAGTGGTTGGAATTATAAATAGGGTCTTGCTAACTTATGTCCTTGGGGTACAAGTTAAGGTTACTATTATTGAAAATTTTGTGTGGAATAAAACAAAATTTTAAAATTCAAGAAATCAAATGCACGCATTCCAAAAGAATATTTCTATAAATGTATTATTAACTTGTGCCCTTGGGGCACATGATAGCATTTGCCTTATAAATAAGCCAATATAAAAATTTATAACCACTATAAATAACATTATCCAACTTTGATATTCATCAACGCATTTCACATTTTTCTAACCACCACAAATTTCAACATGTATGATGATGACGCTAGTGTTTTGCAAAACAAAGCCATGAATGATAGAGAGGATATGGACGAAAAGTTGAATAAAGTTTTGTTCGAATTAATATTATGTTTAGTTATTATATTTATCCTTTCAATGGAGCAGCTTACTTTTTACTTCCTCTCCATCTTATAAAAATGTCTAATTTAAATAATTCATAATTTTAAAAAAAATATTAAATGAATTAGTTTTGATGATAAAACTAACATCATTTACTAGAATACTCTATTAATTATAATTTAAAAAATAATTAAATAAAATGAAAATTAATAAATAAATATATAATAGTGAAAAAATAATCATAAATATTATATTGATATTATAAAATTGTAATTATTTTGAAAAAAATATCAGACGGGAGTAATCTATTTTGGATGATATAGTTTTAAATATTTTATGGTAGTTGAGTTTGTTTCACATTTATATTTCATTAGAAATGAACAACATTCTCAATGTTGGACCCAATTATTTGAAAAATATGGTTGAAGATCATGAAAATGTCATGCTGAAATTGGAGGTACGGAGGAACAAACTTGTCTTCCGTGAAAAGAATATGATGAAGCGTCAAAGAGAAGATAATATTGAGAGAAATAAACTAGATTTTGAGGAAGATTTTTTTTAAATAATCATTTTTTTAAAAAAAATTCAAAAATAATTATAATTTCAAAAAAATTATAAAAATGGACACTTTTGTGCCCTAAACACACATGAGCGCCACCCTAGATGGCGTCTACCCTTAAGTTGTAGGACAATAGGAGTGGCGCCTACTCCTATTTATTTATTTTTTTAATTTTTTTTTTTTGCTTTTTTTTTAATTTTTTTAAATATATTTTTAATTTTTTAAATCTTTTTTAACTAATTTTAAATTTATCAATTTATGTTTATTATAAATTATATTAATTTATATTAATACATATATATAATAATATTATTTACAAGATATATATATATATATATATATATATATATATATATATATATATATTAATTATATATATTATTTAATTTATAACTAAATAATATTATTTATAAATTATAAAAATATATTAATTTATATACATGTAAATAAATAATATTATGTATATATTTGTAAAATACACAAGATATATATATAAATATATATTAATTTATATATATTAATTTATATTAATAAACACAATATATTATATTGAAATAATACACAAGACAAATATTATAAAGTTTAATTAAAATGCATTATTAATTTGGGATTTTTTACATATTATGCGGTCCCTGATACGATCCGTACGTGGGAAGTCTAACTACTCGTCTAGACGGCTCACGTGGTGGTGGTGCTTCCCTATTCTCACCTCTAGTCCTAACGCGTCCCCTTGCCCTTTGCCGTTGTGGTTGGGTCGAAGTCCCTTCAATGCTATAGGAAAGGCGGGTGCCCTCTGCTCCCTCAAAGCTTTGTCTCGGTGGGACAAACTGACTCCTGTTGGGTGCTCCCTCGAAATGTGGCCTTTGGTAGTTGAGGGTTGAATCGGGTTGGCTAAAGAACAATGTTTGTTGTGGTGTGTAGTAGTCTTGTTGGTAATCCTCTTGTATACCTGTGTCGGGGCTAAGTGGAGGACTGGAAGAGTCCGGGACATCGTCGTGATGGAAGTGTTGGGATTGGTGTTGGTGGGGGGATTGAGTTTGTGGTAGGTGTTGGGACTGTTGATGGTGGTGGGAATGTTGAGGTTGGTGTTGGTAATCTTCATGATATTGGGGTTGAGTTTGTGGTATGTAGTGTTGATTTGGTTGGGGGGTGGACATGTGTTGTGGTGGTTGTTGTTGGTAATACGGTGGTGGTGGTTGTTGTTGTTGGTAATATTGTGGTGGTTGTTGTTGTTGGGAATATTGTGGTGGTTGTTGTTGTTGGAAATATGGTTGTTGCATTCAGGGATCGTCCAAATAGAACGGGTCAGACACAATCATTTCTGGATTTGTATTTGCTCTATACCGATCCACATATTCCCTTGTCGGCTTCATTTCGTTGGGCGCCACCGGAAATTGTAGAACATAGTGGGCACGCTTGTAACACCTCAAAATTTGCCCTCCTCTCTTGGGACTAGCATTAACATATTTGCATTTTATTTGTAGGTCATTAGGCATTGCATATTGCATATCATGTGGTTACAGTGTGCAAGCCATTCTCCCAAGTCTTGATCAGAAGATGAGGAAGTCAAAGTGCAAGCCTAGGGTTTATTGACTGATCATTGGGCCATCTGAGGATTGGGCTGTGAATTAGGGTTGTATGATTCCCAAGGGTATTGGTCTTCATCTTGATTGAATTGATACATCATCATCATCATGGTTAGATGTCATCAGAAGATTGAAGAAGATTCCTTGAGATTAGGGTTTTGACCACTGGTCAACCCTAATCAGTTGCATTGGGCCAATCAGGGCTGGATCAGGAGATGGGGTTTATGGAGGATATGGGGTTCATTCTTTGATTATATTGTGCTTATTGAGGCTAGGGTTTTACCCTTGAGCCATTTCAGTTGAAGATTGGGGTTCAAATTGATCTGTGCATTGACAAATTCATCTATCAGATGAAAAGTCAACTGTGGTTAACTGTACATGATCTGATGGATGTGGAGGTGGAAATGAGTTGGATACACTTCATTCATGTGGGAACAAGTGTTGTTTGACATCTCAAAGCCTAAAAATGAAGAAAATCAAGTCAGGACAAAAACTGCTAAAAATAGAAAGTGACTTGTAATTGAAGTTTCCAAAAATGGAAAGTTTTGGACCTCAAGACCACGTGTCCAAGGAAGCTTCAAATGAAAAATTGTTCAACATGAAAGTTGTAGATCTTGTTCTCACCTTTCCAAAAAGTCCAAGAACTTGAAAATCCAATGTATGGTTTGGGAGTTATGGCTCAGTAAATTTCAAAAATGACCCGTAATCAGGAGGCCATAATTTCCACATACTTTGTCCAAATTGCAAGTTCTTTATATGCACAAACTCCATTTGACATGTACTTTGAGGGTGCATCATGGGATTTGTTCAAAAATGGCCAAGGCAAAAAGTCACTTTTCAACTGGACAGCTGAATTGGATCAGGGGCAAAATTGTCCAAATGTCAAAATAATTGGAATTTTTGAATGGGACTTTTTCCAACACCTCAGGAATGGCATTTTAAGTGTGTTTGAATATTCATTTCATGGCTAAGGCATGTAAATTGGATTTTGGCTTGGAAAGTGAAAGTGCTAAAAATGGACATTTTGCAAATACAAGGTGAAAATGAGATTTAAGCAACCAATGGACATGAAACAAGTTTCTACACATCACATATGTCATTTGGGGATTGCATGAGCTGTCAAAACAGCTGGCATGAGTTGGCATAGTGTATTTACCAATTTGCCCTCATTTGCAAAATTACAATTTCACTTAACATGTCAAATTGTTAATTAAGTGGATTAGTGGAAGATTAAGCATCCATATATATTCCTAAACCTCTCCTAATCATAACAGAATCACAATCACCAAGAATTCAGATCTGAAAATCTCAACATTCTCTCAATTTTGCTCAAGAACTCAAAAGCTTCAATCTCAAGTTTCTTCATCAAATCTCCACCAATTCACACGATTCTTGTTGCATTCAACCACTCTCATCATCTTCTCCATCTGTTTTGGAAGTTTGGATCAAGAGGAGCTTCATTCGTGACTGTTCATTTCGGAGGCATCAATGGTGAATTGAGGTTTTCATGCACTAGGAGCGATTGCAACGGAACTTGAGCGCTTCACTCACCTCACACATCCTCATGCTCCATCTGTTTTGACATTACAAGCGCAAAGGTCATCAAATCCGTCGCTGCCGTCAAAGTAAGGTCAGAAATCGAATTTCACCGTTGCTTGATTGCTTATATGCGTTTGATAGAACATTGAATGTAGAATCCATTGGTGCTTTTGGTTTGT
This sequence comes from Lathyrus oleraceus, assembly GCF_024323335.1. NCBI lineage: Eukaryota > Viridiplantae > Streptophyta > Magnoliopsida > Fabales > Fabaceae > Lathyrus > Lathyrus oleraceus. The sequence continues at coordinate 645,495,830 of NC_066583.1, forward strand.
AAAATAGTGAATTATAGGCTGAGATATCTTGATTTGAAAGTATGTTGCCAAACCTTTAATCGTCCGATCCGTAGGATATAGTGAGTGTTAGAGGAAGTAGGTAGCATATTCGTCATGTACGTCGCGAGAGGAAGAGAACGGTTATTCATTTGTGCGTTTTAGTGAAGAAATAAGCAAAACCGAGTTTGGAGATGTATGGCTACGTGTGTGCGAAGAAGATGACGAGTTTCTGCGTTTTCTTTCTGTTTGATCCACTGCTGCGTTCAAATTTTTGAGGGAGGTGTTTCCCGCGGTACTGTTGAAGTTATTTACAGTACTGCCATTAATGAATCTTCAACTAATTAACTTAATTCATTAAAAATTCTAATTCATTTTAATTAAAACAACACTTCAATAATTATTTAAAAAATCATTAACACCTTAAAAAATCATAAAAAATATAGAAAAATCATAAAAATATGGAAATTTTTTCTATGACTTTGTGGATGAGTGTAGAATTTTTTTGACCTATTGGTCAAAGTTGTGCTTGGTAATAATATTATTTGACCTAGGCTTGTTTCACATGTATCCATTTTTGACACATTTTACCATTTGGTTCATGGAATGCTCATAGTGTTAAATAAATTCTTGAAAATTTTTGTGATGATTGTGGACTCATTGATGTTCATTTATATGTAAATTTCATGCATTTTTGATACCTGGTCAATGAGCAGCAAATTCTGGAACTTAGGTGTGACAATTTGTGTCACACCTCTTGATGTCAACTTGTGGAATTTAATTGATTGACCTATACATGTTAGAATTGAATGAAATTTTGCATGGTGAATTGTTGACATGTTAGGATGCTTGGTGAATTTTTGTAGAATTTTTCACTGCCTTTTCTAATTGATCATGATTTTTCATTTCTGGTGATTGAATTTGCAAGTCCATGTGACCTAGGTTGGTAGAATGATTGAGAAATGCTCATGTTGTATTGTATGGCCATGAAATTTGATATGCATGAACTAGACACATGTTAGGACCTCCCTGTTTTGGTCTCATCCATTTCTTTTTTGTTTTCATTGAGTTATGAATTTTTGAAGTGGATGTATACATTGATGTTGTGATTTGGAGCCTATTATTGTGTCTGTTTTTGTTGATTTTCATTAACATGGTTCCATTTGCCCAATTAAGCTCAAATTTGACATGGTAGACCTTGATTAGGTTCTGTTTAGGGGTAAATTATTTGAGAATTTTTGGATGTGTTTTGGTATGGATTTGAATGCAATAGTTCTGTTTGTATGCTTGGTGCTTCATTTGAACTAGTTTGCCTTGTTTTGTGCACAACATGAGCATGATGAATGATATAAACATGAGACCAATGGTGTTTGCTCTTGTTTGACTTTAATTTGAGATTGGTTGGTGGATATCTTGCTGTTTAGGAGTTTTTATTGCCTTTGGACCCTAGGCTTGGCCTAGTGGTCTAGTTGCTAATGTTTGCTTGATTTTTCAGGATCAAAAGCATAATGCACATGGAGAATGATCCAAATCAATTTTAAATGATGTGGTTTGATGTTTGTACACTAACATAACATTGTTTTGTAGGTGGTGAAGCTTAGGCTTGAGCTTTGAGCTTGCTTTATTGTGCATTGCTTTGTATAGTTTGATTGATTGAACACTTGCTGTTTGGTTTTGTCTGTCTGAGTACTAACTGTGTTGGATTGTTTCCAGGTACTTTAGTTGCTCAGTTCCTTGTGAACTTTTGCTTTGCGTTGCTTAAGCAACTTGCATTGAGGTAAGTCCTCTTGACTTCATGTAGTCTGGAGACCCGGCTGTTACCGGGCCGGGCAAATAAATGTCTGAAGTCCTCCTTAAGAGGCAATGATTGTGTTTGTTTATTTTTAAGCCCAAGCAGGAAAAGTCCTTCAAAGAAGGCAATTGGTGGAAGGTAGGGACAAGCAGTCTGTCCCCCACTATTCAGTGAGTCTTCTCCTTGCTCCCATTACATGGTTGTAGCATCGAGATCAAAAGCCCAAGATCTGTTGTGTCAGAGTCATCGAGTATAGAAGGGTTCCCCCATTCTGGACCCATGCTCATTTGTCAGCTCTCCCTGGTTAGGGATAAGAGCTGTGAGGTCTGATCCTCACTTCATCCTTTCATCTGCTTCACCTTAGCCTCGTAATGGCAAGGTTAAGAGCAAACACAGCCTGTACAGACGATTGCTTAGGCAGTCAAACCTGATTGATTGAGCCCCTTGTTTGGCTATAGTGCGTGTTATGTGGATATCTGATTGACATGCTTGTTTGAGATACCTGTTCTCATTTGATGATATATGATTGTATGCTTGTGTGCTAGCTTCTTTCCTGGTTAGGTTAGTTTGCTTATGCAAGTAGGATAGAAAACCGAACTTAGGGTTAACGATGCATGACAACATTAGGCTCGAGTCTCAGCTCCCTAGTTGTGTATCTTTCCCCGGTTTCTGGTTAGCAATTTAGTCCCTTTCAGGGGAACTACATCGCCCTGATCCTCGTGCCAGACGAGGTATGTAGGCAGGTGGTCGTGCGAGACCACTCCGGGCAACCTTTTTCTTTTTTGCGTGTGTTTAATTGTTATATGACTGTGTGTTTTGGCTCGGATGCCGACGTAAGTCCAATAATTGGCTGTCGGGCTCCACGTTTGCCGTTTTGTGCGTGTTTTGGTTCGGATGCCGACGTAACTCCATCCAGTGGTTGTCGGGCTCCATGTTTGCCACCCTTGCTTGTTTGTATGTTTTGTGTTGTTTGGCGTGCGTAAGCCGAACTACAGAGGCTCTGATTCTTGTTCCAGACAAGATATGTAGGCATAAGGTGCGATACCTTATCGAGCTCCCTTCTCTTAACCCCACCTGCGTTCCCTTGTGTGTGTGTGTGTGATGTTTAGCAACCTTTTCTTTTCTTAGAACGTGGATCCCGTCGAGTACGACGGACGTGAGGGGTGCTAATACCTTCCCCTCGCGTAACCGACTCCCGAACCTTTTCTCTCTGGTCGCGAGACCATGTCTTTCCAGGTTTCTCTGAGCGTTTCCTTTCCCTATCTTGGGATAAATAACGTTTAGTGGCGGCTCTGTGTGTTTTTATTTTTAGGCTCGCCGGTTGATTTTTCGCAGGATGCGACAGCTGGCGACTCTGCTGGGGACTTGCGGTGTAGACCTATGCTGGTCCATCGTTCCTAAGCGAGTCTTTCCTAGCGTTCTAGGATTAGTTTAGGTTGCTTGTTGTGGTATTTATTGCATTTATTATTCTAACCATTGTATATATTTGCATTAATGTCTGCATGCATCATACTATCATGTTGTTGCCGTCCTCTATGCAGGTGGTTCCTCTGTGTGGGGTGGGTGTTCTGAGTGGGGCTAAAACCCAGGCCCGAGTATACACCTAGGACTAGTGTGGTCTCATGTCGCCTCTTTCATGTTAAGTCAACATGTGCCTGGCGGCGTGATGTACCACAAGCCGGACGAGGTTCAGTCGATAGTGCTTTCCATTGTGGGATACTTCACTTTGGCTTAGTTACTTCTTCTGAGCTATTGACTCTGGTGACCGATCATTCCCGGATCTTTGGTTCAGACGATTTTAAGAGAGCTACAATGGCACACCCGAAAGGGCAAACCCATTGAGTATCTCTGCCCGATTGTCGAGACTATTATCCGCCTTAGGGTGACCTGATTAGAATTTACCTGTGAGGGGAGGGTGATTCATTCAGATGCATAATCAGATGGACTCAGATGGTGACTTTTGGTTCTGTGATTCAGAGACCTATTTATAAGTCGGATTTATGGTCAGTTATTGCTGTGACGCCGGAGTGCTGTCCGAGATTTATCAGTGGGGATCCGTTTATTTCAGGATTCCCCGGGCCGATTCAGATGGGTGTCTGCTCAGAGACTGATGATGATGATGATGATGATGATGTATCTGTCTTCCGTTTATTTCGGAACCCGTGGGTCAGATTGATGGTTACACATTCCTCAGATGGTTATGATCAGTTCAGAGACCAGATTCAGTGAAGATGATCAGATGGCTTGGAGGATGGCCCAGTGCATTGCATACATCTGCATCATTCTCATTTTGCATTCATCTGCACCAAACTCACGTCTGGCCATATGGGGAGTATTATGGATTGAGAATCTGGTTGAGAGACATCTGGATGTCAAAATGTTATTGGTGAAATGTTATCTGTCTCGATGAAACCGGAATCAAAGGACAGAATCTTCCTCATATGGATAGACGTCGCATTCATGCATATTAACCTGTTTGCTGTTTTGCAGGAATCATTGCTCGTGCTCGCAGAACTGTACCTTTGCACTCGACCCGTCCTCACAGATACTTCACCCGGCACAAATCCAAACTGATGGATCCGTCCAACGCTGACATTCTCGAGCTGAAAGAGAAGATGGGAGAACTGATCAGTGTCATGCAAGAGTTCGCCTTAGAGCAGAAAGTAATTGCCGAAAAGGTGAGGAGGATTGAAGACTGGCTGGAGATGGGGAACGTGCAAGAAAACGCTTCGTTGTCTGGACCGAAGAAATCCTTTGGTAATGACCAGTGCAAGGATGAGGGTGGATCGAGTGCTGGGTACGCCCATAGAGGACACGGTAGGGATCGTTACTACCAGCACACTGCTGCTGTAACCATTCCTGCTGGTAATCCATCAGTCCGACAGCAACCTCAGACAACTCCACAGAAGATACAGGGAGCTGGGAGTCAAGTGAAAGGAAAGGGGGTTGATCGTCATTTTGACAAGCCACCCATGACGTATGCTCTTCTGTTTAAAAGGTTGATGGATCTAGGGATGGTTCAGCCAAGGATGTTAGCTCCATTAAGGTCAGATCAGAGGCCACCTAACTATAATGAGAACGCCAGGTGTGAATTTCATTCTGGTGCGCCTGGGCATAACATTGAGGGTTGTAGAGCCTTCAAGCATACTGTCCAAGATCTGGTGGATTCCAAGGCCCTCAATTTTACATTGTCATTGAATGCTGATGCCAATCCCATGTCGGCACATGGTCAGGCGATGGTGAGTGCAATTGCTGAAGATTCAGATCACGCCTATACAGTGGGTGAAGAGATTGACGGTAACTGCAAGTTCAATAGTTGGATAAAGCCGTGCGTACCAGGAAGCTGGAAGGCTTAAACAGATCAGCACTGTTACTCGTCTGGAAGAGTATTATTTCTTGTTTTCAGTTTATCTGCATGAAAGCCATACGTGTTGCCCGACACGTAATGGTCCATTGTAAGGGCCACCTCATGTTTAAATTTGCATTTTTGCATCATTAATAAATGGATGTTTTTTAGTCAAAAAGCGGTGTTCCCTGTTTTTCATTTATTTTTGCAGTTTAAAAACAAATAAAAATGGCAATGTTTGTTTTCATTTTTCTTGTTTGATTTGTCTCGTCCCAACTTCAAAAATAATTCTCCGGATCTCGTTGATAACAATTTGGTTACCCCTCATATGACTTCGACAATCCGAGCAATCAGGCTGAAGAAGAAGGCGAAGAAGATTGTGATCTGCTGGAATTAGCCAGGTTGTCAAGACAAGAGGAGAAGGTGATTCAGCCGCATGCGGAGCAGGTTGAGATTGTTATTCCAAGCACCGCCGAGGTCAGGAAGGAAGTGAAATTAGGGCCGCTTCAGAGGCAAGTCGAGAGCAGAATGGTAGCCTTGTTGAAAGAGCATGTGGACGCCTTCACCTGGTCATGTCAAGATATGCCAGGATCGAATACCGGTGTCATTGCGCACAAGCTACCATGGAAAGGAGACTGTCCTCTAGAGAAGCGAAACGCCAGTGCTACTTATCAGAGAGCCATGGTGACTTTGTTTCATGATAGAAATTCAGCATGAAATCAAATGCTATGACATGATAGCAAAGTCCCAAACGGAAGAGGGGCATCTGGCAGACCTGGCCAAGTCGGTTGACTAGTTGAGATAATTCAAACTGAGGTTAAATTCGAATGAGTGCACTATCAGAGTGCGGGCCGGTAAGCTGCTGGGGTTCATTATAAGGGAGGAATTGAGGTTTATCCTGCAAAAAAAAAAAAATAAAAAAAAAAATAAAAAAAAAATAATAATAATAATAATAAGAGAAACGCCTGAACCGAGAACATAAAGGAGAGATTCGTGGTTTCATAGATAGATTGAACTACATGTCATGGTTCACATCTCATCTAACAGCCACGTGCGAACCTATATTCAAGATGTTGAAAAAAAAAGAAGGATCAAACGGTCAGGTGAAATAATGATTGCCAAGGGGCATTGAAAGAAAAAAGAATAAGTTGCAGGAGCCTCTGATTCTGATACCTCTTGTGGAATGAACAATTGTCAATCTTGTACTTGACGGCCTTCGAGGGGTCTACAAGGTGAATTGGGTCAGCATGACGCGTCTTGTCGAAAAGAGCATGCAATTTACCTTAGCAAAAAGTTTACCGACTGTGAAACAATACATTCACTGTTCGAGAAAACTTGATGTACTTTGGCATAGGCTGCTCGCCGACTGAGACAGTGTATGCTAGTTCAGACCATCTTGTGGATTTCCGAGATGGATCCGATCGAGTATGGGTTTGAGAATCCAGCATTGACCGGACGGGTTCTCAGAAAGCAATCAAGGAGTGTATTGTCTGATTACATTGCCCCGCAACCCGTTGAGGTTATCAACCGATGAAGTTTGAGTTCCCTGATGAGGACATCTCGAGGTGCTCTGATCGAAAGATTGAGAGTGACCGATCCCGGAGGAGGGGCCTGACCCCAAATCCGAACGGATTCTGATGTCTGATGGGGAGGTTAAGGTGAATAAGATTTTGTTGCCCGGATAACGTTTGAATACTCCAACGACGGTGTGATTGAGTAGGAAACTGGTATCCTGGGTATTGATCTTCGGTGTGTCTACTGGGGCAACTCCTTTCTCATTGGTATATGGGATGGAGGCTGTGTCACCTGTTGAAGTTCAGATTCCCTCTTTAAGAGTCCTGATGGACGTGAAATTGCAAGAGGCTGAATGGGTAAGGACCCGGTATGAAGAGTTAAGCCTGATTGAAGAAAAGAGGCTAGCAGCCATCTGTCATGGGCAGTTGTACCAGCAAAGGATGAAGCGTGCTTTTGACGAGAAAGTACGACCTCGGGTGTATCACGTAGGTGATATGGTGCTGAAAAGGATCCTTCCTCCTCAAAACGATCGAAGGGGCAAACGGACACTCAGTCATGAATCCCCAGCATGGTCAAGAAGGTTTTCTCTGGTGGAGCCTTGTTGTTAACGACCATGGACGGTGAAGATTTTCCATCCCCTGTGAATGCGGACGCAGTTAAAAAATACTTCGTATGAATTGACCCGTTGGACGAAAAGAATAAAATAGTCCAGGCAAAAATGGGCATCCCGGCGAACCAAAAACAGAAAGAAAGGTTCGGGCAAAAATTAGGGATAAAAAGAAAAATGTACACCCGGCAAGTCGAAAACCTGAAAAGGCGACTTGGGCAAAAAAGGGTATCCCGGTGGACTGAAAACCCGAAAGGGCGGTCCAGGCAAAAGAGGGATTGAAACGAACAACTGCGTCTAGCATGATCGTTTGTGCTTTGGTTAAAGCATCATGGATAATACCCGGTGGGGATCAGTTGGAATCGTCTTGTTCAGAAGGCAGAAAGCATGGAGAGTCTGAGGACATATGGGGTGTAACCGAGTTGGAACTCGATGAGATCATGGGTTTCACATTGCCATTAGGATAGATTTTTCCTTTTGTGCGCAATTACCTCTTTTCAGGAATTGCTTCCTTTTGTACTGCTCATTTGGGCAACACTTTTCCAATCAATAAAATGCACATTCAGTCAAATGATTTTGTTTTTGTCTTTCATTACCGCTTTGATTGCAAGAACATCCGATTATTTTGATAAAGAACTTTGCATTTTAAAACATACAGGTTTCCTTCCAATGCATGTTTATAAGATTGAAAGCTTGAAATCTTATTCGGAAGGTTGAATGACCCAAGTGTTGAAATCTTGACACGCCTGGGGCACGGTTTTATCTAACGATCTGTTTTGCAGGAACTGTTAGATATTCTTCACTCACTTGCAGGTTGTGATGTGGAAGCTTTGTAACAGATCCCCAGAGAGTTCGCTCAGGAACGAATGAGTGAAAAACGACGAAGTGACGTTGGGGCGTACGACGATCCTTGATGTTAATCAAGAAGACTCTTCAAAGTCGGAAGACTTGAAAGTTTGTAATTCCCCGCAGAGTTCGATCAGGGACGAGTGCACGAAGAAGGGCGACGAAGAGACGACGAGAGACGTCCGGCGACCTTTGAAATTAATCAAGAAGACTCTTCAAAGTCGGAAAATCGAATTTCTGTATTAATTCCAGGAGTACATCTCTCGTCGAGCGCGGAGCGACTTGGAATATAAGATGATGGAGCAGAAAAGGTCCAGATGAGTCTGGCAATTCTCAAGCGAGGAAAGCTGATGCGAGATTGGGAGGTGGATACCGTGGTTCGATGAGTTGACGGGTGTTCTGAACCAACTTTTCTCATTTTTCAGCTAAATCCCCAAGCAGAGTCATAGGACTAGCTCCCCAGCAGATCCAAGGTTTGTGGACTTCCCCAGCCGAGTCAGGATGGTTATCGAGACAGGTTCAAAACGATGTTTCCTCAGCAGCCAGGCCCGAAGGTTGCTACTCCCCGAGTGGAGCGGGTTTCAAAGAAATATATCTCCAGCAGTTCCCCGAGTGGAGCGGGTTCAATGAAATATATCTCCAGCAGTTCCCCGAGTGGAGCGGGTTTCAATGAAATATATCTCCAGCAGTTTCCCGAGTGGAGCGGGTTTCAAAGAAATATATCTCCAGCAGTTCCCCGAGTGGAGCGGGTTCTTTTCAAAGAAATATATCTCCAACAGTGTTCATCCTACCAGTGGATTGAACAAGTTCCCGTAGTGGACGAATTTCTGCATCCCCAGCTGTGATGATTCTACCTATGGATTGCATGGGTTGTCCCAGCGGAGTAGTATGCGGTTTCCTAGCAGGGTCGGGATGGTTATCCCCAGCAGGTTTCAGATCGATGCTTTCCCAGTCGTCACGACTGGAGGTTGCTGTTTCCCCAGTGAAGTCAACGGGTATCTGTGAGGGTTTTCCCGAAGTGGAGTCAGGATTGATATTCCCCAGCAAGTCAAAGATTGTTGTATCCCCACAGAGTGCATTGGTGGTTCTTATCCCCAGCAGTTTCTCGAGTGGATTGGGTGCAAAGGAGGTTTCCCCAGCAAGGGTTGCCTATTTCCCAGCAGCAGTGCTATTCCCCAGCAGGTTGGAGTTGGAGCAATGGCGAGTTCCTCAGCAGAGTGTCTCGTATTCCCCAGAAGGGTCCCTTGCGGGGGATACTTTCTTTATGCATTCATCATGAAAAAATAAACATGGCATATTGCATAGAAAAATAAATAATCGCGTAGCATTTCCATAATTATGGAGCATTACGCAGAAAAAATCAATCATGCATCATTGCGAGCATAAGCTAGTCTCAAGCCGTGGTTACCGTTTGAGAAGTGGTTGTGTCAGACAGTGAAGGTGTTACTCCGAAGAGTTTAGCCTCATGATTGGATCAGAGATGTACCCCAGTAGTGCGATACTGGAGGAAGCTTTTCCGTCGGACAGAGATGGAAATAACATCAAAGGACGTTACGCGATCAGCGCGATTCAAACCGTGGTTACCGCTTGGGATTTGGTTTTGCCGGATAGTGAAGACGATACTCCGAGGAGTTCAGCATTGTGAGTTTGGAACAACAGTATTTCCCAGTCATCAGTAAGTGTCTGGTCGAGTTTTCTTTGATGTCCTGTAAAACATCATCATTCGATGACCAGTAAACGTCGAGTTATTTCCCAGTCGTTGTTTAATGTCTGGTCGGTCCTTGTTTGATGTCCTGTCAACATCCTTGTTTGATGTCTTGTCAACATCCTTGTTTGATGTCCTGTCAACATCCTTGTTTGATGTCCTGTCAACATCCTTGTTTGATGTCCTGTCAACATCCTTGTTTGATGTCCTGTCAACATCCTTGTTTGATGTCCTGTCAACATCCTTGTTTGATGTCTTGTCAACATCCTTGTTTGATGTCCTGTCAACATCCTTGTTTGATGTTCTGTCAACATCCTTGTTTGATGTCCTGTCAACATCCTTGTTTGATGTCCTGTCAACATCCTTGTTTAATGTCCTGTCAACATCCTTGTTCGATGTCCTGTAAACATCATTGTTCGATGTCCAGTAAACATCATCATTCGATGTCCAGTAAACGTCGAGTTATTTCCCAGTCATTGTTTAATGTCTGGTCGATCATTGTTTGGTGTCAGTAAACATCATCATTCGATGTCCAGTAAACGTCGAGTTATTTCCCAGTCATTGTTTAATGTCTGGTCGGTCATTGTTTGATGTCCTGTCAACATCATTGTTCGATGTCCTGTCAACATCCTTGTTTGATGTTCTGTCAACATCATTGTTTGATGTCCTGTAAACATCATTGTTCGATGTCCTGTCAACATCATTGTTTGATGTCCTGTCAACATCCTTGTTTGATGTCCTGTCAACATCCTTGTTCGATGTCATGTCAACATCATTGTTCGATGTCCTGTCAACATCATTGTTTGATGTCCTGTCAACATCCTTGTTTGATGTCCTGTCAACATCATTGTTCGATGTCCAGTAAACGTCGAGTTTTCTCCCAGTCATCAGTCAGTGTCTGGTTGAAAGTGTTACTCTGAGGAGTGTGGTACCATGACGTCAGATCAGCAGTGTTCCCCAGTAGTGCGATATTGGAGGAAATGTTTCCGTCGGATAGAGATGGAAATGATATCAGAAGACGTTACGCGATCAGCGCGATTCCGGGGTTCAAAGGGAGAAAAGGAGATGTTGCGACATTTTCTGGAGATCGGGGTTCAATCAGAGAAGAGTGTATGCCGAGGCATTTTCTTGGGTTCAAATGGAGATAGAGTTGAAGATTATATCCAGGATGAGGTCCTTGGGATTATCTTCTGTTCATGTGTCACCTTAGGCTTTGGCGGATGCCAATGGAGGTCGTTATAGGTGTCTTCTGAGGAAGAGATACACATGCTACCTTCCTTTGTGAAGGTTTACCCTCTGACATGTCGCCCTCAGAGTGGTTGAGTGTTATTTCCGACGTTGCCAGCGGAATTATCACGAGAGATTGGAGGAAAGGAGATGCTGAGGCATTTTCTGGGGTTCAAATGGAGAAAAGGAAATGTGGATACATTTTCTGGAGACGGGGTTCAAATGGAGAAAAGGAAATGTGGATACATTTTCTGGAGACGGGGTTCAAATGGAGAAAGGGAGATGTTGCGACATTTTCTAGAGAACGGGGTTCATTCTGGCGATCGAGAGTTATCGTCAGGCGACTGGGGTTCAAACTGGAGATGGGGTTCATTATTCTGGCAAGAAGGAGTGCTGAGGCATTTTCCGGGGTTCAAATGCAAAGATCCGAGGATCGTTTGCGCGAAAAAAAAAAACTTCGGGGTTCAAGAAAAGGAAAAAGAGAAGAGAAAATTTCCGGGGTTCAAGAAAAGCATAAAAAGGAATAATAATCCCGAGTGGATGTGTGGTGTTCAGGCCATGGTTATCCCTGCGTTACCATTTATTTTGGTATCCAGGTCGACGGATTTTTTTTGTTCAGAGAATGTTTCTTCGCCGCTGCTGACAGGCGCTGTTAATTATTCATCCCATCAGAGTGCAAATTGTTCGTCTGTTCTTGGTATTCAATCACTCTTCATCCTGATCATCCGAAAGCCGAGGCTATTTCGTATCGACAGGTTCACAGTGGATTGAATAGGGGCAGCTGTAACACCTCAAAATTTGCCCTCCTCTCTTGGGACTAGCATTAACATATTTGCATTTTATTTGTAGGTCATTAGGCATTGCATATTGCATATCATGTGGTTACAGTGTGCAAGCCATTCTCCCAAGTCTTGATCAGAAGATGAGGAAGTCAAAGTGCAAGCCTAGGGTTTATTGACTGATCATTGGGCCATCTGAGGATTGGGCTGTGAATTAGGGTTGTATGATTCCCAAGGGTATTGGTCTTCATCTTGATTGAATTGATACATCATCATCATCATGGTTAGATGTCATCAGAAGATTGAAGAAGATTCCTTGAGATTAGGGTTTTGACCACTGGTCAACCCTAATCAGTTGCATTGGGCCAATCAGGGCTGGATCAGGAGATGGGGTTTATGGAGGATATGGGGTTCATTCTTTGATTATATTGTGCTTATTGAGGCTAGGGTTTTACCCTTGAGCCATTTCAGTTGAAGATTGGGGTTCAAATTGATCTGTGCATTGACAAATTCATCTATCAGATGAAAAGTCAACTGTGGTCAACTGTACATGATCTGATGGATGTGGAGGTGGAAATGAGTTGGATACACTTCATTCATGTGGGAACAAGTGTTGTTTGACATCTCAAAGCCTAAAAATGAAGAAAATCAAGTCAGGACAAAAACTGCTAAAAATAGAAAGTGACTTGTAATTGAAGTTTCCAAAAATGGAAAGTTTTGGACCTCAAGACCACGTGTCCAAGGAAGCTTCAAATGAAAAATTGTTCAACATGAAAGTTGTAGATCTTGTTCTCACCTTTCCAAAAAGTCCAAGAACTTGAAAATCCAATGTATGGTTTGGGAGTTATGGCTCAGTAAATTTCAAAAATGACCCGTAATCAGGAGGCCATAATTTCCACATACTTTGTCCAAATTGCAAGTTCTTTATATGCACAAACTCCATTTGACATGTACTTTGAGGGTGCATCATGGGATTTGTTCAAAAATGGCCAAGGCAAAAAGTCACTTTTCAACTGGACAGCTGAATTGGATCAGGGGCAAAATTGTCCAAATGTCAAAATAATTGGAATTTTTGAATGGGACTTTTTCCAACACCTCAGGAATGGCATTTTAAGTGTGTTTGAATATTCATTTCATGGCTAAGGCATGTAAATTGGATTTTGGCTTGGAAAGTGAAAGTGCTAAAAATGGACATTTTGCAAATACAAGGTGAAAATGAGATTTAAGCAACCAATGGACATGAAACAAGTTTCTACACATCACATATGTCATTTGGGGATTGCATGAGCTGTCAAAACAGCTGGCATGAGTTGGCATAGTGTATTTACCAATTTGCCCTCATTTGCAAAATTACAATTTCACTTAACATGTCAAATTGTTAATTAAGTGGATTAGTGGAAGATTAAGCATCCATATATATTCCTAAACCTCTCCTAATCATAACAGAATCACAATCACCAAGAATTCAGATCTGAAAATCTCAACATTCTCTCAATTTTGCTCAAGAACTCAAAAGCTTCAATCTCAAGTTTCTTCATCAAATCTCCACCAATTCACACGATTCTTGTTGCATTCAACCACTCTCATCATCTTCTCCATCTGTTTTGGAAGTTTGGATCAAGAGGAGCTTCATTCGTGACTGTTCATTTCGGAGGCATCAATGGTGAATTGAGGTTTTCATGCACTAGGAGCGATTGCAACGGAACTTGAGCGCTTCACTCACCTCACACATCCTCATGCTCCATCTGTTTTGATATTACAAGCGCAAAGGTCATCAAATCCGTCGCTGCCGTCAAAGTAAGGTCAGAAATCGAATTTCACCGTTGCTTGATTGCTTATATGCGTTTGATAGAACATTGAATGTAGAATCCATTGGTGCTTTTGGTTTGTAAAATAGTGAATTATAGGCTGAGATATCTTGATTTGAAAGTATGTTGCCAAACCTTTAATCGTCCGATCCGTAGGATATAGTGAGTGTTAGAGGAAGTAGGTAGCATATTCGTCATGTACGTCGCGAGAGGAAGAGAACGGTTATTCATTTGTGCGTTTTAGTGAAGAAATAAGCAAAACCGAGTTTGGAGATGTATGGCTACGTGTGTGCGAAGAAGATGACGAGTTTCTGCGTTTTCTTTCTGTTTGATCCACTGCTGCGTTCAAATTTTTGAGGGAGGTGTTTCCCGCGGTACTGTTGAAGTTATTTACAGTACTGCCATTAATGAATCTTCAACTAATTAACTTAATTCATTAAAAATTCTAATTCATTTTAATTAAAACAACACTTCAATAATTATTTAAAAAATCATTAACACCTTAAAAAATCATAAAAAATATAGAAAAATCATAAAAATATGGAAATTTTTTCTATGACTTTGTGGATGAGTGTAGAATTTTTTTGACCTATTGGTCAAAGTTGTGCTTGGTAATAATATTATTTGACCTAGGCTTGTTTCACATGTATCCATTTTTGACACATTTTACCATTTGGTTCATGGAATGCTCATAGTGTTAAATAAATTCTTGAAAATTTTTGTGATGATTGTGGACTCATTGATGTTCATTTATATGTAAATTTCATGCATTTTTGATACCTGGTCAATGAGCAGCAAATTCTGGAACTTAGGTGTGACAATTTGTGTCACACCTCTTGATGTCAACTTGTGGAATTTAATTGATTGACCTATACATGTTAGAATTGAATGAAATTTTGCATGGTGAATTGTTGACATGTTAGGATGCTTGGTGAATTTTTGTAGAATTTTTCACTGCCTTTTCTAATTGATCATGATTTTTCATTTCTGGTGATTGAATTTGCAAGTCCATGTGACCTAGGTTGGTAGAATGATTGAGAAATGCTCATGTTGTATTGTATGGCCATGAAATTTGATATGCATGAACTAGACACATGTTAGGACCTCCCTGTTTTGGTCTCATCCATTTCTTTTTGTTTTCATTGAGTTATGAATTTTTGAAGTGGATGTATACATTGATGTTGTGATTTGGAGCCTATTATTGTGTCTGTTTTTGTTGATTTTCATTAACATGGTTCCATTTGCCCAATTAAGCTCAAATTTGACATGGTAGACCTTGATTAGGTTCTGTTTAGGGGTAAATTATTTGAGAATTTTTGGATGTGTTTTGGTATGGATTTGAATGCAATAGTTCTGTTTGTATGCTTGGTGCTTCATTTGAACTAGTTTGCCTTGTTTTGTGCACAACATGAGCATGATGAATGATATAAACATGAGACCAATGGTGTTTGCTCTTGTTTGACTTTAATTTGAGATTGGTTGGTGGATATCTTGCTGTTTAGGAGTTTTTATTGCCTTTGGACCCTAGGCTTGGCCTAGTGGTCTAGTTGCTAATGTTTGCTTGATTTTTCAGGATCAAAAGCATAATGCACATGGAGAATGATCCAAATCAATTTTAAATGATGTGGTTTGATGTTTGTACACTAACATAACATTGTTTTGTAGGTGGTGAAGCTTAGGCTTGAGCTTTGAGCTTGCTTTATTGTGCATTGCTTTGTATAGTTTGATTGATTGAACACTTGCTGTTTGGTTTTGTCTGTCTGAGTACTAACTGTGTTGGATTGTTTCCAGGTACTTTAGTTGCTCAGTTCCTTGTGAACTTTTGCTTTGCGTTGCTTAAGCAACTTGCATTGAGGTAAGTCCTCTTGACTTCATGTAGTCTGGAGACCCGGCTGTTACCGGGCCGGGCAAATAAATGTCTGAAGTCCTCCTTAAGAGGCAATGATTGTGTTTGTTTATTTTTAAGCCCAAGCAGGAAAAGTCCTTCAAAGAAGGCAATTGGTGGAAGGTAGGGACAAGCAGTCTGTCCCCCACTATTCAGTGAGTCTTCTCCTTGCTCCCATTACATGGTTGTAGCATCGAGATCAAAAGCCCAAGATCTGTTGTGTCAGAGTCATCGAGTATAGAAGGGTTCCCCCATTCTGGACCCATGCTCATTTGTCAGCTCTCCCTGGTTAGGGATAAGAGCTGTGAGGTCTGATCCTCACTTCATCCTTTCATCTGCTTCACCTTAGCCTCGTAATGGCAAGGTTAAGAGCAAACACAGCCTGTACAGACGATTGCTTAGGCAGTCAAACCTGATTGATTGAGCCCCTTGTTTGGCTATAGTGCGTGTTATGTGGATATCTGATTGACATGCTTGTTTGAGATACCTGTTCTCATTTGATGATATATGATTGTATGCTTGTGTGCTAGCTTCTTTCCTGGTTAGGTTAGTTTGCTTATGCAAGTAGGATAGAAAACCGAACTTAGGGTTAACGATGCATGACAACATTAGGCTCGAGTCTCAGCTCCCTAGTTGTGTATCTTTCCCCGGTTTCTGGTTAGCAATTTAGTCCCTTTCAGGGGAACTACATCGCCCTGATCCTCGTGCCAGACGAGGTATGTAGGCAGGTGGTCGTGCGAGACCACTCCGGGCAACCTTTTTCTTTTTTGCGTGTGTTTAATTGTTATATGACTGTGTGTTTTGGCTCGGATGCCGACGTAAGTCCAATAATTGGCTGTCGGGCTCCACGTTTGCCGTTTTGTGCGTGTTTTGGTTCGGATGCCGACGTAACTCCATCCAGTGGTTGTCGGGCTCCATGTTTGCCACCCTTGCTTGTTTGTATGTTTTGTGTTGTTTGGCGTGCGTAAGCCGAACTACAGAGGCTCTGATTCTTGTTCCAGACAAGATATGTAGGCATAAGGTGCGATACCTTATCGAGCTCCCTTCTCTTAACCCCACCTGCGTTCCCTTGTGTGTGTGTGTGATGTTTAGCAACCTTTTCTTTTCTTAGAACGTGGATCCCGTCGAGTACGACGGACGTGAGGGGTGCTAATACCTTCCCCTCGCGTAACCGACTCCCGAACCTTTTCTCTCTGGTCGCGAGACCATGTCTTTCCAGGTTTCTCTGAGCGTTTCCTTTCCCTATCTTGGGATAAATAACGTTTAGTGGCGGCTCTGTGTGTTTTTATTTTTAGGCTCGCCGGTTGATTTTTCGCAGGATGCGACAACGCTCTTTCCACATTTTACGGAACTCCTTTGCAAATGCCTTCCAATTTTGGGCATACCACTGGTGGCTGACTTTTTTAAGATGCAATGGTTCCAAAGACATTGGGGGGCCTGGGATTTCTTGATGCATTCCGAATTGCAGTTTGACACGGTCACTTTGGTGCATCTCCACAGTGGTGAACCGCATGATAGCCGTTTTTGCTGTCCAAACTACTGCATCTTCGGGGTTGGGTTGATGTTCCAATCCCAAATATGGTCTCCAAATAAACTGCAAAGAAAAAAATAAATATGTTATTTATTGAGAATGCTTGATATTAATAAATTAGTTAGAAGATGAATGATTTAGTGGTAATACATCTTATGCTCGGAGACGATCCAAGAGTTGACGATAAAATATTATTTTATTTTTCGGGGTAAGACTGTAATCTAGTCCAGTTGCAATGAACCTAAACAAAAAAAGATAAATAATATTATTTACAAATATTTATAAAATAAATATACAAAATGAAAAACATCATAAATTTACCTAGTTGCGTAGGGGAAGGAGTAGACGTTAGGATTTTCGGGGGCTAGCCTCGGAAATCTCCACCACCCCCATGTTTGGAGCAAAAAAGCACATCCAGAAAATGTACAGTGGTCATTTTGTGCATTTTTACACAAAGAGCTATATAGGAAAGCCAATACAGCAGAACCCCAACTATACGTGCTTATTCTATCTATGTCCTCGAGCAAACTCAAGTACATAAAGTTTATGCTATTTCCCGTGCCTTCGGGAAATAGCAAGTTCCCAAATAATAACATAATGTAAAATCTTGTTTTTATTATTTTTTCTTGTTCGGACGAATCCTCAGTCGAAATTATAGCGTCGTGGTAGAATTGGAGGCTCGATAGTTTAATACCCTGACCCCTTGCTTTCGCAGATCCCTCACCCTCGACTAGATCTACGCCCAACATTTGAACACATAGTTCGTTGGGTTGTTGAACATTTCCAGTCACAAGCTTACCGTCTATTCGAAGACCCAAAAGCATGTACACGTCCTCTAGTGTGACGGTACATTCACCAATTGGTAGGTGAAAAGTGTGTGTCTCTGGTCTCCAACGTTCACACAAAGCAAGAATAAATTTCACATCAATTATGGCATTTACCACATGCATAACATGACCGAACCCCGCACGCTCTATGTAAGGTACGCACCATGGGTCTGGATAAGCCATAGGGTGTGAACGTTGACGAAATTTCTTGGGATCCTTTAAAAACAAACAATATAAACAATCATTAGATTGGAGTTTTAAAAAATAAATTATAAACATACGAAAGAGGCAATGTTCAAGAAAAACTTACGAATGAGGCAATGTTCGCCCTAGTGCCTCTATGTTCTTGGCCCATGGTAAGAAGAGACATGATTGCAATGTAGAACGTAGGTTTGTTGATGAAAAGTTCGTCGGTGTTCTCTGAAAAAAGCGTTAGTGGATGATGAAAATTTTCAAGAATGACCTGCTATTTATAACCGTATTCAAATAGTATGAATATGTAAAAAAAATTGGACACGTGTAACGCATGCAAAAATTTGACACGTGTAACGCATGCAAAGTTGGCTGAGAATCTTGCAAGCTAGGTGGAGCTGCATGCATGTCTTCACATAAGACACGTCTACTGCATGCATCAGTAGGTCAGGATAAGACATGAACTCACCACTCTAGGTGGCGAATACATTGAAGTCTTGTCTTGTCTGAGAATCTTGCAGGCTAGGTGGAGCTGCATGCATATAATAATTTTGACACGTCTACTGCATGCATCAGTAGGTTAGGATAAGACATAAACTCGCCACTCTAGGTGGCGAATACATTGAAGTATTGTCTTGTCTGAGAATCTTGCAGGCTAGGTGGAGCTGGATAGGCATGCGTGAGAACCTTGCAGGCTAGGTGGATAGGTTAGCATGCATTGGTACAAGTTAGGTTGCACTTGTCTTGTCTAGGGGAAGGCTTGGTGGATGTGTTGCATGCAAAAATGTGACACGTCTAACGCATGCATCACAATTGAATCTGTGTATCTAGGCATGCGTGAGAATCTTGCAGGCTAGTTGGATATGACTTTGATGGATAGGTATGCGTGAGAACCTTGCAGGCTAGGTGGATAGGTTAGCATGCATTGGTACAGGTTAGGTTACACTTGTCTTGTCTAGGGGAAGTCTTGGTGGATGTGTTGCATGCAAAAATGTGACACGTCTAACACATGCATCACAATTGAATTCGTGTATCTCATGAACCCGTGAGTATAAGTATTCACACAAATTTTCACACAGGTATTCACAAAATCTTCACAATATCTTCACATATTTCACACATATCTTCACATATCATGGCATCTTCATCACAATACAAAATCAAAGCTCATGTGAATGGTGAGACTTATGAATGTGATATGTCTGGCTTCTTATTTAGAAACACCAATTGCACTCGTTTTTGTCTAAATAGAGGAGCTGACTTCTCTTACCTGAAATAAAAGATTGAGTCCAAACTTAGACAACCTGTGTCCCAAATTTTTTATCAACAACCTTTTTTTTCTGAAAATAACTCAGTCAGGTTTTATAAGTCATTGATTCAAAATGACATGGAGGCACAATACATGTTTCGTAACCATGAGTATTCTGGTTACGATTATATAGTGTTGTACATTGTCTTGGAACAATTTCAACCAACTCAGAATATTCAGTCACAGGTTATTGATCTTGTGGTTGATGACGAACAAGATGTTGAACACCCCGTTGAAGACGATGTGGTTGATGATGCAGAAGACATAGTTGATGACTTGGTGAACCGTGATTCTGAAGACGAAGACCAAGTACAAAAATACCTCTAGCGCAACGCTACTCAACGCCTGCGCACTTCACAACCCTTAACTTGGGTGAGGATGAGCCCTCGTCAGATATGTTCTACAACCCATATATGAGGTCTGATGAGGAGTTAAAGAAGGGTGACCAATTTCGGACCAAGGAAGAGTGTCTGTTAGCAATAAAAAACTGGCACTTGAAAAACTGTGTTGACTATGATGTTAACAAATCAAACCCGGAAAGATACGTTATTTTATGCAAAAACCCGGAGTGTGGGTATAGGTTGATGGCATCGTACAAGAAGAAACATAATGCGTGGGTGATAGGGTCCATTTCTCAAGCTCACACTTGCGTCAACACAAACATGGCACATGATCATCGCAAACTTAGCCATGATATGATCTGCCATTCCATAATACCTCTTGTTGAAGCTGACCCGTCACTCAAGGTCAAAACTATTATCTCCCATTGTGTTGCTGTTTTCAAATATACACCGTCGTACAGAAAGGCTTGGTTAGCGAAAACCAAGGCAAATGAACTGGTATACGGTAATTGGGAGGAATCATACAAACAACTTCCGCGCTACCTGGCTGCACTACATTTGTATTCACCTGGGACGGTTTCTATAATGGAGACCTTGCCGGCACAATCCCCTGACGGAACTCGTCCAGAAGGTAATGGAATATTCCATAGACTTTTCTGGGCATTCCGTCCCTGCATCATCGGTTTCACATTCTGCAAGCCGTTTATTCAAGTCGATGGAACTTGGCTATATGGGAAATACAAAGGATCGTTACTGATGGCGGTCGCACAAGATGGAAATTCTAATATTTTCCCAATAGCCTTTGCATTGGTAGAAGGAGAAACGGCTGCTGCTTGGAGTTTCTTTCTTAAGAATCTCCGAACGAACGTGACTCCACAAGCTGGCATCTGTGTGATTTCTGACAGGCACGCTTCTATAGACAGTGCATACAATAATCCAGCAAATGGTTAGCATGACCCCCCGTCTACGCATGTCTATTGCATCAGGCATATTGCTCAAAATTTTATGCGGGAGTTCAAAGATAAATTCTTGAAGCAAAATTTGATAAACGCGGGGTATGCATTAAACCAACCTGGATTCCAATACTACCGCCAGGAAATAGTGTTGGCAAATTCTGATACAGGGAGGTGGATCGATAATATTGACAGAGCAAAGTGGACTAGGTCATACGACGATGGGGTGAGGTGGGGCCACATGACAACAAATCTTGTGGAGTCAATGAACGTCGTCTTTAAGGGCATACGTAACCTCCCGGTAACCGCTTTGGTGAGTGCAACCTATTTTCGGATGGCAACGTTGTTTGTAACAAGAGGCAAGCGCTGGCATGCAGTGTTACAGACGAGTCAAGTGTATAGTGATGCCTGCATGAAGTTTATGAGGCAGGAATCTGCCAAAGCCAGCAGCCATCGGGTTACGGAATTCGACCGCCATGGCCACACTTTTAGTGTCAAGGAAACAATTGACCACAACCAGGGGCTGCCCAGACAAGAGTATAGGGTCCTAATACCAGACTGTTGGTGCGACTGTGGTCAATTTCAGGCCTATCGTATGCCTTGTTCCCATGTCATTGCAGCGTGTTCACACACCCACTTCGATGCATTGTCGCTAGTGTCTCCCATCTACAAAGTTGCAACATTGCTAAATGTATACGACAATCCCTTTCCGGTGGTAGCATTGGAGGCATATTGGCCAGAGTATGACGGGGAAATTGTTTGGCACAACGATTCTATGCGGCGGAATAAAAGTGGTCGCCCAAACAGCAGGCGCATTAGAACTGAAATGGACGTCGCAGAGAAAATGCAGAGGAAGTGTAGCATATGTCGACAACTGGGGCATAATAAGAACACATGTCCATATCGTGAATCTAGTTCCACAACATAGTTTTCATATTCATAACTCTGTGTACCAATGCTATTTATCAATAAAGTTTACTTTTTATTCCAAATAGAAGATGACATTGGAACAACAAACACAAACATCTAACATTAGAACAACAAATACTAAAACAAAAACAAATAATGGAACAAGAACAAGTACTAAAATAAGAACAAGTACTAGAACAATAACAAATACAAGAACAACAACACAAACAACCATTAAAATCTAGGAAATTACAACAGTTAACACTATGTCATCTGATCCATGCATCATTTGGATGCAATCAATGTCGCTTTCAACTTCAACCCACCAACATACCATTTCTACAGTTTCAAATGAGAACCTTGTTCTAAGCCTCTGAATCCTTTTGATGACTTCACCAGGTTGGTAATCTCCGTCTAACCAAGACATCAAGGACCTTTTTAGTTGGTCCAACGAACGGATGTTCCAAAATTTCATCTCCATCGGGGGTTTGACAGGCGAGAAAATAACATGCCCATCCCTTTTTAAGATTACTGGTTCAAGATCCGGCCGCCTTGATGATGTTCGCTGCCATGATGACGGTCTGGGGGATGCCATGAACTCAACTTGATAAAGAAAGTGATAGGAAAAAGTGGTGAAGAAAATGCAAGGAAATAACACTTTATTTATAGGAAAAAATCTAGGTTGTACACCAATGTACTTAACCCTAATTAGTGTCGCACTTGATTAATTAGTCTTAGGAAGAATTAGGGTTTGAATTAGGTCATAGCTACCAAACTCTAATTATAACCGATCAATAAACCCTAATTATAATTGATTAATTAACCCTAATTCTCCCAAAAATTTATAAATAATATTATTTAGTTATAAATTAAATTAATATATATAAATTAATATATATATATATATATATATATATATATATATATATATATATATCTTGTAAATAATATTATTTATATATATGTATTAATATAAATTAATATAATTTATAATAAACATAAATTAATAAATTTAAAATTAGTTAAAAAAGATTTAAAAAAATTAAAAACATATTAAAAAAAATTAAAAAAAAAAGCAAAAAAATAAATAAATAAATAAATAAATAGGAGTAGGCGCCACTCCTAGTGGCGACTTTCCCTACAACTTAAGGGTAGGCGCCATCTAGGGTGGCGCCCATGTGTTCTTTAGGGCACAAAAGTGCCCATTTTTGTATTTTTTTTGAATTTATGGTTATTTTTGAATTATTTTTTTTAAAAAATGATTATTTAAAAAAAGTCTTTGATCTTGAGATGAGAAATGTAATTCTTTTTTTTTTTTTGATTTTTCAAAATAATTTTAATATATTTTAATAACTTTAAACTAATTAAATAGGAATTGAATTCTCTCATGTTTTATATATATTGTCATTTCTTCTGCTCCTAATCTAATGGTTGAGAAATTATAAGGAATAACTAATTAAAAAAAATACATTTATGAAAAAAAAGAATATCAATTATACTATTATTTTTGGGATTTCTAACATTTTTACGTTAAATATTTTTAGAATTTCATCATAATAAATATTGTCATTAATTCAATTCAAATTAAAATGATGTCTATAATTAAAATTAAATAAAACATTATAATAGAATCGTAATCTCATTTCTTTAAATTAGAATTACTCTTAAAAATAATTTAACGAGTCCATCAAATCCGAATCATTTCTTCTTAACTATATACTCTTACTAAAATGCTAACAAATATTAATATCTCCAATTTAAAAAAAAAAAACATAAACCAATTTCAAAACAACTTAATCAATATATTTAATGCACACAATCACAAATCATAAAGCAAAATTTAAAATATGCAGCACAACAAAATAGTTTGAATTATTTGCATACAATAAAGAACGTGTAAAAAGAAATAGTCATTACATCCGCACAACCCTTGGATGAAAATATTGGCAAGTCAATGTTGAAAATATGTCTTCTTCACTTCTTTATGGATGGTTTAATTTTGTAATATCTCCATGAATATTTTCCTATAATTAAAAGAACATGAGTTAATAATTAAAAAATAACCTGAATAAATAGTAGAATTTATATAATTTTTAAAATTTACCATCAATAATTGAGTAAAACTATTAGTACTGAATTGAGTTAAAGTGTAATTATTTTCCCTCACAAAACATAAAATTACTCGATCACTAAATATTTCTTGGTACGTTCACATACTCAATCTGACATTGGCTTACAATTGATGGTATGTTGTATGAATCCTTTAATACCTGCATTCACGCTTTCACTAAGTTGAGTGCTTCTCTTTCCTAATGTGAAAACGTTCTTCATGTAACATGATGTCCACTTCTCCTTTATACTGTACACTCTTTGCAACCAAGTGTTTTCTTTAACTTCATAGGGTACTAAAAGATTTCTCCAACCTTCGTTAAATTGGTCTTCATTTTCATATTCATACATACACTTCTTAAAATCACTAAGAAAATGAGATTCACCTTTCATCAAATTTCCTAAGTGTTTGATGCAATTTTGCAATAACTGCCATGTACATAAGCCATGATAAGCTTTAGGCATAATCTCAATCAATGCTCTTGTCATTGCGTGGTCTTGATCAGTAAATATTGTTTGTGGCATTTTCTGCTTATGAGCCTCTAAAAAGGTCTCAAAGAGCCACTTGTATGACTCAACTATTTCGTCATATAATAAAGCATCCCCAAAAATCACAGCTTTTCGATGATGGTTAAATCCCGAGAATAGTGTCAGTGGTCTATGCGAACTATTTTTTGCAATATATTGAATCAAGAGATATAACATCACCAAAATACTCATAATCAATTAGCATCAATGCATCTGTCCAAAACACATTGGTAATTTGTTTTTCGGCATCCATTTGATATGCATGATAGAAAGTTGGATTTCCCATAGACTTTCTTTGGAAATATTGCAATAGATAATCGACTTCTCCATGTACCATACTCCTTTGCCTTTTTTCCGAAGATAATTCTTTTGATCAAGATGAATAAATCTCAAGTTAGTTCTACCTCCCACTTCTTTACTCATCAAATCAAACGACTTCCTTTGTTGTAATCCCGCTTCATCGGCTAAATCAATTTGATGACATTGCATTTGAGAGACTTTCCTTTGACATGACAACATATGAGTTGTTTCTTGTAAATTTAAATTGTGATTATGTTCCTCCACAAAACCAACGACCATAAATTTACCATCCATATTCTTAATTCCTAATCTTGCTTGACAATTTATTCGGGTCTCCGGCCTTGGATTGATTGTTTTATAATCCGGTTTATCTGATTTTCGTAAACCTTATTTACATCAAAAAAACTTGTAAGAAGTAATTATACCATTTTTGTTTTTGTGATAATATTGTTTATTCACTCCAAATCCAACTTTTCCACAATAATCAACCCAAAACTTTCAAGCATCTTCAATGCTATCAAAAATCATTTTTAACTTTGGTTTCCAATCTTCTTGCATTTTCTACACACAAAAATTATACATTTACTGTTAAAAATACATATATTATAACGATATAGTAATATATAAACAATGGATAAATATCTTTTATTAATTCATAATTAAAAAAACAAAATGAATAGAAATTAACCTTATTCAATCAATAACAATGATGAAGCCCCTATTTTTTTTGTTGATAAAGAATGGTGAAGCCAAGTCTCTTAAATTTTTTCCAGTAAATTTTTATTTTGTTGGTAGTGATAAATGTGGAGATTTTGAAAGTTAAAATTAAAAAAATTGAAATTAGAAAAAGATAAAAGCTTAAGAGTTAAAAAAATGAATAGTTGAGTTAAAAATCTTGTCACATATTCTCTCTTTATAAATATATTTTTTTAATTAATTATTCCTTATAATTTCTCAACCGTTAGATTAAGAGAAAGAAATATGACATAATATATTAAGTAGGAGAGGATCTAATTTCGATTAAATATGTTCTTTATCTTGTTGTCTACCGATCGAGATGACCATAACAGAACAACAAAAGATTGATAATAAAGTAATGCATTTAGCTGAACAATATAAGGCATGAATATCCTTTTATCTGCAATATTTAATTAAATTACATATTTAGAAGTCAAATTTGTAACGAGGGAGAAGAGACCGCTCAAATGGTACATTTATCTCTCATTTCTGACTACTCCCGCCTGAACTCGTGGCGGAGGGGGTGGTTGTTTTTATTAAAGATTCAATGGTGCTTTTATTACTGATATGGTCAAACCATTAATATGTCGCTTAAATAAATGCCAACCACCTTTCATGATGCTTATTTGCTTCTTTTTTTATTAATTTTTCTATTTCCTAAATATAACATTTAAATCAATGTTTTAAAAACCGTACTGAATCGTCTAATTCAATCGATTGGACCAAAAATCCGAGATGAATCTGGTTGAGTCAACATTTCAAAACTGCTAGTGGGTCAAAACCAAGATAAAACCGAAAAAATCGGATTGAATCGTTCAAAACCTATCGAACCAAAGAATCGGAATCAGTTTTATAAAACCGTCTGGTTCAAAAAAAAGCATCAAGTTGACAATTTTAATAATTATTTAAAAAATTTAATATGTTAATATCAAAATTTAACCTACATTCTCAATCATAAAAAAAACTCCGTATTCTTTTATAGCCATACGAACTTCTAAGTTTTGTCATTTCATTATAATTTTTTTTCAACCATATTTCATTGTCATCATGTTGTCCCTTTCAAACATAGTCACGATATTCAACTCAATATTGATTGTCGTTCAAATCAATATTGTTTCTTGTTGTCAATTAAGATTTATTTGTCGTAGTTTAACTCAAATTCATTTTTTTATTTAATAAATTATATTATATTATTTATTTTTGGTATTTTATCTTATTTATTTTTGGTATTTTATCTTATTTAAAATATGTATTCTTAATTATTTGAACTTTATTTTAGTTATTATATTATAATAGTTTAATTTTAGTTTAAATTAATTTAACTTAATTTATTGTAACTCTTTAATTTGGTCAAATTATTCTTAAATGAATGTTGAAATGATGTGTAGAACTATGTTATGTTATTATATGTATTATCGATATTGTTGTATTAAATTTGTAATGAATTTTTAAAATAATTATTTTATTAAATTGTGAATATATGATTATGTGTGACATATTTATGAAATTTAATTTTATATTATTAGTTTATTTAATAAACGGTTCGACCGTAGATTTAACCGGTTGAAGTAATTGAACTTTAAACTGCAAATTTCACTACTTCAATCTTCAATCCGATTTTTAAAACATTTATTTAAATTTCATTTTGTTCCAATTTCAAAATGTCAAAATTGACAAGTAGACATGAGAGATTAATTGCATGAAAGAGAGTGCATTTGGGAGGTGGACCGATTGATTATATTGAAATTGATTTGTTTTTCTTTTTATTTATTTTTCTATTATATCATTTAATTAATAGTTTTTATTTTGTATTTTTTTCAAAAAAAATTACACCACTTGTCAGCATATAATTGGTTATTTCTTTTTTATTCTTTTAGATATACCTACGGACACCACACAAATAAATTTAATTCATAAAATATAAAATATATTTAAATATACGTCTAAATTTGACATGAAAAAATAAATTAAAGATTTTTTTTCACATTTGAAAATAAATAATTCATCTCTCAAGACAACTGTTGGTTCAAATAAAATAGATATTATCCTTCTATTTCTATTTTTAATTTACACCCCTCCCTCTATTTCTATTTTAATTTTAATTTTATTTTTATATTTAATTAATATTTTTTATTTTAATTAATAAAAATTAATTGATTAAATATTATTTTAGTTAGTTAATTTTACTAATTAAAGTTAATTAATTTGATTAATCAATTAAATTAATTTTTAATTGATTATTCTTGATAATTAATTATAATCAATCTAATTAAGTGATAACCAATGTAAATCAATTAATTTTGCTAATTAAAAAAAAATTCTCCTGATTAATTCAATTGACTTAATTAAACAACTTAACCTTATAAAATCAATTCTTTTAAGATAATTACGCTCAATCCAACGTCGAACAACTTTCTCAAATCAAACCATTTCTCATCTTCGACTCACAGTCATTTTAACTCTTTTCCTAATTAAAGGGTAACATCAAAATCTTTTCTTAACAAAAACGAAAGAAAAGATCCTTGGAGTCTCGCATTCCTTGAATCCTCGAATGATCAGTCCCGAGACACACATTTTGGGAGAGTTGTTTGTTCGTCTGTTCGATTCTAAAACACTTAACACAAACTTGGACAAAAAGAGGGACCATGTGAGTCTAGCATTCTAGTAGAACCTTTGAGCGATCAACTCTGAGGCACACACGTCGTTCTTGTTGAACGTTCATTGTCCATCAAACAATTTTCATAAACACATTGAACGAAAAAGTATTGTTGGAGTCTAGCATTTCAGTAATCCACGAGTAATTGGTCCTGAGACCCACGTCTCGTTCTCACCGAGCATTCGTCATCCGCCTAAAATCAATTTCAATACATTCAAACCTTTTGCCTTTTGACATTCAATTAAAACCTTTTCAAAAACGAAAGACGTTTCGTACATTCTATAACGATGCAAATAGCATTTTCCCGTGAGAATATCAAACATTTTCCACTCGAATGTGATGATCACATGAATTTGTGTTGATCCAGATTAAGTCATTCATTCTTGAAGTGATGCAAATGTTTTGAATGTTACTTGAGAATCTTTCACTAAAATTGACTAACGCACAAACATTTGCTACCCAGAACTACGTAGCCTTGAGTTCTCTATCGCACCCGGAGATACGTAGGAGTGAGACTCACAATCTCGTCAGGCACATTAATTAAAAACTTTTTTGCGACCTTTTTTCTTTTCCTTTAAATTTTTATATCGCTCGAAGGAAACAAATGACATAAGCTAACATTCAATCGTAAGTTTAACTAAAAGGGAAGATGATGGATCATCTTCTTGCGTAATTGATTCCCGAACCCGAATTTGGTTGCGACGATCATCTTCTTTCTCTACAAAGGGTTTTATTGATATTTTCACATTCCTTCATTGTAATAAATAAAATTCGGTGGCGACTCTGTTCAAATCATTTTTTCTGCGAGCGTGCAATACGCTTCACGAAGGATCATATTTTTCGAGGTACGACACATGACACGGGCGAGCTACTATAAATATGTCATTTTGCCACTTTTTTAGGGTTTGGGAGAAAGGGAAAATGATGGGTCAAATTCTGCAAAATTTCTCTATGTGTTTATTATTACTGAATTTCTCTTGTTCAACCCTTTACAATAGTATGGTACCTTCCTATTTATAATGAGATTACTTGCCCACCAAATAATTCTCAAAGTAACTAACTCATACAAATTTCGATAACTTGTATTCGACTTTCTGTCGAATACAGTTAGTACAGACTATGTTCGACTCTGTCGAACTTACAATTATGCTTGAAAAAAAGAATTACATATTTAACACATGATCTTTCCTTTTAAGGTATCACATGACTCTCTCAATAACTTGTTAACGCTCATTATTCGGTTGAGTAATAAAAATGCACAATAATTCCACGACATGTACAATGTCGGATCTAGTATGATCAATGGCGTGCCTAAGATTGTCAATAATGTTCACATACTCAATTTGTCTAACACTCTCACAAGTGTTCTTAAATAATTTTACACTTGAATCACATGGTGTGCAAACAGATTTACAATAAAAATAATTATATTTTTTCAAAATCTTCTCGATTTAATAAGATTGATTCAAGATGTTCCCTTCTTGGATTTAGTAATCTTGATTCCAAGAGTCACAATTACTTCTCCATTGTCTCTGATATCGAATAATAGAGGACCCATGTTTCAAATAAATTCAGATTACCTAGCATTCACTTCAACCCATGTCCCAATCACAATATTAAAGTTTTGTAGGAATGGCTGAATAAAAACACCAAATTTAAAAACTCTCATTTTCCATTTTCCTCTCAACTACTACATACACCAAACGAGTGGTAGGTTTCCACAAAGATTCCTCGTTTAATTGACCTTGTCCACAAATAATTCTCATCACATTTTGGAAGAAATTCATGTTACATCCCATGTTACTTTCTACACCTCTCTTTGCTTTTGGTTTAGTCGCTCTCACTCCCAACCAATACGGCAGAAACTAAATAGAATGTGTAACTTATTATTCACCGTGCAATCTTACAAATTTTATATTCACTCTTTAGATCTAGATTCTCTGCACTAATACTATACTATATATTTACTAGTTTTGAAGTGGAACAAAATTTCAAATTTGACACACAAATATTTCTTTAACTCAGTAGCAGCTATGGATTGGTTTTCATGGCTCTCAAAAACTAGCCTTGATTCATCTTTTGTATACGAGTATGGACTTATCTTAGCTCACAACGAGCTTGAAGAAGAAGACATGTTTTACTTCAACCATGAGTTTCTCCAAAGCATGGGAATCTCTATAGCCAAACACAGACTAGAAATTCTCAAGCTTTCTATAAAAGACATGAGAAAGTTCCCACACACAGTTGCAAAGTTTGTGGCTGCAATCAAAAGGACAAAGAAGTACTTAGCCAACTATGTTAGGAGTTTAACTCATACCGAAGAATCAGCACTTGTGGTGGTGCCAAAAACAAGGTCTAGTGGTGGATTTGGGAGAAGATGGAAGAGTGGTATTATGAAGAGGAACAAAAAATTTGTGGTGGCTAAAAAAGAGAAACTTTTTCTCACAAATGGTACAGTTCCTGTTCCTGCTTTGTCTGGTGTTCTTGATGGTTTTTCTAGTCCTGTTATCTATCATTTCCAAAAGGAACAGAAGATCCATGTTGGTGACAATGGCGATGATGATGATGATGATGGTGGTGATGGATATTGGTCGGCTGATGTTGAAGAGATTAAGTGGGATACTATGTTTAAGGATCTAAAGCCGAACTAATTTTTTTTTCCGGATTAGATCCTCTCCTCTCCCCTGTTAGATCCAACTTCCTCTACATCCTCTTCACTGTATTTATCCTTCTCTTTTGTGGTTGATGCATCTTTGTGCTTCTATCATCTTTTGTGGTTGATGCATCTTTGTGCTTGAAAGGGAGTTCATGGCAGTAAAGTACAGAGATGGATACTTCGTTTTGTAGCAAAAAGTATGTAATTTTTTGAGTCTGCTGGTCTTGAGTTTATGTATTGTACTATCTCAGATTTCGGGACAGTACATATTTACACAGTTTCTTGGTGTTTATGTCATAGAATAAATTACGCCTTTTCTCTGCATCGTCAAATTATCATGTTTATTTCCTTAAGTTGGTGTAGCAGAATCTGAGACTATGGTTGTTACTGCAGAATCTGCTTTATTTTATTTTAAATTAAACTAAATGTATGCCTATGAAACACCGAAAGAGACACCGTCCATGATACCGACTAGGGATGACCTGCATGAAACCGGTCCAAAATTTATTTGGAGCATTCTATACAAAAACCTCCAATGCACCTGTTTCAACAATTATGCAAAGTGCATGTATCGAAATGAGATGGGAAAAATTGGAGCTGGTCAAACCCCACAGCTTAAGGTTGTGTTTGTAGAGTTATTTGAGTTAGAGTTATGTTGCTATTCCTCCTGAAATAGTGTCAGAATGGATTGGTAATGTTGTGAATGGAGATAGTGTAAATTCTGCCAAAATACATAATTGAAAGCAAACTTCTAGTACAGCAATAAATTGAGAAATTCTCATAATATATGGATTGTCCGGTGATAGAAAGGGTGCACATATCACTTACTTACTATACACATTGAAAAAAAATGGCAGGAAAAGATTTTGTAATGAGGAGTAATGCACAAATAAGTGAATTGATTGCATTGTCTGAATTATGCAGGATTCCAAAAATGCAGTAGATCATGTAGCAACTCAATGTCTTAAGCAGTAAAAGATTGATCTCAAGTACATAAACCAAGTCTTGTAAATTGTAAAAGATTGATCTCAAGTACATAAACCAAGTCTTGTAAATTGTAAAAGATTGATCTCAAGTACATAAACCAAGTCTTGTAAATTGTAAAAGATTGATCTCAAGTACATAAACCATAGCTTAATTACTAAGCTACTTACCATCTGATTGTGCAGGTTCATATCAGACGAGAAAAAGGCATTTTATAAATTAAGAAATAAAAACAAGATTCACAACCCTTTATTAGGCATTTTATAAATTAAACCCAACTCAAGCATTGGAATAGAGGGGTTGAGACACAAGATAATTCGGAAATACATAATAAACCCTATAGACTAGTATTTTGTTTGAATTTTATGTGGCATGGCATCAATCAGAAAGGAACAATCGAATATGATCAAGGAAAGTTAAATGTTGAGGTCTATCTTTACGCTTCACATACCCAATTGTTTCTTTCTCTGTATAACACTTGAGCCCTTGTTTTCCATTCTTGTTCCACATCTCCATCGCGTAGCTCTCATGCGCGTAATATGCCTCGGCGCAAGTTATCTTCGCCTCTATCTCCTCGCCGGAAGGAACCACCTTGATAGGGAGACGCTCGTAATGACCGCGTGAGGTTCCTTCCAGTTCGTCCATTCTGGAAAGCCCGTCCGCGGAGACGGAGTACAGCTCTCCGTACACAGATTGACCCGACCCAGGAATGTTGAGAAGGAACGGCACACGGTAGGGGCCACATACAAGAGGGTAATTCTGGACGGTGCGGTAGGTTCCGATGAAAGATGCGTCGCCATTCAGGATTAGGTCTTGGAGAAGTGGGTGGTTCGAGAAGTTTCGCTTTAACGTTCCGTATGTGAATATCAAGCCGACGGCTTCTTTGCCGGAAACGGTAACATCCGCCTCAGCTACCATATTTTTACAATTGGGGGTTTTGGAAATCGAATGGAATAGAATCATTCACAACAACCTCTTTCATTCGATGGTTGGCTAAAATTGTGGCAACACAAACTATTTTATACCTCTTTTCTCCTTTTTATTATATATTACTAATTTTTTTCCCAAAAATATATAACTTTTTCCATTTAATTAAGAAAATTCTATTTTCATCTCTTAGTTTTTTAAAATCTATAATATTTCAACTTTTTTATCTAGTTACAACATAGAAACTCATAACATGATAGCCATAGATATGTTTAAAGTAGTCTCTATATGGTCATTGAATAGTTGCTACAGAAACTTGGCAAGCATTGTGCCTGGCAGAAAATTCTCCGCGACTGACAAAAAGAACCGCTTGCATACAGCATTTGATATACTGCTCTTATTCTAACTGTCAAAATTATACTCAAAATGGTACCAATTCCACAGACACCGGCCAGTACTAGAAAAGTGACTCTGAAGCAATTTGCACCGTAGCAAGTGGAGTTTCCTTGTTTTGCGGCTTCTGTATCATACAAATTTCCAGCAAGGAAAACAGAAAAAACAAGTGCACCAATTGGATTTCCTAGCATCATGAAGCTGCTAATTACACCAAAGTGCTTCAAACCAAATAGCTCAGAAACAGTTGCAACCATTATAGAATACTGAACTCCATAGCACATTCCGAGTAAAGCTGTTGCAGCATAAAGAGTTCCATCTAGAGCTGAAGCATAAAGCAAAAATGCTATGATCATAGTTACTTGTGTGATTGACATCCAAAATGTTCTAGGCAGTGTTTTCGACCTGTCGTAATGATAACATCGTCAATATATGTGCACGCTAAGTATAAGATAATTCAAATTGCAGTCGTCATTCAGTTCATAAATGAAGAAAGTACCGAACAAAGTGTTCAGAGACAGCGCCAGCACCAAGACGGCCGATAAAATTGCAAAAACTGAAGACTGAAAGCAATATGGTTGTATCTTCTACACCCAAAGAAATTCCAATTTGAGCCAAATTATTGACAACAGTTACTCCGGAGCCAACACCTAAAGAATAAGCAAACCAAAGTAGCCAGAAATCAGCCTTGACTATAGCTTCTTTGAACTTAAAATCATCTCCTCTTTTTGGTCTCCTTTTCTTCCTCACCGCCCCTTCCCCTTCTGCAATTAGTATCTCAACATCCGAAGAAGTATCCTCATTTTCATGAAAACTTCCAACATACGCAGCTGAAGTAGATGAGGATGCAATCAATGGACTTGCTTGTGTTGAAACTGAAACCTCACTTCCAACTAATGGAACATTAGTTTTTTGAATGGCGGGAAATATAGTCATTTTCAAAGGAATTGCAAGGGGAGTTATCATAAATATGATCATTATGGAAACTAAGATGTAGGAAACAGAATCATTGATTGAAATCATGTCGCTTAGTATTGTGGTTGTAACAAGATATGTAGCAAGTAAAATACTTGAAGCTTGTGTGAAAATAAAATGGACATGAACAGAAGAGTCTTCACCAGAAGGAGGAGTACAAGGCCTAATGAAGTACATCAGAACTAAACACACAGTAGAAACTCCAATTGTTAGAAACAAGAGTAATTTAGAAGCAGAACCTTTTAGCAATAAGCTATATATTAATGTATATACAGATGCACTAATCCCAACATAACCTTTCAGAATACCAGAGATTGTGCCTCTACTGAGACGAAAATTTCTCATGTTGGTAACAAGCACGGCTGTGCCGAACCATGCACCGCTATTCGTTGCAACACAAAGTGCAAGCCATAACTGCAAATTCATGAGAACCAGATTCATTTTAAACTCATGCATGTAATATAGAAACTAGAAAGCATGTGTCACAGATTGATGATTTCAACCAATGAAACAAGAGATGATGCAGCATATTACCAGAATATAGGGCAAGTTGGAAACAGTTTGGGTAAGAGCAAGCCAGACAACACCATAACCAAAGAAACAAAGGACAGAACCAAAAAGAAGCAAAGCCCAAGGAGGGAACTTGTTGCAGGCAATACCGGGAAACAAACTCAAGTTTTCTCCAACATCATTGGCCACTCCAAGAATAGTCACTTGTTGTTGATTAAGACCCAACACAGATTTGAGAGCAGATGAGTAGAGAGGGAAGTTGTAGGCATTACCAGCAGCTATTTGAATCCAAACTGCAGCAGCTAGTCCCACCCATGGTGGCCTGCTTCCAGCTTTCAGAACCAGCTTCGCCATATTGCTACCAAAGTTAAACTTTTTACTCTCTATTTAAACTATCTTGGCTTTTGCCTAATAGCCCAAATGAGTTATGTTTATTTTAGAAAAGAAATAACCGCGCTATGAAGCACAAACACAGACACTAGTCACAACAAACAATGAATCAGATTGAATTTAGTCAAATGTATGGATGTATAGATAGCTTTTGGATTAAAAAATAGTGTAAAGTGAAATTTCAATTGTTGTAAAGTTCTTTCTAGTTTCCATTTTGGTCTTAGTTTTTCTACATTTGCATGTCACTATCATCATCATGCTTATGATTTCATAATTGGATCAAGAGATAAATTCTGATTTATCTGCCAGTATTACCAAATAGTCAAAATCTAACTTTCCTTTCACAAACCAATGACTTTTTATGAAATGTCATTATTCGGTCTATGGGTCACCTAATCTTCGTACGAGTATTATTAAGAATTTTACATCAGATAATATATGATTTAAATATATACTTACAAGTGGAGATAATACATTTCCTATCAACCAGTGCAAATAGTCGGATGGATGCTAAAGTTACAAAGTATTTCAGGCTTTTAATTTTTACTTCAAAAACTATACCAAGGTTTTTTTTAATAAACTAATCAATAAAAATAAATAAAGTACAAACTATACCGGGGTTTTTTTTACCGAGATAACCCAGTTTTTCAAAAAAAATCCCAAAATACCCCAGGTTTCAGAAAAATTCCCAAAATACCCCACTTTTAGGAGGAGTCTCCAATTGAATTGGCGACTCCTCTTAAAACTTGAATGGAGGCGCCAATTGGATTGGCTAGGGCAGGTTCCCTAGCCAATCCAATTGGCGCCTATGTGTAAGGTTTAAGAGGAGGCGCCAATTCAATTGGCGACTCCCTTAAAAAAGCCTCAAATGACAAAACCTCCAACATGAAAGTTGTAGATATTTTCAAGACAATGAATTTGGACATAAATTTTGCATCATTTGGATTTTTTATGAGAAAGTTATGGACACTTGAAGTTGGACTTCTGATTTTTTCAACTGTTATCTGACCTATAATGTTTGGTATTATCACATGTGTTTCTTTTAGAATTATGAAATTTTGTCCAACATAACAATTGAAGTAGACATCTCAAACTTTCCAATTCACTTGGTCCCACCTCAAAATAATAAAAAATGAGTGAGTTAGGTCCTTGCAAAGTTGACCCAAAATTAGGGTTTCTGTCAAAATGACCTATAATGTTTTGAAATGAATGATGAGCTTCCAAGTTTCAAATGGATTTTTGATGAACATGAAAGTTGTTCATATGGAGACTCTTCTTAAAACTTGAATGGAGGCGCCAATTGGATTGGCTAGGGCAGGTGCCCTAGCCAATCCAATTGGCGCCTATGTGTAGGTTTTAAGAGGAGTCGCCAATTCAATTGGCGACTCCCTCATAAAATGCCTTTTTTGTCTTATAAATAGATGCGTTGTGTGACCAATTGTTCCACAGCTCATATGATCATTTGGCTATCATGTTTGGTGTTCGTCGCCGATACGGTAAGGTGATTTATGCGAGAGACAAACCTCAAATGCTGATGTTTTTTTGGAACATCACCGCGTTCGATCAACCGAAGAGGGAGTTGGTTCGATGGTTAGATGGGAAAATACCAGAAGGGGTAAAAATCAGAAGTATTGAGAGACTTGACAGTATCTTTGGTTGGGTGCGAATGAAGACTGATAAGGATGCTAGGAAAATGATGTTCGGTCGAGACGACATTAATTTGATTGTTGTAATCAGTTAGAATTATTTATGTTTTCAGATGTTTTGTACTGATGTTTGTTATGAAACTCGTTATAACAAGAACTTAATGATATATAATGATTGAATGTTACAGAAATACAATGTTACAAAAAGCTTAAGATCTAGATGATGCTCCTTGATTGGGACAGTTGTTTTTGTTGTGTCCTGGTTGACGACAGATACTACATAATCTTATCATTTTATCTGTGGAATCCATCTCTGTTCTGATACATGTGCTGTTTGGCATTCCTTTCTTCTTTCTACGCATCTCTTCATTGTGCCAAACAATATATCCTTCATATGGAGGCCAGTAATCCTCCATTGGTAGTACTGAGAAGCTTTGAGTATATACATTCATGATGGTGTTGGCCTTGTACACATCAGATAAATGGTTGTAAGCGTCTTGACGAGTATAAGCGCATGCTGCAATGACATGGGAGCAAGGTATGCGGAAGGCCTGAAATTTTCCACAATCGCACCAACTTCTGTGTAGTCTAACAGCGTAGGCTAAATTTGGTCTCCCCTCGTTGTTGTCCATTGTTTCCTGGACGCTGAAATTTTGTCTATGACGGTCAAAGACTGTTACAGCGTGTGTCGTAGCTTTGATGCTCTCCTCTTTCATGACCTTCATGCAACACTCACTGAATACTTTTCCGGACATTAACACTGCACTCCATCTTTCACCTCTGGTTGCGAACATAGAAGCCAGCCTATAATAGGTTGATCTTACCAAGGCGGTTATCGGCAGATTTCGAATTCCTTTGAAAACCCCGTTCATGCATTCCACAATGTTTGTTGTCATGTGGCCCCATCGACAACCACCGTCAAATGCTCTTGTCCACTGCTCTACTGGTATGTTATTTATCCATCTCCCTGCGTCTTCATTAGACAGTCTAATTTCATCACAATAATATTGAAATGACGGTTGAGTTAAAGCATACCCAGCATTCACCACCTTCTAGCCAATCCAATTGGCGCCTCCATTCAAGTTTTAAGAAGAGTCGCCATATGAACAACTTTCATGTTCATCAAAAATCCATTTGAAACTTGGAAGCTCATCATTCATTTCAAAACATTATAGGTCATTTTGACAGAAACCCTAATTTTGGGTCAACTTCGCAAGGACCTAACTCACTCATTTTTTATTATTTTGAGGTGGGACCAAGTGAATTGGAAAGTTTGAGATGTATATTTCAATTGTTATGTTGGACAAAATTTCATAATTCTAAAATAAACACATGTGATAATACAAAACATTATAGGTCAGATAACAGTTGAAAAAATCAGAAGTCCAACTTCAAGTGCCCATAACTTTCTCATAAAAACTCTAAATGATGCAAAATTTATGTCCAAATTCATTGTCTTGAAAAGATCTACAACTTTCATGTTGGAGGTTTTGTCATTTGAGGCTTTTTTAAGGGAGTCGCCAATTGAATTAGTGCCTCCTCTTAAACCTTACACATAGGCGCCAATCCAATTGGCGCCTCCATTCAAGTTTTAAGAGGAGTCGCCAATTCAATTGGAGACTCCTCCTAAAAGTGGGGTACTTTGGGAATTTTTCTGAAACCTGGGATATTTTGGGATTTTTTTTGAAAAACTGGGTTATCTCGGTAAAAAAACCCTATACCGGGCTAAAGTTATAAAGTATACCAAACTTCTGATTTTACTTCAGAAACTACACAAAAGTTTTTTTATTTTTTTACTAAAGTCATCAATAAACTAAATAATGTACTATGTTGATAAGGATTATCTTATTTGAGTTTTTTTTACCTAGTTATCAAGGATTATCTTATTTGAGTTTTTTTACCTAGTTATCAAGGATTATCTTATTTTGTTAAGATTATTTTTATTAAGGTGTGTTAACGAATTTAATAAACAATAATATGAAAATGTTCAGATTTACTAAATTATTTTAAGATATTTTTCTGGTGCATAAAGGACACATGTTAAATGTGATGTCACAACATGCGGGTACGATATCTAGGCCTTACTCAACATGTCAGATTACTGTGTTTTTGGATGGATTTTTTTGTTGAAGATTCAGTTAGATTTTATTATTTTTATAGCATTATGATTTTATGATTTGTCGGACAGCTGTGAAGATCAAATCAGCTTTAAATATAATTTAAATTTGAAATTGAAACAAACCAAATCATATCTTTCTGTTGGAGATATTTATAGAATAAATCATATCCAATAGAATGTGCAAAGATTCTGCATGAAATTAAATCAAAAATTTAAGGAGAAAAGCTCATAATACTTTTGATATATAAAGAGCTGAAAACCTACATTAGAAAATAAAAAATACATTAAAGATGTTAGAGTGCTAGGGTTTATTTTAGTCCTTGTTATTGTTGTATGTACACCACACTATGTTTTAGTAACTTGACATTGTTGTAGGTTTGTCTAGTTGAGTTGTAAATAAATATTCAACATTGTGAATTGAAGTTGACCACTATGGTTTAGTGATTGAGAGAAAGTGAGACGGGTTCTCATATTTAGGGGGAGACAACTGAATAGAAAGTCATTGGATATTGTTAGGAAGAGGCATTGAACAATATAGAGTTTGTCGTTGCTTGTAAGACTAAATGTACTAAACTACTAATAGTGAAGTTCATTTCTTGGATTGGAAGTCAATCCTCCAAACGTAGTTGTTGTTTGCATTGAACTAGGTTACCGATTATTGTGTTCTTTATTGTTTTTCTGCTCCATCATCTTATACAATTGAATCTCTGTTAATTATGGTGAGTCTGGTTTAACTTGTCGAACCAATTGTCTAGGACACCGCGTTCGACATATGTCCCATAAGGAATAAAAATTTAATTGGTATCAGAGCAGATACCCTAGCTTGTTGGATGAGCTTCAGAAAAGATAATTTCTACTCAAATGGACACAATGAAAGATGGGATCAGTCAATAAATCACCTGTTTTGGATAACACCAACTATGATTATTAGAAATCCATGATGATTGTCTTTCTTAAATCCATTAGCAAAAAGCATGAAAATTTGTGATAAAGTGGTGGAAACATCTGATGGTTAGTTTTGAAGATAGAGCTACTAACTTTAAACCATAAGATAAATGAAACTATGTTAATTAGTCTTTTTTTTTTTTTCAGAATTAATGAAATATTTTTCTGCAAAAGATATAAAAAAAAGGTAATTATATGATTAGATTTTAAGGATAGTTTGTTTTATGGATTCTAAATTTTTTTTTAGGATTTTTTTTTATTTTTTTGAATTTTAAAACTTTTTATTCCCGATAATTTAATTTACACTTATTTTTTTTTATTTTTCATTTTTCATTCAAATTTTATATTCCAATGGAAATAAAAGATAACTATCCATAACTTTTCATTTCTATTTATTTTATTAATTTACTTTTTTATTTTAAAGTTTTAAATTAAATTTAACTTATAAATATTCTTGCAAATGTAAATTATTTATCAAAGATAGGAATAAAATTCATGATAATAAAATTTTCAAAAATAATATATCTAGGATTGTAGTTTTAATCCTCAAAACAAACAAAACTTAAACAATTAAAACAGATTAAATGGATAAGAAAAAATTAATAAAAGTGAAACATTACTTTTCATTAATATTTAAAATTCACATAAACTTAATAAGCCATTCGTTAAGGGAGAGATGTGTAGTCTCATAAAAAAAACCTAGTTCATAACATATAAATTTATCCATTTCAAACATGACGAACTCTTAACGGAGACTTACGTGACATGTTAAATATGTTTTTTTACATGAATGATTTTTATTAAATTAATTATTTTTGTTTTATATTAGTTAAATTTGTTGGGGGAGTTTTTTATTATGAAGCATTGAACATTGTAAGACTTCTTCTTTTAAAGAAACACCTTTGTAAGAGACACACCATATATTCACCAAAAATCTTAAGGTGATAGGTGGATGGATTCTCTCACTTATAAATACTCAAGTTTCCATATTTCCAACCAATAAGAGATTATTACACACACTACTCACACTTGATACATTCTCAACACTCTCCCTCAATTGTGAGCCCATAATACTCTCCCTCAATTGAAAGTTCTTCTTACTTCCACAAACTATTGTACCACACAAAACGTTTTTATTCATCATCCTAACGCCGTTAACACCCTTCAACGGAACGTTTCTTACTCACCACCCTTGTGACGCCATTGGTTTTCTATACAAGTAAGTCGGTCCATTTCTCGAACCAAAGACTCATGATACCATTTGTTGGAGGAGTTTTTCACTATGGAACAATAAACATTGTGTGACTTCTTCTTTTAAAGCAACACCTTTGTGAGACACACACTACATATTCACCCAAAACCTTAAGGTGATAAGTGAGTGAGTTCTCTCACATATAAATACTCAAGTATCCACATACTACTCTCACTTGATACATTCTCAACAAAATTGTGGGATTGTAAACCTCCCTTAAATGCTTAAATTCTCTCAAGCATTTCATCAAACAACTTATGAGTAATTTTTCAAGAATTTTTTAATTGAATGTTTTGTTATTTTTGAAGTTTATTTTCACTGATATGAGATAGATTGAGGTACTGTGGTTCTTCCTCCAATTGATGGCAAGAACTTTGATAATGATAACAATTCAAGTTGCATTGAAAAAATTACACCCAGAAATATGTGGAGTTACTGGTGTTGTTTAGGTTAACAAAAAAAAACTCGGCATTGGAGATTTTTCATCATCACACATTGGTTTTGTTACACTTTCTCTTGGTAAACTATGTAGAAAATCATGTGGTTGGACATGTTTTAGTTCGTTGATTGACACCAACCTTCTTCAAAACTTCAAAACTATGAACAAACCAAAGATCCATATTTAGCAAGCCTCGTTAAAAGATCTATTGTTACCCTTTTTCCTCTTAACCGAATGTCGTTGCTAAAGGAGGAAACCGAATGTTCTATTGCATAGAACAAGTGTTACTACCATTATTGTTGTTCTTGATTTCAAGTTTCTCCATCAAAATCCCAATGAGTCTCAACTGTTGTTGTGAGCGCGAAGAACCGTCTTTCTTCGGGAAGTTACTCGGTAAATCCAATCTCGTGCGCTCATTGATGGTATGAAAATGAAGAGTTTAAAACTATGCATATTAATGGTATGAAAATGAAGAGTTTGAAACTGTGCATATTGATGATGCTTTACTCCTTAATCTGTGAGTTGGTGAAACAATGTCGAGCTAAAACAACCCGTAAACATTGTTTAACCGTTTTTGCAACCTTTGATTTTCACTCACTACAATTACTTCTGTTTCTTTTTATCTTCCCTTTTTCTCTCAATTTTAGTAATAACTCGATGATTAAGTATGGAAGAAAGAATTTTCTTTTTAATTTTTTTTCTTCTAAAACTCAATTTGCATGGAGAAGAAAATGCAGTATGAAATGTCTAAAAGATTTTAGTTATTTAAAGGAGGTTTGTAACCCTCACAATTTGATTAGTTTTTTTAAAAAAATTGATTTTAAGTGATGTGGCGTGACACATCAACTTCTATTAAAGGAAATACACCATAAGAACTAAAATGAAAATTTTAAGAAAATTATTCTTTAAAAAAATTTAGGCATAAATGTATTTTTGGTACCCTAATTTGGACGTTTTAAACTATTTGTCTCTCTATTACAAAACAAGTCATTATGGTCCATTAATTTTGATGGCCTTTGGATTTTTGTAATCCCCTTCAATTTTATTATTGGGATAATTTATTTTTTAATACTTTTTTTTACATAATTAATAATTTAAATTGTTATTTAATAATAATTAATTAAAATTTTGGAAAACACTAATGGTCTATTATATGTTAAATTTCCAAAGACCTACTTTCATCTCACAACATACTTATGTAATATCCTTCACATATGTTGAAGTTTTATAGACTCTTATATTATATTAAGAGAAAATAACATGGGACTCTATATTTGTCATGTTTCATAGCTGAACGGACATCTTTATTGAAATGGTGAAACAATTTGTGTCTCTTACAATTTATAGAAACACAATCTACACCATTTCAAAACAGTTTAAAGATGAACAACAACAACACAAATGGGTAGATTTGAACATATCGCCGCGTTAATATTTTCATTCCCAGTCAAGTTAGCAACAACTTGTGGTTGATTAAAAATAGTGCATTTGATGTGAGAAAATTCAATCTAAATATTTGGATTATATTATGTTATTATTACACATTATTTGTACCTTTGAATTGAAGTCTAAATAATTAAAGAAAATTCAATCTAGATATCTAAAAGTCAAAATACCAAGGGGCATTTCTAGCAGCAACAACTACTGATGCAGATGATGGTGTATTCCCCGTTGCCTTTGTTATTATTGATGTTGAATCTGATGATAGTTGGCATTGAAAGAGCAGTATTCTCATGAGGTAAAACAGTGATGATTTATATGTTGTTGTTTATGAAACCAAACCAGAAGGCTTTCATAACGGCATGTAGGATTTCTATCGAAGCTTACCATTGAATAATCCAGTGTGATTCGGTGAATTGGGCGAATGTATATTTATACTGACAATGCATAGGAATTAATCCCTATTTATAAAAATGAAAAACATAATTAATCGAATTTTAATTAGTATCTACGGTCCCCTCTCGTTTAAGTTGATTCACAACTCACGCACAACAAGAGCCTTTTATAGAATGCTTAATACTTAATGGTTAAGAAACTTAGTAGGAAAGGATTTTTGAGGCGGTGCTATAATTTGGTCCACTATTAAAGCTTTATTGTATAAGCATTTGTGGACAAAACATCAACAGTAGCTTCTAAATTCTTCTAGATCTTCTTGATTTAATAGCTCACATAGACCACTATTTCTTTTTTAAATCTCATCACACTTAAAGTTATTACAATATTTTACAAATCGACTAATGGATTGTACACCGAATTACATGATTAAATCTAAAAAAAATTAAAAATTGAGTTAAATAAACTTATCATTATAATAAAATTATATAAATATTAAATTGGTTAATCAAATAATTTGTTCTCTAAAAATTCAATAGCTTTTAAATTTTTTAAATATATCATAATTTCACAAATTAATTTATTAATTTAAAATTCATTATATATAATAAAATAATATAAAATGCAAATCAAAATAAAACCTCAACAAAATCTAAATGAAACGTAATTTAATTTCACAATTTATAATAAAATTATTGAAATATTAAAAAAGATTAAATATAAGAAGAAAAAAATTATTTCTATGGACTCTTCTTTTTTGTCAAAATATTAATTTCAAGATACATTTTACAAGTACATCAAATAATCCAAAACACTTCAAAGATTTATTAATTATGAGGGGTTTATTATAACCTAGTCCAAACATATATTTTATTATTTAAAAAAAATTAAAAGAATATTATATTTATTTATTTTGGTTTGTAATAAAAAAATTTGTTATTATCTAGTTTTTATTATTTATTATAAAATTTATTATTTTATTCAAAACTATAAAATTCAAACTTTAAATTATGTTTAAATATTTATTGGATTTCATTTGATCTCATCTTAGTTCATTAATTAAAATATAAATTTAATCATTTTGATCCATATTAAACAAACTTGATACTAATATAAAATTCAAACATGGTTGCCCCTTTTCAATGTAGTGAATGTAATTCTAGATTTTTAATTTCACAATCATCAAATCCAACTATATACAACACTTCCCTCTTTCAAACTTGTTCGCACACAGTTTCACAGTCCATGGTATGTAGAACAAGATTTAATTTGGATTTTACATTAGAGAAAGAAAGAAGATACTGTATACCATAACTATTTACAAAAATATACAACTAATTACTGTATTTTCTACTTTAAAAAAAAACGGTTTCCCTCGTAACACAACACAAGGAATTATAAAATCATTCTCCAGAGTTGATACTTGATAGGTAGCAAGCGCGTGTTTCTCACGTTCATTCATACAAACACAAGAAAATTAAAGAACGAGCCGAGGGAACAAAAAGAAAGAAAAAAAAGAGAATGAGTCTTAAGCTTTGGACATATTAGAGAGCCGGCTCGGCTTCGGCTGAAAAGCTTCCCGGCGCCGAAGCTGATGCGCAGAAGGTCTAATCGGATTCGCTAAATTTCTTTTCACTATTTCACCTTCAACTCCGATTCGCACCAGCGAATTCTTCATCGCCGATCTACGAAGGTTCAGTGTTCTACTTCTTGACCACGCCGTTT
Organism: Lathyrus oleraceus; assembly: GCF_024323335.1. Taxonomy (NCBI): domain Eukaryota; kingdom Viridiplantae; phylum Streptophyta; class Magnoliopsida; order Fabales; family Fabaceae; genus Lathyrus; species Lathyrus oleraceus. The sequence continues at coordinate 645,540,524 of NC_066583.1, forward strand.
GCTGCTGCCGTTGTTGTTGTTGCTGCTCCTGCTTTACTTGTTGTTGTTGCTGCACCTTCTGTTCCTGTTTCTGTTGCCGTTGTTGCTCTTGCTCCGCCATCCGTTTGTGATACGCGCACCGGAACGAACCGGCGTGTGTCGTCGGAGAACACATGCACCTTCTGGTTTTCTCGCTAGATGAAGACACGGCGTTGTTGTTTCTTGAATCCTTTGTCGCAGTCATCGATCCGTGCTCGGAAGATTCTGGGCGTTGCTCCACAGAGAATCTCACGGTTGAAGACGGAGGAGACAACGGCGTAGTACGGTGACCGCGTAGTTTAACTTTAACGGAGGAGGAGGATGATGAGAAGGAGGAGGGTTGCATCATTACAGGTGACGCTCGAGGAGCGAAATTCGCCACCGATGAGGAAGCGAACGCAGATGAATAAGAATGTGTATACGACGACGTTTCGTTTCTTGAAGAAGGAAACGCCATAGTCATTGTTGAAGCTGTAGAGAGAGAGAGAGAGTGTAACGGTTTTAGAGTGAGAAAGTATTGAAGAGAGTTATGTTTAATTTAGAAGTTTGTTACAACGGTTTGCCACGGAAAAGTGGTATTCGAAATTCAGTTACGTAACAGATTGAAGAATTAAGAATGGGAATGGTTTATATAGGAAGAGAATGAAAGTGGAAAACAGCGTTTGTGTTATATTTATTCATATCTTTATAAAATAATAATAATTAAAGTTTAAAATTATTAATTTATGTTTCGTAGTGGATCTGCTGAGCTGACATGAAATTGAAGTGGGGGTTATTTTTTAAAATATGAAAAATGTTATTATCAGGACGAATCATAGTTTTTGTAAATATTTTTTAATTTTAAGATCCACACGGTCGACATTAAGTAAATAATGCTACGGACAGAAACAAAAGTAGTGGCATAGTTCAATAGTTTATTTGACACGATCAATGATAAGAAAGTATAGTGAAACTAAGAGGAAAAATAGTGAGTAGAGGAAAATTGTGTGTAGGTGTTATCTCAAAAAGAAACTTATAAAGTTAACTTAATTATGTGGTGTAAGTTCACTTGCTAGTGATTATCTAGCTTATATTTTCTTTTTGATAAAATGTAGTCTAATTTTATTTCGTTAAACAAACTCAACTGATAATTGTGTAAATACGAAATTTAGAATCTACAATATCTTATTTAAAATTTCAGTCATTAGATTAATAACGGAAAAAATAACTTAACTTTAATTTTATATATATATATTCCCCGATCATTACATAGATAATAGTATTTGTAAGTGTATTACATGAAATTCATCATTACACAAACAAATCAACATGGTATAAATCACTTGAGAAAACTTCTAAGATATGTCATTTCAATATCTTATATAATTGATACATATCTTAAGTTCTAATATATGTTATTTCCCCGTATACACGATAGTTTATTTGATTATGGACTTTTCTTTATATTTTATTGGCATTGTGTTATGCATTTTATGACTAGACACCTAAATTGCTTCCAAAAACAATGTCAAATTGTTTACCTGTATTTTTGGTAAACAATTGTGAGTCTTTAGAAATGTTATTTGCATGATCGACTAATAAATCCTAGGACATATTATGCATAAATTTTTAAAAGAGTGTTTGATTGTTTGTTGTAAAAATAGAAATAGACCTTAACTTTATAAGGAAATAAAGACAATAAATTGTAAATAAAAGTCAGGGATTTCGACTGTGTGAGATTCTTGTAAAATGTAAGGTATAAAGACAAACGAATTGTTGGGAGAGGAAAGTGAAAAGAAAAACAAATACTTTGCTTAAATATGTAAAGAATGGTGTGCGGGATCATACATGTTTGCTCATTGACTTGTTTCTCACTCTTGTTTGGGTACTTTGAGTTTTTGGAGTTTTTGTAATGATATTGTCATCCTGATTCCTAACACTAAAATCCATATATATACTAATGCATAAATAACTGCCTGCAACGACTCCATTCCTAGCGACAACATGTATTGCATTACATGATTTTCAACATTTTAGCTTGCTCCCACATCTCTTCAATGCATGGATACGACCAATAAACAATTACTCGATCTGATCTTGTCGTTTCGCTCCAACTTCTATTGTCGACCATCAATCTTTGTCGAATCCTTGAGAATGTCATCTTTCATAATCTGAGAAAATATGTTAAGTTCCCATTTCAGGTTTAACATAGCTTTTTCGACAACATAGGCTAAAGATCATTCATGTCAAAACACTATCAAACATCATTATTTCACTAAGTATATTCCGAATCCCTTTTCCTCGTGTTGAGTTCATAATGTCGAAAATCTCATGCTAAGAAACTGCCCCCTGTTGGCCTAGGACTTTTACTTAGTAGAAAAGTCAAATGAATACTAAGATGAATGATGCATTAGTGAAATACTAAGTGTTAGTATTGATTGACAAGAGTAGATAGAAAGCATGTGTCGACTGAAGACTTCCCGGTTGAAATTTTGAGATGTGGTTTGGAAGAATCTCAATAGCAGATCTTGAGGTAAGGTTTGGATGATTCTCAGGAAATGGCCTGGGAAAACATTCGACCCATGTCAAGGACGAGTCTTTCGATAAGCTCCAAAGACTTAGAAAATTGAGGAAACCAAAGACAAAAGAGACTTAGCACTATCAGCAACTACCTTCGATGAACAGGAAGTTACTAGTTTCTAAGAGCAGTTAGAGAACATGTGATAATGGTTTCAACAGTTCCAAAGCGCTAACGATGTGGCAATACATTGGAAGATTAGTTGCATGCATTCGAAGACGTGTCAATTCTCTAGAAGTAAACGGTCATAAATAATTATTTTTAGTTTAGTATATATAACAAGCTCATATGTTGTAATCGAGGTTGCAAATTTCATATACTTTCTCTATAGAACTGGAGTACCCAAGCCAGAGTGTGAAACAATTTGTGAGTAATATGTGAGTTTGCGTCATTTTCTCTGTACTTTTTATGTTTCCTTAATTGAAATATTTTTTTATTTTGTCATTTACTGCATTTATTCAATATTCTTCACTTTAAACTTATTTTACTTTAATTCAAGTCTTATTATCTTTAAAGTTTACTTTTGCACTGTCTGCACACAAACATTTGTAGTCACATCATACACATACTTTCTTGTAAAAGTTCTTGCACAAATTTATCCCCGAGATTTTTCTAGTTAATCTCAAAGACTTTCAAACTCGTGATTGTTCGTTAAAAACACCCGTGAACACCCTCAAAAATGTCTTTTTCTACCAATTGAGAGATAAGGGCGTTTTTTTAACTTCTCACAACTGTGCCAAGTAGTGCGCTGACTTCATCGTCATCATGGATTATTTAGAAAAATGTCTTTTCAAGACGTGCATCCACTAAATCTCATCATGGCTCCAATTCCCCAGGAAAACGTGGTTCATCAAGATTAGAACCCTTCATTCTTCCTCTGAGCGAAAAACACATGTCCTTAAATTGGCGTCATTTGTCCAAAAGTAAAAAATGAAGAGTTTTTCTCCATCACTATAAATACCACTCTTCTTTTTCATTTTCTTTTCTTCTACTTTCCACCTTCTGATTTCTCAAAGAAAAAACCCTTTTTCCCAACTGTATTTTCTTCAATGCTACACTCACTCTCTGAAACCATGGCCCCTCCATCAAAGTTAAAGAATTCATTATCTCTTGCTGCTAAAGTTAAAGTCCCCATTACTGCCGGGAACCAAGTTTATGTCCCAGAGCCATAACCTGACCATTTTGCATCAGCCTACCACCTAGTCTCATCTTCAAAGCATCATAATACAACAAAGGATTCACTTGGACTCAACAAAGGATTCACTTAGATATCACACAACTAAGAAAAATCACTTCCTTCAACTAGAACTCACACTTAGGCAACATTACATACAAATTATCATCTTTTAAGGTTTGCAAGACAACTCTCATATGCTCTGCATGCTCTTCATCAGGCTTAGAATATATCAAAATATCGTTGATAAGCAAAACCACAAACTGATCAAAGTATGGATGGAATATTCTATTCATGTACTCGATGAACACTCCAGGTGTATTAGACACACCAAAAGACATCACAGAATACTCATAGTGACCATATCTCTTTCCTGAATGCAATCTTCAGAATATCGTATGTCTTCACATGAATTTGATGATCACCCGAACTCAAATCAATCTTGCTAAACACGCTAGCACCAACCAACCGATCCATTAAATTGTCAATTATAGTAAGTGGATACTTATTCTTGATAGTAATCTTGCAAAATTGTTGATAGTCAACACACAACCTCATTTTACCATCTTTCTTCTTAACTAACAACACTGGCGCTCCCCACAGTGAAACACTCGATCGAAAAAACTTCTTCTGAAGTAGAGCCTCTAACTTTTTCTTCACCTTAGTCAGTTATGAAGCAGACATCCTATAAGAAGCCATCAACATAGGACTTGTACCAGGTATTAAGTCTATGGCGAACTCAACTTTGCGCTACAGAGGCAAATCACTAATATCATTTGGGAACACTTTAGGAAACTCATACACAACATGTAGATTTTTAATCATTATCTCATTTCCCCATCTCAACGACGTGAACACCATGAACACTTGATCTCTCTCTCTCTCTCTCTCTCTCTCTCTCTCTCTCTCTCTCTCTCTCAAGGACATCCCTACATGTTTTACAGTCATGAAACTCAACTTTGTACTCTCCTCGGATTAAAAAAAACACAACCTCAACAACACCTGCGCTCATGCAATCAGCGGAACGTTGAACCAATCCTCCACACCTGAAACATCTCATAGAAGAAAATGCTTCTCCCCAACTTGTTTCAGTCCCGCTTCTGCTGACAAGCGGTTCGAAAAACAAACGAGCATTGGGAGTGTTTCACACACATGTCGCATACTAGGGAACAAATACCATTAAAAATACCTGGTCGGAGGGACCGACCTACTCTGATACCACCACTACTAGAAAAATCACATTTAACCTCGGATGAAATGCATTTAACATCGGATATAGAGGCGAGGTAACCAATGGCGTCATAAAAAATGCAAACTTTACCTCTCGGTTTTAAAAAAACTGACGGGTAAGTGAAAAGGTCATGGGTTCGATACCCAGTGAGACCTTTTTGGAATTCTGAAATGGCGAAAAAACCATGTCCCCTCAGTTTTGTAATTCCGCCGATGGATATACCATATTTTCACCTCGGTTATCTCATAAAACTAAGAGGTAAGACAATTTTTGAGTTTATTAAATCTAATATGGATTTTTCATTTCACTAAACCCTATACTGAACATATAACTTCTAAAAATCGGTTAGGAAAATGATTATATGAACAATGGTGTTATATTTGAAGAGCAACTCACATTGATTATAATTTTGAAGCATCCTACAACTCATCATTCTTCTTACGCTATTTTATGGTTAAAATCTCTCCAATGTTTCAAGTTCTTTATTCAACACTTCCTTTTCTACTAATTCATTCTTGAAAGCATAAAATTTGATGCTTTGAAAAATGAACAAATATGGAAGAAAGTTGAACAAAAACTAGAAGTATTGGAGATATTTTAACAATAAAACAACGTGAGATAAATGATGAGTTGCAGAATGTTAGAAAATCATTAATTGGTGCAAGATAAGTTTCTGATACAACATAATTTTGCATATGATTATTTCCAAAATCAATTTACTAGGTTATATGTTCAAAGAAGGGTTAGTGAAACAAACAATTGACATTCGATATAATAAACTCGACTATATAGAACAAGGTGAGAGTTGCCCAAAGAATCACAAATAACATAATCTCAATATCAATATCAACAACGAAAACAACAAGAAAACAATAACAACATCAAACACAACATCTAGAACAACATTTCAATAAAAAACAATAATATCAATAACAACAATGTCAATAAACAACCTCTAGGGTTTAGGCTCTCAACAACAAGAACAACAACATCAACAAAAACAACATCAATAATATCAACAAAACACAATAACAAAAACTCTAGAGTTTCGAATCTCAACAACAACAACAACAACAACACAAAAACAATAACAACAATAAAAATAACAACAACAACAACAACAATATGACAAAAATATTTGTAGTGATTGTAAGACCCCGATTTTGACCCTAAGATCCCTCATGCTATCTCCTCATATGCATTGGTTTTAGGATCACACCTTGGCATCCTCCTTACCCCTCATTCATTGGGTTTGCATTGGGAGAGATCACCAATCACATTTGATTGTATCATACTTTTTTTTTCATTATTCACTTACCAAAATACCAAAAAATATGTCAATGTATAGTTTGTTGCTTTTGTAGGTAGTGTGTGTGTGTTCACCCATGCTCCATCAAGCTTATATATAGGGTTTAATACCCTTAGTGAAAGGAGACTAATCAAGAGATGGTTCACATTGACTTTAGACATCATATATGGATCCCCATTATCTTCACATATCATTTTGATCAAGAATTCATCAAGAGTTTGAAGCTTGTTTGCCTTGGAAACCCTAATTCATCTAGGTATCTTATGTGACTTCTTCAACAAGTTTCCTCATTAATTGATCAAATATTTCAAGGTATACTTAATATTACATCATCTTATGCATATATGATCCTCCATGAGTCCCAAAAATCAAGAGAATGTCAAGCTAGTAAGATGGTTCATGGTGGTTGACCAGAGAAAGTCAATTGATCAAAACTGGGGTTCCCTAGACCCTATATCCTACAATGTTGTCATATGAAAATTATTCTAATAGAAAAGTTATTCCTTATGAAATTAAAAACAACTTTCATGTTTAAGTCAAGAGCTAGTTTTGCTTGGAAAGTCATTTTCTATGGTAAAAGATTATAGGTCATTTTGTCAGAACCCTAGTTAGGAGGTCAACTTCCAAGGACCATAACTTGCTCAATTTTTATGATATGAAATCCATTAAAATTACATGATCAAATTCAATATTCCCTTTTCAACGTTTATGTTTGGAGTAAGTTCAAATTCAACTTGCAAATGCATGTGCTGAGAGGAAACATTATAGGTCATTTTGGGCCATTACCATTGAACAAGTGATTCTCTTCAACTTCTAAAATGCATAACTCCTTCATGCCAAACCTAAATGAGGTCAGATTTGTGACTAAATTTAAGAGGTTTGAAAGAGCTACAACTTTGATGAAGGAATATTTTCCATTTGAAGTCCATAGCAAAAGTTATCCAAGGTGGAAGAAGTGAACATTTGACTTAGTACTTAGAAAGGTTTCAAATATGTTTGATTTTCCAAACTCCCACCTCAAAATTCATCATGATACAAGCTTCAAATGGAAAAGCGTTCAACATGAAAGTTGTTCCCATTGATCTCACCTTTCCAAAAAATCTAAGATCATTTAATTTGGATCAAAATTGTAGGACTTGCACATGGGTGCAATGCATGGTCCCATTTGGAAGATTTTCATGACCAATTTCCATTCTACATTGCATAGCTTCATGAATTGCTTTCAGCATCACATGTGCATGACTTTGGACCCTTTGACATCATTTTTTGGGCTTTGTACACGCCATGCAAGCATGCATGAGTTCATTACTATTTTGGAGTTTGAATGGAAGTGTGCAAAAAAGCATTTGAAGAGCCTATAAATACAAGTGTCATGAGCTTAAAAATGCAGGAACACCTTGCCCAAGCTTTTCCAAGACAACTCAGACCCCTCACTCCATAGAATTTCTTGAGGATTTCATTGAAATCGAGTTTGAATTTTACCTTCTGTTTTGAAGTTCAAACTCCAAGAATTCATTGCCCTTTCCATCTCAATTGATCACTGCAAGCAAGAGGTGGAAGAATCAAGCAAATTCAGATCAAGATCAAGCTGAATTGAAGTTACTCGAAGGTTAAATTTCAGAAACTTCATCTCTTCGATTCTCTCTCAATTCTTCACTATTCTTTGTGATTTTTGGTTGGCTGAAGTCCTATCAATGTTTGGCAACAAGATTGAGTTACTTCGAGTTCAAATCGAAGCAACTCAGTTCATGATCCTCAAAATTCAAATCCATGTATCTTTTTATATACTTGGAATTGGAGGAAATTGAGGCCAGATTCGTAATCCTGAGCATTTTCTCTTCAAATTAGTGTCCTTGTTTTCCTTTTTTCATGAAGTTTAGGTTGGACTAGTCCGATGATCCTCACTGGAGAAGATGACCAGAGCTAGGGCTTCGGTGGTGTGTTGGCAAGGTTCCAACCATCTGATCTTGGTCCAGCGTTCTAATCTTGGCCATTGGTTTTGATTACCACGCGTGTGGGGCTTTGACTTAAGTCCACCATGGATAGCACGCGCGTGACCATCAGTTCTGCCACCTCAATTAATGAGGGAGATCTGATGACCCTTGTTTTTTTTGTATTTTCTGATTTTTTATTTAATTGCTTTATTTTGTTTAATTCATATAAATTTCATTTTTAATCCATAAAATATGGGACTTTCACCAAAAAACTTAAAATATTTTTCTCTTTCATTTTCTAAATTAAAATTATTTTTTTGGATTAATTTTGATATTTTTCATGAATTAAATGTTTTTATGCATATTTTTATTTGTTTAGAAATACTCATGACTTTTCAAAAATCATGTTTTGTCTAAGGTCCTTTGACCTTGTTTGACCTAGGATAAATCTTTTGGCCATTTATTTCGTGTTTTGAAGAGATTTTAGGTTTTGACCAAATTAAATTGAGTTTTTATGTATTTTTAATTTGATTTTTAATTGATTAATTGTGTAAAAATTATGTTGAGCCATTTTTATGGTCTTGTGATGTTTGACTATTTGTTTGGGCCTTGGTCAATGTTTATTTGACTTTTATTGAATTAAAATCATTGGATTTAGGGGATTGATGAAATGTATATTTCATCTCCCAAAATGAATGAATAATTTTAATTTGATAAAATTCCTCCCATGACCAATTTGTGTTTTTCTCACTTCTCCTCCCTCTTCATCTCCATCCCTATTCTTTCCCATTCCTTTCATTGACCAATGAAGTGTCAATATCCTAAGGCTAATTGGTTCATCAATGACTTTGTGTCAGATGAACCAATACAAGTATGGATGAGATAGGTCCGTCCCTTTTGATATTTTATTTTAGTGTGTGGTATGTTTTAGGAGTTTGGTTCATTATACCAAATCTCTAACATGCATTAACACCTAAATTTTTATTGCCCGGGCTCAGATAGTTGTGACTTCTACATAAGTCCAATTGTGATTGCTTAACATAGAGATAAATTTGACCCTAAAGGCATAGCATTCTAGTAAGTGAAATTGTAAGTCTCCCATCTTTCATGGTATTATATGGAAACTTGGCCCTTTTTCCTTCCGATGGAAGATGTCTTGGTTGAAGGCTTCATGCTTGTGAATAGATGGTTGAGTGTTCTCCAAAGAATGACTTAATCAATTGAAAAACAAAACCCTACTAACATCCAATTAAATTTAACTAACACTTGACTAACTATTGTTAATATTGCTTTACTTTCAAGTCATTTACTTTATGCAATTTAATTTCTAGTCATTTATCATTAATTTCCATTTACATTTCATTTAACTTGTTTATGTTTACGCCATTTTCATTTTTTGCTCATTTGAGCCATATTTTGTGATTGTAAATATTTTGTTTGTGTATTTTAATTGTGTTTATGGTCTTAGGACCTTAAAATACTTAATAAACAACAAAAACCCTAAAAAATATTTGGTGGACTGTTGATCTTGATTTGAGCTTTTTGGACTTAGAACTAGGCAATATTCCATGTGTTAAAGGACTTGGCCAATGCCAACATCTGAGACTGAGCTACCTCTTTTCTTGTGCCCTCATCTGATGCAAGACCTTAAATCTCTTTGATTCATCTACTACTATATCTTTGTACTTAATTGTTATTTTGCTATTATTGTCTATGTCTGATGTTTTGCTCTGAGTTGATCAAAGAATATTTCATCTGATACATTGGAAGACACTGAAGACTGCTAGCTATTGGAGTGTTTGCCTGGATATGGCTATCTTTATTTGATGCCTTGATCTTCATGATGTCTGCATGTTTCTCATTGCTTATTGCTTATTGCTTTATTAAAGTCCAAAGGAAAATGAGTTTCTATGTGACATTCTTGTCTGTTGGATTGCATCCCATTGGTTAGATCTTTTCAACTCTTAACTTTTAATTTTATGCTTAGGATTAGTCTCTTCATCTCCTCCCACTTCTTAAATTTTAAAACCTCTCCCCCTTTTCAAAAACTTTCTTTGCTTGTGATTTCAAATTTAGACCTTATTTCAAATAGAAACTTTGGTCTTATGCCATTGAATTTTTAAACTCTTTTCTTAAATCAAACCTGTAAGTAAGTCTAATCATATTGACCTAAAATTTTAAAAGAAAAAAAGATCTAACCCCATTCAAACCTTTGGCCCCTTTGTGCGCTTCTCAATTAAATTTTTGTTAAAGAGAATCCACTCATTTTGAAATTATTACCACGAACTACGAGATTTTGATCCCTCATTTTTATGTTGGTACGTAGGCATAAGTTCGAAGGTCTTGTCAAACACAAAAATATAATCAATGAATTCTTTTCTCATCCCCACACTCTATTTTTCTCAAACATCTTTTATACCAAAAACACATACACACATAAAAAGGGCTCCCTAGAAGTACCTAGGACACTTTGGGTGCTAACACCTTCCCTCTGTTTAACCAATTCCCTTACCTATAATCTCTGGCATTTTATTAGTTTTAATTTGAAAACTTCTTATCTTTGGGTTTTGTTCGTACTTTTCCTTTTTACCTTGGAAACAATAAAAGTGCGGTGGTGACTCTGGTTTTATTGACGTTAAGCTTATCCATAACTTGATTATCATGAATTTACCGCTACAGTGATGTTAGACGTACCAGATATCTGAAGAAGAAGTCAAAGCAAATTATTTGGATCTCTGAAGAAGAAAGGGGAGCCCTAAACACATAACATCTTTGTATTGAAGATGGTATATATTTATGGCTCTCGTTGTTTAGGGCTCTTTGTTAGGGTTATGTTTATGCTGTTTAGAAAAATGAAAATGAATGCTACAAACTATATCTATATATATATCAGAGAAACATATTCACCTCGGTTGACAAGAAAACCAAGGTGAAAAGTAGCATACTTTTAATGAGATAAAAACATAAAGTGAGGTTGTTGGGATTCGAAGCATGTACACTAAGTAGGCTTACCCCTCGATTTTCCAAATAACTGACGACATATATTGTATATTTTTTATATTAAAAAATGCAGGATGCGTCCAAGTATTTGACCTGTTTTACAATACGTGAGATGGAATCATTATCATGAAATATATTATTTGTAGTAGTACACTATGTAACACCCTACTTCACGACTCGAAAATTAATTAAACCAGTATGTACAACACATATATCCTCCAAGTAGGATGTCATTCATACATCAACTAGACATATCTGAACCATATAATTTAAAAATTAGCTCATTTGATAAGCAACAAAATTATGAAATAGTTGGCATAAAAAGCCTCAATAAAATTATTAGTTTGAAGAGTGGTTCAATAACAATTCAGGAGTCAACTTCTCTATAAAGACCAGTTGTTACGCTAACCATCAGCTAGCGTAGATAAAAAATTTATTGTTTGGGCTAGATGTAGTCATTATATTCATGTACTAAATAGGTTATGATGTTCTATGTAAATCTACTCATGCTGTAATATTTGTGACTCTTTAATCTTAATGTTTGTTTTAGCTTTGCAACCTAAAACATGTTTTCATAATGTGATATGACATCAAAAAGTGTTTGTCATTACTAGATTCAAGATAATCATCTATTGAGTATTAAGTGTAACACCCAAATTTAATTATTCGCTTATTTAATTATTTATTTAATTTAATTGAGCAATTTATTTAAATAATTATTTTGCGATGTGTGACATGTTTGGCCGGTGACGGTATTTGTGTTGTTTGTGCTATTTTAATTAGATTGGGAGAATTAAGTTAATTAATTGGAAATTGGAGAGAATATTAAAATTGAGCAAATTTTGTGAATTGAGAGAGTTTAGTGGTGAGTAGAGGAAAGTGGAATTTTAGTTGGGAAAAAAGTATAATTAAGAGGAAGTAATTAGAGTAGTATATATTCTAAAAGCTAGAGAAAAATTAGGTTAAAGAACTTTTTTATCAGCACGTGAAAATAAGGGGCTTGCGAGAAGAACATTGGAGGAGAAACCTTTGAAGCTTACTTTGCTGATTTTTGCTAGAATTAGGAAGGATTCATGGTCACCATTGTTGGTGGTCCAAGGTTTTCACGTGTTTCTCCTTTTTGTGTTATTCCTTCTGTTGGCCTTAAGGACCTTTTTTATATTGCAAGCCTTCTTCCCCTCCTTGGATCCTGAAGAGGCATGAATTAAATAGTTAATTAGTAACTATTAACCATTTGTAACCGACTCTTTATTAATCTCTTTATAACGGATTCATCCATATGCCATAACGACTCTGACTTGGATAATCCTTCAGATCCCGATAAATTAAGTCTAGAATGAGTATGGAGCTTGCTGCCCAGCTTCACAATAATTCCCCGGACTCATAAAATTCATAGGATGTACACCGATCATATGAAAATCCTAGAAGCATACTCGGCTCTAAGATTTTTGGTGTGTACAGATTGTATCAGTGTATTTTTGGAAAAGCTGTGGATGACATTGAGGATGACAATTGATTGTCATTATAGTGCAATTGATTGCACCAACGTATTTTTGGAAAAAAATAAATGTCAATCGATTACTGTAAAAAAAAGAACCGACTGTCTAGCCTAGAAAAGTGATTTTTTTTAAGTCAATAGCCAAACATGTTTAATGGTAATCAATTGTCACCCTATGACAATCGATTGTCTTAGACCAAATTGTGAAAAGTTATGTTTTGCTTTTTGTTGCATTGTCCGACGATTTTGGACGTAACTTTTGTTTCGTAATTCCAAATGAAATGTTGTTTGAAGCATTAGAGAGCTTACGCGTAGAGCTATGTAATGGTAGTGTTTTAATGAAATAATTTTGTTGTGTGACTATATGGTTATTATGTTGATGTATGTTGTGAATCATGTGTATAATTGAGTGATAATTATACATGCTTTTGGTGATTGATGAATTAAGTGATTCAGGGAGAGAACTACTCATGTTATGTTAAGCGTATGATGAATTACAGTCAGAGTGGGGTTATATCCCTTACCATGTTGTTTTTGTGTGGATGTTTATAGTCAGAGTGGGGATGCATTTGTTGTGATGTTGTGTCATTGTATGATAATTGCCATGCATCATATGTCGTTGATGTTACGAAAGAGGCATGTCCGCTAGTTCATAGTGGAGACTAATGGCTTATCCCAAGCTAGAAGTTAGGGCTTGGAGCCTGTAGTTGATTGGAGCTCGGGGTTCACAGTTGATCAGGATCCAATTCGTATGAAGAACCAAACGTTAAGTCGGTACCGCATGCATATAGAGTTGAGTTATGAGTATGGTTCAGAGTGGGGACTATGATTAGCATGATTCGAGTCGTTGTTTTTATTATATTAAATGATTAAGAGATGTTTATGTAATTATGAATACTCTGACATGATTGTGTGTGTGTTGTTGCGATGTGGGGGAAATGTGAATAGATGATGTTGATATGCATTTATTATTATGAATCTATCATGATTGTATGTGCATCATTTATTATTTAAATGTATTCCCACCCTCATTTTATGTTGTTACATTTGTGCTCCTTTGAAGTACAGATAATCAGGTGCTTGAGTAGGAGCTTAAGGTTGAGGACGGTGTTGTGTCTTTTTACTTGCTTGTCGTTCGAGTTTATAGTTATAGTTGCTCTAATATGTAACACGAGGGGACGAGTTGTCTTGTCTTTTATATTATTTTGCATATATTCATTTTCTTTTAACCTTGAATCACTTTTCAAATTTTTGGTTGTGAGGATTTTATGCCAACTATTTTTCCAAATTTTTGGTTGCTTATGAAATGAGTTATTTTTAATTATTAGTTCAAGTATGAGACGTTTGTATGTTGAGTAACATTCTACTTGTTGGATTTATGTTTTATTTAATTAATTGTTGATTCAGGAAGTAGGGTGTTACATTGTGGTATCAAAGAAGGTTGAACCGTCCAACCAGGTTTTGTAATAATGTTTGTTCCCTAGTACACGACATGTGTGTGAAACACTGTCGGTGCTCGTTATTTTCTAACCACTTTCCTGTAAGAGCGACATTAAAACATGTGGGGGAGAAACTTGTGCTTCTCTGAGACGTTTCAGGTATGGAGGATTGGTTCGACGTTCCGCTGATTACAAGAGTGTGGGTTGTTGAATGAGACAATGTTGTTTCTTGAGTTTGTTGAAGAGGAAGATTCGAAGTTCATATCTGCTGAGTGTGTGTCAAGATGGAATTTTTTAAGTGTATGCTATGTGTGGTAGCATGGTCATGGATACCCTCGCAAATGGGTCAGTGACTACTTTGTTAATGTGCCAAAATTGTCCTTTCACAATTTATGGCAGAGGTTTTAGGATGGACTTAGTGTGTTTGCCTCTAAGTCAGCTTTATTTTATTCTGGGGATGAGTTGGTTGGAGTTCAACCATGTGTTTATCAACTATTTTGATAAGTCAATGTAGTTTCTTGAATCCGAAGAGAGTATGAAGTTGAGTTTCATGATAGTGAGGCAGGTAGAGATGTCCTTGAATGAGAGTGCTTAAGTGTTCATGGTGCTCGCGTCCTTGAGTGGGGGAAGTAATAGAATGATTACGGATCTACCTGTAGTGTGTGTGATTTTCATGAGGTATTCCCAGATGACATCAGTGATTTTCTGCCAGAGTGTGAGATGGAGTTGGCTATAGACTTAGTACCTGGTATTAGTCTTGTGTTGGTGGTTCCTCATAGGATGTTTGGTTCAGAACTGAGTGAGCTGAAGAAATGGTTAGAGGATCTTCTTTATAAGAAGTTTGTTTGATCGAGTATTTCATCATGGGGAGCATCTTCGTTGTTAGTTAAGAAGAAAGATGGTAGTTATAAGACCCCAATTTTGACCCTAATATCCCTCATGCAATTTCATCATATGCACTAGCATTGGGATCACACATTGGTATCCTCATTACTCCTCTTTCATTGGGTTTGTTTTGGGAGAGATCACTAAGCACCATGTGATTGTATATACTTGTATATTATAATTTTTCTAACCAAAATACCAAAAATATGTCTTTGCATTTGTCTAACTCTTTTGTAGGTAGGGCGTGATCCCCATTGATCTATCAAGTTCATATCTAGGGTTTAAGACCCTCATGGCTAAGAGCACAACCAAGGAATGATCCACAATGTCTCTAAGCAACATATATGATTCCCAATGATCTTTGCATGTTATTTTGGTCAAGATTTCTTCAAGAGTTTAGAGTTGGTTTGCTTTGGAAACCCTAATTTGTCTAGGTATCTTGAGTAACTTCTTCAACAAGCTTCCTCATCAATTGATCAAATTTCTCAAGGTACAATTAAAAATTCATCATCTTATGCATATATGATCCATCATGAGCCTAAAAAGTCAAGAGAATTACAAGTTAGCAAGTTGGTTGATGGTGGTAGGCCAGATGAATTCATCTGATCAAAACTCGGTCCCCCTAGACCATACCTCCTACAATTTTCATCATATGAAAATTATTCTAAGATAAAAGTTACTCTAAATGACAATACAAACAACTTACATGTTGAGGTCTAGAGATAATTTTTCTTGGAAAGTCATTTTCTCTGTTGAAATATTATAGGTCATTTTGTCTAAACCCTAATTTGAAAGTCAACTTCCCAAGGCCATAACTTGCTCAATTTTTATGATTTGAAATATTTCCAAGTTGCACAATCAAATTCAAGATGACTACTTCAACTTTTATGTTTTAAGTGAAAGCTAAATCAACTTTTATGAGCATGTGATATGAGGATACATTATAGGTCATTTTGGACAAATACCATTGAACAAGTGATTTTCCTCAACTTCAAAAATGCATAACTCTCTCATTCTAAATCCAAATGATGTAAAACTGGTGACCATTTTGAAGGTCTTTGAAAGATATACAACTTTTATGAATACACTTTTCTTATTTGGAGCTCACATAAAAAATTAAGCAAAGTGGAATATTGAGGTATATGACTTGACACTTAGAAAAATTTTCAACATGTTGAAATTTCCAAACTTCCACCTCAAAATTCATCATAATCCAAGTTCCAAATGGAAAAGTTGTCAACATAAGATTTATTCCTCTTGATCTAAGCTTTCTAAATAGTCCTAATTCATTCATTTTGGATGAGGTTTGCTAGGGCTGCGCATGGTGATAACAGGCCTGCATCAATTGGAAAAATCAAAACTCCAAATGACCATTTCACTTTGCCTTGCCATTCAAGCTTCATTCAGACTTCAGCACAGTTGAATATGGAACTTAGTGCATTACTTCATGGGCTTGTACACGCCCATGCAAGCTTGAGCATGACATTGCCAATTTTGGAAGAAATTTCAAGTATGCAAATAACACTTCAATTTGCTATAAATAGAGACCCTCTGAGCTCATTTGAGAAGATCCTGGTGTGCCAACTTTACTTCCCCTCTTCAAACCCTCACAATTCAAAGGAAAACTTGATAACTTTCACTTGAAAATTTAGTTTGAATCTCACTATTTGGAGATTCAAAAACTCCAGGATCCAAAGCTTTGTACCAATCCTAATCCACTTCTACAAGCTATTGGAGAAAGACCAAATGTGAATTGAAGCAAGAGAGATCAAGTTCTGCACAACATTGAAGGTATTTTCCAGATTTTTTTTCTTCTCTTCGATTCTCACTCAATTCTCATCAATTCTCTTGGATCTTTGGTTGTCTGAAGTCCTACCAATGTAGGCAAGAAGATTGAGTTGATTTGAGATCAAATTGAAGCAACTTAGTTGACACACCTCAAAATTCAACTCCTCATATCTTTATATATATTTAGAGTTAGTTAAAATTGAGGTCAGATTCGTACTCTACGCCATTTTCTCCTTCAGATCATGTCCTCTTTTTTTATTTTAATCATGGTGAAGATTGAACCAGTCCGGCGAGGTCCGCCTAAGAAGGTGACCGACCTTTTGCTCCGGGAGCAAGGTGGCACGGTTCAGACCCATTGATCCTTTTCAAATTGTTTTAATCATAGGCGTTGATTCTGATTACCACTTGTGTGGCGCGCTGATTGAGTTCCATCAAGGAACACGCATTTATGTCCACTTGATCTGCCACCTCAATTAATGAGGGAGATCAAGTGGTCCACGTTTTTTTGTAATTTTTGATTTTCATTTTATTTCTTTGATTTTCATTAATTCATATTAATTTTAATATTGATCCAAAAAATATGAGAGTTTCACCAAAAAAAATAAAAATAAAATCCTCTTTCACATTTTGAATTAAAATTACTTTTTGGATCGTTATTAATATTTTTCATGATTTAATTGATTTTGTGATTATTTTTAATTGTTTAAAAATACTTTTAAGTTTCCAAAAATTCTAAAAAATATTCTCCAAGGTCCTTTGACCTTGTTTGACCTATGATAAATCTCATGGCCATTTATTTGGTGTTTTGATGAGGTCTTAGGAATTTGACCAACCATATTTAATTTAATGCATTATTTTAAGTATTATTTTAATTGAATAAATGCCAAATAATTGTGTTTAGCCATTTTGTTTGGTTTTGTAAGTTTGACTTGTGTTGTTGAGTCTTGGTCAAGGTTGATTTGACTTTGTTAGGTTAAGATTATTGGATTTAGGGGATTGATGGAATGTACATTCCATCTCCTAAAATGAATGAATGATCTTAATTTGGTAAAAGTCCTCCTTTGTCCAATTTGAGTTTGATTCACTTCCCCTCACTCTTCATCTCATTCCCCTTCTTTATGCATTCATGTCATGGTCCTATGATATCTCTATATCTTGAGACTAGTTGATTGCAAAATCAACATGAGTATGAATGAGATTAGGCCATCAATTTTGCATATTCTTTTTGTGTGTGGTATGTTTCATGAGCATAGTCCACTATACTATGTCTCTAACATGCATTAACACCAAAATTCTATTGCCCGACCTCAAATAGTTATGACTTCTACATAAGTCCAATTATGATTGCTTAACATAACGCTAAATTTTGACACAAAAGGCATATCATTCTAGTTAGTGAGATTGTAAGTCTTCCCTCTTTCATGGTATTGTGTGGAAACTTGGCCTTTTTTTCCTTCCTTTGGAAGATGTCTTGGCTCAAGGATTCATGCTTGTGATAAGTGGGTTGAGTGTTCTCCAAATAATGACTTAAACAAAAAAAAAAGCAAAAGCAATACTAACTTCTAACCTATTAACCACTAACATTTAATTTTAAGCCTTTATTTTTAATGCACTTTATTTTTTAAGCTTTATTCATTTTCCATTATTCATACCATTCTAATTGTTTATGTTAATGTCATTTTCACTTTGTCCACTTGGACCATACTTTGTGATATATTTTGCTTGTGTATATTGTGTTTGATTGTGTGGTCTTTGACCATTAATGTATATAATAAGACCAAAAACCCTAAAGAATATCTTGTGTGGACTGTTGGTTTGATCTGGGACAATTGGACTTAGAATTTAGGCAACACTCCCTATGCAAAGGACTTGGCCAATGCCAACTTTCATGTAACCAAGTGCTTGTAATTTGAAACTTCATATGATACATCATTGAAAATCCATTTGAGTTTATCTGCAACATGATCATTGTGAAGTTGTTATTTTGAATCTGTGACTTGTGACATTGTGGAATTCATCTCCTACATGGGCAAATTTGAAGAAGATCATGGAGTTGCTAAGCTTGGATGTGGCAATCTTTATTTGATGCCTTGCTCTTCAAGTTGATATTTTGTGCATTATTTGTTGCTTGACTCTAAAGTCCCAGGGGAATTTGGGTTTCTATATGACATTCTTGTCTATTCGATTGCAGCTCATTGGTCAGATCTTTTCAACTCTCAATTTTTAAATTTATGCTTAGGATTAGTCTCTTCATCTCCTCCCCATTTCTTTAATTTCAAAAACTCTCCCTCCTTTCAAAATCTTCTTTGCTTGTGTTTGTTGATTTCTAAACTTTGACCACTTTTGCAAACTAGAAACTTTGGCCTTATGCCATTGCATTTTCAAACTCATTTTCTTAACCAAACTTGTAAATAGACTTAACCATACTTGACTTAAAATTTTCAAAAGCCAAAAAGAACTAACTCATTCAAACCATTTTAGGCCTTTGTGCCTTTCAAACTTAAATTTTGTTAAAAGCAATGTATCCATTTTGAAATTTATACCACGAACTACGAGGTTTTGATCCCTCATTTTTATGTTGGTACGTAGGCACAAGTCCGAAGGTCTTGTCGAACACGAAAAGTTAATTAATGAATTTTTTTCTTATCCCCCCATTCTATTTGTTTGTAAACATCAATTTGTACAAAAATACATATGCACACAAGAAAGGGCTCCCTAGGAGTACCTTGGACACTTTGGGTGCTAACACCTTCCCTATGTGTAACCAACCCCTTTACCTGTAATCTCTGGCATTTTATTAGTTTTGATTTGAAAACTTCCTATTTTTGGGTTTTGTTCGTACTTTTCCATTTTCCCTTGGAAACAATAAAAGCGCGGTGACGACTCTTGTTATTTGATGTCTAGCTTATCCATAGCTTGATGATCATGAATTTACCGCTACAGAAATTAAGTGGCGACTTTGCTAGGGAGTAGTCTCCAGTGGGTTTAGCCTACTTTTTTGTGTGTATATAATTGTGTATTTGATGTATGTATATATTTGTTTGTATGATATAATCTGCTTGTTATGCTTGGTGATCTCTGAGCGGTGAGATAAGTTCTAACCCAAACTTGAGTGCAATTAAGATATGAGGATGGTATAGTCATGTTCGACTTATGTGGAGTAATCCTTAACAAGTTGGCTTGAGATCCATCTGCTCAATGGAGACCCTTTTGGATTTGGAAATGTCACATAAGTATTTGTGGTTAGTGTAAGACCCTAATTTTGACCCTAATATCCCTCATGGCATCATATCATTGCATTTGCCTCGAGGATCATAGCATCTTGGCTCCTTAACCCTTGGGTTGGGACTTGTGAGAGTTGGTTTGAGACCACCAAGCATGCTTGAATTATATATTATTTCTTTTCTTATTTTGTTTACTAACCAAAAGCACAAAAATATGTCACTAACTTTGTTTGTTTTGAAGCTTAAGCAGTCATGTGATCCAAGGCTCATAGGAGGCCCATATGCTCATTGAAGTGGCCAGATGAAAGTGAAAGCAAGCATGGCAATGGTTCCCAAAGCTATAAATCATCATATATGCCTCCCAAGTATCTAAATTTTACAATTTTATCAAGATAAACCAAAGGGATTGAGGCTTGCTCCCCAAGGAAACCCTAATTTGGTTGTGCATTGGTTGTGCCTTGCTCATGAAGCAACCTCAATTTATGATCAAATACAATCAAGGAAAGTTCTTTCATTCATCATTTTATGTATATTTTAGCTCATGTGAGTGTTCTCAATCATCAATTCATCAAGATTTGAAGTTTGGCTTTGAGAAGTCGATCAGTCAAATCATCTGACTATTTTGAAGTCCACTGAGACCTAACTTTTGATGTGTTTTTAAAACGAAGATGACCCCAAGAGAAAACATGTTCTTAAGAACCATATGAACAACGTTCATGTTCATCAAAAATTCATTTGAAACTTAGAAAGTCATCATTCATTTCAAAACATTATAGGTCATTTTGACTGAAACCCTAATTTTAGGTCAATTTCCCAAGAACATAACTCACTCATTTTTCATGATTTTGAGGTGGTACCAAGTTCATTGGAAATTTTAATATGTATAATTCAATTTTTATGTTGGACAAAATTTTATAATTCTAAAAGAAACACATGTGATAATACAAAACATTATAGGTCACTTTGGACCAAAGTCATTGAAATGTGAAAAAGTCCAACTTCAAGTGCCCATAACTTTATCATCCAAAATCCAAATGATGCAACATTTAAGTCCAAATTGATTGTTTTGAAAAGATCTACAACTTTGATGTTGGAGGTTTTGTCATTTGAGGCTTGCATCATTGAAACATAAGGGCTTGAAGTTGGTCCATGATTGGCAAAATTCTCATATACATGTTTTGTACTTTGAACTTCACGGCCAGTTTTCAATATTGTACCAACTCCAAATGGATTTTTGTTCAACATAACATTTGTTCCTTATGTCAAGAACTTTCCAACCATTACTCACATGCCTATGTTTCAATTTTCCAAATGGCATTTGCGAAGAGGTGAAGTTTTGGGTTCAATTATGCATAACATGTGAAATCTTCTTGCATACTACATTGCCTTGCCATTTGCACGTCCAAACATAATTCATTAGTGTTCAACACTCAAATGCAATTGGTTTTGGGCCTCACATGCGCCTGTACAGGCCCATGCATGGAGGACCCAAGCTCATGCACACACGAGTTTTCTCCTTGCTTGCATCAGCCTTGACTATAAATAGAATGCCTTGCTCACTTCAAATCTCAACCTAAAGGTGCCTGAAGCTCTGCACAACTGAATCCCCAACCCTCCATTAAAGGAATTCTGATTTTTCTCTTCATTTTTCAAGCTCAAATTTCAACTTCCTTGGTTGATCTTTGACTTATAATTCCTTAGCCTTGCTTCCTTGTTACTTCAAGATCAAGCTGCACTGAAGATTTGGATTGGATCAAGCACTGAAAAGCTGCACTTCAAAGGTTGATTCCCCAACTGTTTTCCTTCGAATCTCCCTTATTATAGTGCATTGCTTGGTTTGGTTGGTACCTCTGAAGTCCTCATATGAGAGGCAATTGATTTGTGCTTTTAATTTTGTGAATTGAACAAGTTCAGATTGAGTACCTTGTTTTTCCATCTCAGATTTCTCCTTCTATGAGAGTCTTGAGCAAAAACTAAGGTCACAGGGGTGATGTGCATCACCCCAGCTTTCGAATGATGTATGGATCGCGTGTTATGGTTGAGGTTTGAAAACCTGCAACTGGTGGCCGGAAAAAGGCTTCTCACCGGAGAAGACGGTGGTTTCCACCACCGTCCACACGTGGCTGACCTCATAGCCCTTGGATCCAACTGGAACGATATAATCTGGTCCTTTGATTGTTTTGACTATTTTAAATGCATTGTGTTTCGCTGTTGACCAAGGAACACAATGAGCGCGCGCTCCATAGCCTTCTGATCAACCACATCATTTAATGAGCTTTGATCAGACGCTCCCTGATTTTTCCAATTTCTGATTTTCCATTTTAATTTCTTTTATTCCATTTTATTTTAAAAATTCATAACTTCTTTATTTGGAATCACAAAAAATATGGGACCAATTGCAAAAAATTTCTCTTAAATTCTAGTTTCTAAAAATGATTTTTAATTATTTTTGTGATTCCATTTTATATTTTTTGTGAATTTTTTCTTTTCTGGTTATTTTTAATTCATTTAAAATACTTCTTGATATTCAAAAATGCCAAAAATATTTTCTTAACATCCTTGGATGATGATGAATCTATGAAAAATATTCTCATCAATTTCTTAATTGATTTGAGATTTATTTAAGATTTTAGTCCAATTATGTTATTTTCTTCATTTTTAATTGTTTAAAATTAGTTTCTGTTTTCAAAAAATGATGAAATTTTTTGTCAAACCTTGTTTGGCCATGTTAGACTTATGATGATCCAATTGGACTTTTCCAAGTTGATTTGAATTGGATTAGAAGTTTGACCTTTATTTGTTCATTTTATTTCAAGTATTATTTTAATTCCAAAAAATACCAAAAACATTTTTATTATTTCTTGACTTCTAAGCTTCATCTCACTTCTGTTTACCATTGATTGATGTTGATTCCATTCATGTTTGATCAATGTGTTTTGCTTATGTCATTTGAATTTCAATTATGTACATTCCATTTCCATCTTCTTCTTCTTCTTCTTTTTCTTTTTGACCAATGAGTTAATGATGGGTGGTTAGCCTTGACATATGAGAGGCTTAACCTTCTTTGATCCAAATCAAATTCATCTTGATCAAAGATCAAGTGAATTGCTTTGCATTAAAGATAGGTTGCTTCTTGGTCAAGCAAAAAACCTAAATCCATACAAGGTCATTCTTCTTTTCTTTTGGCATGGCAAGTTGTAGGAGCTTGGCTTACTAGTCATGGTCTCTAACTTGTGTTAGTTGCCTATAGTTTTATTGACCGACCTCAGATAGGTGTGACTACTACATTAGTCCACTTACGATTGCTTAACATAGCGCTAAATTGCCTTATGGCACACTAACACTAACTACTAATCACTAACTTTTAATTCAAGCATTTAATTCTTGAAATTTACTTTAATGCAATTTAATTTCTTGTTCATTAATTCATTTGTCTTTGCCCTTTGCTCACTTGAGCTCACGTTTATGTTTATGCCATTCGCCTTTTGCTCATTTGAGCATATTATTGTGTATATACTATTGCCTTGTGCTTGTTTTGTTTTGTTTGTGTGAACCCAATGCAAATGGAGAAAGGACTTAGATTTAGGACCTTACCTATGCTAAATGGAGTTTCAAGAACAACTAGGCCTCATGCCTTTAGAATGCTAAATATGTTGAAGAGCAACTAGGCCTCATGCCTTTAGAATGCTTAATCTTGAAGATGACATTGAAAGGACCTCTATTTTAAACTCACTCTTGTCCATTCTTTTATTGCATTGTGGAACTTTTTGATTTGCGTGTTCTTGTGATAGGGATCCCAAATTTGAGCTACTTAGAAGGACCATTGTCATGAGCATCCAAAAATGAGAGAGACAAGTCCAAATTGGAAGATCCTAGGAGCTTGATTGATTGTTTACTTGATTGCTTGAGTTAATTGCTTATTGTTTGCTAAGTCCAAAGGAAAGGAACTCCAAGTGGTTTTATTTCTCTTCCCTCATCTTTGCATGTTTAGGACCTAACCCTTCTTTTCTTCTCTCCACTCTAACCCAAGCCAAACTTATTTTGTGCAAACATTGACATTTCTTTCAAAATTAGAAACCTAGGCACTATGCCTTTGATTTTTTCAAACTCCTTTTCATAATACTTATTTTGAATTGAATCTTAAGTCAACTTTGACTTTATTTTTTGGGAATACTCTTCATTTGTAAATACAACCCACTCAAATTATTTTTATGGTTCCAATGATCATTTGTGTTAAAGCTTTTCATAAACATTAACTATTAGGTTTGAGTTATCATAGAGGTTGATATAATACTTACCTGTATCCTTAGTGTTGGATTATAAGTCTTACATGCTTATTATAGGGTTAACCCCTCACTGGCATGTTGAAGCTCTCCTCACATGGTTGATTTGTGGTTTAGGTTGAGTTTTCTCCCTTTGATAACAAAAGACCTTAAGGATTTTGACCAATCAATTTACCAACTTATTTTGAGATTTTTACCTCGAACTACGAGGTTTTGATCCTACCTTTTTCAAGATGGTACGTAGGCAATGGGTTTATCCATTTAAACACAAAAATTGTACATAATTTGTATATTCTCTTCTCATCTCCCCAATCATGTTTGCACAAATATTTTTCACAAATACCAACCTACCATACAACATTTGTAAAAAGGGCTCCCTTAGAGTACTAAGGATGTTTTGGGTGCTTAGAACCTTCCCATTTCATAACCAACCCCCTTACCCAGATCTCTGACATTTTTATTAGTTTTTGATTTGATAAAACTTCTCGGTTTTTGTTCGCTTTCTAACCTTTCCTTTGGATAAATAGAAGTGAGGTGGCAACTCGAATTATATGATTTACTTTTGATTTAGTCAATAAATATAAAGGTAACGAATACCCCGCTACAGAAAAATGGCGACTCTGCTGGGGAAATCCACAAAGGGATTCCTAGTGGGTTTTGCCTACTTTTTACCTTTGTTGTATTGTATGTTTATATTTCTTTGTGACATATTTTTGTGCAAATTTGGGATTACTGTATTGTTTGTAATGTATGAATTGCTTGATATATCAATTGCTTGTGTGCTTGGTGGTCTCTTGTGAGATGAGTTTTATACCCGAACTCGAGTGCACTTATGATAGGAGAATGACATAGTCTTGTTGACTTGTGTGGAGTTATTCCTTAGCAAGTTGACTTGCAAGCCCATTCACTTGGTGGAGGTTATGTTGGGATCAATAATGTCACACGAGTAGTCGTGGTTAGGCATTACTCTTTCCAATATATGCCTTAGAAGCCAAGGACCTTAGATTACCTAGCCCATCTTGGCCTATTTTAGGACGTAGTGCGAAGGTCGTTCAAGTGTAAGATTTGATACGATTGTTACGCGATACTACACTCATAGGAGTCTCTCTTGAGAATATTTTTGAAATACGAGTAGTCGTTTATCCGATAATATCCGAAAGATGGGATGATGACTATGGGAACCTCTTGTAGAACATGATCGTCAGGTTTAACCATAGTACACTCCCTTTGGGTGGTTCTTAACCGAGACTCCATGCTCGTGACTTGCAATAAACCCTTGATTCGCGGTTGATCTATTCTCGTATATCCTTAATATCAATGGAACTTGGGTGTTGATAAGGTGTAAACCATAATCCACCAAAATGGATGATTGATATTAAGGATGACTTGATCCATCCCGTGACCTTTGTGTGGTGTGATTTGCTTGATCCTTTAGTGTGATTGTTGCATCCATGCATTCATGCATTCATACACATCCATATCATCAACAATGAGAAAATTTTCAAGGAACTTAAGAGGTTTATTTGCAAATTTTCAGACATGGATAAGCAAAGAAGGAATACGAAGAAGTACAGTTTCAGACAACCCGACTTGAAAGAGTTAAGGAGTTTGACATCCTATGTATTAGACCCCTTGGAGTTCAAGGCTCGCCATGGGAAGCTTTTGTCTATTCTTGCTACTCAGGTGGATGAAGGTCTGATGAGTGTTTTGGTGCAATTCTATGATCTTCTGTACCGTTGCTTCACTTTTCCGGATTTCCAGCTTTTGCCTACGCTTGAGGAGTATGCCTATCTTGTGGGTATACCTATTCTAGATCAGTTGTCCTTCAGTGGCTTGGAGAGAGTTCCTTCTTCCCAAGAGATTGATGATCTATTGCATATAGATGAATCTGTTATTGGTGCTCATATGACTACCAAGGGTGGAATTTAAGGTCTCCCATCTGATTTCCTCATTGCTCAAGCTACTTATTTTGGGAAGGCCATGAGTGAGGACGCCTTTGAGGCCATATTTATACTTCTTATCTATGGGCTAGTGTTATTCCCCAACATCGACAACTTCGTGGATGTGAACGCTATTAGGATTTTCTCTGCTCTTAATCCCGTTCCTACTTTGTTGGGTGACACTTATTTCTCTTTGCATATGAGGAATGCAAAGGGTGGTGGTACCATTGTGTGCTGTTTGCCTCTGTTGTACAAGTGGTTTATTTCGCACTTGCCACAGACGCTCGCCTTCAAGGAAAATAAAGGATGTCTACGGTGGTCCATGAGACTTATGTCCCTCACTAATGACGATATCTTTTGGTATAACCGTGTGTATGATGGTGTGCATATTATTGACTCTTGTGGTGAATTCTCCAATGTGCCTCTTCTTGGTACATGTGGTGGGATTAACTACAACCCTATTTTGGCACGTCGTCAGCTTGGGTTCCCCTTAAAGGATAAACCTAATAACATTTTGTTAGGTGTGTTATTTCAAGAGGGTAAAGATCCCCAAAACTTGAAGGGCAGGATGGTCCGCGCTTGGCGCAAGATTCATAGGAAGGGAAGGAAAGAGCTTGGTCCGAAGAATTGTATTGCTTTGGAACCCTACACCTCGTGGGTGAGGAGGAGAGCTTCTGAGTACCGCATGCCCTATGACTATCCGAGACCTACACCTATGGTTATGGTTGGGCCTTCAACCCTCCCTAACCAATGAGTAGAGGAGTTGAGAGATGAAGACCGTTCGCGTGCTTGGGTCCGTGAGCGAGAGGAGCTACTTCAGCAACTTAAAGATAAGGATGCGTTGATAGAATTTTAGGAGCATCAGGTTATTGACGAGCCTGATGATGTGGTGACTTCTCTTCTTCCTCAGTTATCCAAGTTTTGGAAGAGGAAGTACGATCGGCTCGCCAAGGATAAGGTAGATATGGAGGCAGCCTATGAGAGAGAGGTGAAAAGGCTTCGTGCAGCTTATCTTCCGGTCTCGAGAGCTTTGGAAGATTGCTTCTAGGGTTCCATAGGATGTTCATTTTCCTTCTCTCTTGTATTGTATTTATTTACCAAGATTGTACTTCTTTGGTGTAAATATTTTCCAGATATTATTGATATGATTATTCCATATATGTCTAAATGATTAACATTTTCCAAATATTTACAAATGGATTTCTAAAAAGTTCCTCTGATTAAAAATAAAATCATATGCACAAGCATTGCATGCATCATATGCATAAGCAGGTTTTGTTCAGGGCTTCTTGTTCAGTGGTCTAACTCTGTGTTCTTCATTTATTTTGAAGACAAGCTGACGCATCGGTACTATACCAGAGCCAACTCATCAAAGCTAATGGATCACCTCGAGCAAGAAAACAGAGAACTCAAGGAGGAAGTGGCAAGATTGACTGCCCTGACGGAGTCATTCTTGGCCGCCCAAAGCCAGTCTTCTCCGACGCCTTCAACTCCTCCCCAGAGGACAGTCATTTCAGAGGTTGCTTCCTCTACCGTGCCTGCTTCCAGTGCTCACTTTGCTCCGTCTTCTATGCCAACCGGGTTTCCCTGGGGGATGCCCGCAAATTTTGTTCCAGAGGGTCTCGCCCCCACATTTGCTTCTCTGCTGGCATCTAGCCCGGTCCTTGCTGTGCCACCTCCAGTTGTGCATACTTTGCCGAGAGTCGATGCCACCATTTATCACTCTGATCCATCTGAGGGCCCAGATGTGTACGAGAAAATGGACTTTATGAATGATCAACTCCTTGAGCTGCGCAAGGAACTTAAAACTCTTAGAGGGAAGGACCTCTTTGGCAAGTCTGTTGCTGAACTGTGTCTCATACCAAATGTCAAGATTCCTATCAAATTCAAAGTGCCTGACTTTGAAAAGTACAAAGGAAACACTTGCCCGCTCAGCCATCTTGTGATGTACGCACGCAAGATGTCGACTCAAACTGACAACGATCAACTCCTGATCCACTACTTCCAGGACAGCCTGTCCGGTGCCACATTGAGATGGTATATAGGCTTGGATAGTATGAATATTCGCTCCTTCAACGACCTTGGCGAATCCTTCGTCAAGCAGTACAAGTACAACGTTGATATGGCTCCCGATAGGGACCAACTAAGGGATATGTCCCAGAAGGAGAAAGAAACATTCAAGGAGTACGCCGAGAGGTGGCGTGAATTGGTTGCACAAATTGTGCCCCCGCTCGAAGAGAAAGAAATGATGAAGATCTTTCTCAAGACTTTAAGCTCTTTCTACTACGAGCGGATGATTGCTAGCGCTCCTTTTGACTTCACCGAGATGGTGAACATGAGGATGCAACTAGAAGAAGGAGTCAGGGAAGGGCGCCTGACCAGAGAAGAAGGCTCTTCTGCCAAACGCTATGGGGCGTTTGCCAAGAAGAAAGATGGAGAGGCATATGCTGTGTCCTTCCATGTTAAACCAAGAAGACCCTATGTGAAGAGGAAGACTGTGCGTCCTGCCAGTAACCAGCACCAGGTGGCTCATATAGCACATGCATTCAGAGAAAACCAACATTCTCAACATCAAAACCAGCAACAGCAACATCAACAGTATCAACAACAACAACATCGTCCACAACAGCAGGCCTACCAGCCTCGAAACAACAATCAAACCAGCACTAGCTATGATAGGAAGAGGGTCACTTTTGATCCAATTCCAATGACTTATGCAGAATTATATCCTTCACTGATTGAAAGGAAGCTGATTACTCCACGTGACCCACCTGCTATATCGACCAACCCTCAGTGGTGGTACAAGCCCAATCTTCACTGTGTTTATCATTCCGGTGCTCCCGGACATGATGTGGAGAACTATTACCCTCTCAAGACCAAGGTTCAAGACCTTGTTAGAAGCGGTATTTTGTTTTTCGAGGACGTAGGTCCTTAAATTCATAAGGCACTTTCATTGATTACGCCTTCAACATGCCTTATAGATTTTCTTATGGTAATAGGTGGCGACTCTTGTTATTTGATGTCTAGCTTATCCATAGCTTGATGATCATGAATTTACCACTACAGTAGCATGAGGTTATGCGTTGACTATCAACAACTGAACAGGGTTATTATCACGAATGAGTATCCACTTTTGAGGATTGACGATCTGATTGATCAGTTGGTTGGTGCATGTGTGTTTAGTAAGATTGATTTGTGTTTAGGTTATCATCAGATTCGTGTGAAGCCGAAGATATCCTGAAGACTGCATTTATGATGAGGTATGGTAAATTACGAATATTTAGTGATGTTTTTGGTGTGTCTAATGCTCATGGAGTGTTCATGGAGTAGATGAATAGAATATTCCATCTGTACTTAGATCAATTTATGGTTGTGTTTATCGATGATATTCTGATATATTCGAAGTTCAATAAAGAGCATGTGAAGCATCTGAGAGTTGTACTACAGACCTTGAAGGATAAGAAGTTATCTGAAATTTTTTCTAAGTGTGACTTCTGATTGAAAGAGGTGAGTTTCCTTATCCACGTGATTTCTAGTGGTGGTATTGTTGTTGATCCGTCAAATACCGATGTTGTGTTGCAATGGGAAACTCTGAAGTATGTTACTGAGATAAGGAGTTATCTTGGTTTGGTTGGTTACTACCAAAGGTTCATTGAAGGATTTCCGAATTTGGAATTGCCTTTAACTCAATTGACTTGAAAGGGTCAAGCTTATGTGTGGAGTATTCAGTACAAAGAGAGTTTCCAAGAACTCAAGAAGAAGCTGACATTTGCTCCAGTTTTGGTTTTGCCAAGTCCAAGTGAATCATTTATGGTATATTTTGATGTTTTGAAGATGGGATTGAGTGATGTGTTTATGCATAATGGTCAGGTTGTGGCTTATACTTCTAGACAATTGAAGGTTCATGAAAGTAATTATCCTATGCATGACCTAGAGTTTGCAGTTGTAGTGTTTTTGTTGAAGATTTCGAGGCATTATCCGTTTGACTCCAAATTTGAGGTGTTTAGTGATCACAAGAGTTTGAAGTATCTCTTCGATAAAAAGGAGTTGAATATGAGGTAGAGGAGGTGGCTCAAATTTCTGAAAGGTTATGATTTTGGTTTGATTTACCATCTTGGTCAAGCCAATGTCGTAGTCGATGTTTTGATTAGGAAGTTGTTGCCTATGTCGATGTTAATGGTTCGAGAATTTGAGTTGATTGAGAAATTCAGAGTTATGAGTTTGTTATATGTAGAAACTCCTAGTAGTGTGAACTTGGGTATGTTGAAGCAGACCAGTGGTATCCTCGAAGAAATTAGAGAAGGTCAGAAAATCAATTTGGAATTGGTTGATTGTATCGTGTTAATCAATCAAGGGAAAGGAAATGATTTCAGGATCGACGAGAATGGTGTGATGTGTTTCCGAGGCAGAGTTTGTGTATGTGATGTACTAGAACTTAAGAAGAGCATTCTTGATAAAGTTCGTAGAAGTGGTATGAGTATTCATCCCAGTGCCACAAAAATGTATTAAGATTTGAAGAAGATGTTTTGGTGGCCATGAATGAAGAAGGAAGTAGCTAAGTTTGTTTATGCTTATTTAACTTGCCACAAGTCAAAGATTGAACATCAAAAGTCCTCAAGTCTGATGCAACCGTTGAGTATTCGTGAGTGGAAGTGGGAAAACATTTCCATGGATTTGTGACAAGTTTTCATAAGACGATGAAGGGATGTGATTCCATCTGGGTTATTATTGACACATTAACTAAATCAGCTAATTTCATATTGATTAAGATCAATTATCCTTTGCAGAAGTTGGCAGAATTGTACATTGAGAAGGTTGTTAGTTTGCATGGTATTTCGTCAAGTATTGTGTCAGATAAAGATATGAGGTTTACGTTGAGGTTTTGGAAGAGTTAGCAAGAAGTGATGAGTATTAAGCTGAATTTGAGTTCTGCTTATCATCCTCATACACATGGTATGACATAGAGGATTATTCAGTCTTTGGAGGATTTATTGAGAACGTGTGTTTTAGAGCAGAGAGGTAACTGGGACAGATACTTGACGTTGGTTGAGTTCACGTACAATAATAGTTTCTATTCTAGCATTGGAATGGAACCGTTTGAGGCATTGTATGATATGAGGTGTAGTACACCTTTATGTTGGTATGATTCTGGTGAGAGTTATTGGACCTGAGATAGTTTAGCAAACTACTAAGATCAAGATGATCCAAGAGAAGATGAAAGCTTCGTAGAGTCGTCAGAAGAGATATCAGGATAAGAGGAGGAAAACACTTGAGTTCCAAGAGGGAGATCATGTGTTTCTGAGAGTTACTCCAGTAACTAGTATTAGTTGCGCGTTGAAGTCTAAGAAACTTACGTCGCGTTTCATTGGTCTGTTTCAGATTCTTCACAGAGTTGGAGAGCTGGCCTACCGAGTGGCATTGTCGTTGTATCTTTCGAATCTTCATGATGTGTTTCATTTGTATCAGCTGAGGAAGTATATTCCTGATTTGTATCATGTGATCTAGTTGGATGATGTTCACGTTAGAGGGAACCTAACAATTAGGACTTTGTCGTTGAGGATTGAAGATCACGAAGTGAAAATCTTGAGAGTCAGATGGGAGAGTCTTATCCAGAGCTTTTCCCGTCAGGTAATTTTCGAGGGCGAAAAGTCTTTTAAGTGAGGGAGTTTTGACATCCCAATTTAATTATTCACTTACTTAATTATTTATTTAATTTAATTGAGTAATTTATTTAAATAATTATTTTGTGATGTGTAACATGTTTGGTCGGTGGCTGTATTTGTGGTATTTGTGTTATTTTAATTAGTTTTGGGGAATTAAATTAATTGATTAGAAATTGGAGAGAATATGTAAAATTTAGTCAATTTTGTGAATTGAGAGAGTTTAGTGGTGAGTGGAGGAAAGTGGAATTTTAGTTGGGGAAAAAGTGGAATTAAGATGAAGTAATTAGAATATTATATATTCTAAAAGCTAGAGAAAAATTAGGTTAGATAACTTTTCCATCCGTACGTGAAAACAAGGGGCTTGAGAGAAGAGCATTGGAGGAGAAACCTTTGAAGCTTACTTTGTTGATTTTTGTTGGAATTACAAGGTAAGGGAAAATTCTTCATCTCAAGGTGCTTATATCATGAAAGGGTAGAAAGGTCTCCCTTAACCTCCAATAGGGTTTGTGTTTTCTCTATTGATTGATTATGAACAAGATAGATGAATGTTGTGATTTTGTTTTTCCATGGATTAATGTGATAATATGTGTTTTGCTGTTGTTTTGTTTGATGTTCATGATTCCATTGATGTTGTGATAAAACTATGTTGAATTGTGGATTTTAAGGGTGTCTCTATAATGGATTAATTCATGATAAAAACAATATATCATTGTTAGTCTAGGGATATTTTATTTATTAGTCATAATAGGATATGAATTGGTGGTGTTTTTACTAATAAAATTGGTACTGGGATGAGTGGTAAGAGGTGTGGGACGAAGAAGACGAGCGATTCAGTGAAAAAATAGTTTTTTGGAAAATTTAACAATGTCAATCAATTGTCATTATAGTGCAATAGATTGTATCAGTGTATTTTTAGAAAACTTGAGAATGACAATCGATTGTCATTATAGTGCAATCGATTGCATCAGTGTATTTTTGGAAAAATTGAGGGATGAAAATCAATTGTCATTATAGTGCAATTAATTGCACCAGTGTATTTTTGGAAGAAAAAAAATAAATGTCAATCGATTGCTTTAAAAAAAGAATCGATTATCTGGCCTAGAAACGTGATTTTTTTAAAGTCAGTAGTCAAACATGTTTGGTGACAATCGATTGTCACCCTATGAAAATCGATTGTCTTAGGCCAAATGGTGAAAAATTATGTTTTTCTTTTTATTGCATTGTCAGACGATTATGGCCGTAAATTTTGTTCCGTAGGTCCAAACAAAGTGTCGTTTGATGTTGTAGAGAGTTGGCGCATAGAGCTACGTAGTGGTAGTGTTTTGATGAAATAATTTTGTTGCATGACTATATGAATATTGCATGGATGGATGTTGTGAATCATGTGTATAATTGAGTGATAATTGTACATGCTTTTGGTGATTGATGAGGCGTGTGGTCCGGGGCGAGAATTGCTTGTGTTATGCTGAGTGCATGATGAATTACAGTCGGAGTGGGGCTGTAGTCCTTACCATGTCGTTGTGTAGATGTTTACATTCAGAGTGAGGTTGTATTTATTGTGATGTTATGTCATTGTATGAATAATTGTTATGCATCATATGTCATTGTTGTTGTGAAAGAAGCATGTTCACTAGTTCACCTAGGGGAATAGTGGCTTATCCCAAGCTTAGAGTAGGGGCTTAGAAATCGTAGTTGATTGGAGCTCGGGGTTCACAGTTGATTGGGACTCAGTTCATATGAAGAACCAAACATTGAGTCAGTACCGCATGCATATAGAGTTGAGTTGTGAGTATGGTTCAGAGTGGGGACCGTGGCGAGCATGAGTCGAGTCATTATTTCATTATATTACATGATGATGAAATGCTTATGTAATGATAAATACTCTTAAATGATTGTGTGTGTGGTTGCAATGTCGGTGAAATGTGAATACATGATACTGATGTGCATTTCTGATTATGTGAGTCTATCCTGATTGTATATGCACCATTTATTATTTAAATGTATTATTATCCCTATTTTGTGTTGTTTCGTTTGTGCTCCTTTGGAGTACATATAATCAGGTACTTGAGTAGGAGTTTGAGGTTGAGGACGATGTTGTGCCTCTTTAGTTGCTTGTCGTTCGAGTCTATAGTTGGAGTATGTAACACGAGGGGATGGGTTATCGTGTCTTTTATATTATGTTGCATATATTCATTTGATTTTAACCTTAAATCACTTTTCAATTTTTTGGTTGTGAGGCTTTTATGCCCACAATTTTTCCAAATTTTCCACTACTGATGAAATGAGTTGTTTTAAATTATTGGTTCAAGTATGAGACGTTTTTATGTTGAGTAACATTCTACTTGTTGGATTTATGTTTTATTTAATTAATTAATGAGTTGAGAAGTAGGGTGTTACACTAAGCCTAGATATAGGTATAGGTTCAGTATCTACATGTATTGTAGTAGGAACGGTGTGGAGTCTCGCTACTTTATGACTGTTAGGACTTAATGCTTTATGTTGGTTAATAGTTTAACATATTGACTATTAGATAATAAACTTATTTTACGGCGTGGAGACCAAAATGAGATACGAATGAGGGTAATAGGTGGTAGTATTATACACTGAGTAAAGGAGCATACTACTGACCTATGAATTTGCATGCTAGATATGTAATGATAAAATCTACCCCCAACAAGCATTCTTACTGTTAACACTGAAATCTCCAACTTTACTTTCTGTTATTTATTTATTTTGTCATTTACTTTTCCTCATCATAACAATCACAAAACTTTTTCCTACTTAGAATAATAAAACACTGTTGATACGTCTTTAAAACTATTGGTCTCTATGGATATGATAATTGTAAAACTTACTTTTACTATTAATGCAACAAACCAAGACGGAGTTTTCAGTTGGCTATCCTCTGAAATTAACTGAGATTTTTATATGGGCTAACCATGAAAGGAACCGAAACTTATACTCGGATGATCTCGAACCTACTGAGTTTTTACACTAGGATGAACTCAGAAACCAAGAGAGATTTTACCACCAGGTTGATATCGAGCCAATAAAGCTTTTAACGAAGTCGAGCTCAAGAATTGTTGTGGAGATTTTCACTTGTTGATTTCCACGAACCAAAAGAGATCTTTTTCATATGAGGAACTCACTAACCAAATGGTGATTAAGACTAATCCCCCAAATACAAATAAGATTTTTTAAGTGTTTTAGATCCCAAACAAAATAATTAATTCCTAGGGAAGAATAATTTACTCAAGAAAGAAATCAACTCTTGATAAATTTACAATTATACCTTCACCTAGAACAATATCCTCATTAAGACTCAAGAACACTCTCAAAGAAATATGACTAAAATATGTAAGAAAAATAAGAATGATTTAGATAGGTGATGAGAGAAATGAAAAGTGAGGTTTTTCACATTTTTTAGGATATTTTGGAATAATAGAGAAACTTTTTATTTATAGGCCAAAAACTGTGTAAGTTTGGAAACAATCCACGAGCCAAATAAATGACCTAATCAATTAGGCATATAATATAATTGATTAGATAGTTTAGAAAAGGTTTTTCTAATCAAGTAAACATTCCCTTAATCAACTAGTTAGGCCTCAAAAATATTTTTTTTGGGTGATTTTAATTAAAAAGTGAGAGACTTCTCAATGATTTATTATGAGTGTGTGTGATTAGTCATAATACTTCTAAAAATTCCCTTGTGTCTTTACAAGACACTGATCACTCAAACAGACACGATCAAGAGAGATTTCATACTTCCTCTCTTTCACACTCTGAAGCTTCAATTCTTGACATCATTATCTTTGATTTTTGCATCACACAATTGTCTTGAGTCTTCTTGATGAGGCTTGAGATATTTCCATATTAGTTACTGTTATTTGAGTTGTTTAAAGTTCAAACCACCGATGATCATGAACAAATGTCTTCACTTAAGATTCGTTGGACTGTAGTGTTAACTTTAAACAAATGTCTTTAGCTTGATTTTGGAGGATAGATTGATTAACCAACTTGTGAATCTTTGAACTTTTTAGCTAGCTTCAACAATTGCTTGACTTCATAAAAAATAAGTAGCTACTGATTGACTTATATCTTGCTACCCATAAGCTTCGCCATCTTGGATCACTTTTTGATTATACCTACAAACACATATATCCACATCACCCTTACCTTAAATGACCACCCAAGCACAACATGGAATTTTTAAGTCTCACAAATGTTTTAATCTTCATATCTCATCTTTGAACTTCATTTCTCCATTGCATACCAATCTAATTCATGCAATATATGATGATAGTTGAAAAATGGCCAAAAAAGACGAATATATGCTCTTATTGAAAATAAAATGTGGGATTTTGTGTCTCATTCGTATAATGCTAATATTATTTTAATTTTGTAAATTTTCAGGCATAAAAAGAAAACTTAAGGGTCCTTTAGAGGTACAAAGCTTAACTTAAAATTGATGGTATTGGTCAGCAAAATGGAATCAATTATAGTGAGACTTTTAGTCCCATATTGACTATCAAGATATTACTAAATCATAACAATAATATTTTAATTATTAAGATTAACTCTTGTAAATATATATATATATATATATATATATATATATATATATATATATATATATATATATATATATATATATATATATATATATTTATATATATAATGAAATGTAACAAAAATATTTTTTATAAAAAATATAAGAAAATAAAAAATACATTGACATTAATATAAAACAATTTTATACTAACGATTAATAAATAATGTATATCATGTCAAAACATACTGATATTTTAAATTGATTTAAATGATTGATAGATTATTAATTTTTTATTAAATGATGGTATAAAATTTCTTTACATAAACTGTGCGTATATATATATATATATATATATATATATATATATATATATATATATATATATATATATATATATATATATATATATATATATATATATATATATATATATATATATATATATATATATATATATATATATATATATATATATAAATTTAAGTCTAGACTATAATTATTTTTTATATGAAAGTCAAATTCTTTAGGCAAATGTTACAATTGTTGAATGTACTTGGAAAAATTGGTATTAGTAACTATTTATCGCTGTCTTTTTGAGAAGGGATAAATGTTAAAATTTGTTTTAGGTAAAGAATGCAATATGCAAGTGAACAAATAAAATATAAAAATATATAATTTGGTGTAGATGAAGCAACGGGGAGCTATAATTTGATTTGTGGTGTGACAAGTAAGCAGTATTTTACAAACATTGGGCGATGGAACATCCCATTGTTTGTTTCTGTCGAAACTTGAGAATGTTGAAGGATGCTTTGTGAACAAGTCTGACATTTAAATATAAAAATAAAAAAGTAGTAATATTTGGCTTTGAACAAGATTGTAAAATATGTTTGTTATTTTATTGTATGTTATTATCCTTACCATTTATCTTGACTTAATTAACGTGCCGGCCCACAATTCCTTGCAAGCGGTAATCGGCGCCACGCATTACTACAATTTTTGAAGTACGTGTTTCTTTCCATTTAATTAAAATTATTTAAAATTGATGATATCTATGATGAGTTAGAATCATTTTTACACTACTTGACACGTATCATTGCATAATGTCGACATTAAACTTGATGATAGGATGCTGGGGATTGAAGTAGTAAACATATCTATTAGAAATAAGACGGGTTTCAAGCCGGTAAAAATCTTAATAAAACTAGCCTAATATAGTGACTCAGTTCAGCCAAAATTCTTTATTAACTAGCGTACATGTAGAGTACACCTACTATGAAGCTTAATATAGATTTAACGATTATGTGTTTCTCATGTCGGATCAATTAAAAACAGTTTTAACAGTTTTTTTTAATATATAAGTGTTGTATTATTCTAAAAAATTAGTTGATCAATCAAAGTAGGAGGTCCATGAAACTTATTTGAACACTTGAGTCCTTTAAGGTTCAATTGACGTGATAGTCGAGTATGGTGAGTGAAAGACCCCAATTTTGACCCTAAGATCTCTCATTCAATTTCATCATAAGCATTAGCATTGAGATCATACATTGGCATCCTCCTTACCCCTTTTTCATTGAGTTTGTTTTGGGAGAGATCACCAAACACTATGTGATTGTATCATACTTGTATATCATCATTTTACTAACAAAAATACAAAAATATGTCTTTGCATTTGCCTAACTCTTTTGTAGGTATGGCATGATCTTCATTGATCTATCAAGTTCATATCTAGGGTTTGAGACCCTCATGACAAAGAGCACAACCATGAATTGATCCAAGAATGTTTATTAGCATCATATATGAGTCCCAATGACCTCTACATGTTATATTGATCAAGTATTCTTCAAGAGTTTGAGGGTGATTTGCCTTGGAAACCCTAGTTTGACTGGGTATCTTGAGTAACTTCTTCAACAAGCTATCTCACCAATTGATCAAATTTCTCAAGGGACACTTCAAAATTCATCATCTTATGCATATATGATCTACCATGAGCCTAGAAAGTCAAGAGAATTAAAGGTTAGCAAGTCGGTTGATGGTGGTTGGCCAGATGAATTCATCTTATCAAAACTGGGTCTCCCTAGACCCTATCTCCTACAATTTTCACCATATGAAAATGATCCCAAGAGAAACGTTACTCTAAATGACATTCCAAACAACTTTCATGTTGATACCTAGAGCTATTTTTTCTTGGAAAATCATTTTCTATGTTGAAACATTATAGGTCATTTTGTCTAAACCATAATTTGAAAGTCAACTTCCCAAGGCCATAACTTGCTCAATTTTTATGAGATGAAAGATTTCCAAGTTGCATAATCAAATTCAAGATGTCCACTTCAACGTTTATGTTTGGAGTGAGAGAAAATTCAACTTTTATGAGCATGTGATATGAGGTTACATTATAGGTCATTTTTGACCTATACCATTAAATGAGTGATTTTTCCAAACTTCAAAAATGCATAACTCTATCATTAAAAATCCAAATGGCATGAAATTTGTGACCATTTTGAAGGTCTTTGAAATAACTAAAACTTTGATGAAGACACTTTTCTCATTTGAAGCTCACATAAAAAGTTAAGTAAGGTGGAATATTGAGGTATATGGCTTGACACTTAGAAAAATTTTCAACATGTTGAAATTTCCAAACTTCCACCTCAAAATTCTCCATGTTCCAAGCTCCAAATGAAAAAGTGTTCAACATCAAACTTTTTCCCCTTTATCCAAGCTTTCCAAAGAACCCAAATTCATGCATTTTGGACAAAGATTGTTAGGTCTACGCATGACTTTAACAGGGATGTATCATTGGAAAGAATCAATTGCACAAACTTCAGTTCACAATTCCTTGCCATTCAAGCTTCATTCAGACATCAATTGGAATCATTTTTGACCTTATTGTATTGCATCATGGGCCTGTACATGCCCATGCACTCGTGCCATCCACATTGCCAATTTTGGACAGATTTTTGAAGTATGCAAATATCATTCCCTTTGGCTATAAATAGAAGGCCTCTGATCTCATTTGAATAACACTTTGCGCGCCAGCTTTGCCCCCCATTGAAACCCTTTCATTCTAAAGGAAAACTTGAGAAATTTCAATTTGAAATTTGAGTTTGAATCTCAACTGTTGGAGATTCAAGAACTCCAGGATCCAAAGCTTTGCAACCTCTCTAATCACTTCCTGCTAGCTTCTCAAGTGTGATCAGATCGTGTTTGGAGCAAGCAATATCAAGAATTGCATAGCATTGAAGGTAATTTTCAGAAAACTTCATCTTTTCGATTCTCACTCAATTCTCTTGGATCTTTGGTTGTCTGAAGTCCTATCAATATAGGCAAGAAGATTGAGTTGCTTAGAGGTCAACTCGAAGCAACTCAATTGACACACCTCAAAATTCAACTCCTCATATCTTTCTATATATGCGGAGTTAGTTAAAATTGAGGTCAGGTTCGTGCTCTACGCCATTTTTTCTTTCAGATCATCTCCTCTTTTTTATTTTGGTGATGGTTGAGGGTGGACCAGTCCAGTGAGGTCCATCGGAGAAGAAGACCGGAGTTACAGCTTCGGCGATGTGTTGGCATCTCTCCAGACCACAAGATCCTTTTCAAATGTTTTAATCTCACGTGTTGGTTCTTATTACCATCCTTGTGGCGTATTGACTTAAGTCCATGGTGGAAAGCGCACTGAGGACCACTTGATTTGCCACCTCAATTAATGAGGGAGACCAAGTGGTCCACGTTTTTTGCTATTTTCTGATTTTCATTTTAATCCTTTTATTTTCATTAATTCATATTAATTTTAATATTGATCCAAAAAATATGAGAGTTTCACCAAAAACTTTCAAATCATTTCCTCTTTCATATTTTGAATTAAAGTTATTTTTTGTACCATTATTATTATTTTTCATGATTTAATTGATTTTGTGATTATTTTTAATTGTTTAAAAATACTTTTAAGTCTTTAAAAATTCTGAAATTTTTTCTCCAAGGTCCTTTGACCTTGTTCGACCTATGATAAATCTCATGGCCATTTCTTTGGTGTTTTGATGAGGTTTTAGGAATTTGACAA
Source organism: Lathyrus oleraceus (assembly GCF_024323335.1). Classification (NCBI taxonomy): domain Eukaryota; kingdom Viridiplantae; phylum Streptophyta; class Magnoliopsida; order Fabales; family Fabaceae; genus Lathyrus; species Lathyrus oleraceus. Next base: position 645,581,076 of record NC_066583.1, read on the forward strand.
ATCATATTTAATTTAAATGCATTATTTTAGTATTTTAAATTTGAATAAATGCCAATTAATTGTGTTGACCATTTGTGATGACTTATTTGAGTTTGACTCTTGTTGTTGGGCCTTGGTCAAGGTTGATTTGACTTTGTCGAGTTAATATCATTAGATTTAGGGGATTGGTGGAATGTACATTCCATCTCCCAAAATGAATGGATGATATTAATTTGGTAAAAGTCCTCCTTTGACCAATTTGAGTTTTGATCCATTCCCCTCCCTCTTCATCTCATTCCCATTCTTTATGCATTCATCTCATTTGGCCTATGATATCTCAAAGTCCTACGGCTAGTTGATTGAAAAATCAACATAAGTATGGATGAGATTATGCCACCTCTTTTGCATATTCTTTTTGTGTGTGGTATGTTTCATGAGCATAGTCCATTATACTATGTCTCTAACATGCATTAACACCAAAATTCTATTGCCTGGCCTCAAATAGTTGTGACTTCTACATAAGTCCAATTATGATTGCTTAACATAGAGCTAAATTTGTGACATAAAAGGCATAGCATTCTAGTTAGTGAGATTGTAAGTCTCCCCTCTTTCATGGTATTGTGTGGAGACTTGGTCTTTTTTCCTTCCTTTGGAAGATGTCTTGACTCAAGGATCCATGCTTGTGATAAGTGGGTTGAGTGTTCTCCAAAGAATGACTTAAAAAATGAAAAGCAAAAGCAAAACAACACTAGCTTCTAACTCTTTAACAACTAACTTTTAATTTCAAGCCATTTACTTTAATGTCATTTAATTTTAGTCTTTATTCATTTGCCATTATTCATACCATTCTAATTGTTTATGTTAATGCAATTTTCACTTTGTCCACTTGGACCATATTGTGTGATATATTCTATTTTGTGTATACTTTGTTTGTTTGTGTGTTCTTTGACCATTGATGTACATAATAACAACAAAAAACCCTAAAAAACTTTTGTGTGGATTGTTGGCTTGATCTTGGACAAATGGACTTAGAACTTAGGCAACATTCCTATGCTAAAGGACTTGGCCAATGGCAACTTTTTGTGAAACCAAGTACTTGCAATTTGAAACTTCATCTGATACATCATTCAAGATCCCTTTGAGTTCATCTGCAACATGATCATTGTGAAGCTGTTATTTTGAACTTGTGACTTGTGGAGTTCATATGTTGCATGGGCTAATTTAAAGAAGAACATGGAGTGGCTAAGCTTGGATGTGGCTATCTTTATTTGATGCCTTTGCTCTTCAAGATTGATATAATAGTGCATTTGTGTGTTGCTTGATTCAAAATGTCCAAGGGAATTTGGGTTTCTATAAGACATTCTTGTCTATTGGATTGCTACCCATTGGTCAGATCTTTTCAACCCTTAACATTTAATTTTGTGCATAGGATTAGTCTCTTCATCTTCTCCTCATTTCATTACTTTCAAAATCTCTCCCTCCTTTTAAAACTTTCTTTGTTTGAACTTATTTTGTTCTAAACTTTGACCATTTTGCAAACTAGAAACTTTGGCCTTATGTCATTGCATTTTCAAACTTCTTTTCTTAATCAAATTTGTAAATAAACTTAACTATACTTGAATTAAACATTCAAAAAGCAAAAAAGAACTAACTGTTGGTGTAATCCCTAGAGGCCAATACTTTTGGTACTTGTATCGAATTATTTATTAATAATAAAAAGGCATTTTCTTTATTATGGTTGATTAATAAAGTCCCTGGAATAGATAGTCCGTTTAATGTATTAAGTGTGACTTAATCATGAGAACACATTAAACATAAGGACATTATTATTAAAGTATCCGTAGTCGAGCTTTAATGTAAAGTGGGATAACATTAAAGCATTAAGACTATTATGTTTGTAGACTGATGATCACATCTCATGGATCATGGATAAAGAGTTATCAAGTCTTAAACATAGGTATGAATATTAGGAGTAATATTTATACCGGATTGACCCGCTATGAGAATACTATATAGAAAGTTATGCAAAGTGTCATAAGTTATTCTTATGGTGATAATAGTGTATACCACTCTTCGACCTGAAACCACTATGGATCCTAGATGTAGAGTCGAGTGCTTTGTTGCTGATCCAACGTTGTCCGTAACTGGATAACCATAAAGACAGTTGATGGGTACTCCACAAAGTATGCTGAGGGACATGAGTGTCCTAGATGGAATTTGCCAATCCTGCGTAACAGGATAAATGTCTATGGGCCCAATATTGAACTGGACAAGGGTGACACGGTCTATACCTTGTGTTCAATATAGACATAAGGGCAAAGGGGTAATTATACACATAATTATTATCACAGGAGGTTTTGTCAGATCACATGACATTTTCGTGACTTGGGTAGCAGTGATGTGTTGCTAGATACCGCTCACTGTTTATTATGTTAAATGCGTGATTTAATATAATTGCCAATGCCGCGAAAACCTATAGGGTCACACACAAAGGACGGATTGATGAGAAATAGAGTAACTAAGGAACACCGTAAGATACGGTGCACTTAAGTGGAAACGAAATATGGTAAGGTACCAAATACTTAAGTGATTTTGGCATATTATGAGATATGGGCAAAATACACTTAAGTGGGTTTTTTAGCTTGAAGCCCACACAAGTGGTTCTATAAATAGAACCCCTTGGGTAGAAGCATTGTCACTCCACTCCACTCAGACTGAAATTCAAATAGAGACTTGGAATTTTGTTTCCCTCTTTCTCTCACTCAAAGCCTTCATTCATAACAGCTAGCACTGCGATTGAAGGAATCCGTTCGTGTGGACTGAGTAGAGACGTTGTCATCGTTCAACGTTCGTGATCGCCCCGTGGATCTGTATCAAAGGTTTTGATCATTATCAGAGATCTGCACCAAAGGTTTGAATCGCCACAAGAGGTAACAATTCTGTCACTGATCCTGCCCATTTGTAAGGATCACTAAATGGAGAATTTTTAAATTCCGCTGCGCCTTGGATGGCTATTCTCCTTCACTAACTCATTCAAATCATTTTTAGGCCTTTGTGCCTTTCAAACTTAATTTTTGTTAAAAGCAACGCATCCACTTTGAAATTGTTACCACGAACTACGAGGTTTTGATCCCTCATTTTTATGTTGGTACGTAGGCACAAGTCCGAAGATCTTGTCAAACACAAAAATATAATTAATGAATTCTTTTCTCATCCCCCCATTCTATTTGTTTGTAAACATCATTTTTGTACCAAATACATATGCACACAAAAAGGGCTCCTTCGGAGTACCTAGGACACTTTGGGTGCTAACACCTTCCCTCTGCGTAACCAACCCCCTTACCTGTAATCTCTGACATTTTATTAGTTTTGATTTGAAAACTTCTTACTTTTGGGTTTCTTTCGTACTTTTTCCCTTTTCCGTTGGAAACAATAAAAGTGCGGTGGCGACTCTGATTTTATTGATCTCTAGCTTATCCATAGCTTGATGATCATGAATTTACCGCTAAAGAAATTAAGTGGCGACTCTGTTGGGGAGTAGTCTCCAATGGGTTTAGCCTACTTTTTTGTGTGTATATATTTGTATATATGTGATGTTTGCATATCTATATGTGTGATATAATCTGCTTGTTGTGCTTGGTGATCTCTGAGTGGTGAGATAAGTTCTAACCCGAACTTGAGTGCAATTAAGATAGGAGGATGGTATAGTCATGTTCGACTTGTGTGGAGTAGTCCTTAACAAGTTGGCTTGAGATCCATCTGCTCAGTGGAGACTCTTTTGGATTTGGAAATGTCACACAAGTATTTATGGTTAGGCATTACTATTTCTAATTTGGGTCCGAGAAGCTGAGAACCATAGAACATTTACCCCCTTATTGGCCTATTTAGGATGTAGTGCAGAGACTGTTCAAGTGTAGACTTGATAACAGTTGTTACGTGATACTACATTCAGACGAGTTTCTCTTGAGAATATTATGGGTCGATGAGTCAGTCATCTTAACCTATAATATCCGATAGATGGAATTAAGACTCTGAGAACTTTTTAGAACATGATCTACAGGTTTTTATCCTTAGTTCACTCCTTTGGAATGGTTCTTACCCAGACTCTATGCTCGTGACTTACAACAAACCCTTGATTCTTGGTTGATCCAATCAAGTCTTGTCAATATCAATTGAACTTGGGTGTTGATAAGGTATAAACCATAATCCACCAAAATGGATGACTGATCTTGACAATGACTTGATTCATCCCTTGACCTTTGTTTGTTTGCCTTGTGTGTGATCCCGTATCTGTGATTGTTGCATTCATGCATTCATGCACATCATAACATTCATCACACGAAAATTTCAAGGAACTGAGGTATTATTTGCAAATATTTTCAGACCATGGATTGTGGACGAAGGAACACTAAGAAGTACAATTTCAGATTTCCCAACTTGAAAGAGTTAAGGAAGTTAGCATCTTTTGTATTAGATCCCTTGGACTTCAAACAAGGTCATAGGAAGTTATTTTCAAACCTCTCTACCGTTGTTTCACTTTCCCAGATTTTTAGCTTGTGCCTACCTTGGAGTATTCTCATCTTTTGGGGATACCTATTTCGAGTAGAGAACCTTTTAATGGATTGGAGGAGATTCCCCGATCTAATCTTATCGTTGAAGCTCTTCACTTGAAGAAGTCTGAGATAGAGGCTCATTGGGTGAAGAAAGGAGGATTGTTTGGGTTGCCATCTGATTTCCTCATCAAGAAAGCTACTGCCTTTGCTCAAGCTGGTAGTGTGGATGCTTTTGAAGCTATCTTTGTGTTGCTCATTTATGGATTAGCTTTGTTCCCTAACATTGACGATTTTGTTGATGTTAATGCCATTAGACTTTTCTTTATTAGGAATCTTGTGCCTACTTTGTTGGGTGATATGTATTTCTCTTTGCATCTAAGGAATTCTAGAGGTGGTTGAACTATCGTCTGTTGTATTCCTCTTCTGTACAAGTGGTTTATTTCGCACTTGCCTCAGACACCTGCTTTTGTGGAGAACAAACAATGTCTACGATGGTCTCAGAGACTTATGTATCTCACTAATGATGATATAGTTTGGTATGATCCTTCTTTGGGCAGTTTGGACATTATTGATAGTTGTGGTGAATTCTCTAATGTGCTTTTCATTGGTACACAATGAGGAATTAACTACGACCCTGCTTTGGCTCGTCGTCAACATGGGTTTCCCTTGAGAGACAAACCTAATAACACTTTGTTAGAAGGTTTTTTCTATCAAGAGGGTAAAGATCCCCAACATTTGAAGCAGAAGATTGTGCATGCTTGGCATAATGTGCATAGAAAAGGAAGATCTGAGCTTGGTCCGCGCAATTGTGTAGCTTTGGAAGCTTACACTCTTTGGGTGAAGAAGAGAGCTTTGGAGTTGAAGATGTCTTATCCTTGTGAAAGACCTATGTCTATGGTTGTGGTTGAGCCATTAACTCTCCCTAACCAAGATGTAGAGGAGTTGGAAGACGCACTCGTCAAGATGAAGCAAGAGAAGGATATGTTGGAAGAGTGCTTCCGTGCTTTGAGCAAGAAGCATGAAGAGTTGCAGTTGGAGTCTAAGGACAAGGATGCACCTATTGAGCTTCTTGAAGACTGACTGACGAAGAGACAGAGAGAGTTAGAGGTTTCATCTTCTAGCATGCCTCAGCCTTCCGTTGCTTGGAAGAAGATTGTTGATCAGCTTGTCCTCGAGAAGACTCAGATGAAGGCTTCTTTTGAGACCGAGATCCGTCGCATTCGAAGGAAGTACGCGCCTTCGGCTAGGTCTTCTAGTATTGTTGTTAGGGATCCTTAGAATGACTAGTCTCTTTTTCTCTTGTATGTTTCATTTGGTTTCTGAAATTGTACTTAGTGTAATCCTTCTAATTATATAAATGAAAAGAGATTTTTGGTCATATAAAAATTATTGCAAGTGTTGATATATATATTTTCAAATGATATAGTAAGTTCCTTGAAAACAAAAATAAATAAATAAGCATTGCATTTCATGCGTCATTTGCATAAGCAGGTTTCTCTTTCTCCAGATGTCTCATTGGTGTTTCTTCTGTGCTTTAGCCAAGCTGACTCATCGGTACAACACCCGTGCCAATCATTTGAGAATTATGGAGCATCTAGAGCAAGAGAACATAGAGTTGAAGGACGAGATCACCCGCCTGACTGCCATGATGGAGTCAGTTCTTGCTGCTCAGAGCCAAGCTTCTCCAACATCTACAACTCCTCCTCCTTAGAAGACAATTATTTCAGAGGTGGCTACCTCTACCATGCCTGCTGTTACCGCTTATTTTGCACCCACTATGCCTGCCGGATTCCCGTGAGGAATGCCACCGAACTTTATGCCTGAAGGCTTTGTGCCTACTTTTGCTTCCATGCCGGCATCTAGCCCGGTCATGTTTGTGCCACCTCCCGTTGTGCACACCTTACCTCGTGTAGAGGACACCATTTATCACTCCGAGCCATTTGAGGGTCCGGATGTTTACGAGAAAATGGATGAAATGAAAGATCAATTTCTTGAGTTGCGCAAGGAATTGAAGACGCTAAGGGGTAAGGACTTGTTTGGAAAGAGTGTTGTTGAGTTGTGTTTAGTGCCTAATGTGAAGATCCCGGTGAAGTTCAAAGTGCCTAACTTTGAAAAGTACAAAGGGAACACTTGTCCGCTCAGTCATCTAATGATGTATGCTCGCAAGATGTCTACTCAGACCGACAACGATCAACTGTTGATTCATTATTTCCAAGACAGTCTGATCGGTGCTGCGCTCAAATGGTATATGGGATTAGACAGTGCAAACGTTCGTACTTTCAATGACTTGGGAGAGGCTTTTGTCAAGAAGTATAAGTACAATGTGGATATGGCGCCTGATAGAGACCAACTGAGGTCTATGTCTCAAAAGTATAAGGAGACATTTAAAGAGTATGTGCAGAGATGGAGGGAATTGGCTGCCCAGATCACTCCTCCTTTGGAGGAAAAAGAGATGACAAAGATCTTTCTGAAAACTCTGAGTTCATTCTCTTATGAACGTATGATTGCTAGTGCCCCTAGTGACTTTACCGAAATGGTAAACATGGGGATGAGGCTTGAGGAAGGAGTCTGAGAGGGACGTTTGTCGAAAGATGAAGCATCGTCGAGTAAGAGGTATGGCAAAAATTTTGGGAAGAAAAAGGACAATGAAGAAAATGCAATAAGTAGTGGGAGGCAGAGGAGGCCTCAGATCAGAAGGAATCCACAATCCCGTCAACATCATCATTAAGTATCTTCAGTTATCCCTGTATTTTCTAATCAACAATCAACACCAGTTCAACAATCACAACGTCAACAACAACAACCGCAACAACGAACAAACACCTACAATAACAATAATACCAACAATCATCATCAACAAAACTTCGAGAGGAAGAAGGTCTTTTTCGACCCGATTCCTATGTCTTATGCATAATTGTATCCCTCTTTGGTTCTCAATAACCTAATCCAACCGAGGAACCCACCGCAAATTCCAGAACCACTTCCATGGTGGTACAAGCCTGAGCTCCGTTGTGTTTTTCATGAAGGAGCACCCGAACACGATATAGAGAACTGTTATCCGCTAAAATATGAGGTTCATAAGCTGATGAAGAGTGGAATGGTGTCCTTCGAGGACCGTGCGCCGAATGTAAAAGCAAATCCACTACCCGCTCATGAGAACTCTTCTGTGAATATGGTGGATGGTTGCCCTGACGAGTTTAAGGTTTTTGATGTGTGTTTTATTCAGAGATCCTTGGTGCATATGCATAAGGATATTTGTTTGGTGAATGATTGTGAACATGACCATGACGGTTGTGTTATCTGTAGTATTAACCCGAGGGGTTGCGAAGTTGTGAAAGGGGACATCCAGCGACTGACGGATGAAGGCATGATTCAAATTGCTTAATCTCGTCATTTCGATGACGATGTGAACGTCATAGTGCCCATTTTCAAGCAGCCAGAGAGATTGGTAATCTAGTACGACAGCAGCAACAATAACAATGTCAGCAATAGATCAGTATCACTGTTGGTTATACGGTTAGCGGGCACAATCCCGTATTCATCTAATAAAGCTGAGTCATATCAGTATAATGCTACAATGATAAAAGGTGGTCAAGAGGTCCCGTTACCTATGACTAGCTCTGTAGTGAACATTATTGATGTTACCAAGGTGACCCGCAGTGGTCGAGTGTTTGGGTCGGTGTTCCCAAAGGATAAAGAAGAATCAGTTGTTGGAAAGAAGGTGGAAGTTCCTGTTGTAGATCCAGTTGGTACTTCAAAGGTTAAGTCTGGTGAATCCAGTGATTTGAAGGCTAACGATGATGATGAGGTACTTCGTTTAATCAAAAGGAGTGAGTTTAATGTGGTGGAACAGCTGCTCCAAACCCCCTCAAAAATCTCAGTGTTGTCTCTGCTCATGAATTCTGAAGCGCACAGAGAAGCACTGCAGAGAGTCCTTGAACAAGCTTTTGTTGAACATGATGTTATAGTGGATCAATTCGATCATATCGTGGCTAACATCACTTCTTGCAATAATCTTAGCTTCTATGATGAAGAACTCCCTGAGGAGGGCATAAATCATAGTCTGGATTTGCACATTTCTATGAATTGCAAAGAGGATGTTTTGTCAAATGTGCTTGTTGACACCGGGTCGTCACTGAATGTGCTTTCAAAGTCAACTCTGTCAAAGCTATCATACCAAGGAGCGCCTATGAGGTATAGCGGTGTAATCATCAAAGCTTTTGACGGCTTGCGCAAAACGGTTATTGGTGAAGTGGACCTTCCAGTTAAGATAGGTCTGAGTGATTTTTAGATTACTTTCCAAGTAATGGATATCCACCCGAACTACAGTTGCTTGTTGGGAAGGCCATGGACTCATGAGGCAGGAGTTGTTACCTCCACATTACACCAAAAGCTCAAATTTGTCAAGAATGGAAAGCTTGTGATCGTTGGTGGTTGGTTAGGCACCTGTCATCTTTCTCTTATGTTGAAGTTGAGGATGATGTTGGAACTTCGTTCCAAGCCTTATCTATTACTGTTGAAAAGAGGGTTGGGGCACCTATGTCCTCATTGAAAGATGCCAAGAAGATTGTGGAAGAAGGCAATGTTGATCAGTGGGGGCTCATGGTAGAGGTCTCCGACAACAAAGGCATAACTGGTTTGGGGTTCCAGAAAGGTTAATCAACTGCAAGGTCTGAAGATATGCAACTTAGCTTCCGTAGCGGAGGGTTCATTCATGGCAATGAACAACACTTAGCTGATGTGCTAGAAGATGACGAAGAGGAAGACTGCACCAATTTTGTGACGCATAGAAAGGCTTGCAACAATTGGATTGTTGTTGATGCTCCTATTATTTTGCACTGGTCTAAGTAATTGCTTTTATATGTTTTAAAAATCCTTCTCATATGCCTAAGGGAGAAGTGAACATTGTTGGGCATTTTCAAATTGATCATTAATAAAATTAATTTTATTCATCCACATCTATGATGTCTTGTTTTTACTTTTTGCTTTATTCTGAAAATGGTAATCACAAAAAACATAAATAAACAATATGATTATCCATTTGCATAATATTTCGTCACAAATTCACTTCTCTAAAATCAAAATATCAAATCATTATGCAGGTTGGTTCCTAACCCCCATTGAATACAATGATCCTTCTCCTTCTCCAAATTTTGAATTCCCTGTATTTGAGGCCGAGGAGGAAAGTGATGTAGAAGTGAGTGATGAATTATCTCATCTTCTTGAGCAAGATGAAATGACCATTCAGCCATTCGAAGAGCAGATTGAGTTAGTCAACTTGGGTTCCGAGGATGATGTGAAGGAAGTCAAGATTGGGTCTCGCCTGTGTCCAGATGTCAAGAAGGGGTTGATTGATCTTCTTCAAGAGTATTTAGATGTGTATACTTGGTCCTATCAAGATATGCCTGGTTTGGATTCTGAGATTGTGGAGCATAGATTGTCGTTGAAGCCAGAATGCCTGCCAGTCAAGCAGAAGTTGAGAAGAACGCATCCTGATATGGCTGTGAAGATCAAAGAGGAAGTGCAGAAACAGATTGACACCAGTTTCCTTGTGATCGCTGAGTATCCGCAATGGGTGGCCAATATTGTACATGTGCCGAAGAAAGATGGAAAAGTCTGCATGTGCGTCGACTATAGAGATTTGAATAAAGCAAGTCCTAAAGATGATTTCCCTCTGCCACACATTGATATGTTGGTAGACAATACTGCTAAATTCAAAGTCTTTTCGTTTATGATGGATTTTCCGGATATAATCAGATCAAGATGGCACCCGAAGATATGGAGAAGACCACATTCATTACACCTTGGGTAACATTCTATTATAAAGCGATGCCTTTCGGTTTAAAGAATGATGGTGCAACTTACCAAAGAGCAATGACCACTCTTTTTCATGATATGATGCATAAAGAGATTTAAGTATATTTCAATGACATGATTTCTAAATCAATTGATGGAGAGGAACATGTTGAGCATTTGTTGAAGCTATTCTAGCGTTTGAGGAAGTATAAACTTCGCTTGAATCCTAATAAGTGTACTTTTGGTGTTCGTTCTGGTAAGTTGTTGGGCTTTATTGTCAACGACAAAGGTATTGAAGTTGATCTTGCCAAGGTCAAAGCAATACAAGATATGTTTGCGCCCAAAACTGAGAAGCAAGTCATAGGTTTCCTCGGCCGCTTGAATTATATCTCCAGATTCATTTCCCACATGACTGCCACAAGTGCGCCTATATTCAAGCTTCTTTGGAAAGATCAGTCTTGTGATTGGACCGAAGACTGCCAAAAAGCTTTTGATAGTATCAAAGAATATCTGCTTGAACCTCTGATTTTGTCTCCACCTGTTGAAGGAAGACCATTGATCATGTATTTGACTGTGCTCGAAGATAGTATGAGCTGTGTTCTTGGTCAGCAAGATGAGACTGGAAAGAAAGAATTTGCAATTTACTACCTCAGTAAGAAGTTCACCGACTGTGAGACTCGGTATTTTATGCTTGAGAGAACTTGTTGTGCATTGGCTTGGGCTGCTAAGCGTTTGCGTCAATATATGTTGAATCATACCACTTGGTTGATATCCAAAATGGATTCGATCAAGTATATATTCGAGAAGCCTGCTTTAACTTGGAGGATTTCCCGTTGGCAGATGTTGTTATCAGAGTATGATATTGAATACCGATCTCAGAAAGCGATCAAAGGTAGTATCTTGGCTGACCATTTGGCTCACCAACCAATTGAATATTACCGGTCAGTGCAGTATGACTTTCCTGATGAAGAGATTTTGTACTTGAAAATGAAAGATTATGATGAACCATTGCTTGAAGAAGGGCCAGAACCTGGTTCCCGTTGGGGCATGGTATTTGATGGAGCTGGAAATGGCATTGGGGCAGTGATCATTACTCCTCAAGGCACACATCTACCATTTACAGCTAGATTGACTTTCAAGTGTACAAACAACATGGCAGAATATGACGCCTGCATTATGGGGCTTGAAGAGGCCATGAATCTCAGAATCAAGTATTTAGATGTCTTCGGAGATCCTGCTTTGGTTGTGAATCAGATCAAAGGTGAATGTGAGACAAATCAGCCTAGTTTAATACCATATAGAGATTATGCGAGAAGGACTTCAACTTTCATTACAAAGGTTGAGTTTCATCATATCCCTCGAGATGAGAACCGGATGGCAGATGCTCTTGCAACATTGGCGTCAATGATTGTGGTGAAGTATTGGAATGAGGTTCCCAATTTATCTGTGATGTGTCTTGATAGGCCAGCTCCTGTGTTTGTTGTTGAAGAGATCAAAGACAAGAAGTCGTGGTATTACGACATCAAGTGTTTCCTCCAAAGTCATATTTACCCGTCTGGGGCATCTTTGAAAGATAAGAAGACTTTGAGAAGATTAGCCGATAATTTCTACTTGAATGGTGATATATTGTACAAGAGAAACTTCGACATGGTTTTGCTCAGATGCGTGGGTAGACATGAAGCAGACTTATTGATGACTGAAGTGCATGAAGGTTCCTTTGGTACTCATTCCAATGGACATGAAATGGCAAAGAAGATGTTGCGAGCAGGTTACTATTGGCTGACAATGGAATCTGACTGTTGCAAATTTGTGAAGAAGTGCCACAAGTGTCAAATTTATGTTGATAAGATTCATGTTCCTCCGACACTATTAAATGTTATCTCTTCCCCATGACCCTTCTCCATGTGGGGAATTGATATGATTGAGCCCAAAGCTTCGAATGGACATCGTTTCATTCTGGTGGCAATTGACTATTTCACCAAATGGGTTGAAGCAGCATCGTATGCAAATGTAATCAAGCAAGTTATTGTAAGGTTTATCCAGAATCAGATCATATGCCGTTATGTTGTGCCAAGTAAGATCATTATTGACAATGGATCGAACTTGAATAACAATATGGTGGAAGCTCTTTGCAAATACTTTAAGATTGTACATCATAATTCTTCTCCCTACATACCCAAGATGAATGGGGCTGTTGAAGCTACGAATAAGAACATCAAGAAGATTATTCAGAAGATGGCTGTAACGTATAAGGATTGGCATGAGATGCTCCCGTTTTCTTTACATGGGTATCGTACATCCGTCTGCACTTCAATAGGGGCAACCACTTTTTCTCTTGTATGTGGTATGGAAGCAGTGCTCCCCGTAGAGGTTGAGATTCCTTCGTTGCGTGTGCTCATGGAAGTCAAGTTGACTGAGGCTGAATGGTGTCAGACCAGGTTTGATCAGCTGAATTTGATTGAAGAGAAGAGATTGACTGCCATGTGTCATGGTCAGTTATATCAGCAGAGAATGAAGAAAGATTTTGATAAGAAGGTCAGACCTCGTGTGTTCAAAGAAGGTGACCTTGTGCTCAAAAAGATCATTTTGTTCAAACCAGAGTCTAGGGGGAAATGGACTCCCAATTATGAAGGCTCATATGTTGTTAAGAGAGCCTTTTCAGGCGGTGCTTTGATTCTTACAACTCTGGATGGTGAAGAGTTCACTCGTCCTGTGAACGCAGATGCAGTCAAGAAATACTTTGCCTAAAAAGAAAAGAACAGCTAGCTAAGTTAAAAACCTGAAAGGGAGGCTTAGGCAAAAAAGAGCGTCTCGGTGGATTGAAAACCCGAAAGGGCGATCCAGGCAAAAATTAGAGACATAAAAAAACAGGAAAAAAAATTCCCGATAAGTTGAGTACCCCACCTTGGGGAAACTTATGCAAAAATTAGGGATTATGGCAAGTAACTGCAATCTGCTGATCGACCAGTATCGGAAAGACCTTAGTTGAGCACAAGGCTTGACATCGATTCATAATCCCAGTAGCGGTCAAGAGTGCAGTAGATATCAAGGGTTGGTAGAAGGATGAAGGATCATTTGTATTCAATGTAACCCTTTTCCATGTAAATTACCATTTTCAACTTTGTAAAAATCTATGGAGTCTTGTCACTTACAGACTACCATCCCATTAAATAAAGTTGATCTTTTGTCCAATTGTTTCTACTCTTATTTACTTCAGCCAATAGTTTAGATTTTATTATAATCATTTTGGAAATTTAAATTTTTTTAATCAAAATCATTTTTTCTTAAAAAACATATAAAAACAAGAAATTTTCAAAGTAATTAAAAGGAAGTATCAACAACACTTCAAAGAGCAGCAAGTCCTTAAGTGCGAAACATCAGAGGTTCCCCGAGCAGTTAACCCTTCGGGTATCCCTAGTTGTTTGTGTTGATCTGATTCCCATGCGAAGCGTTTGTTCCCTAGAATAGTTCTGATTCTTTTCCCCAGCTAGGTTGATTGATTCAGTACCTTGCGATGTTTTATTTCCCCGGCAGTGTTTCTGTGTTCCCCAATAAAGATCGTGTTTCTTCAGCAGAGTTGATCTTCAGTGGAGTAAGATGTTTTCCCCCAGTAGATCGCGTTGGTTTCCCCACCGGTCGCCACCGGACTCATTCCCAGTCAGAGTTTCCTCTTGGTTTCTGAGCAGCTATTTTGTGTTTATCTTTTGTATGGTTGCCTCCCGTTTGATATGGCATTGACCTAAAATTCCCTGCAGACTCGATAACTTTTCCACTCCTCAGCAGATCTCCTCCCTCGGCTAGTGTAGCGGGGTATTCGTTACCATTAGAGATATTGACTAAATCCAAGGTAAGCCATACAAGTCGAGTCGCCATCGCACTTCTATTTATCTAAAGGAATGGTTAGAAAGCGAACAAAAACCTAAAAGTTTTATCGAATCAAAAACTTGTAAAAATGTCAGAGATCGGGGTAAGGGGCTTGGTTATGCAATGGAAAGGTTTTAAGCACCCAAAAAATCCTAGGTACTCCTAGGGAGCCCTTTTCACATTTGTTGTAAAGTTGGTATTTTGTGAAAATTTATTTGTGCAAACATGATTGAAGAGATGAGAAAAGAATATACAAGTTATTTACATTTTGTGTTTGGATGGATAAACCCATTGCCTACGTACCATCTTAAAAAAGATTAGGATCAAAACCTCGTAGTTCGGGGTAAAAATCTCAAAATAAGTTGGTGAATTAATTGGTCCAAAAGCCTTAAGGTCTTTTGTTATCCAAGGGAGAAAACTCAACCTAAAAACCACAAATCCACCATGTGAGGATAGCTTCAACATGCTAGTGAGGGGTTAACCCTATAATAAGCATGGAAGACTCATTGTCCATCACTAAGGATATAGGTGAGTATTGCATCTACCTCAAGGATAACTCAAACCTAATAGCTAAAGGTTATGAAAAGTTTTTGATAAGAAAGTGGCCATTGAAACCACAGAAAGACATTTGAATGGGTTATATTTACCAATGAAAAGTATGTACAAAATTTGGTCAAAGTTGACTTAAAGATTCAATTCAAAATAAGTGTTATGAAAAGAAAGTTTGAAAATCAAAAGCATAAGGCTTAGGTTTCTAATGTTTGAAAACAAGTGTTAATGTTTGCACAAAAGTTTTGGCTTGGGTTAGAGTGGAGGGAAGAAGAAGAATGGCTAAAGTCCTAATCATACAAGAGATAAGGGATAAGAAACAAGACCACAAATGGAGTTCCTCTCTTGAGATCATATTTATGATCCAAGTAGCTCCCATCCTTTGGAATATGCAAGCAAAATAATAGTAAGCTCAAGAAATCAACAATCAAATAAGCTCTTGGAAAGTTCCTCAATGGCTCTTATATCTCTCTTTTGGAAGCTCATGGCAATGGTTCCTCACTTAGGCTCAATGTTGGAATCCCTAGCACAAGAACACACACATTAAAAAGTTCTATCAAACAAATCAAGAATGAACAAGCAAGAGTTTAGAAATTGGTCCTTCCAAAGTTCTCTTTAGCATTTATAGCATTCTAAATGCTCAATGCCTAATTGCTCTTTGACTTTTATAGCACTCTAAAGGCCCAATGCCTAGTTGCTCTTTGACTCCAAATTTGCATTGGGGAAGTCATAAAGTCTAAGTCCATTTGTCCATTTTTTGCATTTGATCCACAACAATCAAAACAAAACACAAGCACAATAATATATACACAATTATGTGCTCAAGTGAGCAAAAGGCAAATTGCATTAACATAAACATGTGCTCAAGTGAGCAAAGAGCAAAAGCAAATGAATAATATGTACAAGAATAGTAAATTGCATAAATGTAAAGAGCAAGAATTAAATGTTAATAGTCAATGTTAGTAGTTAGTGTGCCATAAGGAAAATTTAGCGCTATGTTAAGCAATCGTAATTGGACTTATGTAGAAGTCACAACTATCTGAGGTCGGTCAATAATAATGTAGGCAACAACACAAGTTAGAAGTCTTGATTAGTGAACCAAGTTCCAACAACTTGCCATGCCAAAAAGAGGAAGAGAAATGATCTTGTATTGGTTTAAGTTCTTTGCATTATTTAGAAAACAACCTATCCTTAATGCAAAGCCATTCACTTGATCAATTGATCAAGATGAATTAGATTTGAATTAAGGAAGATTAAGCCTCCCTAATCAATGCTAACTTATCAATCTTTAACTCATTGATCCAAAAGAAAAGAAGAAGAAGAAGAATGGAGATGAAGAATTAAAGTGTATGAAATGAAATGGAATGTGCCAATCTATTAATAGTTGACCAAAGACATTGAGGATCATGGTCAAACAATCAAAAACAGAAGTGGGATGAAGATTGGAAGTCAAGAAATAAACAAGATATTTTTGGCATTTTTAAAATTTGAAAATAAACTTGAATTAAAATATTAAAGAAAGGTCAAACTTCAAAATCATTTCAAATCAACTTTGAAAAGTCCAAGTGAATTATCCCAAGTTCAACATGGTCAAACAAAGTTTGACAAAAAATTTCAGCATTTTTAAAAGTCAGAAACTATTTTTAATCAATTAAAAATGAATAAAAATAACCTAATTGAACTTAAATCTCAAATCAATTAAAAAATTGATGAGAATATTTTTCATAGATCTATCATCATTCAAATAGGTTAAGAAAATATTTTTGTATTTTTTGAATATCAAAAACTATTTAAAATGAATTAAAAATAACCAGAAAAGAGAAAATTCACAAAAAAATACAAATGATAAAATAAAAAATATTAAAAATCATTTTTAGAAACTAGAATTAAAAAGAGAAATAATGAAATTGGTCCCATATTTTTTGGACCAATAATAAAAGAGATATGGATTTTTGAAATAAAAGGAAATAAAGAAAATAAAATCAGAAATTGAAAATTAGCAAAAATTAGGAAGCGTTGGATGGATCCTCATTAATTGACGTGGAGGATCTAATGGTCATGGCATGCGCGCGCACCAAAGTCCTCAGTCAATGCAACCACACACTGAATTAAAATAAGTCATATCATTGAAGGGTGGGGATTAGATCTGGGAATTGCATCCAAAGGCTCACATTCAATCTGGCAATGAGACGGTGGCCAGCGCCACCGTCTTCTCCGGTGAGCTCCAGTGAAGCTCAAAAAATGCAGAGATGCAAATGTTCATTAAAATGGACGATCTAGACACCGTTTGAAAGGTGAAGTGATATACATCACTTCTATACCACTCACTTCCACTCTAGATTCCTATTAAGAGAGGAATCAGAGATGGAAGCTTGATGGTGTTCATCATGAACTTGCTCGATTTCAAAAATTAAACATACATCAATGATGCCTCTATAGAGAGGACTTCAGACAACACAATATCAAGGCCAATAGATCAAAGAACAAAGATATTCGAAGCAAAAACCAGTTGATCCACACCTTTGGATTGTGAAGCTTTGAGTCCCTTTCCTTGGTTCCTTTTGCAAAACAGAACTTCAATGGATCAAATGATGAAGGTTTAAGAACTTTAGATATGAGAATTCAACCAAATTCAATTGAATTTTAGATCTGAATTTTTGAGAAAAATGAACTTAGTTCCTTTGTTATGGTTGAGGATTCACTCTTGCAGCATTTCAGGCGCCCTTAGGTTGGTTCATTATGAAGCATAGCACATGTATTTATAACTGGAAATGGCTGAGCAAGTGAGTTTACTCGTGTGCATGGCAAATGATTTCTCCTTGCATGGGCTTATGTGATCATGTGAAAGGCCCAAGCTCAATTACATTTGCATGCTGATGCTCAAACAAGTTGAAATGGACGTGCAGTTTGCAAGGCATTGGCTTGTGTATGGAAGTTTAACATGAAATGCACAATTGGTCACAAAACTTCACCTCTTCGAAAATGTCACTTGAAAAACTGAAACATAGGCATGTGGGTAATGGTTGGAAAGGTCTTACCATGAGGAACAAATGTTATGTCGAACAAAAACTCATTTGGAGTGTGGAAACTTATGAAAACAGACCATGAAGTTCAATGCATAAAATATGCCTTTGAGAATTTTGTCAAAATGAAACAACTTCAAGCCCTTCTGTTTTGATGATGCAAACTTCAAATGGAAAACCCTCAAACATAAAAGTTGTAGATATTTTCAGTACAATCAATTTGGACTTAAATTTTGCATCATTTGGATTTTTTATGAAGATGTTATGGGCACTTGAAGTTGGACTTTTTTCCATTTTAATGCATTTGGGCCAAAGTGACCTATAATGTTTTGCATTATCACATGTATTTCTTTTGAGATTTTGAGATTTTTCTTAACATATCATTTGAATTAGACACGATAATATTTCCAATGCATTTGGTCCCACCTCAAACTCATGAAAAATGAGTGAGTTATGTTCTTGGGAAGTTGACCCAAAATTAGGGTTTCAGTCAAAATGACCTATAATGTATTGGAATGAATTATGATCTTCCAAGCTTCAAACCAATTTTGGATGAACATGAAAGTTGTTCATATTGTTCCTAAGAACATTTTTTCTCTTGGGATCATCTCCATTTGACCCACACATAAAAAGTTAGGTCTCAGTGCATTTCAAAATAGTCAGATGAATTGACTTATCAACTTCTCAAGTCCACCACTCATATCTTGATGAATTGATGATTGAGGGAACTCAAATAAGTTCAAATATGCATGGAATTATGAATTAAAGAACTTCCCTTGATGGTATTCGACCATGGATTGAGGTTGCTTCATGAGCAAGGCATTATTGATGATCAGATGAATTAGGGTTTCCTTGAGAGACAAACCTCAAACCCCTTGACTTGATTTGATCAAAATGATGAATTGAGATACTAGGGAGGCATATTTGATGGATGAGAGCTTTGGGAACCATTGCCATTCTTGCTTTCATCTTCTTATGGCCACATCATTGCACAAAGGATCTCTTAGAAGTTCTTAGACCTTGTGATTGCTCAAGCTGCAAACCAGAAATGTTAGTGACATATTTTTGTGCTTTTGGTTAGTAAATAAAATGAGAAAAGCAATGATATAAAATTCAAGCATGCTTGTTGATCTCAAACCACTCACAAGAGGTCCCACCCAAAGGCAAAGGGAACCAAGATGCTCATGATCCTTGAGGCTTTGCAAATGCAACGTTATGGTGCCATGAGGGATCTTAGGGCCAAAATTGGGGTCTTACATATGCCCCTATTTAAGGTCATTCTAGCCGGAGAAGTGAAGGTTAAAATCTTTGTCTCAACGAGGTAGAATGGGCTTAAATAACAACAAAGAGACGAATTTTGGTGCCTAAGAGACCTCATGATGCAAATGCATGCATGCAAAAAGGTAATACTCTGTGGAGATATGTGTCCACAAAGAGGAAAAGAAATCAGGAGGAACTAACAATTCATATGAGTGACACACTCAATGGGACAGAGACTCTGGGACTCTTATGGGGATAGAAAAAGGATAAATCGTGTGAGCAGGACACGGCTCAAGGCTTGGGGAGCAAAATTCCAAAAGAATAAATCAATGGAGAGACCCGAGCTGACTCAAAGGAGCATGTATTGGGGAATATGCCAATACAGCGGAGTTATCCACCAAGGGATACTTCGGACGAAAGTCCGGGCTCAGACGGTGAGAATCCACTAAAGGATCTCATTGAGGAACATCCAAGCAGGATTCCTCTAGGGGAGGTAACAGGATGAGGTATTATCGGTTACTGGGTAATAAGCTCAAAGAGACATGTGATCCTAACACCGGTATAAGGGTGAAGGAACAACATGCTCGGGGAGAATGAATATCTAAGACCGGTACAAGGGTGAAAGATACCAAACATCCAAAATCATCTGAGGAAAACCTAAAAAGGTATATTTCAACTCAGGAAAATCTGACTCCACGGGGGACAAAAGTCATAATAGGGAGCAGAGAGGAAGGAACACCAAGGATACCGGTTACTGGGCATATAATAGGTGACCGACCAGGGCGTGAATTGGGGAATATTTCCAAGACACTCATCATCCAAAGGAGGGCTAGGAAGCAAACTCGATAACAGGATGGACATTCGACTCCGCAAAGGGGATACGAATCTTACTCGACTGGGGAATATCAAAGACTTCGACCGAAGAGTGCATGAGATATATCATCTATTACCGTCGGAACGTAGATAACATACTCGCATGGAAGATTATCCACAACCAGTTACTGGGTTAATATAGGATAAATCGACCGAAAAGAAAGGACATCGGGATACCGCGAACCAGGTACAAAATAATGGCCAATCAAAGGGAGAAACGATCATTACCGACAAACAATACATGAAAGATGACTCGCTGAGGGTACATTGACGAAGGCAATGATACGGGAGATATACTCAAAAGGGGTGAAGGACTTATTAATACCGAATATTGGATAATGATAACCGTCAAGGAGGGGATTACATCTACCAAATACTGGGTAGAAAACCACGGAAAAGTAACCAGTTACCGGTTAGGATGAACCAAATAAGTTTAACTCTGCAAGGGGATAAAATAGGGTTTACAACCACTGGTACCAAAGAAATGGGACTTATAACTACCAGTATGAGGGTAGAAGGCCACAGACTCCGCCCGGGAAAGGACGGATAATTACTGGTTAATGAGCAACTATTCATCTAAGCTACGGGGGAGCACGGGGAGTGGACTCAAGAAACCAATCTGGGATCAAACCAGAGAAGCAATGATGAAACAAGACTTGTCCCTATGAGAATATAACTCAATGGGAAGTTCCATCCCAATATATGTGTTGGGAGGAAGACAGAAATAACCATCATCCACGAGGACATAACTCGGTGGGGAGTATGAAAGAAAGGATAAACATTTTCTGCTTATGGGGCTGACTCTACATGGGGAGATCAGACATAGACATCTGTTTGGGAGTATATTTCCAACTAGCAGAAGATAACAGACAAAGATATATGGCAAAGATGCAACATGGATATCTGAATGTTAAAATTATGCATGTATGTATGGTTTATGTATAATGAATGCTGACAGAACAGACATATCTAACACAAACAAGTCCACTGATCGGTTGAGTAAACATTCGGTACTACATCTCAGGAGAGAAAGCCAGGCTCAAAGGAGAACATCCCATCTGCCAGGGTCAGGGGCAAAGATCTCTGCAGGAGAATAAACAACCATTTAAACCGGGAACAGGATCATGGCACAGACAAGTTCCGCTGGGAAAGCCACTCCGTCGGGGGAATGATCAAAGGGGATGATGGATCTTCGTGGAAAAATCACCAACCAGAAGCTTCCAAGGTTCAACCAAATATTATCCCTACCCAGGGTCTCATCTGCTGAGGAGGAAAGGGAGCTGCATATCTTCTGCTCGAGAGAGGACACCACAAAAAAGTTTCGGAGGAAGAGGATACAAACATGCCAGGAATATGAACAAATGTCTTACCCTGCCGAGAATCTTACCATCCTTGGGAGAGCACTGAAGACATCCCCAGTGTCCTTTCATCATTGTGAATGTTCATTTTGTTTTAAAAACAAGTTTATGAAAAGTTTAATTAAAATAATGATATTTCTCAATTAAAACATGCAAAACATTTATTGAGTAGAAACAAATAAGAGTGCAAATATTTGGATAAAGGCTCAAATTTATTTGATGGAATGGTAGTCTGCAAATGGCAAGACTCCATAGATCTTTACAATTTTGAAATTGGTGATATATATTGGAAGAGGGCTACATTGAACATAATGACCATTTCTCCATCAATTCTGAATCCGATGTATTTGAAGCTTCAGTTGATGATGACTGAGCGAGAATCTCTTACGCATGACAGTTTGTAGAACAGTGTCTTGTCAGGATGCAGTTACTTGCCAAATCCCTAATTTTTGCCTAGATTGCCCCAGGATGAGGTACTCAATCTAGCGGGATACATATTTATTTTTTATGTCTCTAACTTTTGCCTGGATCGCCCTTTCAGGTTTTCAATCCACCGAGATGCTCATTTTTGCCTAAGCCGCCCTTTCGGGTTTTCAACTTAGCGAGCTATTCTGTTTTTATTTTAGGCGAAGTATTTCTTGACTGCATCTGAATTCACAGGACGAGTGAAATCCTCCCCGTCCATAGTTGTAAGTATCAAAGTACCGCCTGAAAAGGCTCTCTTAACAACATATGGACCTTCATAGTTTGGAGTCCACTTGCCCCTGGAATCGGGCGTGAAAGACAAGACTTTCTTGAGCACAAGGTCACCCTCTCGGAACACACGAGGCTTGACCTTCTTGTCAAAATCGTTCTTCATCCTTTGCTGATATAACTGACCGTGGCACATGGCGGTCAATCTCTTCTCTTCAATCAAGTTCAGCTGGTCATAACGACTCTGAACCCATTCAGCATCAGTCAACTTGGCCTCCATCAAGACTCTCATTGATGGGATCTCCACCTCTACTGGGAGTACAGCCTCCATGCCATAAACAAGAGAGAAAGGGGTTGCCCCTGTTGAAGTTCGGACAGATGTACGATATCCATGTAAAGCAAATGGCAGCATCCCATGCCAATCTTTGTACGCAACAACCATCTTCTGGATAATTCTCTTGATATTCTTATTAGCAGCTTCAACAGCCCCATTCATCTTGGGTCTATAAGGAGAAGAATTATGATGTGCGATCTTGAACTCATTGCACAGCTCTTTCATCATCTTGTTGTTCAAGTTAGATCCATTATCAGTAATGATCTTATCTGGCACACCATACCGGCATATGAGTTGATTCTTGATAAACTTTACAACCACCTGCCTGGTCACGTTCGCATATGATGCCGCTTTAACCCATTTGGTGAAGTAATCAATTGCTACGAGAATGAATCTGTGACCGTTCGACGCCTTTGGCTCTATCATGCCAATCATGTCAATTCCCCACATAGAGAAAGGCCATGGTGATGAAATCACATTCAGAAGCGTTGGCGGAATATGAATCTTATCTGCATAAATCTGACACTTATGGCATTTCTTCACATATTTGCAGCAGTCAGACTCCATTATCATCCAATAGTAGCCTGATCTCAACATCTTTCTAGCCATAGCATGTCCATTGGAATGAGTACCAAATGAACCTTCATTGACCTCAGTCATTAATAGGTCTGCTTCGTGTCTATCCACGCATCTGAGCAAAACCATGTCAAAATTTCTCTTATAAAGCACATCGCTATTGAGGTAGAAACTGCCTGACAATCTCCTCAAAGTCTTCCTATCTTTCACAGATGCCCCAGGTGGGTAAATCTGGCTCTGAAAGAAACACTTGATATCATAATACCACGGCTTATCATCTTGCACCTCCTCTACTGCAAATACATGAGCTGGTCTATCCAAGCGCATCACGGTGATATTGGGGACTTCATTCCAAAGTCTGACCACAATCATTGAAGCAAGTGTAGCAAGAGCATCTGTCATCCGATTCTCATCTCGAGGAATATGATGGAAGTCAACCTCAGTAAAGAACGTTGAAATCCTCCTCGCATAATCTCTATATGGAATGAGGCCAGGCTGATTCGTTTCCCATTCACCCTTAATCTGATTAACAACGAGGGCCGAATCACCATAAACATCAAGATGCTTGATCCTTAGATCAATGCACTCTTCCAATCCCATGATACAGGCCTCATACTCAGCCATATTATTCGTGCATTTGAAAGTTAGCCTTGCTGTAAAAGGAAGATGTGTGCTATGAGGAGTGATGATTACTGCCCCAATACCATTTCCATATTGATTCACAGCGCCATCAAACACCATACTCCATCTGGAACCAGGTTCTGGCCCTTCATCGAGCGTAGGCTCATCGCAATCTTTCATTTTCAAATATAGAATCTCCTCATCTGGGAAGTCATACTGAACTGACTGATAATCTTCGATTGGTTGATGTGCCAAGTGGTCAACTAAGATACTACCTTTAATGGCCTTCTGAGCTCGATACTCAATATCATACTCAGATAACAACATCTGCCAACGGGCAATCCTCCCAGTTAAAGCAGGCTTCTCAAAGATATACTTGATTGGATCCATTTTGGATATCAACCAAGTCGTATGATTCAACATATACTGGCGTAAGCGCTTAGCAGCCCAAGCCAAAGCACAGCATGTCTTCTCAAGCATTGAGTATCGAGACTCACAATCAATGAACTTCTTACTCAAGTAGTAGATAGCATATTCTTTCTTCCTAGATTCATCTTGCTGACCAAGGACACAACCCATTGAGTCTTCAAGAATTGTTAGATACATAATCAATGGTCTTCCTTCCACAGGCGGAGACAAAATCGGAGGCTCAGACAAATACTCTTTGATGCTATCAAAAGCTCTTTGGCAATCCTCGGTCCAATCATAAGACTGATATTTCCGAAGGAGCTTGAATATTGGCGCACATGTGGCAGTCATGTGGGAAATGAATCTGGAGATTTAATTCAAGCGGCCAAGAAAACCTCGGACTTGTTTCTCAGTTTTGGGTGCAGGCATCTCTTGTATTGCTTTGACCTTTACAGGATCAACCTCAATACCTCTTTCACTAACAATAAAGCCTAATAACTTGCCGGAACGGACTCCAAATGTACACTTGTTAGGATTCAGACGAAGCTTATACTTCCTCAAACGCTGAAAAAGTTTCAACAAGTGCTCTACATGCTCAACTTCCGTTCCCGACTTTGCAAACATATCATCAACATATACCTCGATCTCCTTATGCATCATATCATGAAACAAGATAGTCATAGCTCGTTGATACGTGGCTCCGGCGTTCTTCAAACCGAAGGGCATCACTCGATAACAGAATGTTCCCCAAGGTGTGATGAATGTTGTCTTCTCCATATCCTCGGGTGCCATTTTGATCTGATTATATCCGGAAAATCCGTCCATAAATGAGAAGACATTGAATTTAGCTGTATTATCTACCAACATATCAATGTGTGGTAGAGGGAAATCATCTTTCGGACTAGCTTTATTCAAGTCTCTATAGTCCACACACATTCAGACTTTTCCATCTTTCTTAGGCACGGGCACAATATTGGCCACCCATTGAGGATATGTAGAAGTCACCAGAAACCCCGCATCAATTTGCTTATGAACTTCTTCCTTGATCTTTACTGCCATATCGGGATGAGTTCTTCTGAGCTTCTGCTTCACAGGCACACACTCAGGCTTCAAAGGCAGGTAATGTTGCACAATATCTGTATCTAGACCAGGCATGTCCTCATATGACCAGGCAAAGACGTCAACATATTCTCGTAGCAACCCAATCAACTCCATCTTAATATATTCTTCTAGGAGTGCCCCAATCTTTACTGCTCGCACACAATCTTCAGACCCCAAGTTGACTGTTTCCAGATTCTCGAGATGCGGCTGAATGATTTTCTCTTCATGCTCAAATAGACGGGTAATCTCGTCAGGAATCTCTTCAACATCATCTTCTTCCGCCTTAAATACAGGGAATTCAAAGTTGGGAGATGGTGTTGGATCATTATGTTCAATGGGTTTGATCAACCTGCATAATGATTTTGGATATAAAAGAGATTTTAGAATTCAAACAAAGCAAATCATTATGCAGATGAAAAAGATTGATTTTACTCTTATTTTTGGGGTTTTATGTGATCACCAATTTCATGCAAAAGCAAAAAGGGAAAATAATTGGAAAAACAAACATTTAACATGAATTTATTGAATGAAAATATCATTGTATTTATGCGCCAATAATGTCATCACTTCTCCTTTTGGCATGGGAGAAGGGTTTTTAAACACAATGAACATTACTTTGACTTATGGATAACTGCCGGAATATCAACAGCAACCCAATTATTGCAGCTCCCTCCAGGGATGATGAAATTGCCAGAATCCTCTTCCTCTTCTTCCAGAATAGCAACAACCTCTTCGTCTTGACCGGTGTGGATGAAACCACCACTCTTGAACAACCCTTGCTTGTTGAAGACCCCAGAAGAATAGTCTATGCTAGCCCAGGATTTATTGTTTTCCAACTCAATCATTTGCCCCAAACCAGCAGTTGCACCATGCTCAATGGCCAACTTTGCATCTTTATAGGAAGCAAATGAAGGAGTTCCCTTCTTGATAGGTTCAGCAATGGATAAAGCTTGGAAGGGAGTTCCAACTTCATCCTCAGCATCTATATAAGAGAAGGAAGACAAATGGCTTACCAGGAAAGCCTTTTCTCCCCCTACCACCACCAGCTTCTTATTCTTCACAAATTTCAATTTCTGGTGTAGGGTGGATGTCACGGCGCCAACCTCGTGAATCCATGGTCTTCCTAGAAGACAGCTATACGATGGGTGAATGTCCATAACCTGGAAGGTAATCTGGAAATCACTTGGTCCGATTTTGATTGGGAGATCGACCTCGCCAATCACAGTTTTGCGAGACCCATCGAAAGCCTTCACAACTACTCCACTCTGCCTCATGGGAGGCCCCTGATATGACAACTTCGTAAGAGTGGATTTCAGCAATACATTCAGTGATGACCCAGTGTCCACCAGCACATTGGACATGGCATCATCCTTGCAACCCATAGATATGTGTAATGCCAAGTTGTGGTCTCTTCCCTCCTCGGGGAGATCAGCGTCATAGAAACTCAAGTTGTTATAAGCTGTGATGTTTGCAACAATGCTGTCAAATTATTCTATCGTGACGTCGTGATCCACATACGCCACATCCAACACCTTCTGCAGAGCTTCTCGGTGCGGTTCTGAATTCAATAGCAATGATAACACAGATATTTTGGATGGCGTTTATAGAAGCTGATCTACAATGTTGTACTCGCTTCTTTTGATGAGCCTCAGCATCTCATCACAATCTTCTTTCGCATTGCCACTCGGGCCGATAGAAGTAGGAGTTCTCAATGTAGAGGTGGGTTTAACAGCAAGTGCCGGATTCGGAGCGTTCACAGCATTCCCAATCGGGCTTTCAGCAAAATCAACATCAACACTTCCTCGAGCATCAACTTGAGGCTTTGGCGGAGCCAAAAAAACACGATCGCTGCGGGTCAAGCCACTAACGTCAGCAATATTAACAATAGATGAAGAGGGAAAAGGTATCTCTTTCCCATTCTCCACTGCTACAGCATTGTAGCGATATGGGACCGCCTTCTCAGAAGAGTACGGTATAGGACCGGCTGGCTTAATGGTTAGAGCAGGAGAAACCTTCTGCTTGCTACCATCATACTTGATGACAACAGGCTCAGGTATCCGGAATACCGGAGAAATTACGTTGACCTCAACAGCATCTTCATCAACGTTTCTATTTTGAAGGATCTCAATGACTCCTTCATCAAGCATTTCCTGAACATCCTTGCGCACCTGACGACAACCTCTCTGATTCACAGAACAGACTCGACATCTATCGTGGTCATGCTCATAATGGCTATAGTCACACAGCAAACGATGCATCTCAACCAGCGATTGTCAGATATGACTGACATATTTAACTTTGTACTTGCCAGGGCAGCCCTGGACCATATTGATAGATTTCCCATGCTCGGGCAATGGGTTCTTTTTCACATTCAGACCTACGTCCTCGAAAAATAAAATCCCACTTCTCACAAGGTCTTGCACCTTGGTCTTCAAGGGATAACAATTCTCCACGTCATGTTCGGGAGCACCGGAATGATATACGCAGTGAAGCTCAGGCTTGTACCACCACTGGGGGTTAGCAGGTACAGCGGGCGGCTCTCATGGAGTGATTAACTTTCTATCAATCAATGATGGATAGAGTTCAGCATAAGTCATCGGAATTGGATCAAAGGTGACCCTCTTCCTCTCATAGTTGGTGCTGACATTATTGTTATTGTTTTGAGGCTGGTAGGCCTGTTGTTGTGGACGTTGCGGTTGTTGCTGATATTACTGAGATTGTGGTTGCTGATAATGCTGAGCTTCTCTGAAAACAGGTGTTATATGAGCCACCTGATGCTGGTTGTTGACGGGGCGGGCCATCTTCCTCTTCACAGAGGGTCTTCTCTTGACATGGGAAGACACAACATGTGCCTCTCCCTCATTTTTCTTTGCAAAGCTTCCATATCTCTTTGCTGAAGAGCCTTCATCTCGAGTTAAAAGTCCTTCACGGACCCCCTCTTCCAATCTCATTCCCATATTCACCATCTCGGTGAAGTCTGAGGGAGCACTGGCTATCATTCTCTCATAGTAGAATGAACTCAAGGTCTTCAAAAAGATCTTGGTCATCTCTTTCTCTTCAACGGGTGGCACTATCTGAGCTGCCAACTTGCGCCACCTCTGGGCGTATTCTTTGAAGGTCTCTTTCTCTTTTTGGGATATTGCCCTCAGTTGATCCTTATCAGGAGCCATATCCACATTGTATTTGTATTTCTTGACGAAGGCCTCGCCAAGATCGTTGAAAGAGCAGATGTTCGAACTTTCCAGACCCATGTACCACAGGAGAGCGGCACCGGACAGACTGTCCTGGAAATAGTGGATGAGCAATTGGTCATTATCAGTTTGCATCGACATCTTGCGAGCATACATCACAAGATGGCTGAGAGGGCAAGTGTTTCCCTTATATTTCTCAAAGTCAGGTACTTTGAATTTAATAGGTATTTTCACGTTGGGCACAAGGCACAACTCAGCAACACTTTTACCAAAGAGGTATTTCCCCCTCAGGATCTTCAGTTCCTTGCGAAGCTCCATGAATTGGTCTTTCATATCGTCCATCTTCTCATAAACGTCTGGACCTTCAGATGGTTCAGAATGGTAGATGGTATCTTCATCTCTTGGTAATGTGTGCACAACGGGAGGTGGCACTAAGAGGATCGGGCTAGATGTCGGTAAAGAAGCAAGAGTAGCAGCAAAACCCTCTGGCATAAAATTGGCAAGCATTCCCCAAGGGAAACCGGCTGGCATAGATGGCGCAAAGTGGGATGTTGCAGCAGGCACAGTAGAAGTCACGATCTCCGAAATGACCGTCCTCTGGGGAGGAGTTGCAGGTGTCGGAGAAGACTGGCTCTGAGCGGCCAAGAATAACTCCATCAAGGCAGTCAATCTGGCTACTTCTTCCTTCAGCTCGCGGTTCTCTTGTTCCAAATGATCCATCAGTTTCGAAGAGTTGGCTCTGGTGTAGTACCGGTGAGTCAGCTTGTCTTCAAAATAAATGAAGAACACAGAGTTAGACCACAGAACGAGAAGCCGGGAACAAAACCTGCTTATGCACATGATGGATGTAATGCTTGTGCACATGATTTATTTTTATTTGTTTCATAGGAACTTTAGAGTTCTATTTACAAAAAAAAATTTGGAAATATTAAACATTTATCGTATATACAATATCAATAATATATGGGAAATGTTTTTACATCAAAGAAGTACAACATTGGTAGCCAAATAAAAAATACAAGAGAGAAGGAAAACGATCATCTTATGGATCCCTAGAAGCAATCATCTAAAGCTCTGGACACAAGAAGATAAGATGCACGAAGCCTCTTCACTTCCTCCTCATAGGCTGCCTCCATATCTGCCTTCTCCTTGGCGAGTCGATCGTACTTCCTCTTCCAAAACCTGGAAGACTGGGGAAGTAGAGAAGTCCACGCATCATTAGGATCATCAATAACCTGATGCTCGAGGAACTCTATCAAAGCATCCTTCTCCTTGATTTGCTGAAGCAACTCTTCTCGTTCACGGATCCAAGCACGTGAACGATCTTCATCTCTCAACTCCTCTACTCCTTGGTCAGGGAGGGTTGAAGGCCCAACCACAACCAAAGGTGTAGGTCTCGGATACTCGTAAGGCATGAGGTACTCAGAAGCTCTCCTCCTAACCCAAGCAGTATAAGGTTCCAAAGCAATACAATTCTTCGGACCCAACTCCTTCCTTCCTTTGTTATGGATCTTGCGCCAAGCGCGGACCATCCTTCCCTTCAAGCCCTGAGGATCTTTACCCTCCTAAAAGAACACGCCTTCTAACAAAATGTTATTAGGTTTATCCTTTAGGGGGAACCCAAGCTGACGACGTGCCAAAATAGGGTTGTAGTTAATCCCACCACATGTACCAAGAAGAGGCACATTGGAGAATTCACCACAAGAGTCAATAATCTGCACACCATCATACACACGGTTGTACCAAAAGATATCATCATTAGTGAGAGACATAAGTCTCCTGGACCACCGTAGACATCCTTTGTTCTCCTTGAAGGCGACCGTCTGCGGCAAGTGAGAAATAAACCACTTATACAACAAAGGCAAACAGCACACAATGACACCACCACCCTTTGCATTCCTCATATGCAAAGAGAAATAAGTGTCGCCCAACAAAGTCGGAACAGGATTAAGAGTAGAGAAAATCCTAATAGCGTTCACATCCACAAACTTGTCGATGTTGGGGAACAACACTAGCCCATAGATGAGAAGTACAAAAATGGCCTCAAAGGCGTCCTCACTCATGGCCTTCCCATACATAGTAGCTTGAGCAATGAGGAACTCATAAGGAAGACCTTGAATTCCACCTTTGGTAGTCATATGAGCACCAACCAGAGATTCATCAATATGCAACATGTCTGCTATCTCTTGAGAAGTAGGAATTTTCTCCAAGCCACTGAACGGAAACTGGTCTAGAATAGGTATACCCACAAGGTAGGCATGCTCCTCAAGCGTAGGTAAAAGCTGGAAATTCGGAAACGTGAAGCAACGGTACGAGGGATCATAAAACTACACCAATACACTCATCAATCCTTCGTCCACCTGAGTGGTCAAAAGAGGAAGAAGCTTCCCAAAACGAGCTTTGAAACCCAAGGGATCTAGTACATAGGATGTCAAATTCCTTAACTCTTTCAAGTCGGGTTGTCTGAAACTGTACTTCTTTGTATTCCTTCTTTGTCTTTCCATGTCTGAAAATTTGCAAATAGACCTCTCAAGTTCCTTGAAAATTTTCTCATTATTGATGATATGGATGCAAATGGGTGCATGAATGCATGGATGCAACAATCACACTCAAGGATCAAACAAATCACACCAAACAAAGGTCATGGGATGGATCATGTCATCCTTAATATCAATCATCCATTTTGGTGGATTATGGTTTACACCTTATCAACACCCAAGTTCCATTGATATTAAGGATACATGAACGGATCAACCATGAATCAAGGGTTTGTTGCAAGTCACGAGCATGGAGTCTCGGTTAAGAACCACCCAAAGGGAGTGTACTAGGGTTTAAACCTGCCAAACATGTTCTACAAGAGGTTCCCATAGTCATCATCTCCTCTTTCGAATATTATCGGATAAACGACTACTCGTATTCCAAAAATATTCTCAAGAGAGACTCTTATGAGTGTAGTATTGCGTAACAATCGTATCAAATCTTACACTTGAACGACTTTTGCACTACATCCTAAGAATAGGTCAAGATGGGCTTGGTAAACTAAGGTCCTTGGCTTCTAAGGTCTATATTGGAAAGAGTAATGCCTAACCACAACTACTTGTGTGACATTATTGATCCCAACATGACCTCCACCAAGTGAATGGACTTGCAAGTCAACTTGCTAAGGAATAACTCCACACAAGTCAACAAGACTATGTCATTCTCCTATCCTAAGTGCACTCGAGTTCGGGTATAGAACTCATCTCACAAAGATCACCAAGCATACAAGGAACTAATATTCAAGCAATTCAATCATTACATACAATACAGTAATCCCAAATTGCACAAAAAATATGTCACAAAACAAAAATCAATCCAATACAACAAATATGAAAAGTAGGTAAAACCCACTAGGCAAATCCCCAGCAGAGTCGCCACTTTTCTGTAGCGGGGTATTCGTTACCATTAGAGATATTGACTAAATCCAAGGTAAGCCATACAAGTCGACGCCACCGCACTTCTATTTATCCAAAGGAATGGTTAGAAAGCGAACAAAAACCTAAAAGTTTTATCGAATCAAAAACTAGTAAAAATGTCAGAGATCGAGGTAAGGGGGATGGTTATGCAATGGGAAGGTTTTAAGCACCCAAAACATCCTAGGTACTCCTAGGGAGCCCTTTTCACATTTGTTGTAAAGTTGGTATTTTGTGAAAATTTATTTGTGCAAACATGAATGAAGAGATGAGAAAAGAATATACAAGTTATTTACATTTTGTGTTTGGATGGATAAACCCATTGCCTAGGTACCATCTTAAAAAAGATTAGGATCAAAACCTCGTAGTTTGGGGTAAAAATCTCAAAATAAGTTGGTGAATTAATTGGTCCAAAAACCTTAAGGTCTTTTGTTATCCAAGGGAGAAAACTTAACCTAAAAACCACAAATCCACCATGTGAGGATAACTTCAACATGCTAGTGAGGGGTTAACCCTATAATAAGCATGGAAGACTCATTGTCCATCACTAAGGATATAGGTGAGTATTGCATCTACCTCAAGGATAACTCAAACCTAATAGCTAAAGGTTATGAAAAGTTTTTGATAAGAAAGTGGCCATTGAAACCACAGAAAGACATTTGAATGGGTTATATTTACCAATGAAAAGTATGTACAAAATTTGGTCAAAGTTGACTTAAAGATTCAATTCAAAATAAGTGTTATGAAAAGAAAGTTTGAAAATCAAAAGCATAAGGCTTAGGTTTCTAATGTTTGAAAACAAGTGTTAATGTTTGCACAAAAGTTTTGGCTTGGGTTAGAGTGGGGGGAAGAAGAAGAATGGCTAAAGTCCTAATCATACAAGAGATAAGGGATAAGAAATAAGACCACAAATGGAGTTCCTCTCTTGAGATCATATTGATGATCCAAGTAGCTCCCATCCTTTAGAATATGCAAGAAAAATAATAGTAAGCTCAAGCAATCAACAATCAAATAAGCTCTTGGAAAGTTCCTCAATGGCTCTTAGATCTCTCTTTTGGAAGCTGTAACACCTCAAAATTTGCCCTCCTCTTCTTGAGACTAGTTTGGGGCATTTCATTTCGTGTTTTAGGGCATTAGGCATTTCATTTTGCATCTCATGTGAAAATGAGAAGGTCATCCTCAAAGTCTTTTCAGAAGATGGGAAAGTTAGGTGATTCAAGCCTGAGGGTCTCTATGAATTGATCATCAACCATCTGAGGGTATGGGCTTCAATTAGGGTTTCTTGATTCTTCAAAGGTCTTGAGCATCATCTTATCTTCAAGGATATATCACCATCATCATGGTCCTATCATCATCAAGGGTTTCAGATTCATTTCAAGGTCATCTGAGGACCAAAAGTCAACTGTGCTGTCAACTGAAGACTTTGAGGTGGGGAAATGAGTTGAGACACCTCAATCATGTTTAAAGGGGGTCTATTCATCATTCTAAACATCCATCTTGAAGATTCAGAGGTCATGGCAAAAGTTACTAAAAATGGAAAATGACATATAATTCAAAGTTTCCAAATTTGGCACGTTTTTGG
The DNA here is from genome assembly GCF_024323335.1 of Lathyrus oleraceus. Classification (NCBI taxonomy): domain Eukaryota; kingdom Viridiplantae; phylum Streptophyta; class Magnoliopsida; order Fabales; family Fabaceae; genus Lathyrus; species Lathyrus oleraceus. The sequence goes on from NC_066583.1 coordinate 645,614,289, forward strand.
TCTACATTAAACTTGACTTTTCAATATCAAAGATGTTTCAAATGGATTTTTGGTGAACATGAAAGTTGTAGATCTTTGTCTCTCCTTTCCAAAACGTCCTAATTCATGCCCATATGATGAATGGTTGAGGGGTTATGGTCATTTGATCACAAGGTGTGCATGAAAATTCAAAATGGCATAACTTTTGATACAATGCTCCAAATTGGTTCATTCTTTTGGCAAAATGCTTCTCATGTTCAAGACATCTCAAAATGAGATTTGCCATGCATGGGAAAAGTGTGTATGCTCATTATTTCACACATGTTCAAATTAAAGTGAATCTTCACCATTCATTTTTGGCTTAAGATACAAGCAAAATAACACTTCAATCTTGACCCTTGGATGCCCATAAGTGAATTGGAAGCTTTGCATGGGATATCATACGTGTATTATGGCCATGAGAGCTCATTATTCATTTTTTGCAAATGGTTTAATAATTCACTAATCGTGTTTAGTGGAGGTCTAAATTGATTTTCAGTGTGATTAGCATGGAATATAAATAGTGAAACCCTAGCCATAACTGCCATAACTAACTTTTCAGATCTGAAAATTCAAGAACTCTCTCAATTTTCTCTCTCTTCAAATTTCCATTTTCTCCATACAAACCTCAAAGATTCTTACATATTCTTGATCCTCATGCTTCACTGGTCAAGAATCATCCATTATTTGGTGCAATTCTTCAAGATATCAAGCAGTTCAAGAGCTTTCTCATGGTGAACGGATGAGGTTTCAACCGTTTCTTCTTGCATAAAGCTTCAAAGGAGGTGCATAGGAGTTGATCTGGAGCAGCTGAGCTCGTGAGATCGTGATTCTAAGAAGCTTCAATTTCAGGTGAGTTGAATTTCACTTTCTCCTTTTGCTGTTTTTAAGTTATAGATGTGTAGATCGTGCGGCATAGGTCATGAATATATGTTTAGATTTGAGTTTGAGTGAGAATTGAGGATGTAGTGTTGACTGGAAGTTTGGATCTCAGAACTTTCCCTCTTCGATTTGCAAAACCTAGGGAGATTTAGGAGAAACTAAGGTCATAATTGGATTCAGCGTGAAAAACCGAGTGGAACGGTGGTGGTTTGAGGAATTTCTGGAAAAATATGTGGTGGCGCCGCCGTGGGAGCCACCGCGTGTCTCGTCGGGGAAGACGACCGGAGCCGAGCTCCGGCGTCTGTGTGTTGGTTAGGGTTAGGCTGAACTGGCGCCATGTGGCTTCATGCGTGGCAGAGCGATTGGATAAGAGTTCTTTAACTAGGCCACGCGTGGGCTTGGACTGATGATTGTGCGCTGATGTGGATTAATGAAACGGTGCGTTTAATCATTCAAACGTGGACCATTGATCTGATGAGCGCGCCATATCGTGTGGTTGTTGTTTTTTCTGGTTTATTTCAAATGATTTCATTTCCCTCCATTTTTATATTATATTTCAATTATTTTGCCTATTTTGTTTAAATCATTAAAAATCCAAAAATAGTCCAAATGAGTCCAAAAAAATTTTCACAGTTTTGTATTGATGTCTACCTTTTTATGATGTTAATTTCATGAATGTTGGATGTCTGGATTTTTATGTGTGAATTTTTGAATCCATGTGGTGCCAAATTGATATAGTGTATTCAATGTGTTGTGAAATTCTCTATGTTGAACCTTCTGATCCAATTTTTTGCATACATGACATTCATACATAATATGAATTTTTGGTCACTGGTTTGGAATTTTTCTCACATGTTGTCATCACTTTTGACACATAGAGAAAAATGTGACAATTTGTGTCACATTTTTGACAATGGATTGGTGCATTTTTGTTCACATAGCATTTGAATCATTTTGGATTGGATCTTTTGCATGATGATTATTCATGACATGAGGAACTTGTACAAAAAATCTCAAAGCCATTGTATGCATTTCTGATTTGATATGCATTTTCTAAGTTGGAAGTTCATTTTGTGCATACTTTTGGTCATTACATTACATAGGCAATTTGAGGCACTTGATTATGGATTTGATGCTGGTCCTTTTGAGGAAATTATATGGAGTGTTTGAATGTGTGATGTGTAGAAGGATGGGTTCTGTTTTGGTCATTTGGTTAGGTTTTGAATCTTTTCTTTGTACTAGGGTTTTGTACATGAACTAACTTTGTCTTTTGTTTCAGGTTTGGACACTTATCATTGATGGTTGGATTTGTTCTCACTTTGTGAGACACAAAATGAATTGAGTTCTGACTTATGTTTGTTTTGTAGGGTTTTAAGTGATGTGGTGAGCTCATGAGTTCATTTGAGTGCTTGGGCATTATGCATTGAATTGTGTAACTGTTGGAGAGTTTCACTGCTTGTTTTCTGGTTTTATGACTGAAGTACTAACTGTTTAGTCTTTGTACAGGTACCTTAGTTGTTTGCTTGCTTTTGCTCTTGCTTGAGCATTGGATTATGGTTGACACACCACTCAGGTAGTTAGCTTCTTACTCCATGTATTCTGAAGTCCTGTCACCTTTTTGACAGGCATTTTGCTGGCAAGTCCTCCTTCAGAGGCTTTGTTTGTGTTTGTTTAAAATTGTGCCCAAAGACCTCCAAGGAGAGGCGTGTGTTATTTGATAAGACCTCCAAGATAATAGGCAATTGACGGATAAAAGGGATTAGTAGTCAAGCCCCCGTTATTCAGTGAGTCGTTCTTTATGCTCGCACTACGTGCTGATGCTTCTGAACATGTGCCCCAGATCTTTGTCCAGAGTCTGTCAAGTGGAAAAGGGTCCCACTTTCTGGATCCCCACGCTTTCTGTGTCATGAGCTCACCCTGGCCAGGGTTAAGAGCTATGAGGTCTCATCCTCATTTACACTTTGATCAGCTTCACCCTGATGTTCAATGTTAGTGGTTAAGAGCTACATATTACCCCTTACAGTTTGGCTTGTTTGTCGAGGTTGATATGACCCCTCTTGACTAAAGCCCACCCATTGTTTGAGCCACTTGTATGGATATAGTGTGTGATGCTTGTTCACTTGTGTTGGTGTGTTTATTTTCTTTCCTCTTCTCATCTCCACTTTTGTAGGAGTCGTATGATTAACTTCTGAGGATGTTGAACGTATGTAGAGTTTAGACTTGAGTTGACTCGCGTCCAGGATGAGTCAAATTCTTGTTATAGACCTCAACTTAGGGATGTTGATTGCATGACAACTATTAGGCTCGAGCTCTAGTCTCCCTATTAGTTTGTTGTTTCCCCGGTCTCTGGTTAAGAGAGTGTTTTACCCCTGGTAAGGGGAACTACGTCGCCCTGATTCTCATACCAGATGAGATACGTAGGCAGGAGGTTGTGAGCAATCTCTCCGGGCACCCTTTTCCTTTTTTGAGACTCTGTTTGTCTCAACTTAGGGATATGGATTGCATGACAACTATTAGGCTCGAGTTTCAGTCTCCCTATTAGTTTGTTGTTTCCCTGGTCTCTGGTTAGGAGAGTGTTTTACCCCTGTTAAGGGGAACTACGTCACCCTGATTCTCATACCAGATGAGATACGTAGGCAGGAGGTTGTGAGCAATCTCTCCGGGCACCCTTTTCTTTTTTTGAGTCTCTGTTTGTTTACCCTTTTCTTTGTTTCCTTTGGTGTGAGTACCTGTTTGTTCAGCGTGTGTGTGTGTTGGACGTTCACATCTTAGGGTTCATTTGTGATGGTTGTTATTACTTGGGGTTCACTTTGGTTACCTGTTATCTATTCGGGGTTCACTTATATTAACTTGGGGGGATTTCTTTTGTTACTCATATTGGAGTTCATATTGGGGTTCATCTTTGGGGTTCATTTGTGAAGATTGTTAATCACTTGGGGTTCATCTTTGGGGTTCATCTTCGGGGTTCATTTGTGATGATTGTTAATCATTGGGGTTCATCTTTGGGGTTCATTTGTGAAGATGGTTAATCACTTGGGGTTCATTTGTGACGATTATTATTCGGGGTTCATATTGGGGTTCATTTGTGATGATTGTTAATCATTGGGGTTCATCTTCGGGGTTCATTTGTGATGATTGTTAATCATTGGGGTTCATTTGTGACGATTGTTATTCACTTGGGGTTCATCTTTGGGTATTTGGTTACTTTATTGGGGTTCATCTTCGGTGTTCGCTGGTTAGCGTTTGTTATTGTTAGGAGTCGGATGTAAGTCCATGTATTGGCATTCTGTTTCCTTGTTTTTTTTGTTGTTAGGAGTCGGATGTAAGTCCATGTATTGGCATTCTGTTTCCTTGTTTTTTTTTGTTAGGAGTCGGGTGTAAGTCCATGTATTGGCATTCTGTTTCCTTTTTGTTGTTAGGAGTCGGGAGTAAGTCCATGTATTGGCATTCTATTTCCTTTTGGCAGTTTCTTTTGACGTCTCAGCGTCCCTTTTTGGTGTTTTATTTCGGCGTGCGTTAGCCGAGCTACGAGTGCTCTGATTCTCCTTTGGATAGAGAAGATACGTAGGCATAGGATGCGATGTCCTAGTGAGCATGTCCCCTTTCCCGAACTACGTTGACTCTGATGTTTGTTTCTGACAAACTACGTAGGCCCAGGATGCGACATCCTGCCGAGTCCACTTCCTCAGTTTTCTTTCTTTCCCCCACCTGTTTATCGTTCTAGTTTGTACAGTTTCTTTGAGCAGTTTATTAGCAACAACCTTTTCCTATTCTTTGAGCTATCTTTCGAGCGTGGATCCCGTCGAGTACGGTGGACGTGAGGGGTGCTAACACCTTCCCCTTGCGTAACCGACTCCCGTACCTTGTAATCTCTGGTCGTAAGACCGTTCCTTTCCCTTTCTTAGGTTAGTCCTGCGCTCCCTTTCCGTCATAGGATGAATAGCGTCGGTGGCGGCTCTGTATTTTTCCCGCCAGTTGTTTTTCGCGTTGCGACAGCTGGCGACTCTGCTGGGGACTGAAGTTGACCTCTTGCTGGTCCATCTTCCCTAAGCGAGCCAATCCTAGCGCTCTCTAGCGTAGTTTTTGGGGTAGCTTAGGTTGCTTTTACTGCTTTATTTATTGCATTTGTGATTTTTATACTGTGATTGTATATATTTGCATATATGTTTGCATACATCATATTATCACTGTGCTGGATTCTGGACAGGTGTGGTTCCTCTGATTTGGGGGTGGGTGTTCTGAGTGGGGCTAAAACCCAGGCCCGAGTATACACCTAGGATTAGCGTGGTCTCATGTCTCTGCTTATGTTGGATCAACATGATGTTGAGACGTGATATACCATAGCCGGACGAGGTTCTTCTGAGAGAGCTCTTCCTTGTGGAGTTTCCACTATGGTTGGGTTATCTCTTTTGAGCTGTTGACTTCGGTGACCATTCTTTCCCGGATCTTTGGTTTAGATGATCTTACGAGAGCTGCACGGCACACCCGAAAGGGCAAACCCGTTGAGTATCTCATCCGATTGTCGAGATCGATTATCCGCCTTAGGATGACCTTATTATAATTCACCTGTGAGGGGAGGGGTTTGGTTCCTACAGGTACAGGTTTTGTTGGTGACTATTTGATGGTGACTTTGGTTCGGTTTGTGATCTGGGGTTCTATTTATAAGTTGGATTTGTGGATATTTATTTCTGACACGCCGGAGTTCTGTCTGTGGTATTTATCAGCGAGGGTTCATTTATTTCGGATTCCCCGGGTCAGATTTGGAGTTACTTGTTCAGATGATATTGTTGTTATCCGTTCAGTGACTTTTTGTGATGATGGTGATGTATCCTCCGGGTCCGTTTATTTCGGATCCCCCGAGTTGGATTTGTGGTTACTTAGTCCCTTGGATGGTTGTGATCAGTTCTAAGACCGAAATCCCGTACAGTTGAAGTTCAGATATCTTGGAGGATGGCACTATGCATTGCATTCATGCATCTGCATCATTCCCATTTTGCATTTACACGCATCTAACTCATGTTTATCCATATGCAGGGTACATTCTGATTGAGATTCTGGTTGAGAGACATCCTGATGTCAGAATGTTGCTGTCGAATTATTATCCGTCTCAGTGAAGCCAGGATCGAAGGACAGAATGTTCCTCATACAGATAGACATTGCATTCATGCATGAATCATGATAACTTGTCCTCTATTTTGCAGGTGCCGGTTTCTAACGTGTTTGATTGACTCAGGAATCATTGCTCACGCACGCAGAATCGTCCCTCTGCACGTAGCTCGTCCGCACAGATACTTTACCAGACGCAACAAACCCAGACTGATGGATCCACCCAACACTGACATTCTCGAGCTGAAAGAGAAGATGAGTGAGTTGATCAACGTCATGCAAGGGTTCGCTCTGGGGCAGAGAGCACTCACCGAGAAGGTGGAGAATGCCATTTTCGCCGAAAGAGAGAAGAAGCCGTCCATTGCCTCTTATAAACAGGCTGTGGAGGTGGTGAAAAGTGGAGAGGCCCCAGGTTGGGGAAGAATGGTAGATATTACGGTGAAGGAGGATAAGTTTGGGATCGGTTATCAGTCAGGCCAAGGCTCATCTGGACAGAATGAAGGTCGTCCCCAACCGTTCACATTCACCAGTGCTGGAATGCTAGATCCAGGCCGTATCTGTGCTGTGGGTGAAGAGACTGACAATGACTGCGAGCTCGACTCGTGGATAAAACCGTGCGTACCAGGAATGGAGATCCGGGACTGGAAAGCCGAAAAGATCATCACTGTCACTCTGCATGAAGAGTAATATTTCTGTTTGATAATTCTGTTTGCATGAAAGCCATACGTTTTTCCCGAAACGTAATGGTCCATTGTAAGGGCCACCTCATGTGTTTCATTTTGCATTATTTGCATCATTAATAAACGGATGTTTTTCGCATTAAAAGCGGTGCTCTCTGTTTTTCATTTATTTTTGCAGTTTAAAAAATAATACAATAAAAATGGCAATGTTTTTCATTTTTCTTCCTTTTAATTTGTCTCGTTCCGGCTCTAAAGCAACGCATGAATCAACATTCATGTAGATGCGATTATTCTCCGGATCTCATTGATGACAATTCTGTTACACCCCTATATGACTTCGACAACCCGATCTATCATGCCGAAGAAGAAGGCGAAGAAGATTGTGAACTGCCGGAAGGGTTAGCCAGGTTGTTGAAACAAGAGGAGAAGGTCATTCAACCGCACGAGGAGCAAGTTGAGATTGTTAATCTAGGCACCATGGAGGTCAGAAAGGAAGTAAAAATTGGGGCCGCTTTGGAGATGAATGTCAAGAGCAGAATGGTAGCACTGTTGAAAGAGTATGTTGATATCTTCGCCTAGTCGTATCAAGATATGCCAGGGTTGGATACCAATATTGTTGTGCACAAGTTGCCATTGAGAGAAGATTATCCTCCAGTGAAGCAGAAGTTGCGCAGAACTCGACCTGAGATGGCCATGAAAATCAAAGAGAAGGTACAAAAGCAGTTGGATGCTGGTTTCCTAGTTGTCACTAATTATCCGCCTTGGGTCGCGAACATTGTGCCGGTACCAAAGAAGGATGGAAAGGTGAGGATGTGTGTGGACTACCGGGATTTGAACAGAGCTAGCCCGAAAGATGATTTCCCATTACCTCACATCGATGTGTTGGTAGATAATACAACTCAATTCTCGGTGTTTTCCTTCATGGATGGCTTTTCTGGCTATAATCAAATTAAAATGTCGCCATATGATATGGAGAAAACAACGTTCATCACACCATGGGGCACTTTTTGTTATAAGGTGATGCCATTCGGTCTCAAGAACGCCGGTGGCACGTATCAAAGAGCTATGGTGACCTTGTTTCATGATATGATTCATCATGAGATCGAATGCTATGTTGATGACATGATAGCGAAGTCCCAAACAGAAGAGGGGCATTTGGTAGACTTGGCCAAGTTGTTTGACCGATTGAGACAATTCAAATTGAGGTTGAATCCGAATAAGTGCCCTTTTGGAGTGCGGTCTGGCAAGTTGTTGGGGTTTATTGTAAGTGAAAGAGGAATCGAGGTTGATCCTGCTAAAGTAAAAGCGATATAAGAAATGCCTGAACCGAGAACAGAAAAGGAGGTTCGTGGTTTCTTAGGTAGATTGAACTACATTTCACGGTTCATAACTCATCTAACAACCACGTGTGAACCCATATTCAAGTTGTTGAGAAAAGATCAAGCGGTCAGGTGGAATGATGATTTCCAAGCGGCATTTGAAAGAATAAAAGAATATTTGCAGGAGCCTCCGATTCTGATACCTCCTGTGGAGGGGCGACCGCTAATCCTGTACTTGACAATCCTCGAGGGGTCTATGGGGTGTGTACTGGGGCAGCATGACGAGTCTGGTCGAAAAGAGCATGCAATTTACTACCTTAGCAAAAAATTTACCGACTGTGAAACAAGATATTCACTGCTCGAGAAAACTTGTTGCGCTTTGGCATGGGCTGCTCGCCGACTGAGACAGTATATGCTGGTTCATACCACTTTGTTGATTTCCAAGATGGATCTGATCAAGTATATATTTGAGAAGCCAGCCTTGACCGAACGGGTTGCGAGATGGCAAATGATTTTGACTGAATACGATATCCAGTACACTTCTCAAAAAGCAATAAAGGGGAGTGTATTGTCTGATTACCTCGCTCAGCAACCCATTGAGGATTATCAACCGATGAAATTTGAGTTCCCTGATGAGGACATCATGTTTCTCAAATCGAAAGATTGTGAGGAACCTATCCCGGAGGAGGGGCCTGACCCTGAGTCCGAATGGATTCTGATGTTTGATGGGGCCGTTAACGTGAATGGTAGCGGAGTTGGTGTTGTTTTGGTTACGCCGAAGGGATCCCACATTCCTTTTGCTGCCCGGCTAACATTTGAATGCACCAACAATGTGGCTGAATACGAAGCTTGTATCTTGGGTGTCGAAGAGGCGATTGATTTGCGAATCAAGAACCTTGTTATTTATGGAGATTCAGCTTTGGTTGTGAACCAGGTTAACGGGAAATGGCTTACGCATCAATCTCACTTAATTCCATATCGGGATTATACAAGGAGATTGTTGACGTTCTTCACCAAGGTGGAACTACACCATGTGCCGAGAGAAGAAAATCCTTTAGCAGATGCTTTGGCTACTCTGGCCGCTTTGATTAAAGTGCAATGGTGGAATCAATTTCCTAGTGTTGAGGTGGGACGACTGGATAGACCGGCTCATGTGTTTGTTGTCGAAACCGTGTCTGATGATGAAAAGCCGTGGTATTATGACATCAAACGGTATTTGGAGACCCAGGAGTATCCTGAGGGAGCATCTAAGAAGGACCGAAAGACTCTGAGGAGGTTGGCCATGGCGTTCTATCTGAACAAAGATGGAGTTTTGTACAAGAGGAATTTTGATTGGGTTTTGCTCAGATGTGTCGATGACAAAGAAGCAAGCCAATTGATGAAAGAGGTGCACGAGGGATCGTTTGGTACCCACGCCAGTGGGAATGCGATGGTGAAGAAATTGCTAAGGGCTGGATATTACTGGATGACAATGGAGGCTCAGTGTTTCAACTACGTGCGGAAATGTCATAAATGCCAGATTTATGCTGACAAGGTGCACGTGCCTCCAAATCCGTTGAGTCTGATGTTGTGTCCGTGGCCGTTTGCTATGTGGGGCATTGATATGATCGGAAAGATCGAGCCTACGACTTCGAATGGGCACCGGTTCATATTGGTGGCTATTGATTACTTCACCAAGTGGGTGGAAGCGGCGTCTTATACAAACGTGACGAAACAGGTCGTGGCCAGGTTCCTGAAAAGAGACATCATTTGCAGATATGGGGTTCCCGAGAGAATCATCACTGATAATGGTTCTAATCTCAACAACAAGATGATGGTAGAACTATGCCGGGAGTTCAAGATCGAGCATCACAATTATTCTCCTAATCGTCCAAAGATGAATGGGGCGGTCGAGGCGGCTAATAAGAATGTTAAGAAGATTGTGCAAAAAATGGTCGTGACCTATAAGGATTGGCACGAGATGTTGCCGTTTGCGTTGCATGGGTATCGAACCTAAGTGCGTACGTCTACTGGGGCAACGCCTTTCTCGCTTGTATATGGGATGGAAGTTGTGCTACCAGTTGAGGTCCAGATTCCGTCATTGAGAGTCCTGATGGATGTGAAATTGGAAGAGGCTGAATGGGTAAGGACTCGGTATGAAGAGTTGAGCCTGATTGAGGAAAAGAGGTTGGCGGCCATTTGTCAGGGGCAGTTGTACCAGCAGCGAAAGAAACGTGCTTTTGACCGAAGGGTGCGACCTCGTGTGTACCATGTGAGAGATATGGTGTTGAAAAGGACCTTTCCTCCTCATAACGATCGTTGGGGTAAGTGGACACCCAATTATGAAGGTCCATTCGTGGTCAAGAAGGTTTTCTCTGGCGGAGCCTTGTTGTTGACGACCATGGATGGTGAGGATTTTCCATCCCCTGTGAATGCAGACGCAGTTAAAAAATACTTCGTATAAGAGACCCACTGGACGGAAAGAATAAAATAGTCCAGGCAAAAAGGGGGCATCCCGGTGAACCAAAAAAATGAAAATGAAAAGGTTCAGGCAAAAATTAGGGATAAAAAGAAAAAACTGTACACCCGGCAAGTCGAAAACCCCACAAGGGCGGCTTGGGCAAAAAAGGGTATCCCGGTGGACTGAAAACCCGAAAGGGCGGTCCAGGCAAAAGAGGGAATGAAGCGAACAACTGCGTCTAGCGTGATCGTTTGTACTGTGGATATGACACATGGATAATCCCCGGCGGAGATCGGTCTGAAGCGTCTTGTTTCAGAAGGCAGAAAGCACGGAGAGTCTTGAGGACATATGGGGTGTAACCGAGTTGGAACTTGGTGAGATCACGGGTTCACATTGCCATTAGGATAGATTTTCCTTTTGTGCGCAATTACCTCTTTTCAGGGATTGCTTCCTGTGTACTGCTCAGTTACGAGCCACCTTTTTCAATCAATAAAATGCATATCCAGTCAAATAATTTTGTTTTTGTTTTCATTACCGCTTTGATTGCAAAAACATCCGTTTATTTTGATAAGAATCTTTGCATTCTGAGATGTAGGGGTCTCTTCCAATGCATGTTTAGAGGATTAAAACTTGAAATCTTATTCGGAAGGTAGAGTGATCTAGGTGTTGAAATTTTGGCGCACCTGGGGCACGTTTTATCTGACGATCTCTTTTGCAGGTGTTGTTGGTTATTTTCACTCACTTGCAGGTTGTGGGGCGGAGCGTTTCTGTTTGACGAAAGATTCCTTTGAGGTCCAATCAGGGACGAGGAAGGGAAGAATGGTGTAGAGACGGCGAAAGAATTGTGACGATCCTAGAGGGTTAATCAAGAAGACTTTTCAAAGTCTGAAGACTGGGGAGTTGGCACGAATCCAAGGAGATCGATTTTCTTGAAGTAGGGAGAAGTCGAGAATACAAGGTGATGAATCGAAAAAGACCGGATGAGTCTGGGAGCTCTCAAAAGTGAAAAATTGACACTATGGAGATGGTGAATACCAGTGTTCGACGAGTCGACGGGTGTTCTGTGTCGAATATTCTGTATCTCCCCAGCAGGTTCGAGGTCGGTGTTTCCTCAGTAGTCAGGCCTGAAGGTCGCTGTTTCCTCGGCAAGGGTGTGTGTTGATAGTTCTTTCCCCAGTAAAGTTCCCCAGCAGATCGAGGTCAGTGGAGGTCGTCCATAGTGGGGGTTACTCTTTCCTCGGCATCAGTGTTATCCCAAGCAGGGTTGGAAATTGGAGCGATATCGAGTTCCTCAACAGAGTTGCTCGTGTCGTCCCCTGAGGGGGATACTTTTTATGCATTCATCATTTAGAGAATCATATTGCATTGCATCCTCCCAAATTGCGTAGCATTTCCACTTTCGTGGAGCATTACGCCATTGAAAAACTCAAACATACGCATATAAAGCATAAGACATTCTCGGTATCCCAAGTAATAAGCCAGAAGTTGTTTCCAGTACTCAGACTGAAGTTTGTTCATGGCGTATCTTTATTATTCCCAGCAGGGGTCGTTGGCCCACGCGCCGCCTCAATTATCATTTTCCCTATTTCTGTCGATACTGACAGGCATGAAGGTTTCCGGTATTCAGACCGAAGTGGCATTCAGGCCAGTTTTCCGGTATTCAGACCGAAGTGGCATTCAGGCCAGTTTTTCGGTATTCAGACCGAAGTGGCATTCAGGCCAGTTTTCCGGTATTCAGACCGAAGTGGCATTCAGGCCAGTTTTCCCGTATTCAAACCGAAATGGCATTCAGGCCAGTTTTCCGGTATTCAGACCGAAGTGGCAAGTGGCATTCAGGCCAGTTTTCCGGTATTCAGACCGAAGTGGCATTCAGGCCAGTTTTCCGATGTTCAGATCGAAGAAGTTTCCGACCTTCAGGTCGATGCAACTTGTGGCATTCAGGCCAGTTTTCCGGTATTCAGACCGAAGTGGCATTCAGGCCAGTTTTCCGGTATTCAGACCGAAGTGGCATTCAGGCCAGTTTTCCGATATTCAGACCGAAGTGGCATTCAGGCCAGTTTTCCGATATTCAGACCGAAGTGGCATTCAGGCCAGTTTTCCGATATTCAGATCGAAGAAGTTTCCGACATTCAGGTCGATGCAACTTGTGGCATTCAGGCTAGTTTTCCGGTATTCAGACCGAAGTGGCATTCAGGCCAGTTTTCCGATGTTCAAATCGAAGAAGTTTCCGACATTCAGGTCGATGCAACTTGTGGCATTCAGGCCAGTTTTCCGGTATTCAGACCGAAGTGGCATTCAGGCCAATTTTCCGATGTTCAGATCGAAGAGGTTTCTGACGTTCAGGTCAATGCAACTTGTGGCATTCAGGCCAGTTTTCCGGTATTCAGACCGAAGTGGCATTCAGGCCAGTTTTCCGGTATTCAGACCGAAGTGGCATTCAGGCCAGTTTTTCGGTATTCAGACCGAAGTGGCATTCAGGCCAGTTTTCCGATGTTCAGATCGAAGAAGTTTCCGACATTCAGGTCGATGCAACTTGTGGCATTCAGGCCAGTTTTTCGATATTCAGACCGAAGTGGCATTCAGGCCAGTTTTCTGGTATTCATACCGAAGTGGCATTCAGGCCAGTTTTCCGATGTTCATATCAAAGAAGTTTCCGACATTCAGGTCGATGCAACTTGTGGCATTCAGGTCAGTTTTCCGGTATTCAGACCGAAATGGCATTCAGGCCAGTTTTCCGGTATTCAGACTGAAGGGGCACTTAGGCCAGTTTCCCGGTGTTCAGACCGATGTTTGATAATCAAGTATCGTTTGATGCTCAGATCGAAGTCATTTCCAGTATTCAGACTGATGAGCGGCATTCAGGCCATGGTTATTGTTGCGTTACCATTTATTTTGGTATTCAGGTTAACATTCTTTTTCGGTATTCAGACCGACTCTCGCCGTACCAGACGGATTCTGCTTTCAAGACCACCTCTTTGCCGATTCTGACAGGCATTGTCACTTCACTTCACTTCAGTGCAAATTTTTGGGCTTTTATTGTATTCAATCCCTTGATACCCCGAAAGTGCGAAAGCCGCTGCTATCTTCTTTTCGGGTCTCTAGTTGATTGAATAGGGGCAGCTGTAACACCTCAAAATTTGCCCTCCTCTTCTTGAGACTAGTTTGGGGCATTTCATTTCGTGTTTTAGGGCATTAGGCATTTCATTTTGCATCTCATGTGAAAATGAGAAGGTCATCCTCCAAAGTCTTTTCAGAAGATGGGGAAGTTAGGTGATTCAAGCCTGAGGGTCTCTATGAATTGATCATCAACCATCTGAGGGTATGGGCTTCAATTAGGGTTTCTTGATTCTTCAAAGGTCTTGAGCATCATCTTATCTGCAAGGATATATCACCATCATCATGGTCCTATCATCATCAAGGGTTTCAGAGTTCATTTCAAGGTCATCTAAGGACCAAAAGTCAACTATGCAGTCAACTGAAGGCTTTGAGGTGGGGAAATGAGTTTGGACACCTCAATCATGTTCAAATGGGGTCTATTCATCATTCTAAACATCCATCTTGAAGATTCAGAGGTCATGGCAAAATTTACTAAAAATGGAAAATGACCTATAATTCAAAGTTTCCAAATTTGGCAAGTTTTTCGTCTACATTCAACTTGACTTTTCAATATCAAAGAAGTTTCAAATGGATTTTTGGTGAACATGAAAGTTGTAGATCTTTGCCTCCCCTTTCCAAAAAGTCCTAATTCATGCCCATATGATGAATGGTTGAGGAGTTATGGTCATTTGATCACAAGGTGTGCATGGAAATTCAAAATGGCATAACTTTTGATACAATGCTCCAAATTGGTTCATTCTTTTGGAAAAATGCTTCTCATGTTCAAGACATCTCAAAATGAGATTTGCCATGCATGGGAAAAGTGTGTATGCTCATTATTTCACACATGTTCAAATTAAAGTGAATCTTCACCATTCATTTTTGGCTTAAGATACAAGCAAAATAACACTTCAATCTTGACCCTTGGATGTCCATAAGTGAATTGGAAGCTTTGCATAGGATATCATACGTGTATTATGGCCATGAGAGCTCATTATTCATTTTTTGCAAATGGTTTAATAATTCACTAATCATGTTTAGTGAAGGTCTAAATTGATTTTCAGTGTGATTAGCATGGAATATAAATAGTGAAACCCTAGCCATAACTGACATAACTAACTTTTCAGATCTGAGAATTCAAGAACTCTCTCAATTTTCTCTCTCTTCGAATTTCTATTTTCTCCATACAAACCTCAAAGATTCTTACATATTCTTGATCCCCATGCTTCACTGGTCAAGAATCATCCATTATTTGGTGCAATTCTTCAAGATATCAAGTAGTTCAAGAGCTTTCTCATGGTGAACGGATTTGGAAATTGAAGTTAGATTCAAGAGGTTTCAACCGTTTCTTCTTGCATAAAGCTTCAAAGGAGGTGCATAGGATTTGATCTGGAGCAGTTGAGCTCGTGAGATCGTGATTCTAAGAAGCTTCAATTTCAGGTGAGTTGAATTTCACTTTCTCCTTTTGCTGTTTTTAAGTTATAGATGTGTAGATCGTGCGGCATAGGTCATGAATATATGTTTAGATTTGAGTTTGAGTGAGAATTGAGGATGTAGTGTTGACTGGAAGTTTGGATCTCAGAACTTTCCCTCTTCGATTTGCAAAACCTAGGGAGATTTAGGAGAAACTAAGGTCATAATTGGATTCAGCGTGAAAAACCGAGTGGAACGGTGGTGGTTTGAGGAATTTCTGGAAAAATATGTGGTGGCGCCGCCGTGGGAGCCACCGCGTGTCTCGTCGGGGAAGACGACCGGAGCCGAGCTCCGGCGTCTGTGTGTTGGTTAAGGTTAGGCTGAACTGGCGCCATGTGGCTTCATGCGTGGCAGAGCGATTGGATAGGAGTTCTTTGACTAGGCCACGCGTGGGCTTAGACTGATGATTGTGCGCTTATGTGGATTAATGAAACGGTGCGTTTCATCATTCAAACGTGGACCATTGATCTGATGAGCGCACCATATCGTGTGGTTGTTGTTTTTTCTGGTTTATTTCAAATGATTTCATTTCCCTCCATTTTTATATTATATTTCAATTATTTTGCCTATTTTGTTTAAATCATTAAAAATCCAAAAATAGTCCAAATGAGTCCAAAAAAAATTTCACAGTTTTGTATTAATTTCTACCTTTTTATGATGTTAATTTCATGAATGTTGGATGTCTGTATTTTTATGTGTGAATTTTTGAATCCATGTGGTGCCAAATTGATATAGTGTATTAAATGTGTTGTGAAATTCTCTATGTTGAACCTTCTGATCCAATTTTTTGCATACATGACATTCATACATAATATGAATTTTTGGTCACTGGTTTGGAATTTTTCTCACATGTTGTCATCACTTTTGACACATAGAGAAAAATGTGACAATTTGTGTCACATTTTTGACAATGGATTTGTGCATTTTTATTCACATAGCATTTGAATCATTTTGGATTAGATCTTTTGCATGATGATTATTCATGACATGAGGAACTTGTACAAAAAATCTCAAAGCCATTGCATGCATTTCTGATTTGATATGCATTTTCTAAGTTGGAAGTTCATTTTGTGCATACTTTTGGTCATTACATTACATAGGCAATTTGAGGCACTTGATTATGGATTTGATGTTGGTCCTTTTGAGGAAATTATATGGAGTGTTTGAATGTGTGATGTGTAGAAGGATGGGTTCTGTTTTGGTCATTTGGTTAGGTTTTGAATCTTTTCTTTGTACTAGGGTTTTGTACATGAACTAACTTTGTCTTTTGTTTCAGGTTTGGACACTTATCATTGATGGTTGGATTTGTTCTCACTTTGTGAGACACAAAATGAATTGAGTTATGACTTATGTTTGTTTTGTAGGGTTTTAAGTGATGTGGTGAGCTCATGAGTTCATTTGAGTGCTTGGGCATTATGCATTGAATTGTGTAACTGTTGGAGAGTTTCACTGCTTATTTTCTGGTTTTATGACTGAAGTACTAACTGTTTAGTCTTTGTACAGGTACCTTAGTTGCTTGCTTGCTTTTGCTCTTGCTTGAGCATTGGATTATGGTTGACACACCACTCAGGTAGTTAGCTTCTTACTCCATGTAGTCTGAAGTCCTGTCACCTTTTTGGCAGGCATTTTGCTGGCAAGTCCTCCTTCAGAGGCTTTGTTTGTGTTTGTTTAAAATTGTGCCCAAAGACCTCCAAGGAGAGGCGTGTGTTATTTGATAATACCTCCAAGATAATAGGCAATTGACGGATAAAAGGGATTAGTAGTCAATCCCCCGTTATTCAGTGAGTCGTTCTTTATGCTCGCACTACGTGCTGATGCTTCTGAACATGTGCCCCAGATCTTTGTCCAGAGTCTGTCAAGTGGAAAAGGGTCCCACTTTCTGGATCCCCACGCTTTCTGTGTCATGAGCTCACCCTGGCCAGGGTTAAGAGCTATGAGGTCTCATCCTCATTTACACTTTGATTAGCTTCACCCTGACGTTCAATGTTAGTGGTTAAGAGCTACAGATTACCCCTTATAGTTTGGCTTGTTTGTCGAGGTTGATATGACCCCTCTTGACTAAAGCCCACCCATTGTTTGAGCCACTTGTATGGATATAGTGTGTGATGCTTGTTCACTTGTGTTGGTGTGTTTATTTGCTTTCCTCTTCTCATCTCCACTTTTGTAGGAGTCGTACGATTAACTTCTGAGGATGTTGAACGTATGTAGAGTTTAGACTTGAGTTGACTCGCGTCCAGGATGAGTCAAATTCTTGTTAGAGACCTCAACTTAGGGATGTTGATTGCATGACAACTATTAGGCTCGAGCTCTAGTCTCCCTATTAGTTTGTTGTTTCCCCGGTCTCTAGTTAGGAGAGTGTTTTACCCCTGGTAAGGGGAACTACGTCGCCCTGATTCTCATACCAGATGAGATACGTAGGCAGGAGGTTGTGAGCAATCTCTTCGGGCACCCTTTTCCTTTTTTGAGACTCTGTTTGTCTCAACTTAGGGATATGGATTGCATGACAACTATTAGGCTCGAGTTTCAGTCTCCCTATTAGTTTGTTATTTCCCTGGTCTCTGGTTAGGAGAGTGTTTTACCCCTGCTAAGGGGAACTACGTCGCCCTGATTCTCATACCAGATGAGATACGTAGGCAGGAGGTTGTGAGCAATCTCTCCAGGCACCCTTTTCTTTTTTTGAGTCTCTGTTTGTTTACCCTTTTCTTTGTTTCCTTTGGTGTGGGTACCCGTTTGTTCAGCGCGTGTGTGTGTTGCACGTTCACATCTTGGGGTTCATTTGTGATGGTTGTTATTACTTGGGGTTCACTTTGGTTACCTGTTATCTATTCGGGGTTCACTTATATTAACTTGGGGGGATTTCTTTTGTTACTCATATTGGAGTTCATATTGGGGTTCATCTTTAGGGTTCATTTGTGAAGATTGTTAATCACTTGGGGTTCATCTTTGGGGTTCATTTGTGATGATTGTTAATCATTGGGGTTCATCTTTGGGGTTCATTTGTGAAGATGGTTAATCACTTGGGGTTCATCTTTGGGGTTCATTTGTGACGATTATTATTCGGGGTTCATATTGGGGTTCATTTGTGATGATTGTTAATCATTGGGGTTCATCTTCGGGGTTCATTTGTGATGATTGTTAATCATTGGGGTTCATCTCGGGGTTCATTTGTGACGATTGTTATTCACTTGGGATTCATCTTTGGGTATTTGGTTACTTTATTGGGGTTCATCTTCGGTGTTCGCTGGTTAGCGTTTGTTATTGTTAGGAGTCGGATGTAAGTCCATGTATTGGCATTCTGTTTCCTTGTTTTTTTTGTTGTTAGGAGTCGGATGTAAGTCCATGTATTGGCATTCTGTTTCCTTGTTTTTTTTGTTGTTAGGAGTCGGGTGTAAGTCCATGTATTGGCATTCTGTTTCCTTTTTGTTGTTAGGAGTCGGGAGTAAGTCCATGTATTGGCATTCTGTTTCCTTTTGGGTGTTTCTTTTGACGTCTCAGCGTCCCTTTTTGGTGTTTTGTTTCGGCGTGCGTTAGCCGAGCTACAAGTGCTCTGATTCTCCTCTGGATAGAGAAGATACGTAGGCATAGGATGCGATGTCCTAGTGAGCATGTCCCCTTTCCCGAACTACATTGACTCTGATGTTTGTTTCTGACAAACTACGTAGGCCCAGGATGTGACATCCTGCCGAGTCCACTTCCTCCGTTTTCTTTCTTTCCCCCACCTGTTTATCGTTCCAGTTTGTACAGTTTCTTTGAGCAGTTTATTAGCAACAACCTTTTCCTATTCTTTGAGCTATCTTTCAAGCGTGGATCCCGTCGAGTACGGCGGACGTGAGGGGTGCTAACACCTTCCCCTTGCGTAACCGACTCCCATACCTTGTAATCTCTGGTCGTAAGACCGTTCCTTTCCCTTTCTTAGGTTAGTCCTGCGCTCCCTTTCCGTCATAGGATGAATAGCGTCGGTGGCGGCTCTGTATTTTTCCCGCCGGTTGTTTTTCGCGTTGCGACCGAAGCTCATGGCAATGTTTCCTCACTTAGGCTCAATGTTGGAATCCCTAGCACAAGAACACACACATTAAAAAGTTCTATCAAACAAATCAAGAATGAACAAGCAAGAGTTTAGAAATTGGTCCTTCCAAAGTTCTCTTTAGCATTTATAGCATTCTAAAGGCTCAATGCCTAGTTGCTCTTTGACTTTTATAGCACTCTAAAGGCCCAATGCCTAGTTGCTCTTTGACTTTAAATTTGCATAGGGGAAGTCCTAAAGTCTAAGTCCATTTGTCCATTTTTTGCATTTGGTCCACAACAATCAAAACAAAACACAAGCACAATAATATATACACAATTATGTGCTCAAGTGAGCAAAAGGCAAATTGCATTAACATAAACATGTGCTCAAGTGAGCAAAGAGCAAAAGCAAATGAATAATATGTACAAGAATAGTAAATTGCATAAATGTAAAGAGCAAGAATTAAATGTTAATAGTCAATGTTAGTAGTTAGTGTGCCATAAGGCAAATTTAGCGCTATGTTAAGCAATCGTAATTGGACTTATGTAGAAGTCACAACTATCTGAGGTCGGTCAATAATAATGTAGGCAACAACACAAGTTATAAGTCTTTATTAGTGAACCAAGTTCCAACAACTTGCCATGCCAAAAAGAGGGAGAGAAATGATCTTGTATTGGTTTAAGTTCTTTGCATTATTTAGAAAACAACCTATCCTTAATGCAAAGTCATTCACTTGATCAATTGATCAAGATGAATTAGATTTGAATCAAGGAAGATTAAGCCTCCCTAATCAATGTTAACTTATCAACCTTTAACTCATTGATCCAAAAGAAAAGGAGAAGAAGAAGAAGAAGAAGAAGAAGAAGAAGAAGAATGGAGATGAAGAATTAAAGTGTATGAAATGAAATGGAATGTGTCAATCTATTAATAGTTGACCAAAGACATTGAGGATCATGGTCAAACAATCAAAAACAGAAGTGGGATGAAGATTGGAAGTCAAGAAATAAACAAGATATTTTTGGCATTTTTAAAATTTGAAAATAAACTTGAATTAAAATATTAAAGAAAGGTCAAACGTCAAAATCACTTCAAATCAACTTTGAAAAGTCCAAGTGAATTATCCCATGTTCAACATGGTCAAACAAAGTTTGACAAAAAAATTCAGCATTTTTAAAAGTCGGAAACTATTTTTAATCAATTAAAAATGAATAAAAATAACCTAATTGAACTAAAATCTCAAATAAATCTCAAATCAATTAAAAAATTGATGAGAATATTTTTCATAGATCCATCATCATTCAAATAGGTTAAGAAAATATTTTTGTATTTTTTGAATATCAAAAACTATTTAAAATGAATTAAAAATAACCAGAAAAGAGAAAATTCACAAAAAATATCAAATGATAAAATAAAAAATATTAAAAATCATTTTTAGAAACTAGAATTAAAAAGAGAAATAATGCAATTGGTCCCATATTTTTTGGACCAATAATAAAAGAGATATGGATTTTTGAAATAAAAGGAAATAAAGAAAATAAAACCAGAAATTGAAAAATAGCAAAAATCAGGAAGCGTTGGATGGATCCTCATTAATTGACGTGGAGGATCTAATGGTCATGGCATGCGCGCGCACCAAAGTCCTCAGTCAATGCAACCACACACTGAATTAAAATAAGTCATATCATTGAAGGGTGGAGATTAGATCTGGGAATTGCATCCAAAGGCTCACATTCAATCTGGCAATGAGACGGTGGCCAGCGCCACCGTCTTCTCCGGTGAGCTCCGACGAAGCTCAAAAAATGCAGAGATGCAAATGTTCATTAAAATGGACGATCTAGGCACCGTTCGAAAGGTGAAAATATACATCACTCCTATACCACTCACTTCCACTCTAGATTCCTATTAAGAGAGAAATCAGAGATGGAAGCTTGATGGTGTTCATCATGAACTTGCTCGATTTCAAAAATTAAGCATACAGCAATGATGCCTCTATAGAGAGGACTTCAGACAACACAATATCAAGGCCAATAGATCAAAGAACAAAGATATTCGAAGCAAAAACCAGTTGATCCACACCTTTGGATTGTGAAGCTTTGAGTCCCTTTCCTTGGTTCCTTTTGCAAAACAGAACTTCAATGGATCAAATGATGAAGGTTTACGAACTTTAGATCTGAGAATTCAACCAAATTCAATTGAATTTCAGATCTGAATTTTTGAGAAAAATGAACTTAGTTCCTTTGGTATGGTTGAGGATTCACTCTTGAAGCATTTCAGGCGCCCTTAGGTTGGTTCATTATGAAGCATAGCACATGTATTTATAGCTGGAAATGCTGAGCAAGTGAGTTTACTCGTGTGCATGGCAAATGGATTTCTCCTTGCATGGGCTTATGTGATCATGTGAAAGGCCCAAGATCAATTTCATTTGCATGCTGATGCTCAAACAAGTTGAAATGGACGTGCAGTTTGCAAGGCATTGGCTTGTGTATGGAAGTTTAACATGAAATGCACAATTGGTCACAAAACTTCACCTCTTCGAAAATGCCACTTTAAAAATTGAAACATAGGCATGTGGGTAATGGTTGGAAAGGTCTTCCCATGAGGAACAAATGTTATGTTGAATAAAAACTCATTTGGAGTGTGGAAATTTATGAAAACAAGCCATGAAGTTCAATGCACAAAATATGCCTTTGAGAATTTTGTCAAAATGAAACAACTTCAAGCCCTTCTGTTTTGATGATGCAAGATTAAAATGGAAACACCTCCAACATAAAAGTTGTAGATCTTTTCAAGAAAATCAATTTGGACTTAAATTTTGCATCATTTGGAATTTTGATGAAGACGTTATGGGCACTTGAAGTTGGACTTTTTTCCATTTTAATGCATTTGGCCCAAAGTGACCTATAAAGTTTTGCATTATCACATGTATTTCTTTTGAGATTTTGAGATTTTTCTAAACATAACATTTGAAGTAGACATAATAAGATTTCTAATTCATTTGGTCCCACCTTAAAATCATGAAAAATGAGTGAGTTATGTTCTTGGGAAGTTGACCCAAAATTAGGGTTTCAGTCAAAATGACCTATAATGTCTTGGAATAGATGATGATCTTCCAAGCTTCAAAACAATTTTGGATGAACATGAAAGTTGTTAATAGTGTTCCTAAGAAAATGTTTTCTCTTAGGATCCTCTCCATTTGACCCACACATAAAACGTTAGGTCTCAATGCATTTCAAAATAGTTAGATGAATTGACTGATCAACTTCTCAAGTCCACCACTCATATCTTGATGAATTGATGATTGACGGCACTCAAATAAGTTCAAATATGCATGGAATGATGAATTAAAGAACTTCCCTTGATGGTATTTGACCATGGGTTGAGGTTGCTTCATGAGCAAGGCATTATTGATGATCAGATGAATTAGGGTTTCCTTGAGAGACAAACCTCAAACCCCTTGACTTGCTTTGATCAAAATGATGAATTGAGATACTAGGGAGGCATATTTGATGGATGATATCTTTGGGAACCATTGCCATGCTTGCTTTCATCTTCTTATGGCCACATCATTGCACAAAGGATCTCTTAGAAGTTCTTAGACCTTGTGATTGCTCAAGCTGCAAACCAGAAATGTTAGTGACATATTTTTGTGATTTTGGTTAGTAAATAAAATGAGAAAAGCAATGATATAAAATTCAAGCATGCTTGGTGATCTCAAACCACTCGCAAGAGGTCCCACCCAAAGGCAAAGGGAACCAAGATGCTCATGATCCTTGAGGCTTTGCAAATGCAATGTTATGGTGCCATGAGGGATCTTAGGGCCAAAATTGGGGTCTTACAGCTAGATCTGAGCCTTTGGTTTGTTGATTTCTTTGTTCTCCAGCAGTTGTTTCCCTCTTTTTGTGGATTGACCGAGGATTGTACTGATGATTCAAATTCTTTGTGACACCTTTGTATCCTTCGTGATCGTTTTGTTAGCATAATCATATATATGTATATATATATATATATATATATATATATATATATATATACATTCATATAATTTCATAATTGCATATTGGCACTATCGTATTTGATTGATTTGTCGATTTGAGATTCTCATTCTCTGTATAGCGGTACTTCATCCCTATACGAGTTCGGTGTCTGTCCTCCCTCAATTGTAGAGTGTCAGCCCCTTAGGCAGAAAGACGTTGACCTTTCTCCTCTTCCCCACTGAGTTGTTTCCTCGTGGATGATTATTACTTTAGTTTCCTTCCCAGTTGATTAACTGGATGGAATCACTCCCCTTGAGTTATGCCCTCATTGGGTTGAGTCTTGTTTGACTGTTTCTTTCTAGCTATTACCTAGATAGATGCTTTGAGTCTCCTAAGAGCTTATTACCTAGTAACTGGTAATATTATTCTTAGTTTGCAGTTTGTTACTTCTTGCCCAATACCCGACAAAAGTACCCCTGTTTTCCCAGCAGTGGAGTTCCCAGTAGATTCATTTGTTTCTGATTCCCCAGGAAGTATATCCTTGATATGTTCACCCTAACCGGTGACGTATATCTTTCTCTACCCTGCCTGAGTCTATCCTTGATATGTTCATCCTAACCAATGACGGATATTCTCATCTTTGGTGTTCTACCTAGTAAAAAGGTAGTTGTAATCCTTATTGTGTTTCCTAGAGAGTTAATCCTTGCTATGTTCATCCTAACCGATGACGGGTTTCCTTCTCTTTGTGGTATTCTACCCAACATTCGATAGTTATAAACCCTACTTTTTTCCCGCAGAGTCTATCCTTGATATGTTCATCCTAACCGGTGACGGATTTTCTCTTCGATGGTATTCTATCCAGTAACTGATAGATGTAATTCCTATTTTCTCCCCTCACAGAGTCTATCCTTGATATGTTCGTCCTAACCGGTGATGGATTTTCTCTTTGATGGTCTTCTATCCAGCATTCGATAGATGTAATTACTACTTTTTGTTCAGTTGGTTTATCCTTGACATGTTCATCTTAACCGATGACGGGTATCCTCCTTGACAATCCCAGGCAAGTCTATCCTTGATATGTTCATCTTAACCGATGACGAATTCTCTTCCCTGTTGAGTTTATCCTTGATATGTTCATCCTAACTGATGACGAATATTCTCATATTTGGTCTTCTACCCAATAACTAATAGTTGTAAATCCTATTTTCTCCATTTTTCCCCAGCAATGCTATTCTTACCCAGTAACCGGTAATGAATACTCTCTCCTGGAAATTCTCAGCGAGCCATCCTTGATATGTTCATCCTAACCGATGACGGGTGTCCTCTCTGTCAGATCTTTATTATCTCCTTACCCAGTAACAGGTAGTAGATAATAGATTTCTACTTCTTCTGTGTTGAAGTTTATTTCTTCCCTAGTCGAGTTGAGTGCGCGTTTCCTTAGTGAAATCGCTTTTCTTGCATGATTCAAGTACTTCAGTTTCATCCTGACTTACTTGTATCCCTTGTAGATGTTGTTATTCCCCGACTGAGTCTTTTCCATGTTTGTATGGAATTCCTCGAGTCCCCCAGCAGTTTTAAGTCGTAGCCCGGCCTACGCATAACCCCTTTATCCCCCAGAGTCTCTGCCTCCCCCGTGAGTTTTCCTTACGAAATGCATTATACTCCTGCAGACTTTTGGTCTCTCTGATTTCTTTTCCTTTGTGGCAATATTTCCCCACAGGGCATTAACTTTAGCATTCATATCATTTGCATCATGAGGTCTCTTAGGGACCAAAATTTGTTTATATGTTGTTATTTAAGCCCATTCTACTGAGTCGACATGAAGATTTTAACCTTCGCCTCCTCTGTTAGAATGTCCTTAAATAGGGGCAGCTGTAAGACCCCAATTTTGACCCTAAGATCCCTCATGCAATTTCATCATAAGCATTAGCATTGGGATCACACCTTGGCATCCTCCATACCCCTCTTTCATTTGGTTTGTTTTGGGAGAGATCACCAAGCACTATGTGATTGTATCATACTTTTATATCATCATTTTACTAACCAAAATACAAAAATATGTCTTTGCATTTGCCTAACTCTTTTGTAGGTAGGGCATGATCTCCATTGATCTATCAAGTTCATATCTAGGGTTTGAGACCCTCATGACAAAGAGCACAACCATGAATAGATAAGAATGTTTGCGAGCATCATATATGAGTCCCAATGACCTCTACATGTTATATTGATCAAGTATTCTTCAAGAGTTTGAGGGTGATTTGCCTTGGAAACCCTAGTTTGACTGGGTATCTTGAGTAACTTCTCTAACAAGCTATCTCACCAATTGATCAAATTTCTTAAGGTACACTTAAAAATTCATCATCTTATGCATATATGATCTACCATGAGCCTAAAAAGTCAAGATAATTAAAGGTTAGCAAGTTGGTTGATGGTGGTTGGCCTGATGAATTCATCTGATCAAAACTGGGTCTCCCTAGACCCTATCTCCTACACTTTTCACCATAGGAAAATGATTACAAGAGAAAAGTTACTCTAAATTACATTCCAACCAACTTTCATGTTGAGACCTAGAGCTATTTTTTCTTGGAAAATCATTTTCTATGTTGAAACATTATAGGTCATTTTGTCTAAACCCTAATTTGAAAGTCAACTTCCCAAGGCCATAACTTGCTCAATTTTTATGAGATGAAAGATTTACAAGTTGCACAATTAAATTTAAGATGTCTACTTCAACTTTGAGGTTTGGAGTGAGAGAAAATTCAACTTTTATGAGCATATGATATGAGGTTACATTATAGGTCATTTTTTACCTATACCATTGAACAAGTGATTTTTCCAAACTTCAAAAATGCATAACTCTATCATTATAAATCCAAATGGCATGAAATTAGTGACTATTTTGAATGACTTTGAACATATACAAATATGATGAAGACACTTTTCTCATTTGAAGTTCACATAAAAAGTTAAGCAAGGTGGAATATTGAAGTATATGGCTTGACACTTAAAAAAAAATTCAACATGTTGAAATTTCCAAACTTCCACCTCAAAATTCTCCATCTTCCAAGCTCCAAATGAAAAAGTGTTCAACATCAAACTTGTTCCCCTTGATCCAAGCTTTCCAAAGAACCCAAGTTCATGCATTTTGGACAAAGATTGCTAGGTATGCACATGGCTTTAACAGGGCTGCATCATTGGAAAGAATCAATTGCACAAACTTCAGTTCACAATGCCTTGCCATTCAAGCTTCATTCAGACATCAATTGGAATCATTTTGGACCTTATTGCATTGCATCATGGGCATGTACATGCCCATGCACTCGTGCCATCCACATTGCAATTATTGGACAGATTTTTGAAGTGTGCAAATATCATTCCCTTTGGCTATAAATAGAAGGCCTCTAAGCTCATTTGAACAACACTTTGCACGCCAGCTTTGCCCCCCATTGAAACCCTCTTATTCTAAAGGAAAACCTGATAAATTTCAATTTGAAATATGAGTTTGAATCTCAACTATTGGAGATTCAAGAACTTCAGAATCCAAAGCCTTACAACATCTCTAATCACTTCCTGCTAGCTTCTCAAGTGTGATCAGATTGTGGTTGGAGCAAGCAACATCAAGAACTGCATAACATTGAAGGTAATTTTCAGAAAACTTCATCTCTTTGATTCTCACTCAATTCTACTCAATTCTCTTGGATCTTTGGTTGTCTGAAGTCCTACCAATGTAGGCAAGAAGATTGAGTTGCTTAGACGTCAAATCGAAGCAACTCAATTGACACACCTCAAAATTCAACTCCTCATATCTTTCTATATATGTGGAGTTAGTTAAAATTGAGGTCAGATTCGTGCTCTATGCCATTTTTTCTTTCAGATCATGTCCTCTTTTTTATTTTGGTGATGGTTGAGGGTGGACCAGTCCGGTGAGGTCCACCAGAGAAGAAGACCGGAGTTACAACTTCGACGATGTGTTGGCATCTCTCCAGACCACGGGATCCTTTTCAAATGTTTTAATCTCACGTGTTGGTTCTGATTACCATCCCTGTGGCACATTAACTTAAGTCCATGGTGGAAAGCGCGTTCAGGACCACTTGATCTGCCACCTCAATAAATGAGGGAGATCAAGTGGTCCACGTTTTTTGCTATTTTCTGATTTTCATTTTAATCCTTTTATTTTCATTAATTCATATTAATTTTAATATTAATCCAAAAAATATGAGAGTTTCACCAAAAAAATTCAAATAATTTCCTCTTTCATATTTTGAATTAAAATTATTTTTTGGATCATTATAAATATTTTTCATGATTTAATTGATTTTATGATTATTTTTAATTGTTTAAAAATACTTTTAAATCTTTAAAAATTCTGAAAAAATTTTCTCCAAGGTCCTTTGACCTTGTTTGACCTATGATAAATCTCATGGCCATTTCTTTGGTGTTTTGATGAGGTTTTAGGAATTTGACAAACCATATTTAATTTAAATGCATTATTTTAGTATTTTAAATTTGAATAAATGTCAATTAGTTGTGATGACCATTTGTGATGACTTGTTTGAGTTTGACTCTTGTTGTTGGGCCTTGGTCAAGGTTGATTTGACTTTGTCAAGTTAATATCATTGGATTTTAGGGATTGATGGAATGTACATTCCATCTCCCAAAATGAATGGATGATATTAATTTGGTAAAAGTCCTCATTTGACCAATTTGAGTTTTGATCCATTCCCCTCCTCTTCATCTCATTCTCATTCTTTATGCATTCATCTCATTTGGCTTATGATATCTCAAAGTCCTAAGGCTAGTTGATTGAAAAATCAACATAAGTATGGATGAGATTATGCCACCTCTTTTGCATATTCTTTTTGTGTGTGGTATGTTTCATGAGCATAGTCCATTATACTATGTCTCTAACATGCATTAACACCAAAAGTTTATTGCCCTGCCTCAAATAGTTTTGACTTCTACATAAGTCCAATTACGATTGCTTAACATAGCACTAAATTTGTGACATAAAAGGCATAGCATTCTAGTTAGTGAGATTGTAAGTCTCCCCTCTTTCATGGTATTGTGTGGAGACTTGGCCTTTTTTCCTTCCTTTGGAAGATGTCTTGGCTCAAGGATCCATGCTTGTGATAAGTGGGTTGAGTGTTCTCCAAAGAATGACTTAAAAAATGAAAAGCAAAAGCAAAAAAATACTAACTTCTAACTCATTAACAACTAACTTTTAATTTCAAGCCATTTACTTTAATGTCATTTAATTTTAGTCTTTATTCATTTGCCATTATTCATACCATTCTAATTGTTTATGTTAATGCAATTTTCACTTTGTCCACTTGGACCATATTGTGTGATATATTCTATTTTGTGTATACTTTGTTTGTTTGTGTGCTCTTTGACCATTAATGTACATAATAACAATTAAAAACCCTAAAAAACTTTTGTGTGGACTGTTGGCTCGATCTTGGACAAATAGACTTAGAACTTAGGTAACATTCCTATTCTAAAGGATTTGGCAAATGCCAACTTTTTATGAAACCAAGTGCTTGCAATTTGAAACTTCATCTGATACATCATTCAAGATCCCTTTGAGTTCATCTGCAACATGATCATTATGAAGCTGTTATTTTGAACCTGTGACTTGTGGAATTCATCTGTTGCATGGGCTAATTTGAAGAAGATCATGGAGTGGCTAAGCTTGGATGTGGCTATCTTTGTTTGATGCCTTTGCTCTTCAAGATTGATATAATTGTGCATTTGTGTGTTGCTTGATTCAAAATGTCCAAGGGAATTTGGGTTTCTATAAGACATTCTTGTCTATTGGATTGCTACCCATTAGTCAGATCTTTTCAACCCTTAACTTTTAATTTTGTGCATAGGATTAGTCTCTTCATCTTCTCCCCATTTCTTTAATTTCAAAATCTCTCCCTCCTTTTAAAACTTTCTTTGTTTGAACTTATTTTGTTCTAAACTTTGACCACTTTGCAAACTAGAAACTTTGGCCTTATGTCATTGCATTTTGTAACTTCTTTTCTTAATCAAATTTGTAAATAAACTTAACTATACTTGACTTAAACATTCAAAAAGCCAAAAAGAACTAACTCATTCAAATCATTGTTAGGCCTTTGTTCCTTTCAAACTTAATTTTTGTTAAAAGCAATGGATCCACTTTGAAATTTGTATCACGAACTACGTGGTTTTAATCCCTCATTTTTTTGTTGGTATGTAGGCACAAGTCTGAAGGTCTTGTCAAACACAAAAATATAATTAATGAATTCTTTTCTCATCCCCCCATTCTATTTGTGTGTAAACATCATTTTTGTACCAAATACATATGCACACAAAAAGGGCTCCCTAGGAGTACCTAGGACACTTTGGATGTTAACACCTTCCCTCTGTGTAACCAACCCCCTTACCTGTAATCTCTGACATTTTATTAGTTTTGATTTGAAAACTTCTTACTTTTGAGTTTTGTTCGTACTTTTTCCCTTTTCCCTTGGAAACAATAAAAGCACGGTGGCGACTCTGGTTTTATTGATCTCTAGCTTATCCATAGCTTGATGATCATGAATTTACCGCTACAGTGAGGTCAACAAATCGGATAGTTATGCTATCATTACAAGTTGGAATTCATGTAGGACATCATATCTACTAATCGGAATCCGGTTAAGATATCAGAATAGGCATAATAGATCTGATCTCCTAAAAATTGAGAATGATTCCATCAGTACAAGTCAGGCCCGATGACAAGGCTCGGACGCCATTTGAAGGGTCACAAGAGACGGTTACAATATGATGCATTATGGCAGAAAATTATAATTGTTGAAGAGGCGGCCATTAAAAAGCAGTTATAAGGGGCAACATACGTTATTGATATGAGAATTCATGAAAAGGGTATTAATTGATAAAAGGGATGTGTGACCAATGAAGACAACAACTAGTGTTCTTTAATTGGTAAAAGATGTATATATTACTTTTAATATTTCCTATCCGAGAAATGTCAGAAAAGGGTATTTCGTTTCATGATGTATGTATATTTTCAAAAGACATACTCAAGGACATCGAATAAAGAATTGATAAATCTAAGACAATGAAATCTGAGGAAGAGCAAAATAACTATCATGAAAAGGACAAGAATGAAAATCCAACCAAAAAGGATGATCGTCAAATCAATAACTTTCTTGGATACATTACAAATCATACTATCGGGTACTTTGTTAAAGTAAAAAGTGCTAAGCGCGTTGATATCAAAAGGTTTTGTGACACGTTTTGCATTTATTCCAACTTTCGTACGAGAGTTCCTTGTGGAATGCACGTGCATCCTCCGTCATTCCTACGACGAGGTTATATCTTTTCAATTTTTCGCTTTGTAAGTAAGTCATTTCTTTTATCTGTTTATTCTTCAAAGGTATATGATGTACTTTATTTATGATACATGTTACGAGTGTCCATTTCCAAAAATTTCAGTTGATAACCATTGTGTGTTTCAATTTACATGTTTATAGTGACCTTATTTTAGTATCTTCACATGTATTCTATAATGTTAATATTTAATGCTTACATTTGTGCGTTTGAATGTCAATGGCTATCAAATCATGAAAAAAACATTATTTGCATGTGTCTCTAAAAGATTCTTCATGCATGTTTCAATTCTAGTATTTCAAAGTCAACCCAAATTTGTATGTTTTAATTTTTTCACTAGTTGCACCTCACGCGTCAACTCATGTTTCATATAGGTCGGCTCATAAAAATGATTTTCATAACTTTTCAAATTTATTTCAGTATGTGTCGACACATGTGTCGAGTCTGTCGACCCATGACCTGTTTAGGTTGACACATGCATCCAACAGGTCGGCTCATAGCGCATTTTTGAGTCATTTCTCTTCATTTCTCATTCTCTCGTCGTACATGCATTCAACTTCACACCTCTTCATTTCATCTTGGGTCTAGAAACATTTTAAATTATCATTAATTCCTCCATTATACCTCTTATATTCCTTCAACATAACTCATCCAATCTCCATTTACCAACATATCATTGTGCCTCCTCATTCAAACATCATATTCCCTCTTCTCTAAAATTCTCATTATCCTCATATTTCAAAGCACACACAAGTCCTTAAAACTCCGGATTTGCATTCATTTTTAGTTTTCATTGTCATCTTTATGTGTTTTAGTATCTCAATCTTTGATTTGGGTTTATGAGTACCCATATATCTCTCAAACAATTTCACTTCTCTTTCACACATACTGTCGAACACTTGGCGTGCTAACTCTGTTTGAGTATTTCTCTATGGCACCAAAGATTGCAAGAAATAAGGGTAATCTTAAGGGTAATGGAAAGTCTACCACGTCCTCTAGGCTTCCAGAAACTGCATTTTCGTTAGTTTCTTCTACGTGTGTTGAGGAATTTGAAGAGAAACATAGAAATCGTCTTGTTATGAAGCAGCATGTTTGGAAACCTGTCGTTGTTGGCTGCTTGGACATTCTAGAGGTTGTTCATCTTGTCGAGCATTAGAAAATCAACTACTTCTTGAAGCTTTCACAAGATTACAATGAAGACCTCATTTGTGTGTTCTACTTCGGGTTGCACGATAGATGTGGCTCCTCTTTCAAGTTCACATTAGGTAATAAGGTTTATGATTTTACTGATGATCTTTGGAAGTATCTGTTTGGAATTATTATTATTAGTGTCGATGTTGAACTGTTAGTGACGGATACCAACCTTCATCGTGATTTTAAATGGAACATTAATCTAAATGAGTTGCTTAAGGATCCACGATCCGATGATTGCTATGATAGCATAACAATAGGTCAGTTGAAAATGGTTCCTCGCATTTTTCTATGGCTTGTTTCTTACATGTTGTTCCCAAAGAATGGTGGTTACTCAAGGATTGACAATGCTGAAATCCACCTTGTCTACATTCTTCTGAATAAAATTCAGATAAATTAGGCAAACTACTTCGTGTCCCGGACGTTTGGCATCAAAGAATGTAACAAAGGTACTTCATTTTGTTATGTTTCTATGATTGCCAAAATCTTAAACTACTTCAACATAGGGATGCCAAATTTTCAATATAGAACTCCTAGTATGGATCAAGAGTTCTCCCAGTGCACTTTGACCAACATATGATATTTTGGGGATGAAAACTGTCGGGTGTATTATTTTCATGTTAGCAAGAATGGTAGGAAAATCTATAACTTTGACAACCCTGCAGAGTTTGTTGTTGTTGTTGTTGAGCCTTGTGTGGTTGATGATCAACCTATTGGTGCTCCTCATGGTGTTCCTCAAGGTGATGTGGTTATGCAAGATGTTGATCATGAGGAAGTTCAAGAGAGTAGAATGGGTGTTGAATATGGAAATCAGTCTTCCATTATCATTATGCTTCAAAACATGCAGGTTAAGCAATATAAGCGTTACAAGGATGATTTTCAGAGGCGAGATGCTTTTGAGGCAACTCAAATGGAACGATTTTGTCTCATTCAAGGGCACATGACAACACAAGACACCAACTTTGGAGCTTTTTCCTTTTATGTGACTAAAAAGCTTGTCCTATGCATAATGAGATGGATGTTAATCACGCTGCTACAATTTCCAAGATAAATCACATGATTTCTGCTCAAATAAGAATCACTACCACTATGCACAATTCTACCGAGAGATGTGTGATTTCTTGGATCATCACTTTGGAAATGATGGAAAAGGTTGGCATCATGGAGTGAGGCCAATGCCTAGGGGGCATGGAGGATGTTGAAGTGATGAGCTTTTGTGTCTTTGCGTCAAAAATCTTTTGGAGCATTTCTATCATGCATTTCATATTTTGATTCATCATGCATTCTGTGTTTTTCTTTTGGTTTGTTTTGTCCTTAAGCTTATGTATTGACAATTTTATCACTTGTTTCAAGTGTGAAAATGGTTTGGTTATGTGTATTGGTTGTTGTATTACACTATTATAATGTTGTTTAAATTGCCTTTCTATTTATGATGTGTTCACTTCAATTAGTGTAACTTCACATATGTAGTGTATATGAGTGCACGTTGTTTCTTTGCAAACGCCTCTGTGTGATTTTGGTATATGGTATATGTGATACGTTGTATCTATGTGATACTTCTAATGGCTTTTTTTTGTGTTTTCAAAGAGTGAGAAGCATATGCAAGCTATGAAGCTATGATGCACACATTCAAGGGGAGCCTTCGTGAAGACATCAAATGCATTGTCATAAGTTTTCCCATCATCAAAAGGGGGAGTATGTGAGTGCTCCTTCCTTTAGAATTATTTTTCATGATGTATAAATTAGGATAATTTAGCATTTATGTAAATTTGACGGTATTCTATGAGTCTAAATGTGCATCTTAGTATTAGGTCAATTAGGAATGGGTTAGAAAAGGTTTCATGAATAAAAAAGTAGTTTTTATGTGAAAAACAGGTATATGTATCGACACATACATTCTATGAGTCGACACATGTGGATCATTTTTAAAGGTTGTAGCATTATGTTTAATATATCGACACATAGAGTATTTCAGGTCGACACATAGAAGAAAATTTGTGTACTTCTATGAGTTGACACGTATGAGTTATGAGTCGACACATGCATGTCATTTTTAAATCTTGTAGCTTTTTTTTGATGTGCCTCATGTGTGAGTCAACACACACATAGAATGAGTGGACGCATGACTTGCATATGTCGGCACATGCATTAAAAATCTTGAAAAACAAATCATTTTTTATAAACCTCTTGCACTCCTTTTGCCCCACATTTGCACACATATATATACTTCATACATGCATTATTTTCAAGGAGTGGATTTTGAGAAAACCATATATGAAACCAGGAATCTCAAAGAGTTATCTTCATCTTCAACCTAAGTTTTATACATACACATAACAAACTACACATAATCATTTTTTGTTTAGGTGTCATCTAAAATTAGTGTTGATAACGTCCAATTTAGATTGTTGAATAATAAATTGGGTTGAGGAACTTTGGAGGTTTCAAATAAGAAAACCAAGATGGGGTTTTTCTTCAAGATCAATTAGGGATTTAAATGTTTTGGACAAGATTACGCAAGTTGGATTCGATCGAGTGAAAGCTTTGACGAACGAGGGTTTCTTGCAAAGGAGTCACATGAGATGGTGAATCATATTAGTAAATCTTGGGTTACAATAATTCATAATTTGAATTCGATTGAGTGAAAGCTTTGAAGAATGGGAGTTTCTTGCAAAGTAGTAGCGTGATACGGTGGATCAAATTGGTATTGTTTGGTGACTTGATCAAGCTCAGATCAAGGGAAGAGAAAGTGTTAGAATCAACATCAAACATAGGGTTTGTAGGGTTGCATTGCTACATTTCTCTTATAAATGACTTTTGCAAAGTAAAATTAATTTCACTATCTCAATTCGAGTTCGAATTGAGGGCAGACGTACATATAGCGAGGTTGATTGGGGAACTACCTAAACAAATACTTGTGTACTATATATATATATATATATATATATATATATATATATATATATATATATATATATATATATATATATATATATATATATATATATATATATATATTTATTTATTTATTTATTTATTTATTTATTTATTTTACTTTTCATTGGCAAATTGTTGAATTCTTCGATTGTGCGATCAATACGTTTTGTGAAACTTTTTCATAATCTTTTGAAAAAGATTTTGTTGAGTTGATCACTCATCGCAACTTTATGAGTCTATAGGATTACATAACTGTAAGTGTACAGTCTATCGTGTAATTTTAAAAGATATCGATCCCATAGAGACCCAACTGTCAATCTATCATTTCTAGTTGCTACGGTGTTTATCTAAGGCGAATGAATTAAGCAAAGGAGAGATGAAATAAATAATTTTAATAAATTCATACAAATAATAATGGGATGTGGCTCTCATCAAGCGACAATACTCTGGATTGTTTCTAAATAGGATTACTGTACGGGGAAATATTTTCTACTTTGAAAAGAATTTAATTGAACAGGAACTCTCGCTTTTGCGTGTTCATAACCGAATTTGACTCTCTGATTTATACCGTCCACTGTCATGTGTGACCGGCGCTTATTGCGTTAAAGTAGTAAATCCTATTTTAAGAAATTAGACTCTTTACTCAATTGAAAAGTAATTTTGATTGAAAGTTTAACTTAAAAGGGTTACAGGCTTTCGCTCAGGCAACCGGATCCTAAATCTATAAATGCGTCCGGAAATAGTTTTAAAACCTCTTTCTAGAAATATTAGACTTTCCTAATCAATTAACCAAATGCTTTCGCGGTATTTGTTAATAAAAAATAAACCAATTTTATTTTTTAATGTCTGCCAGTTTTCGATTTTACCTGATGTTTTCACGGCTCTACTTTAGTGACCGACTGAATTGAGTTCAAAAAAATTATATTAAAACTAAAACAGCCCACAATTGTAATCCTAAAGAAACAACAGTTAGAGTACCGCCAAATGACGGTCCTCACATCCCAGCATCAATAAATTAGTTGGACATGTTTATGACAAAATAAAAACATAGATTTGAAACTTAAAAGTAAACATTTTGGAAAGGTAATTGAATTGAAAAGAGAGGTTTAGAAATTGGTTTTGAAAACGAAATAACGACAAGAACATGCAATTAACAAAAGTAAAGCAATACGGTGCGAGAAGTAAGACTTGAAAATAAAAGAAGAAGTATGAGACGAGGAAAGTAAAGTGCGAGTAAATAAACAAAGTGATATAATAAAAATTCATAATATATTAAAAACCTGCTCCAAACGGAGGCTTGAATCTGGTACAGAATATATTGCTGAAGACTTCTAAAGAAATATAAATGACGGCAAGATTAAACTTCGACAAAATAAAGTGCTCCAAACTTCGTACAAACTCAATGCTCTCTGGTGCTATAACCCCTCGATGTGACAAGTTATAACTTTAATCGGTAATTCTAGTACTTAAGATTGTTCTAAACTTGGATGGTTTGAAAAATGAAGCTTTTCACCTATTTATAGCGTTTCAAGGTCTAAAATATCAAGTGGGAGGTTTCTACATTCGTGGGAGAGAATATAGGAGTGCATGGGGTGAGTAGGAGACCAAGCAAGCCCACTTTCCAACCGTCTGGCTCTTACAAAGGATGGTGAATGCCACCTTCCCAAAATATGGAAGAATTGGTCAATTGGTTGTTGGTGAGTGGGACACGTCATCCTTCTTATGGTTTTCTCCATGGCGAATGCCACGTAGGTTGCCTTGAGTTTAAATTCCCCATTTTTTCTCTGTTTTGCATCTGAATCGCTTTGTTTCTTTGCACATGGCTCCTATATGGTCAAATACCTGAAATACAGACAAAATACTCACATAACACTGAAAATAGAGGTAAAACAATAATAAAACATGTACAAAACGAGTCAAAATAACGATGTAATTTGGTGTTATCAAACTCCCTCATACTTGTATATTTGCTTGTCCTCAAGTAATAAACCAACAAGATAGATGGAATTAAGCACATTCTTGAAACAAAGACATAACATACTCCTAATCATACGTGGATGTTTGGCTATCACTAGATTGATAGGTACTAATTACCAACGACAAGGATACTGTAGGGACACAAATCCACATTTTGCGGTTAAAAACTTATTTCTCATGCAAACCTATTAGAATCATGCTCTGATAACTCAACCTAGGTTTCTTTGTCCTTTTTCATTTTATTTCATTCTCGCGCAATTACATTAAGTCCGTTATCTAACACACATTGAGGAAATATGTTAGTGATATGTGATTTATTTTTGCCAACGGGGTTCTGGTATCACAAACGGCTCACCCCTATTTCCATATTGCAGTTGCGGGGGATCGGATCGTAATCTACCCTGCCAAGTTCAGAACCAGAGACCTTTGAACCAACCAATAACAGGAAATTTATTATATTTTTATTTTATTTTTTTTTTTAGATTTCAGGAGTTTTTAATCTAGCATCTAAGTGGTTATACCTCCCTTCCAACCGAAGTCATGGGGGATCAAATCGTAACCCGCCCTACCGAGTTCCGAGCCAATCACCTCAGGACCAACTAACGATTGGTATTTATTCATCTTATTATTAATTTGGCTCAAAATCACTTGCCTATTTTCATCGACCTTCCTACTTAGTGTGTGTTTCAGGTGGTGTTGAGTGCTGGTATAAACTACTTAAGGGTACTTACAAGGATCAGAATTTAAGGTTTTGCCATAAAAGGTATTCAAATTGATTTTGCATATTCGGAAGTTTAGAGTGTCGGGACAGTATCGATATTATCGAAACTTTCCCAAGTCTCTCTAGTAAAGCTTCTAGGTTACGATAACCTATATACTTTCGGAGTGTTATGTGATGAATCAAGAAGAATTTTTTTTTTGTTTTGGCTCAAGAAGATAGGAAAATTTAATAAACAGCAAAAACCATGCATAAAGACTCGACAGCATATGCAATGACTCGGTGAATAAATTAAAACTAAAAAATAAATCCTAAGCAATTATACTATAAAACACTAAATCTACCTAGAAAGCAGGGAAAGGAAAATAGGGGAAATAATCAAAACATGCATTAAAGATTCGAAAAAACGAGCAAAAATCCAAAGGTGCATAATGGAAATGAGTAAAATAACTCCAAAGAAATAAGTCTGCAAAGAAAAAAATCTAGAGTAAATCTAATAACAGTGAAAATAAGTTCCTCCCCCATACAAGAACTAAGCATTATCCTCAATGCTTAAAATTTTACAGATGGAGTAGAGTTCTTTGGTAAACGTGGTCCATTTGTTCCTGCATAGAATCCATGGAATAGTGGATATCGTAACTGAGAGTTGAGATGTCAGTTCAGATGGTAGTAAGTTCAGCGGTATGTGGATCAGGATTATTGGGTTTAGCCAGAGGTGATGAAGGGTGTTTTCAATAGAAGATGAGTGGTACTCTTCTTGAGTTCCCAAAAGGTATCGCCAGTTGTCACGATTATGTTTGTTAGTCCTTTCCAGGTTTAGGATAGTGAATTGGTGTATTGGTTTGTAAAGGAATATAATCTTAAAGGTATCGGGTCCTTTTTGCCTCACTAATCCTCTATTCAAGCAATGCTCAATGTTGATCAGGTTATAACCACATAAAGGTTCTAGGTGTGCAACTCGGTTGCGAATGTAACACCCTTCTAAATACCCCAAAATATTTAATTAAAATAATAACATATCAATCAGAGTAATTATGCCCCGAAGGGTGTCACACAATCATTTCACAACAAATATCAAAATATCCTGTCATGCTCATTTATTAAATCAAAATAAGACTCTTTTGCATAATTCGCAGCGGGTACAAAACAATCGACATTCAAATCATGTACTACATTACATGTAGAGTTGAATCAACAACTAAATGAAAACATAGTCAAACATTCCCTCCCGATGTTACATCTACCAGAGCATGACCCACTAAGGACGACACTAGACTCCATAGCACTAGCTTCTACTCAACTCACTGCTCGTCACCTGAAAAATAGATGTAAGGGTGAGTTCCTCAATCAATATAATAAGCATTATACAACATTATGTAATGTTAAGTAAATACGCATTTATTCACCCTAACCAGACTACACACTCGGCAACGGCAGTACCAACTCAAACATCATACCCAACAATAACATATAGCATATGTATAATCTCAAACCATACTCAATCATCAACAACACAACACATAATAACCATATAATACTGGAATGCATCCATTCATATTATATGCCATACATTCATTATGCAATGAGACTCAACATATGCGGTACCGACTATTCTTGAACATACAGTTCAAGCTCACCGATCAAATCCAGATACGGCTACTAAGCTCACTAGTCCCACTCATTTGAGATCTAATGACTCACTCACCAGTTCCTCACCATGGGAATTAGCTACAGCCCCGAAGGCTAGACTATGCACACTAATCATCTAGCATGCAAACATCAACAACAAACCCACCATGGTTCACTCACTAATTCCTCACCATGGGAATTAGCTACAGCCCCAAAGGCTAGAATAAGCATGCTAATCACCTAGCAATGCAACAACAACAGCAACAATTCAAGAATAGACATAAGCTCACACTCTAAGCCATAAAACAGTCTATTCACAAATGCATACATAACTGATACATTCACAGCATCATGCTTATCATCACACATCATTAATACATTTTATCACAAAAGCATATCACATCATGCCACATAATCAAATACAGTATTAGCACATTCTACTAATACCTATACTACTCAAAACAACGGGAAATGATCCCTGCTACATCATACATCAGCTAAGTACATCACTCAGCCTAAACAACCAAAAACTGCACAACAACAGCACAGAAAAATCACCATTCTGCCCATACGCGTATTACCTATGCCCATACGCGTATTGCCCATTCCTGACCAAGTCCATACGCGTATTGGCCATTCCCATACGCGTATGCTACGCGTATCACTTCCCCATACGCGTACCACCAGAGACCATTTCACGTTCAAAATTTCATCTTCCTCATCCATACGCGTATTGCCTAGTGCCATACGCGTACCAGCCATCTCATACGCGTATTGCCTAGTGCCATACGCGTATGACCAGAAACCAGAACTCTCAGATCTGCAATGGCTTTCTCTGCTACGAGATCTACCCAATCCAACCTTCCTCAGTCCAATTTCTACACAGAAATCGTTCATATTTTCAACACAATTCATATCTTATTCGATTACACAAAATCTGACACTTTTACATCTAATTCCTACGAATTCTTTCTCAATTATACCTCAATTTCGTTTATCCAAAAAGTTCACAAATTCATCATACATCAATCAAATCAGAGGTAAAACAATGGTTATCACTACCCAGTACATATTATCACATAATGCCCTTTAACCAATGATAAACCCCCCTTACCTGAGTTAATCCAGAAATCTCTGAGCTCCAAGCTTTTCCTCTTCTCTTGCTCTGCCTTTTTGCCCTTTTTCCACTTTCAACCGCTTCTCTGTGTTTTCCTTTTCACGTGCAAACCCTTTTTACCCAAAAATGGGACTTTTTATTATTCCAACTTATTTTATTCCAATAAATAATTATCCCAATAATTATTATTCCAAAATAATAATAATAATAATTCAATTATCTAATTAAATTAATAAACATATTATTAACTTAATTTAAATAATTATTATATTATTATCGGGGTGTTACAGCGAAGGCCTAAAGCTATGGCAATATGGGTGATCATACCA
Source organism: Lathyrus oleraceus (assembly GCF_024323335.1). NCBI lineage: Eukaryota > Viridiplantae > Streptophyta > Magnoliopsida > Fabales > Fabaceae > Lathyrus > Lathyrus oleraceus. Next base: position 645,654,537 of record NC_066583.1, read on the forward strand.
TCAACATAAATGTTCTCGACAACCTGGGTGGCTACTTTGGCTAAACCCTCCACCAAGAAGGCAACAAAGTGTACTGAGCGGGACTGGAAAATACTGAACATGAGAAATACTTCTTCTTTACTAATTGGTCCAATATTTCCAGCTTTTCCAAAAATGGTTTGGGCCAGAACCATTTGGAAATACCTGATGGCAGGGTTATGGATAAGAGGGAGTTTCATTCTTTCATAATCAGGAGGATAATCTCCAATAACGCTACCCTAGAAAAAATCTAGTTCCCATTGCATATCATCACCTACTGGTACCTCGGTGTAGGCTTGGGGTCCATACTGAAATGCTAAGAGTCTGGATGGCTCATCATGTGTGAGTCAGTGTTCCTTCCCAAAGATTCAGAAGGTAGGAAAGCCTTAGACTCGGTATATTCCTACATGAGGGTTGTAACGGTAGGAGCTTAGGAACTCCAATGTCAGGTTCTTATAGGTTGGGTGTTTGTGCACAGATAAATGGTCCCAACTGAGCTGGTTAAACATGTATTTCACACTATCACAGAGACCTAAAGCTATTAAGCTAGGGAAGTCAGGGTATCGGGTTGGTGAAATGGTTATTTCAGCTAAAACTTTATATCATTCTCTTTGAGCTCCTTCTCTGAAATTCACATGCATGTTATTTGCATTCTCCATTTCTAAATGGTTAATAGGAAAAGTTAGTCTGAGTTAGACTTGTAACGTAATTAATCAAAAGTTAGTCTTGTTAGTAGGAGTAAAATAAATCATCGTTATACAAAGAAAATAAAAGTGCAAAAATAAAAGATTGACAATGAAACTGTTGGTTGCCTCCCACGCAACACTTTGTTTAGTGTCAATCAGGTTATTTGTGTAGCAAATGGTGGTTCGGTTAAGTCATGGCGAGAATAATAGGTAGGTACATCACCGTTGGTGTAATGTTTCAGTCTTTAGCCGTTTACCATGTAAGGACCAGTTGATTGGCTCTTAATCTCAACTGCACCAGATGGCATGACCTTTGTGACTTCGAACGGTCCAGTCCATCTGGAACGTAACTTACCAGGAAATAGGCGTAATTTAGAGTTGAATAAAAGTACTATATCACCTACACGAAACTCTTTCCTTGTGATACGCTTGTCATGTCATGCCTTGGGTCGTTCTTTGTAGATTTAAGCATTTTCATAGGCATCGTGTCGGAGTTCCTTTAATTCCTGGATATCTAACATTTGTTTGTTACCAGCTTCTAAAGAGTCCATGTTTAGGGCCTTAATGGGCCATTAGGATTTGTGTTCTAGTTCAAAGGGTAAGTGACATGATTTCCCATAGACTAAATTGTAGGGTGTTGTCCCTATAGGGGTCTTATAGGCGGTCCTATAAGCCCATAATGCATCCTGTAGTCTAGAGGACCAATCTTTTCTGAAAAGTGAGACAGTTTTTTATAGAATTTATTTTATTTCTCTGTTTGATATTTCTACTTGTACATTGGTTTGTGGATGATAGGGTGTAGCTACTCTATGTCTCACGTCATATTTATTTAAGAGTTTTTATAAAATTCTTGAAATAAAATGAGATCCAATGTCGCTTATAACTAGGCGAGGTGTTCTAAACCTAGGAAATATGTAGTTCTTAAACATCCTAATTACTACTCGTGCGTTATTGGTAGGTGAGGCGATGGCCTCTATCCATTTTGACACGTAGCCAAAAGCAACGAGTATGTACTTGTTTCCCATAGATGAAGGGAATGGACCCATAAAATCAATACCCTAGATGTCAAAGATTTCTACTTATATGCCAAGTTACTGAAACATAAAGGTGTATATAAAACTAACAAGGACTCTTGTAAACCCTATCACTCTAAAATATTCAATGGGAATGTTTGCTTTCTAATGTAGGTTTGACCTCCTTATATAGAAAAATAACTTGGGCTTTTTCCTTGTGGGTCTGCGGTTACTTTCGTCCAGAAGCTTTACACAATCTGCTGGATATTTGATTTTCTCCTTGAATCCAACAAAAAGATATGATTTAATTTGTTACAAATTTAAATTTAAATCCCTTTTAAATCCAATTTAATCTTCACAGTTGTCCAATAAATCATATAATCATATTTCTAAGCCAATATCAATAAAACATAATTAAATCTTCTCAAAAGATTCTCTTAAAACGCAGCAATTTGGCACCTGTTGCACAATGCCCAGATGTCGTACCAACATTTTGGAGCATCGCGTCCATCATGTGTCCGTTTTGCAGTTCCATACAACTTTAGCAAGCTAGATCAATCTTGAACACTTGGATACATCTCCAAGGTGTTATTTTTCTAAATACAGCCAATCCACTAGGAACAACAATGTCGACTAAGATGGTTTGATTGACCTATCAGATGAGTTGATACATGGGGTATTTTAATGCCCATGATGACTTCTTGGCAAGTGTACCAATAATTTCGAAGTAATAAAAATATCGAGTCCACAGGGACTGCCTTCAAGCAACAAAAAATGTGTATAATGTATAAAATCTTATTAAAATGGGGGGTTCTAGTTTCAGAGCAGAATGTAAATAAACAATTAAACAATATCACAAAAGTGGACAGGTTGTGTTATAGAATCCCATATTCCTCTATTGTTGATGTTTGATGCCTTGTATGAATGATCTTATCACTAAAATACCACGGTGAATTAACCAAACCGTTATAGTTGATCCCTCATGAAATAAATCACTAACCACTACTCAGAGCTTTCTATCCCTAGTCTGCCAATGTAAGCAGGGTTAGGCGATGTATAGAACGTTAATTCTTTATGTTGCTACTTGAAGTCTCATATCCCTATGTGCCCAAACATTGACGAGTACTCAACATGTCTCTCAATTCATTATAACTCACTTAATGGATAGGGTGATCTCTCAATTAACATGCATAATCAATTATACTTAGCTTGAGTGTGTTCTAATAAATTTCATCATCGAAATCACAACACACACATTAGAGGTCTTTCCCGGTTGTAACTTGGCTTATGTTTGGGTAGGATATTTTGAGGAAAGTAGGTTTAAACCTTTTGAGTTAGGTGTCTAGTTCTCCTTCTATCATCATACGTCTTTGTTCCTTTTTAACGGTAATAGAGAGTTTTGGTCCTTCTCGTAATATCATTCTTTTCTTTTCTCATTTTTTTTGAAGAAGTGTCTTTTTCCATTTCTTTTTTCTATAAAGTTTTTGAAATTTTGGACAATATTCTCTAGTACCCCCACCCCAAACTTAAAAGTTTGTTCACTTCCAAGAGCAACCCCAAACTTAATCTTTTGCATATGACCAAGGAACTAAATTTTCTACCTAACTCTAAAGAGATGATGGAAATATTTAATCTTTCAAGTCAATTGGCTAATAGATGTGGCTATGCCACTAAAAGGAAGGTCTTAAGCTCAAAGTGGTTAGAAATGGATATACCTATTACTACAAGGTGGATTAAAAAGGCTCAAAGTTATAAACAAAAAATTGCCTCAGTATGTATTGGTCAAACCAAATAACTTAATCGGAAATAGATCAAACCAGATAAAAGAATAATACATGAATACATTCATCAATAAAGAAAAGTGAACAATGGAAGTATTTGGCGCAAACCTTGTTAGATAAGGTATTTATAGTCGAGTACAAGTTTGTTGATTGTTTTCTCATTCTTCTCCTTCAAGCTTCTAGTTGTTATTATGATGATCAAGTTTCTTTTGTATTATTTATTCAATGCTAAAGTTCTAAACTTGCAAATCTGAAAAATCAAAATAAATACAAATTGGTTTATTAAAGATAATATATATCTTCATGTGAGGGTTACACTTGAGTAGAAAATTCCTCTTGAGGATGATCTTGAATAGAAATAAAGTAAATTCTGCAAAACAAAAACTGATTAAAAATGATGGGTTACCTTACATCCAACACTTTTTTTCTGTCATTAGCTTGACGTCATAAGCTTAAAATATGCCAAGCGTAAGGGATACCCTCACGCCGTTGAAAACTCTTTTTTTCCTTCTTTTGTGAACTCCACTGCCTTTCTCTTCCAATTTATAGTATGTATCTAGATCCTCCATTTATGGTGTCCATTTATATGCATTAAACACCACATTTTCCTTATTTAACTTCAAAATCAGTTCACTTGTCTCCACATCTATTTTTTCCTTCCCGGTTGCCATGAATGGGCTCCCGAGAATCACTGACCCTTCTGAATCATTTTTAAGTCGATCACCACAAAGTCTGCAGGGAAGGTCAAACCATCCACATGAACTAGCATATCTTGTATAATACCAAGCGGATGTGTCACAGATGAATCGGCTAAAGTGAGTGTCATGTTGCTCGGTATGATCTCTCATATCTTCAATTCCTTAAATTTGCTCAGCAATATGACATTGATGCTCGATCCTAAGTCACATAAAGCATGTGGGATTTTAAACCCACCAATGGTGCAAGTGATGTTTAACTCCCCTAGATCCTTCATCTTTGGTGGCACTTCTGGCGGTTCCTCCATCTCCTCTTTCTCTGTCATGTTGACCTGCTCTTGAGTTAACTTCTGCTTCCCACATTTCAGCAATTCCTGCATAAACTTAACAAACTTGGGAATTAATTCTAAAATTTCATGAAAAGAGATACTTACTTGAAGTTGTGTAAACACTTCTTTAAATTTTTCAAACATTCCATCCTCATCTTCGGCTACCAGTTTCTTCTTAGTGATGAGATATGGTGGTTTCATGTAATCTGGTAAAAGTGGGTTTAGTTCATTTAGGATTTGCTTCTTTTCTCTCCTCCAAGGAGATTTTTTGTCTATAAGTTGATCAATGGTGACTCCTATTTCCTCTTTGTCACCTTGATTTTCACTATCCTCTGTTTCATTTCCACCTTCCTTTTTCTCAATTTCAACCTCTTGAACTTTTTTAGCTTCACCCTTTTTAGTAACTACCCCAAAATTCGTTTCCACAACCTTTCATGTTTCATTCTTAGGATTATCAATGGTGTTATTGGTGAATCCTCTACTTGAGCTTGGCAAAACAGCTATTTGTCAAGATAATTGACCAATATGTGTCTCTAAATTCTTGATTGACGCATCATGGTTTCTACTCATAATTTTGTGGTTCTTATTTACCTGATAAAGCTACTTTGAGTGACCTTAATGAAAATCTGCAAGGTTTCTTCCAAGTGTGATGAATTTCTATAAGATTTACTCTTGAGACCTTTAATGAAGTTTTGCATCTTCTCCATAATATTCATGTTATGATTCGGACATCTGTATAACAAAAGTTTGAATCTTTCCCAAGAGTCATAAAGTAAATCAGTTTCCTACTGCTCAAAATTCACAATTTCTGCTCGGCGTCCGCTAAACTGAGTAGTAGTTAAAAATATTTCCAGGAATTTATCCTCCAATTCCTTCCAAGTCTATATCGTTCCATTCGGAAGGCAAAGTAACCAATCTTTTGCCCTTCTAATCAGTGAGAACCCAAACAACCTCAATTTAACCTGGTCTTCAGTGACATTAGTTGGTTTGCACATTGAAGTTGTTTCATAGAATCGTGCAAGATGCATCCATGGATTTCTAATCGCGTTCCCATCGAACGGATTTTCTCCTAAACCTGAAAGCACGGATTTTTAATATCAAAGTTAGCAGGGTCTGTCGGTACATACCCCCTTGAAACATGTCCTTCATCAGTTCGTTTATAGTAATCCCCCATAGTTAGGGGTTGTGCAGCAGCCATTATGACTTTTTCTTCAGAGTCAGAAGAACTTGATAGTTGCTCTTCTTCTAGTATTCCTCCTTCCATTGTTGCTTCTCTAACTGTTTTTCTGAGAGCATGTGTGATTCGTTCAATTTTTGGATCCAATGGTATTAATGTTGATCGTGAAGTGCGCATACTCAAACAGAAAATGCCTCAGTGGCACTATGATAAACAATAAAATAAATAAAAAATTAAAAAGACTAAAAATATTTAAAAAAATTCACAAACGTTGCCTTATTGAAAAATCAACAGTCCCCGAAAACGACGACAAAAACCTGATGACTTCTCGGGAAGTGTATTGATAATGTCAAAGTAATAAAAAGATCACTGCCTTCAAGCAAGACAAAATGTGTGCAATGTATAAAAACCTAGTGAAAAGGCAGGGTTTTCGAGTTTCAGTGTGAAAAGTAAATAAACGTTTAAACAATATCATGAAAGCGGTCAAGTTGTGTTCTAGAATCCCTTGTTCCTCTATTGTTGATGTTTGATGCCTTGTATGAATGGTCTTATCACTATAACACCACGGTGAATTAACAAAACCTTATAGTCGATCCCTCACAAAATAACTCACTAAACACTACTCTGAGCTTTCTATCCCTAATCTACCAGTGTAAGCAGAGGTAGACGATGTATAGAACATTAATTCTCTATGCCACTACTCGGGGTCTCCTATTCATATTCAACCAGTGTATATACAACAATTACCCTAGGTCCAACACATAGACTAATCGTCAGTATTCCTTATGTGCCCAAAATCATATTAAAAGAGTATCTCACATAAAAATCATTACAAACAAGAAGCAATTGAATGGCATTATAGATCAAAAAGTTCATACAATGGTCAAATCAAAATAGAATCCAAAAATATAGAAACATGTTCATATAACACAACCTAACCTAGAGGAGTTTAGCTACTCATAATGCAATTAACAATACAATAATTTATAGATGAAAATAACATATGAAATCCCTCGAAGTAATGGTCTCCAATGGCTTTAAATGATCTAAGAATCACCACTTGTTCTCTCAAAATCTTGCTTTGATCTCCCAATTTCGTAACCCTTGTGAAAGTGCAGAAAATCCCCTTTTAAAGGCGTCAGAATGGACCATAACGCGTCAGAAAATCCAGAAAAAGTATTTATCGCGCACATGATACCTTGCATCACACGCGATGCAGCTTTAAAGACCATATCGTGTGCGCGATGGTGCATGTGATTATTCTAGTGGCTGCACACTTTTGCTCCCTTTTTCACTCAAATTTTCACTAAGCCATGATTTTCACACTTAGCTATTTTTTCCTCATTCTTTGGTCATTCTTCTTCATTTTAGCTCAATTATCACTTGTTTTACTCCAATTCTTTGGCTAAATATATGCAATAACATAACGTCATCAGCCCATAAAGCATGGTTTGGAAGAGTCTTAGGAACAGATCCATAAGATTAGAATCACTCTCTCTTCGAAACATGTCTTAAATGTCGAAGGGACTTACACAAATCAACACTTCGGCAAGGGTCAAATTCAACACGTCCACCAGATGTTGAAGTCTTCAGATATTCTTAAGTCCATAGATTAGGTGTTGCGAAGTTATCTCAAAAACATTATAGGAATCGACCAAAGATTCTTGACATATGTAGTTAAATGGTCCTAAAGTATTTATCAGCGCAATTATCAGCATAGTGGGCGGTTTGCAGTAGTTTCAACGTTAAAGACGCATGGAAGTAGGTTAGAGCACTGAAGGCCATGTAATGTGATACGTGTCAAATCCTAGGGAGATAGTCATTATCAACGATTACTATTTTGTTAGTATATATAGTCAATCTCACTATTGGGATCAGGGTCGCAAATTTTATATATTTTCTATAGAACTAAATACCAAAGTCAACGAGAGAAACAATTTATGAGATAATGTATGATTCAACGTCCACTCTTTAACTTCTTTAAGTATTTTTTAATTAAAGCATTTTTTTACTCTAATGGCTTTTGTCACATTTTTTTGTTTATTATCTTTATCCAAATCTCATTGTTGTTATAATCTACATTCAGTTTGTCAATGTTTAAATATTTTAAGATTCAATCACACACATTTTTTGCTGCATATTTCTACACAAAATATTCTTGAGATTTTTTCGAGTTTAATATCTTAAGTGAATCAAACTCGTGATTTTTTTACTAAAAATACCAATAAATAGGAACACACCAATTATAGGTACAATTTGATGTTTTTTGGTTTGAAAAATATAAGTGCAACATCCCAAATGATGGTGAACTAAATCTTTAAAGAAGAGATCGGTGATATGCTAGAGGTGTATATGGATAACATGATAATCAAATTCAATAAAGAGAAGCTTTATGAAAATAATCATACCACCATATTCAATCTTGTCTAGTAATACAACATAAGGCCCAACTCTTAGAAGTGTACTTTCAAAGTCAATGTCATCATATTTCTGGGAGTCTTTCTCATATATAGGGTAATTGAAGCTAAACCAGATAAATGTGATGTAATCATAAAGATGGATAGTACATCCATGAAGGAGAGAATAATGAAACTAAATGGAATGCTAACCACCCTCAACAGATACATTTCAAGATCCTCCCAACATGCACTTCTATTCTAAAGACTCATGGGGAATGAAATATAGTTCGAGTGCACACCAGAATGAAATCAAGACTTCGTGCACATGAAGCTTTCATATTCCAATCCTTCGGTCCTAACAAGGTCCATGACTGGGGAAACTTTGTTCATCTATCTAGCAGTCTCAGCAAAAACAGTGAGTGTCGTCCTTGTTAGAAAGGTAGATACCAACCAGAATCTAGTATACTTCATTTCCAAGGAAGTAACAGGTCCTAAAACCCTCTACCAAAGAATTAAAAAAGATTTATCTCGCTCTTGTGGTGGCTTCAAGGAAGTTGTGACGCTATTTTATTGCACATTTGATAGTAGTTCACACTTATCAACCTCTAAATGAGGTCCTCTTCATACCAAATTTGGAAGATAGTGTGACTAAATGGTAAATTAATATCTCATAAGTTGATGTCTCTTTTCAACCCAAGAATGACTTCAAAGTCCGAGACTTTATACATTACATTGTCAAGTTAACACTAGCTACCTCAGAGTCGTGCATAAAATGGATTGTCTTTGGTTCTATATGTGTGAACATGTGTGTCAAAGGTTTTGATGATGATAAATAAAAATGAAACGAAAATCATAAACATCACCAAAGAAAGAATAAATTTTGAAACAAATCAAAAAGTGAGAAGTTTCTGGTGATTATGAGGCGAACTCGCAATAATTTATTAAGGAGGTTGTTATTTTATTATGGTTCAAATCCAACAAAAAAAAGATATAATTTTGCTAGGTCATAATCTACTATGATCGTAACCTAATCGATTATGATGTAGATTCGACCCTAAAAACTTCCTTTTTAGGTAAATATTTTACTATAAAAAAGGGTTTATGATCATTTGAAAAAACACAAGAAATTTGAACATAATCTCTTTTCTACTTAATATTCTGCTCTTCTAATTTTGACATTCATTTAAATAATATTTTTGTGTTTAGAAAGCAACACTTAGTAGAGTTTCTTTTATAACCTCTGCTAAATTTTGAAGTTGTAATTGTAAAACAAGAAAGCATGTTCTATTGGACACAGTTATGATTGATATAAAGGTTGCAAGTTAAACCTGAGATGAAAACTTGGTGCAAGGAGGTTCTAGGAAGATCTTGTTGTAAAATCTCTTTGATAGTTAAAAACTTAAGGGTTTATTCTTAGAGACTAGATGTAGGTCTCGTAATTTTAGCTCGAACCATGATAAAATTGTAGATATATGTGCTTGCATGTATGTAGAGTTATCTATAAATGTTCACAATGGCTTTGATGACGACAACGCTCAATATCAAATGACACTTGGTGGAGTCCCTGATAATCTCGAGCCAAACAACCTCTGATGATGGTGTCTATCAAAAAAGCTATATCAAACCTCATAAGTAGAAGAGTCAATTCATGAATGAAATGGTAAATAAATGATGAATAAATCAAGGGATCTTGAAACTCCAAAGTTGTGAAATAGATAAAGTGTGATACCTCGTCCGGTTATGTGTCTGAGGGATTAGTTAAATATAAAGGTATAATAATTACTCTCATGATACTAAGTTAACTCTTGCACATCCACCTAAAAGTATTTAGAAGTCTCTTTTTTTATAAAACACTTGAAAATATTTTTGCAAGTAACTATGTGATTACTAGCTTGTTTAAATCATTAGGAGTGATTTTTACACTAAATATTCAATTAACACGTTAGAATTAATCAATTAACTCTTTTGTAATGTCTCTCAATTGTTTAAGAAGACTTATAATCAATTAGGGACTGCGAATTTGAAAAGTTTTCATATTTAACTTATTGAATTTATATATTTTTTTCATTTATAAATAATAATAATTGAGTTATGTACATATAAGTAAGACTATATACATTTTAAAAGTGTTAACTTTCTTTTGGATTCGAATTTTAAACTTTCTTATATGAAATAGTCATTACTTTCTTTTGGATTTGAACATAACACTAAACATACGTAGTTTTAAATTCTCTTAAAAGAGAGTCAAATATCAAGAGAATTTTTTAGTGCACTATATATATATTACTTACGTACCATGTGAAAATACTAAAACATTCTCAATACACACACAATCTAGATCGTTCTGAGTGACACCTTATTAGTTGGGGTTTTTTATTCAGAGATGCATCTCCGAAAACTATCCGTAGATGCATCTCTGGAACATATGTGCAACAGAATCAGAAGCAGAAACCATTAACTTGTATTTTGACAAAATAAAATTAGCATTCATAACATAAAATAAGCATTACAAGATGATTTCAACATAAAATGAAACATTATATTTTAACATCCAAGTGGACTCTTCAACATCTTCATAATTTCTTCGATCGATCTTGAAATCTTCACTTCCAACTCGAGCAAAAATTTGTTTCGAAACAAAAAAATATATTCCACATAGCCCTTACATCTACATCTCTCTCGAGCTCAAAGATTTTGAATTCAATCTTCCTTTCATTATCAATCGACAGTGAACGGTACTCGAGCTTGACAATTTTTTTATTATCTCTGTAAAGTAGGAGATTATGTACTTCGTATTTCAGATCTAAAAAAGAGGTATACTCGTTGAGCTTAAACTTTTGGCTCAGTGTCACGTTGGAGAAGAAGACATTTGTGTCATACCAGAGGATGTTTATTTGTGATATTTGAGACATTTTCTATTTGTGTGGAATAAATAACAAGAGCACCTTAATTTATAGAAGTCGTAGACAAATGTAGATCTCAAAAAATCTAGTGTGCTGACTCCAAAGACATATCTTTGGTTCCACACCATATTATCAAGTTCCAGAGATACATCTTTGGAACCTATCCTGAACCAGGCAGAATGGATCAGGCGAAAAACAGAACCTAATTGAGAACTCTTTTTGACAAATGAACAAATGTTTTCGCAAAGATCATAAATGTATTAAAATATTAAGAAATTGTGTATATTACATTTCATTAATATTGAGACACAATTGCATACATTAATTTGTCCGACTAAACAGAAAATTAAAACAAATCGAAAGATTTGTCTCCAGCTAAATCTATGGGTGGTATCACCTTTGACTTTTGTGCATTTGATTCTCTTTTAATGTTTCTCAATTTCTCGAACTCTTGCATCATTTCCACAAAACGGTTTGGCCAAGTCTTGACTTTTGTTGTTGAATGAGTTGCCTAATCCGGTGATGTAAGTGGTATAGGGCATCCCGATTTCAATTAAACTTGAATAAAGTGTCTTGATTTTGAAAGTCACCTAATACACATAATACGATCATTTGAATTTTGAGGCGGGGAGGTGCGCAGCGGGAAAAAGGTTTCCAAAAAACTGTATCGTGTAAGATCAATACACGCACTATCATATGCACATGTTATGAGGTGACCCATTTCAGAGAAGCGCGTCCATTTTTCCTTTGGTGTCGGTTCACTAAGGCAAGGAACAAGAGACTCATAAATCGCATCAAAGTTTTCTTTCTTTCCGTAAAATCATGTGTATGATTTTTTATGAGTCATCAATTCATGGATAAGTTGATGGTGGACAAGTGTGTGATTATCTTCTCATTTACCGAGTAAAGTTAAAACAACTCGATAACCACAATTATCGTCACCTTCAACATTGATGATCCGCTCGATGTATTTATGCATAAAAACCGACATCTCGTCAATGAATGGAACCTTTGGTGGAGGTGGCAAAAAATAGGTGGTTTGCTAATGCGAGATCCTTTGAAAAAAAATTGATATTTTGGAGTTGGTGAGTCCGAAAAAAAATTGTCATGTTCAAAATACGAAGGAGACTGCACCGTTGAATTGTCACTCGGTGCAGGCGTGGGCTTCTTCGAAGCACCTTTTGCTTTTAACAATTGAGATGGTGGTTTCCGAATAAGCAATCTTCCTCAATTGTTCTTTGATGTGGAGTTTAATATTGTTACCGACTTTCAAAAATCTCTCTTGTATCAATTTCCATTCGGACAAGATAGAGATATTCGATTTAATGTCTTTCATGACATCATAATCATTAAATTTAAGCCTCTTTCAATGAGTGCAAACCTCGTCCATTCTTATCGACCTACCAAGTTTCACCTTCTTTGCAATAACACAAGCATGTGGGATACCATATATTTTCACAATTGTCCATCCATATTTTGCGCTATCGGAACCTACATTATCAGCTCGTTTAGCTTCGTGAAAAATATAATCCAAATCCGCTCGAGATATGTTATCGGCCAACTAAGAATAAAGATGGTTGTCTTTAAATTTGTGTTCTAAAGTTGTGATGCTCCGACCAAATGATGTTTGTATCTAATTATGCTGGTTCTAAATCATTTTGGTTCACAGAGTCTCAATCTCTACACAAATCACCCTTGTTATTTCCCAACCAATTCTTCAATGTAGCATGAGTAGACTCAACTCGGTTAGTTGTTGTATTTCTAAGGTGTCTAATCTGATCGGTCCAAGCACAAATAATTTTCTCCTTCACCTGGTCAAAAATTGTGTTTTCAATATATTTCAACAAATCGGGATATTTCTCGCACACTTTTCTGAAATGCATAGGAAAATCGGCATATAACTCTTTAGTGGAAGAATTTACTATAGCATTCCATACATCCATTATTTTTTCCACAACCACATCTGTCTTCGCCATTTTTCCATCCTCGGACTTTATCTATTTCATACCTACCGTGGGTTTAACCCGACTTCTCATATAGGTGCAAATTCTGTAAACAGAGCTGAAAAAATGAACACAGACAAATACCTGAAATGCATCTCTGAACGAGTTCATGCACACTCCAGAAATGTATCTCCGGAATATACGCACGTTTTTAGACTGAAAACAAGATTAATGTGAGCAATGTGGCTTGAAATAAATGATGTTTACTTGAAATTCCAACTTCGTTTACTCCCTTTGATGTGATGAAACACAAGATTGAAGATTTGGAGTGAAAATGTTGATTGAGAAAGGAAGAGTTTTTAGTAAGGGTTTAAACTGGAAAGCAGGTATGGTTGTGATCATACAGTTCAGTGTTTTATCAAATTATTCTAGAGATGCATCGCCAAGAAAAGTAGGTATACAAAAGATCATAGACATTTCAAAATTCTATCTCAATCCTTTGAAGATGCATCTCCGGAATATCCACTCGACAACTCAACTGACAATATATTTGTTGAAAACATCCGAAGATGTATTTCCGAAATATTTTTTAGTATTAATCTAGGGTAGCATTTGATGTGCCATAATTTTGATATATAATACGTTCGTAAATGTATCTTCAAAATTTAAGAGAAACTTTTGATCTTTTATATGATATTTTTTCCGACAAGAAATTCCTTTATTAAATCTACTTTGAAAAAATTATGTCAAAGAAAGATCCATTAATATGTAAGAGATTAAGGCACATAAAAACAAATATCACATTTTATGCAAAAACATAAAACACGTTTGATCTACTTTAATTTTCTTAAAGGTGTAATAGTGTGCATTTTTTTCCCTTTTTGGGTAGAGAAAGGTATATTATTTATCTTTACATTTAAGCATGACAATAAAATCCACTCCCGCCCGACCCCAATTTCCTTCACTCCGAATTTAATGGAAAAAATTTAAATTAATTGAAGAACAAAATAGATGTAAGAAAAAATTTAAATTAATTGAAGGCAAAAATAGATGTAAGAAAAATCTGATTTTTAATGACGAGAATGAAATCTTAGTATCCGCCCTTATTCATCCCTATTAAATTTATTTTATTAATTTTATAAAATATTTATTTTTCTTAATTTTAATTTAATAAATTTATTAAAATTATTATTCATTTTTTAAATATAAATTAAATAAAAATAATCAATTATTATAATTATTAATAAAATGATGAAATATTGAATTTAATTATTTCGTTTTCTTGTGAAAAAAAATATTTTAAAAGATATATATAACTTTTGTGGGTGGGTGCAGAGCGGGCAAACTCATTTCCCCGATAGAGACAGGGTAGATGGTCATTTCCTCCGCTCATTTGCCATAGTAAAGTTCTAGCTTTAGGGCTATGAAGCAAGTCATGGTCATCTCAAGGGTAAGGTATACAAGATAAAAAATAAAATAAAGGTTTTTAATAGCACCGCTGTTTAAATTTTATTTCTATTAGATTTATGATTGTTTTTTTATTTATTTACCGCCATAATCAATCATCTGAAATAGTTTCTACATGTACAATGTTTTATAACTGTCTTCGGATAAATAAATAAGTCCAATTTGCTTATTATTGAATCGTCGCTTTTATAACAAAACAACTAACGTTCAAAAGGGCACTCCCGCGTCCGTTTGTCCATTTTATTTAATATTCACATGTCAAAATATTAACGAATATTTTAATATAAATTATTTTTATAAAAATCTTTGTGATATGGTCTCTCTCCTTCCTCTCTCTCATATCAAAACTCTAGTCTATCATTCTACTATTTCAAATAAATAATATAAACAATCATAAACAACAACAATAACTTTATAACAATTTTGTAAATAGAATAAATAAACAAATCAATTTAAAATATAATTAGGAAAAGAAAATCATATCCAAAATAAACTTATTTTTATGATTCTCTATATTATGTTTTTCAATTATTTTAAATTTTTATATAAAGTTTTAAAAAAAAAATCTTTTTTTAAGAACGAATACATATAATCGTATCTTACAACAATGAGGTATTTACGTTATGAAAAAATTGTCATTACCTTTACTAAAAGAAACTATTGTCAATTTTAAAAATATGATTAAAGGTTATTAAAATAAATTATATTAGAAATAAATAAATAAACGGCTTATTAGAAAGTTACAATTATAAAATCAAAAGTAAAATAGAAAATTAAAAGTAAAATAGAAATGTAAAATTTAAAAAGTAAAAATAAACACCATTAAAAATCACACCATTTCAAAAAAAATCACACCATTTCAAAAAATAGTAGTGAAAATGGGATGGACGTGATCTTGCCTGAAAATAAGCTTTATCTCTTCTTCAAGAATCAAAAGATCATCGATTAAAATTGAATAAATCAAAATATTATAGAATAAAAAAAATTAAAAAAAGAATAGTATGTTGATTGAGAAAGAGATAAAAAAATTATATGATTTTTAACTTTTTAATAGAAATTATAGATGTTATATTTTTTGTGAGAGATGGAAATTAATTTATCAATTGATAACCAACAAAAAAACACCAACCACTCAAATTATTTATAAAAAAAATAAAGGATAATTTTAGAAAAAAAAAAAATATATATATATATATATATATATATATATATATATATATATATATATATATATGTAAAATATATATATATATATATATATATATATTTATATATATATATGTATATATACATATATATATATATATATATGTATATATATATATATATATATATATATATATATATATATATGTATAGATATATGTATATGTACGTGTGTGTATATATATATATATATATATATATATATATATATATATATATATATATATATATATATATATATATATATATATATAGATGATCCAAAGTTGTCTTCAAACCATACAATCAATTGTTTTTATAAAAGAGTATCATTTCCAAGTATGAAAAAAGAAAACTGCATTCATACAATCATATTTGTATCTGAGTATAACTATTCACTATAGAGCCTTCTGTATTAGTTATGAATAAGGCCTTCACAAAGAACAATCTGATTCAAGTCATAAAAAGATTTACTAGACCAAATATCTTAGGCATCACAACACAACTTGTGATGTGTGCAAACAAGAAAAAGACAGTTATGATTTATATACAGTGAAACATTGACTAAGTTTAACAAAACTGAATTTGAAAATAACAAAAACAGTTTGCGCGTCGCGCATGGATCACCATGCAGAGCAATCCTCCCAAGAGCCATGCTTAGAGCTGAAAGTCCCTCCACCATCGCGCATGGATCACCATGCAGAGCAATCCTCCCAAGAGCCATGCTTAGAGCTGAAAGTCCCTCCACCACGCTGTTGTGCATATTCAGAAATTACTGTGCGAGCACATACATCCCAAGTCTTTGCTACATCCTTAAGAGACATAGGTTGTGATAAACCACGTAAGGACGCGCTAAACTTTGACTTTGATTTGGCAGAAAGATCTTCATTCTCGATACTGACAGAAATATCCAACAACACTTCATTGTATTAGAAACAGAAGAATTCTCGGCAAATTTAAGATAAATGACAGAGATAGAGAAAAAGAATTTGTTGTGACTATTGTAATTTAGGATTCGTAATCCATAATTTTAATTGGTAACAGAAGAAATAATAAGAGGAACCCGTCAGCCCTAACTACTTTACTTATCAGATACGATACAGCAAAGCAAACAAATGCTTCATGCATGAACAAAGTTGAAGAGAGAAAGTTTTGCAAGATGTGAACATTGTTTGATTTGCAAAATCATTCAATTTTGAAAAGTTGTTTTTCACTTCTAATTATGAAAATCCAAATTGTTTTAACGTTATTTGTTGTTTTTAAAGATTTTGCACATGAAGCAATGATAAAATAAAGAATGTCACATTGATCTGATATAAAATTTCTAAATAGGATACAGAGGGAAAACAAGATAACAGGAAACATTTTTTTCAAAACAAAGATGCATTTTTGGGATAAAACCAAGCAAACAACATATTTGGCATGATAATTCAAGGTTGGCTGAGACTACAGATACTATTATTTGGAAGAGAAATAGCACACTAGATACCAAAATATAGATTCTCTCACCTGGATTCAACTGGAAACTTGTCTAGGAATATGGGGGAACAATTGGGATAATTTGTAGGAACAAGGAGGCGCAGGGGTTGAATTTGCGACTGCATGGCAGTAGAAACATAGATTAAGACACTTATAAAATGGAGAAAATAAACTATGTAATTGGAAAGTTTAGTTTTGATCCCTATGAAAATTTATTCGTTTTCTACCCCTCATCATTCTCTTATCAGAACTAAACACAATTTTTGTTCTGTAGGGACTAAAAACGGATAAACACTCATAAAGACCAAAATCATTTCTTTCCCCAAATTTATAAGGGCCAAATGTCACCTAACCCATAAAAATATAAAAATAAGGTGTACATAGTTTAAGAGTTTCAAGAACCCACCATCTGTGCTGAATTATAAAGGGCTTTTAAGCTTGGACTGAGAGCCACAGCAATGTAAGAACATTTGACAATAGTCCCTTCTGCCCCTTCAGCCGCCGCTGCTGCTGCAGATGGATCAACTTCTTCATCACTTATGCTTACTACTGTGTCAATAAGTCGCTGGTTAACATCCCTAATTTCTTCCAAAAGGGCATGATTAGCCTGCCATATAAATTACATACTCTTATCAGGATTCAGAATATGTCCAGAGAAAATCCACAAAAAATGAAGAGATTTCCTTCCAATGCTAATTTCAATTAATTATTTTTGCATACGGCTAACTTCCAAATTATTGCATCTTTATTCTTTATAATAGCAGGTTCATACATTAAATTGGTCCAATTAATATCAAAAGAGAAATCTAATTCAGCAATTTCTATATCAATATTTTAACATTGCAATCAACAACCATGCAAGAAAGAACACAGAAACAATGCTACAAATTATTTTTCTCCTTTGAGATATGTACAAAATAGTGATAGTTTCTAACTTCTGCTTCCATAAATTGAGGTACACATCGGTTCAAATATCCCACCATGTATATAAGGTATGCTCCTTTCCCCTGTCTCATCTTGTACCTTTTGTGTCACACTAATTTTACTTGAGGTTCAGGTCTCCTAATCTCTGTTAGTTGGTTTTTAGCTGGCTTGGTAAGTAGTGCATTTCGATAAATGGTACTCCCTCTGGTCCTTTTAATAAGAAACAATTGGTCTAAACTATAAGAAACATAGGCCTACTTTTAAGTGTACTGATCGCTAAGTTCCCATTATACCATTATTTTATGGTCATTTGCAACGCATATGAATGTATTTAGTCTTACTCTTGATTGAATTTAATATTGTACTATGGGTATTTATCAAAGAAATTAAAACTTCTATTGGTCTTGGTGATTTAAATGTTTTACAGTGCTCTTAGTGAATCAGCCATTTGTTTCTTATAAATTGAACTGGGGGTAATATGTCCCATTTTCTAAATAAGGACATGAAATTGAACACGTTCTACACACTTCCAAATTAATCTAATGAATATTTTTGAGTTTGGGTATTCGTAATCAGAAAATTAAATTTCACTAAAACTTTTATCTGGGAAGCAACATATTCTAATTGAATGAAAGAGTGTAATTGCAATGTGCATAATGTGTCGGCATTCATGAACAGATGCCTGTAAATGAATTGCTCTGGCAAGCCCCAAAAAATGACATTAACAGCAAAGAGATCAATTTTTAAGTAAAACAAAACGACTAAAGAAATAACGAAGTACCTCAATCCTTGGCTTTTTGATACTGGATGTTGCAGTTGACTCCAAATCAGAAGCCTCCATAGCAGATAACTGCTTGAAACTATCATTCACACTACCAGCAGATGATGCAACATTCAAGGGTGTAGCATTTGCGGAGCGTTTCATCCTCCTGGTTCCATTCACACCATCTTGGGTGATGAAATTTCTAGCTTGAAGGCGACAATTAGTCATGGCAACCAAATCTTCACCAACAGCAGCTCTGGATCCATTGCCTGGGGCTGACCCTGCTATCCTATCGTTCATGCTGATAACTGAACCTATATCACTGACAGCTGCCCTTAACGCTGCAGGGGTCAATGAACTCGCCTAGAATCAATATTAGACATAAATTAGTCATATACAACTCCAAAAGTAAAAAAAGCAATTTATGTCATATTTGTACGAACTATAGGTCACAAACACTGATCGGACCAGCTTTAGATAAACTAGACTAACCGCTTTAATTAGACGGTCGATAGGCTGCTCAGTAACAGTTGATTTTCCTGAAGGGGGCGCTAATACATTACCATGAGCACCATCTGGACCGGTGAACTCTGCCAGTAAAGGAGAGGCTGATATTCCAGGAGTTCCGATGGCAAGTGATTGAGCAGGTGCTGCTGCACCCGCACCCCCAATTTGTTGGTGCCCAACATTTGAAATTGATGAAATACCAGAAATGGGCTTTTCAAAATCTCCTGGCATAGGAGATGGAGCTAAGGGAGGTGAAGGAGTGGGGACTACAAAAGGTGAGTTAGCAGATTGCAAAGGGGTACCAACTTTTGTCAGCGATTGGAGGTGGTTTTGTTGGTCAATCTGGGGAGATGAATGTTGTGGAATCTGTGGAGATGGAGTCTGTAGTAGTTGGGGCGAAGAAACGGAAAACGGACCTTGCTTCAACTGTTGATGGGGATAAGCAGAGCGTTGACTCGAAGCAAGATGTTGCTGAAAAACTCCTGGCTTAACACCAATTCCCTGTCTCAGCTTCATGTCATTTACATCATTCATTTGCTGAAGTTGTTGCATTTGATGTGTTTGCAACTGCGCAGGCAGCTGTTGTTTTGCTGGCTGGTGTAACTGTTGTTGCTGCTGCTGGTGTAGCATCTGCTGCCTCTGCATCAGTTGTCGCTGGTACTGATTATTGTATTGTTGATTCTGCAACATCTGTTGTTCCTGTTGTTTTAGTTGCTGGTGTTGAAGCATACCAGAACCTGGCTGGAGGGAATTAATATTTTGTTGGATCACATTTACCCCAGCTTGTGAAGATAAGGAGCTGACATTAGTTTGTTGAGGAGCAGTAACAGAGTTTTGTTGAAGGGAGTTCATATTTCCTTGTCCTGAATCCAAACTGGCACTTGGCTGCATTGTATTCATTATATTCTGTTGTGCTGTAGATACACCAGATAGAGAACTATGCTGCATATTATTCTGCTGCATTGTAGCTACAGAGCCTTGCATATTTGTTGTTTGTAACTGAGAGTTCATTTGATTTTCATGAGATTGCACTTGAGTAACTTGGGACTGAGTCTGTGACATGGAGTGCATGTGAGGTGGGGGAAGCTGACCCGGCTGGAGGGAAGATATTTTCTTAGGCCTATTTGGAGTTATCAAATTTATAATCTGCGTCTCATATGAACCCAGTTTGTCCTTTAAACCAACTGTGATGTTGCTCTTGGAAATCTGGAGTAATGTTATAAGGCGCTCCAACATCATTTTAAATAACTTAAGCTTTTCAAGCTGATCTGACTTTGGCTGTTGGGGAAGAGAATCATGCTGATACGTTAAACAGAAAAAAAAAGTTAAAAGCAAACACAAAAACAATTGACTGAATTGAGAACTTCCTTTCAAGAAGGGTGATGGCTTGATAGTGTTTAGCACACACTGCAAGCTTCAGAGTTTTCCAGGATAATTATAACATAAAAGGCTTTTCTGTCCATAGAAGCTATTAAAAAGTTGCACAATAAAATGTACCTGTTGAAGTTTCGTTGCGATTTTCTGATACATCTCACTTAGCTCCAGCAAGTAGCTCTCTTTCATGACTTGGATCTATTGTTAAAATCATCATAATTGAATAATGAATGCGTAAGAAACCATGAAATCTCTCATACAAAATATTTGTATTACTGTAGTATTAATTGACACAGTAAGTAAAATAATTTTTTCCAATTGTAAAGCATCATAAACTGCAAGTTTTGTTTTCATGCTGAAAACGGGAAAATGCAACAATGCATTCGGCTACCCATGAGACCATGAGTTTGAATATTGATTTGAAAACTTTACAACTCATCAAAGCAATATCATTCATATGAGCAAAGAATCAATTTAATAATTACAAGTTTTTCATGATGCCAAAATATTACTATGTGATAAAAAGTGTAGTACAAAATTCACTACAGCAAACCAAAATATCAAAATTCTTTTAAGGGTAACACCTATAGTTTCCACTGTTGCAGCCCATATTTTCAAATATTACATGAAGAATAAGAATCATCCAAATAAAAACCAAAAAGTAATGACTCGTCTCCATTTTTTTCTTAATATTAAGAATCCCATGTTCCTACTATTAACATATTTTTTGGCACAAAAGCCGTTTGTTTGACAATTCTGTTTTTCAACTCATTTTGCCCAAGAAATAAAGATGAGAAAGTAGCATATTACCTTTTGATATAACTCTTCTTGCCACTCAGTCCCACTTGGCTGTCCAGTCTGTGCTGTTGAATCCAGAGAATCTACAACAGATATATAATACACACATAAGCATACATGAAAAATGTGTATCACAAATTAAGAGACAAAAAATGTGGAAATTCATTTCTTTTCCGCTTTACTTTTCAAGAGATATAGAACAGATGGTGAATCACAATTAACTTACATGACTTTATTCTACCAATTAGAAAAAATGCATTCATAAAAAATTGTGGTTTGCTATGTTTTATCAAAGATTCTGTCAGAGAGTTGGGGGTAATCCTACAAACCACTGATTTATAGACTTGGGGACAAAAATATTGAAGGATGAACATTCGAAAAATGGAAAAGATGAAGACCATGGTCTCAATTTTTCTTCAAATGTAATAAGATGATTATCAGGATTTACAGAAACGGGGGAAGCACAAAGATCAAGGTTCGAAACTCAAATACAACTAAAAAAGCACGGCATGTTGAATTCATGTTTAGTTTTTTGTTTTAAAGTTTTCCTTTTCTTTGCAAGTGTTTGTGAAGAACTGTCGAAAGCATAAGAGTGTCATCCAATACTATCAAAAACAAAATCCTACATACTGTTGAAAGCATAAGAGTGTCATCCAATACTATCAAAAACAAAATCCTACATGTAGAACCTTATGATTCTACATACAAGGCAGGAGGCATCCCGATACCAGAAGAAAACTCGTCTGCTGAGATTATGCATGGATTGCATCATTGGCAGTCCATGTCAGAGAGCCAAATCTTGCGATACCAGCCGTTTTGCGACGCAGTTATAACGGATTATGGCAGAAAAACCCGCAATATCGACCAATATTTACCATTGCGGCGAGCGCAAAAACCGCCAAGAATATCCGCCATAGCATCACCATGGCGAATATTTGATAACACTTTAAATTCCAGCACATAGAATCACTGGGATTGTGCAATCGAACCAATTACAATATTTTGGATTTGGTATCTCATATTCCAAAACAAAAATGTCAAAACCCAGAACCTGCTTGCAACTAACCTGATGACATCTAGCAAAACTCTACTATATGCTAGAACACCGTCCTAATTGATCTGAAGCTTGAGATTGGGTGTGGTTCTGGGTTGTTGTTTTATCTATGCCTCTATTTTGACCTGCCAGCCTCAGATCTAGGTTTGACAGGGGCGCCGTTCTACCTTTGAACCTGGGATAATTGTCCGCGGCTGGATTTGCTCTATTATATATAGCTGTCCAACCCTAGATCTATTTTGGTATATTACATTTGCTGCCCAGCCCTTGCAATTAACTAAAACTAGGTTATGACCCCCACATTGCGAGGGTACAAGTTTTTTTCTGTATCTTATAAGATTTGGAAGTGGTGAAAAAATTGAGACGGTAGTAATTTTAAAGAACCAACGAACCAAAAGTAAGAAATTATAGGTGAAAGGATCAAATGGGAGCATTCTAAAATCAATGAAAGGAAAACTCAATCTTTAACCTAAACATTTAATAGGCATAAGAGGACAAGGTTTTAAAGGCCTCAAATGAAAAATGAGGCGATCATGTTTTTAATAATATAGGATAATACTTATTTCTATAAACAAAGATAACCTATTAAATTGATCAAAAGGAATACATTATTCAAAAGCTATATTTACAATTATGGAATATCTTCTTTCAAGGTGGCTTGACTTGATCAAAATAGATATGAACACAGAGAATGTCATCAACCTCATCTAGCACGTAATCAAACTTTTGAAATTCATAATGCTAAACTTTTGAAATTCATCTAGCAACATATTGGCAACCCTCCTTCAATTCATAATGCTAAAATTTGATTCCTTAGTATCATAAGTTATTTTGAAATAATCAAAGTGTAGACTTACTTGAGTCTACAACTATTATTCTAAAAAGGTAAAAAGTCATTTGTAATGGGAAAGATGATTACATTATATTTAAAGGTGATCATGGTGCAGTGTTATCAAATTGCGGCACCATGGCCGCTATGGCAGATATACATGATGGTTTTTGGGTTTGCCGCAATGGTAAATATCAGCCGATATTGCGGGTTTTTCCGCCATAATTCACTATAACAGCGCTGCAAAGCGACCGGTATGGCGGGATTTTGGCTCTCTGCCATCGAAGACACTGCCATGGTGGCTAAATGATGCTCTACAAAGTTTATAATTGAGAGTAAGTTCATAGGTCTTTTTATATTGTTGCCAAGCCGAATGAAGCATAAATAACCAATTGATCAATGGAGAAGGAGTATAAAGATGTGCCAAGCCGAATGAAGTATAAAGATAACCAATTGATCAATGGAGAAGGAGTATAAATGGAGAACTTATAATTATATAAAAAGACCTATGAACTTACTCTCAATTATAATTGGCTTATAATTGTCCCACTCCTTTACTAACTCTAAACTCAGCGAGTATGGTAATTAGTTTTTGATAACTAAATCTGATTGGTGCCTTATAATTGTATATGCGTATATAAAAGTAGTAAAAGCATGGTAAAAGATGTAAAGGGAAATGCCGATGTGAACAAATTAGGTAACAAATGGTGATGCAATAATTGTGCATCTGTTTTAAACAGTATAAAGATGTGTGAAGGTTTTCAAATACCCTTTTAACATGTAACTACTGCAGTACTACCTATTGTTTCAGTCATTCCTACCTAAAGAACTGATCTAAGTAGATGCATTGTAGGCATTAATAAGCACCTTAGAGATTCTATCTAAACTAGCTTTAAGTGACTAACCCATAATTTATAATTCGTTGTAAACAAAACAATCCACTATTTTATCCCCGTGGAATTCCCACTAAAACAGTTGATTTACCCATCAAATATAATGAGGTTGGTCTATGCAAACCACTATTCTATTCTTTTTATAGACAGAATTGAAAACCACTATTCAAATTTCCAACACTACCCTCAACATGATAAATAAAATAATAAATATAAATTATAGTGTACATGTATAGTAAAATAAAAAATCATAGAGATTGAATATGCGGATCGCAAGTCCAAAATGAAAAGATAATTGGAAATCACTGTCTGGTATTGGGAAATGTGGTATGTGAACCGTATAGCCTTGGAAGGTGTTAGGTACAGTTATACATTGCCAAAGAAAGTGTGACATCAATTGGAATTTATGACCCAGTAATTGTGCAAAAATAGAATTACTTAGCATAGAAAGAGCTGAAGTGGCAAAGCAAAGATGTGTGACTCTGATTCAATAAAGTATAAATAGATGTCAATCTTTTGGTGTTCTAAGAGTCTGATTTATAACATCAACTTTTGACCTTAGTTTTATTCAGTTTTCCTTGTTTCCTTTTTCCTTGGGACAGATAAGACATAGAACTTAAAAGACTTTACGATTTCACAATCTACGCATCTAACCCTAAATGATCCTGTGTAATAGATAAGACCCTAAAAATTTGACTACCTCTTGAGCCAAAATTTCAATTGATAGAAGTTAAAAGGACAAAATGGTGTAGTTCCAACTTTACGTACTTGACGAAGTTTCTGGAAGGGGCCGTTGTGATTGATATAACTGCTTTTGTTGATCAAGAACACCCGTTTGTTGAAGTATGGAACCCGGTGTCTGAAGCCTTTGCTGCATATCTCGTTGCAAAGGATTTGGTTGCTGTTGCAAACTCATTTGCTGTTGCAATTGTGCAGGCTGAGATTGAATCTGTGGCATCAATTGCTGCTGTGGCACTTGTTGTTGTGACTGCTGTGCTTGAGATGGTAACAAATTTGATGCACCTTGTTGTGATTGCTGCTGAATTGGAACCTTCGATTGCTGTAGCGCGTGCGCAGAGTGCTGGCTTGTCTGCATGCCTGAATTGGCAGATTGAGGTCCAAGGACCTGCTGCGGCTGTAACCCAGTGACATTGTTTCCCAACTGTTGGTGTATATTTGATAGATTGTTTTGCTGATTTATTAGTTGCTGCTGTTGCAAGTTCGAAAGATTATTCTGCTGTGCAAGTAATCTCTGTGATTGCTGCAAATCACCAACATTATTCTGTTGCCCAAGCATCTGGGAGTGTTGCATGTTGCTTGCATTTGCCTGTTTCCCTATAAGCTGTTGCTGTGGCTGCTGTTGTGGAGGTAATATTGACTGTTGAGCCATTGGTGTTTGTTGCTGATGAATAATAGAAGTCTGTTGCTGTTGCTGTTGCTGTTGCTGTTGCTGTTGCTGCCTGATAACTTGAGGGTGTTGCTGAAGCATGGACTGTGTTGACTGTTGACCATTATTAGATTGCTGATTGTGCTGAATGCTAGATAGAGAAGATGTTTGGATCATGGAAGGCTGCTGCATGCCAGATTGCTGAGAAGATTGTAACTGATTTGATTGTAGAAGGTTCTGCTGCTGCTGTTGCTGTTGTTGCTGTTGTTGCTGTTGTTGAGATTGCATCTGAAGCTTATGTCTCAAAAGCTGTTGGTTGTACAGATACTGTTGTGGATTCTGTGACTGTTGCTGCTGTTGTTGAGGAACAACTTGCTGCCTCCCTTGCATTTGTCTCTGGGAAGCATTAAACATATTTTGAATGTTGGAATTTTGAATGTTTGAATTCTGGCCAACATTCGGAATGGGAGCCTGGGCTAGACCAGATACAGGTGGAAGGTTGGGCTGAGATGCAATATTATTTTGAATGTTTTGAGATAGAAGCTGTTGGCGTGACTGCGGCTGATTGGGCAAAGGAATAGGATGCTGCTGCCCTTGATTGTGAACTTGAGACTGCATACTAAGTCCTATTAAAGAAGTAGTAATTGGCCAAGTCAGGGATACAAATAATAATAATAATAATAATAATAATAATAATAATAATAATAATAATGATGATGATGTAATGTCAGAATCCAAAAGATTCATGATTCATTAATAACACAAGAAAATTTTTAATAAGAAATAGTTAAAAGAAATAAAGATTGAAGATAGAGGACAGGGACAAAGATCATGTAGGACCAGCAAAATTTTGAGTGTTAATGATATAGAAAGCAATAGGTCAAAGTATAGTCCCGATAGCTAATGTTAAAAGGTATGAAACAATTCAGCGTCTGATACTCTCAGAATAAGATCACTGTGGCATGGCTTTTAAATGCTAACCTGGATCAGGAGGTTTATTGCTAGGGCCAACTAGATTCGATGTTATATTGTTGGCCATAGTACCCTGGGATTTAGTCTCCATTGTAAGCATCTTCAAAGATATTTTCCTTAGATAATCAGACTGAAATAAGAGAATCCCACAATAAATTGTCAATCTTCCATTGTATTAGTAATTATAATTTGATAATCATGTGGCTTCTAATTAGAGATATACCTGGCTTGTTGCAGCCGTAAAAATCTTCTCTTCAAACCTTTGGGCAATCTTCCGAAGTTCATGCAATCCCTCTTGACCAGAAACGGGAAGATGCCTTTTTAATGTGTCCATTCTACAAAAATGAAAAACAATGGTTTAATTATTAAATAATACTCCCTCCGTTCTTAATTATAAGAAAAATTTGGCCCAAAAAGTTGATGTATTTGATCCAGAATTTGGACCAAATACATCAACTTTATGAGTTATTAATGTTATTGTCATTAGACAGACCTCAAATGAGAGAGTATGACTGACAAGTAAGAAAACCCTCATTGAAATCATCTGGACATGTTCTCATAAAAAAGATAATAAAATGGATGGCAGATATGGATCACACAAGAACTAGAAATGTTCTTTGTAACATCTTACATAGTGTCCTCCTTAAGAAATTTTCTTTGTAACATGAGCAAAACTGAATCCTATTAAGATTACTGTAGTTTTCCACTAAGCATTCATTTTCCAGAAAACCCGCGAAACGGAATGCAGAAAACTAATGGCAACATTCTCCACCCAAACGCACAACATGGTTATAAAGATAAAAAGATCAATCAACAATTTATATTTAGTTGCTCTTTCGATATGCATCAACAGTCAAAAACCCATATCAAATCAGTGAAATGGTAGTAAAACTAAAGCTTACATTTTGTTGACAATTCTTTGGCGTGATTCTTGCTGCAATTGACCTCTCCAATCACTATTATCCATGTTGGGTTCAGCCCCTTGATTAGGTCTCCAATTATTAGTATCCATTGAATTTAAATTAACTGAAACCATAAAAAAAAGGGAATATTCTTGTCAAATCAGACTCGGAAAGGAAGGTATAAAGAATGACTATATACGAATGTAAAATTAAAAAGGTAATCAATGTCAGTTACTGACTTGTCGGAGAGTCAAATTTACCGGGCTATCCATAAAATCGTGGCTTCTAACTTTAGATTGTAAATAAATAAATGTAGTAAGTAGCAACAAGCAAATGAACCCAAGAGGAAGGCAAGGTAAAGCTGAGCTTTTAGTCACCATGGACAAAGCATGAGGAGGACCACCCATCTCTTACTTTATACATGCTTGTTGCGGTTTATTAACACTAATATTATCCTTAACATATCTTCTCGCTTCAGGGTTTGAAAAAAAGTATGCTCGCGAAAGAGAAAACCAAACCTCGAAGATTCCACATAAGGCAAACAAATCTAAGCAGTGTTGCACAATGCTTAAAATAAAAGTCTGTTACCCCAATTTAGGTCGCGAAAAAAGGTATAGTTCGTTTTTCTCCTGTTAACCAAGTGGAAACTAAAAATCACACCCGAAACGCTGTTACAGTCTAAACGAAACACCATTGCGGCCGAGATACTGTCGTTCATAAAAATAGACAAAATCTTTTTTCTTTTTCAATTGAGAAGAATAAAAATCACATGTTTAGTACATACCTAAAGATAAATTACATAAGTTTGGCTCTTTCTCACTCTCAAAACTTGATTTGTTCTCTCATCTCATTTTTTTTGTCAAGTAGCCTAGTGTGGCTGAGATTCACCCTTTAAAGGTGAACAAGTAGGATGTCGCGGGTTTGAACCCGCACCACTTCGTCTAATGTCTTTGCACAACTACCAACTGAGTTGGCGGGTCTCTCATCTCATCTTTGATTCTATATCTATAGGCTTCCTAGTTTCCTTTAGTTCATTTACTTCCACCATCTTATCTTATAATAATATATAAAAAATAAATTTTAGTTTAAATTATTATATATTAGTATAAATAGTTTTAATAAGATTTTAATTCACATCCCAAAAAACAGCAATTTGTAAAGCAACATACATAACCCCCATTCCCAGCCCCTATTGAAAACCTTAGTCTAAAATTTTAGTTTAGAAACCTATATAATATTCTCTAAAATTGATTGAGGATTTCCACGATGAAAAACCTTGATGAGATTCCATTGATTGAAGTAGTCAAAGCAAAAGCTAAACAAACCACATATCTATCGATTCATAAACTACAACGCATGTCAAAATAACAGGCGAATGAATTACAAAAACTCGTTATTGGTTGTTAATCGATTATTCTCCAAATTTGGATACAAAAAGAAGACGTTACCGATTATTTTTCCTTGGAAGATCTCAACTATTTCTTCCCAGGCCTTTGAATTTAATCATAGCGAATCAAACAAATACTAAGAATCTTAAATCTCTGTGATCAAAATTAAATAGGAGATTTATTCAACCAAAAATGAACGAAAACAAGATGATGAGATAGTTACGGAACCTTACGGTGGTAGACGGCGGAGATGAATATTCTGGCGGTGGCGCGAGTAGTGGTTGGGTTGCGTGTATGAAAGGGAGCAATTTAATTCAGGCTCTCTCTATAGAGAGACTTTATAAAGTTTTCAAAATTTTGATTTTGGATAATTAATTTTATGAGACTTTGTCTAACTAAAAATCAATTTTTTAATATCACATGAGTTATCCTACCGCGGAGGATTAAAATTAGAATGAAAAGAAAATTTTAATGGGAGTAACTTTTTAATTGATATAAAATTTTGAAGGATCACCAAGGGAACATTTTAAGGATTGCAAATAAAAAAAATGTATTTTATAACAAAAATTAATAATTTTAATTTTTAATGTAAAAATAAAATATTTAGAAAAAAAATTATTGTCTTAAAGTCTTAAAAAATATTCATGAAACACTCCGTTATTTTTTCTCAATTTTAAAAAGATTAATGGACGTATTTACAGACAATCATTCGTGTATTTTAGATGTGACTAAATTTAAAATTAAAATCACTTATAATATCTAACAATTAGTATAATTTAAGAAGGTCTAGTCTATCGCTAGAGAAGACACTACTAGCAAAAAAAGAGAAATTAAATTCCACCAAGTAAGATCAATAAACGACAAACTCATATTCGTAATTTTGCTTGTATAATGATTATCCTCTTTGAACACATGAAAGATAAACACATATCTACTATCAGAATTGCAGGTACGGTGCATCCATCTGTTTCTAAAGCACCAAAAAACCATCAACAGATTAGCATAAGCCATCACCGCCATCTTTGAATCACATTCAATCCAAATCTTGTTCCACCCTATACTGAAAGCCAACTCAATGGCCAACTTAATGCCATTAAGCTCAACAACAAAGGCATTAGAAGTCCCAATACTTAAAGCAAAGCTCCTCAGGTGCTAACCATCGCTATTTCTAAAAAGACCACCACAAGAAGTCGGGCCAGGATTATCCAATGAGGCACCATCTGTGTTAGCTTTTATACATCCCAAAGTGGGGGGATTCCAAACCATCTCGACAATTTTGGGGGCTTTATCAATAGCAAGTAATTATACAAGATATGTTCTAGACAAAACAAATCAGCATGCATATGATTACAAAA
Source organism: Lathyrus oleraceus (assembly GCF_024323335.1). Taxonomy (NCBI): domain Eukaryota; kingdom Viridiplantae; phylum Streptophyta; class Magnoliopsida; order Fabales; family Fabaceae; genus Lathyrus; species Lathyrus oleraceus. The sequence goes on from NC_066583.1 coordinate 645,684,758, forward strand.
TTTATAATATGTTAGTATATAATCACTTAATTACATAATTTTGAAATTGAACATTCTGACATTCCCTCGTACTTAAGTTCATACTTGGGTCCATAGTCAAATAATTAATTAGTTAATTTCTAAATAGAAATCTAATTAGTTTTTTATCTTTATTTGATCACTTAATCGATTAAGAGTCGAATTATTGATTTGTCACCAAGTCCTTACTTAACATTCATTTATATCAAAGCTCATCATATTAAATATCAATCATATTTTCTTCACAAGTTACCACTTTGCCTTGTACCAAATTGTCCTTGGTGGACTTATCACAGATAACATTATTGTGGCCTTTGAGGCTTTTCATTCCCTTAATAAAAACAACAATAAAATTAAAGGTTATATGGGCATGAAACTTGATATGACTAAAGCTTGTGATATGCTTGATTACGTGTTTATTAAAAATACCCTTAAGGCTATATGGGATTCCCTAACAAGATGATTGATACAATCATGAAATGTGTCAATACGGATTCTTTCTCCATCCTGATAAATGGAACCCATAAAGTCTTTTCACTCCTGCGAGAGACACTAGACAATGAGACTTTATTTCTCTGTATCTGTTTATGTTATGTTATGAGGTTCTTTCGGGTATGCTTGCTAAAAGCCAAAAGAATGGTATCATACATGGGTTGCCCACATATAGTTAGAAAGGTCTCTAAAGGAAAAGAGCGATCCAAAACACAGCGGAATTTAATTTTTTTTTCCTTCAGTGATCCTTACGAATGGGCATGATCAGTGATAGAATCGTTACCTCTTGTGACGATTGAAACCTTTGATGTAGATCTACGGAGCGATCACGAACGTTGAACGATGACAACGCCTCTACTCAGTCCACACAAACGGATTCCTTCAATCAAAGTGCTAGCTGCTACGAATGAAGGCTTTTAGTGAGAGAGAGAGAGAGAGAGAGAGAGAGAGAGAGAGAGAGAGAAACGAAATTGCAACTACTCAAATGCTTCTACACGAGGGTTCTATTTATAGAACCACTTGCGTGGGTTACAAGCTAAAAAGCCCACTTAAGTGTATGTGGGACATACCTTATAATATGCCAAAATAACTTAAGCGCGTGGTACCTTACCATATTTCGTATTCTACTTAAGTACACTGTACCTTACGATGTTCTACAATTCACTTAAGTGCACCGTACCTTACGGTGTTCCTTAGTTACTCTATCTCTCATTAATTCGTCCTTTTGTGTATGACCCTGTAGGTTTTCGCGGCATTGGCAATTATATTAAATCACGTATTTAACATAATAAACAATGAGCAGTATCTAGCAACACATCACTGCTACCCAAGACACGAAAGTGTCATGTGATCTGACAAATCCTTTTGTGATAATACTTATGTGTACAATTACCCTTTTGCCCTTATGTCTATATTGAACGCAAGACATAGACCGTGTCATCCTTGTCCAGTTCAATATTGGGCCCATAGACATTTATCTCGTTACACAGAATGGGCAAATTCCATCTAGGTCACTCATGTCCCTTAGCATGCTTCGTGGAGTACTCATCAACTGTCTCTATGGTTATCCAGTTACGGACAACATTTGATCAACAATAAGACACTCGACTCTACATCTAGGGTCCATAGTGGTTTCAGGTCGAAGGGTGGTATACACCATTATCACCATGAGAATAACTTATGACACTTTGCATAACATTCTATATAGTATTCTCATAGCGGGTCAATCTAGTATAAATATTACTCTTAATATTCATACCTATGTTTAAGACTTTATAACTCCTTATCCACGATCCATGAGATGTGATCATCAGTCTATATACATAATATTGTCCTTATGTTTAATGTGATCTCATGATTAAGTCACACTTGATACATTAAACGGACTATCTATTCTAGGGACTTTATTAGACAAACATAATAAAGAAAAAGTCTTTTATTATTAATAAATAATTCGATACAAGTACCAAAAGTATTGGCCTCTAGGGCTTACACCAACAATTTCCCACTAGCACTAGAGCCAATCAGGCATACCCTTAATGCACATAGATCTAGTATGGCCATCATGCTTCTGCTGCGCAAGAGGCTTTGTCAGTGGGTCAGCAATATTGTCAAGTGTAGGTACTCTGCATATTTTCACATCTCCTCTATCTATTATCTCTCTAATGAGGTGATAACGCCTAAGTATGTGTTTGGATCGTTTGTGAGATATAGGTTCCTTAGCTTGTGCGATAGCACCATTGTTATCACAATAGATACCAATGGGATCCACAATGCTAGGAACTATGCCAAGTTCACTAATGAACTTTTTGATCCAAACAAATTCCTTTGCTTCACTTGAGGCAGCAATATACTCGGCCTCGGTTGTAGAATCAACAATTGTATCTTGCTTTGAACTTTTCCAACTTACAGCGCCACCGTTTAAGCAAAACACATAACCAGATTGCAATCTAAAGTCATCCTCATCTGTCAGGAAGCTAGCATCGGTGCATCCAATTACAACCAGCTCTTCCTGACCTCCATATATCAAGAATGAGTCCTTAGTCCTTCTCAAATACTTAAGGATATTCTTGACAGCTACCCAATGAGCATCACCAGGATCAGATTGGTACCTACTCGTTGCACTCAAAGCATATGAGACATTTAGTCGACTACATAACATGGCATACATGATAGATCCTATTCCAGATGCATATGGAATCTTATTCATGTGATCCCTTTATTCCTTAGTTGAAGAGGGTTGTGTTTTTGATAGACACAGGCCATGTTGCATATGTATGAATCCTTTCTCGGAATCCTGCATATTAAAGCGTCTCAGCATTTTGTCTATGTACGTACTCTGACTTAGGCCAAGCAGTTTTTGTGATCTACCTCTATAGATTCTGATTCCTAATATATAGGCTCCTTCCCCTAGGTCCTTTATAGAAAAGCATTTCCCTAACCAAGACTTTACTTGTTGTAGGGTAGGGACATCATTTCCAATGAGTAATATGTCATCTACATATAATATCAGGAAAACGATCATGCTCTCACTAACCTTCTTGTAGACACAAGGCTCATCTTCGTTCTTGATGAATCCATATTGTTTTACTGTTTCATCAAAATGAAGATTCCAGCTTCTGGAAGCTTGCTTCAATCCATAGATTGATCTTTGTAACTTACATATCTTTTGGGATTCTTTTGGTATGTCAAATCCTTCAGGCTGTGTCATGTACACATCCTCAAGAAGATTCCCATTAAGGAAAGCAGTTTTGACATCCATCGCCATATTTGATAATCATGATATGCAACGATAGCAAGTAAAATCCAAACAGATTTAAGCATTGCAACTAGTAAAAAGGTTTCATCATAGTCAACCCCATGAATTTGTTTATATCCTTTTGCAACCAGTCTTGCCTTATAGGTATGTACCTTACCATCCATGTCAGTCTTCTTTTTGAAGACCCACTTGCATCCTATAGAGTTAACTCATACAGGAGGCTCTACCAAGGTCCAAACTTGGTTTGTGTACATGGAATCCATTTCAGATTTCATGGCTTCTAGCCACTTCTCAGACTCGGGACCAGTTATGGTCTCTTGGTAAGTCACAGGCTCATCTTGATCCATGAGTAATAAATCACCTTGATTAGTTATGAGATATCCATATCTCTCAAGTAGGTGATGTATCCTGCTTGACCTACGTTGGTCCTGTTCTACTTGAGCAGGTTGCTCTTCCACAACTACTTGTGTTTCCTGCTCTAATTCCTCCATAGGTGTATCAATGCTTTGTGATTCTTGAATTTCTTCAAGCTCTTCCACTAATTCCTTTGGAAATAAAATCCTTTTCTAGGAAAACTCCAGTTCGAGCGACAAACACTTTGCCCTCGGAAGGATTGTAAAAGTAATACCCTCTTGTTTCTTTAGGATATTCCACAAATAAGCATTTGTCAGATTTGAGCTCAAGCTTAGTTGAAATTTGTCGTTTCACATAAACTTCGCAACCCGAAATCTTCATGTAAGACATATGTGGTTTCTTACCACTCCATATCTCATATGGTGTCTTCTCAACCTTTTTGGATGGAACACAGTTAAGTGTGTAAGCTGCTGTCAATCGTGCATGTCCCCAAAAGGAGTTTGGAAGATCGGCGTGACTCATCATGGATCGGACCATGTCTAACAGGGTTCGATTTCTTCTCTCAGATATACCATTCCATTGGGGTGTTCCAGGAGGAGTAAGTTGGGATAGGATCCCACACTCTTTTAGATGGTCATCAAACTCTAGGCTTAAATATTCACCACCTCGATATGATCAAAGAGTTTTAATATTCTTATCTAGTTGGTTTTGTACTTCATTCTTGAATTCCTTGAACTTTTCAAAGGACTCTGATTTGTGTTTCATTAAATACACATAACCATATCTACTGAAATCATCAGTAAATGTGATGAAGTACTGAAAACCTCCTCTGGCTGGTATGTTCAGTGGTTGATGCGTGCTTTTCGCAAGTATACGAACGCGTCAGAGTAATATAAAAGATTGTCGAATCCACAGAGACCAAGTGTCAATCTATCATTATCCATTGTTATGGTGTTTATCTAAGGTAATCAAAATAGGGGTTTTTAGAGTGTGCAATGAAGAGTAAAGTATTAAATTAAATTTAATTAATAAAGACAGGCTCGAATGTAATTCACATAATCAATTAATAATCCAAGTACTTGCTAATAGAACTACTTATGGGCAGTGTTTCCTACTTTGAAAAGAACTAATTTAACAGGAACTGTCGCTTTCGCGTATTCAGAACCGAGTTGTACTCCCTAATCAAACCCTCTTATTGTCACTTATAAAAAGGCGCGCATTGCGTTAGAGTAATAAACATATTTTTAAGAAATATAGTATCTTGACTAAGTTGAAAATTATTTTAACCTGGATTTCTTAACCAAAAGAGGTTCTCACGAATCAGACTCTAAACTTATAAACGCGTCCGAAAATAGTTTTAAAATTGCTTTTCTTTTTAAGTTAAAAACTCCTAATGAACTAAACAAAGCGCTTTCGCTGTATTTGAAATAGTTAAAAACAATTAAGTTTAAATAGACGTTGGATGGCTTTCCGATCTTACCCAACGGAAATTAAGTGCGGGAAAACTTAAGTTGAAAGTCAAAATAGCCCTTAAGTGTTTCTACTAACAAGTGTACGAATTATCGGTTCAATTACGATCCTTACATTCTAACCTTATAGGTTTAGTTAGACATGGTAAAGTAAAGGTGCATTTTAATTTAAATAAAAGTAGTGCGAGTGCGGAAAGTAAATAAAAATAGTGCGAGTGCGGAAAGTAAATAAAAGTAGTGCGAGTGCGGAAAGTAAATAAAAGTAGTGCGAGTGCGGAAAGTAAATAAAATTAGTGCGAGTGCGAGAAATAAATAAAAGTAGTGCAAGTGCGAAAAATAAATAAAGTAAAGCGAGTGCGAGAAATAAATAAAGTAAAGCGAGTGCGAGAAATAAATAAAGTAAGGCGAGTGCGAGAAATAAATAAAGTAAAGCGAGTGCGAGAAATAAATAAAGTAAAGCGAGTGTGGGAAATAAATAAAGTAAAGACAATGCGGGAAAATAAAATAGATAAAGGCAAAGCAATAAAAACCTGCTCCAATCAGAGGGTTGAATAAAATGCGAAGCGGAAATGAAAATGGCGGCACGATTAACTTCCTTCCAAAGTGCTCCAAACTCGATTACAGACTCGATCACAGACTTGATTACACAATTGTGGTAACACCTTAATGCGATGCGATTACCACTTTTAAAATACTGAATATATGCTTAAGTGAAACTAAGTTTGCATCTGCTCTAAGTTTGGATGATTAAACAAATGAATTCGAGTCTCTATTTATAGGCAAGTAAAATAATGGAAAAGACAAGGATGCCCTTCAGTTTGAAATTGGGAGGGAAAAACTTCTTTCTTGTGGCGCCCACCACAATCCCATTGCGCCCGCCATAAGAGCAAAGTGTGGCGCCCAAATGGAGATAGTGGGAGACATGGCAGTTGAGGGAAGTTGAGTTGTGACACGTCATGGCTGGACCCATGGCGCCAGCCACAGTGGGAGCCACAAGTGTAAAATGCTGAATTTTAGGGTTTTTAGCTCGTTTTCACTCCTTTTCTCGATCGGGGCTCCGATTAGACTGAAAACCTGAAAGCAAAGGGAAACATAGTAATAACATAACAAAATAATAATAAAACAACTAAAATGCATGCGAAATCGGAGCCGAAAATACGGTGAATTTCAGTGTCATCAAATTCTCCCACACTTAAACCCTTGCTTGTCCTCAAGCAAAACACTAAAAAGTTCATAGAAGAAAAACTGGTGTCAACGAGTGATTCGAGCTAAAAGATTTTTAAGTTCAAGTCGAGATGCAGTGATGGGTACTAACTGAGTGAACTAAGGCTATCATGATGACACTTATCCGTAAACACGGACATAAACTCCATTCATAAATTAACCAACCCATATTATCCCACAATACCTAGGCCTGCCTCTTCATCTCTTTTTGTGTCCTTTACATTCAGGCACAATCACATTAAGCCCGTTATCCGTACATGCTTCATAGCAGAGTGACCTGTTAGTGATTATGATCCAAACATGGGGTTCCTGGCACATAGATTTGTGTAAACCCTTTTATTTGACCCAACTGCAGTTGTGGGGGATCGGATCGTAATCCACCCTACCGAGTTCAGCGCCAGATACCTTTGAACCAACTAACAGCGGGTGAGTTTTTCTTTTTCTTTTTCTTTTGTAGCAGATTTTTACAACATTTTTGGTTTAAATGACTTTGTGAGGGTCACCTATACCGGAGTTGCCTTTTGCTTTCTTTTATTTATTTCACTGGATCATTCACTTATGTTCATCGGTCCTCTACATAGAGGATGCGTAGGTCGGAGCTGACTGCTAGAATAAACTACTGAGGACTTATATTGAAATGATGATTAAGGCCATGGTATATGGGGTTTCGGGAATGATTCATATATTCATGAAGTTTATGGTGCTAAAATAATACTGATGTTTCAAAAAGTTCTCCCAAGTCACCGCATCCTTACTCAAACCCGTCTTTAAAACCCAAAAACTTTCAGAATAACACCGTTTTTTTTTGCAAAAATTTTTTTTGGTAGAGCTAAAGGAATGGGGAGATTAGACTGTACTAAAGATACATTATACTGGTGACTCGTCAGACTCATGCATTATCTAAAACACTTATACTAAAAGCAAAATGAAATGAAGTAAACAACTAAAAAGTAATAAAAATAAACAAACTAACTAAAAACAGTAAAGAAAATAAACAAACTAACTGAAAACAGCAAAGAAAAATAGAAAGCGATAAAGTCTCCTCCCACACTTAAATCGAACATTGTCCCCGATGTTTCGAAATAAGATAAGGGGAGAGTTACCTGACAACCTACTGTTGATCACTGGTGCCTTCGCCATCCTGAGGTGGACGACGGGATTGGCTACGACGACGATCTCTCTGATCCATCCTGGCCTGTAAGGCATCCTGGGCAGTCCTCACCTCTCGAAGGTTACCCAAAATGGAACCCTGAGTGGCTTCTATGAGTGCAGTATGTTGACGGTGGTAGTGCTGTTGACGGGCTTGCTCGTTTGTGATCATAAGCAGGGACTGTACAACAGTCTCATAGGATTTATCTGCCCCCCGCTGCGATTCTTGCATGAAGCTCATGTTATCCGCCAGTTGTTATTGGATGGTAGAGAGTAGGTCATCACGCCTTTGCTCTCTAGCCATGTGGTCACGCCACATCTCCTCTGTAATATAGAAGCCAGGAGCAGAACCTGCAAAAGAAGAAGATTATGCGGTGTGTGGTGGTGAAGGGTGATGGGGGGACACATGAGGTGCGGGAGATCGCTCTCTCCGATCATATTCTTCATCAGTATCGTGTCCCTCCTCATCAGAAACATTAGGAGGAAAAGGACCCAAAACAGGTGGAGCATCTAAAACATAGATCCAATTCCTTTCATTACGTACATCAGTACGTCTAGTGCACGGTAAAACAACAGATGGGATAGTTATATTATGAACCATAAGCACATAACCTCTTTCTCTCCTCAATCGACACAATTTCACATCTCTCGGAAATTTTAGGTTGATTGTGCGAGGAGGTAAGGGATCTAGGGTAGCTATCTCATTGTTCAGGTTAAGCGCCCGAGCAATAGACGTAATGAGTCCTCTGAAAACTATAGGTCCCACTTTATTAAGAGTTAAAGCCATATGCGTGAGCATAAACGGGACCGAATTAATTCTTCTATTTGTGAGGCTTCCTTGCAAAAATAGAAGCTCTCGAGCATTGACCTTGTTTGGATTCTCGCGGCCAAAAATAGTACATGCCAACAGATATCTAAAAACTCTGATGGTCGGGTTATGGATGGTCGAGGCTAGAATTCCTTCAAAAGAATTTATTGAAGTGCTTGACAATCTCTGCCAGAAGGAAAACACCTCGACCGACCAATCTGAATCCAAAGGGGCCTCACAAATAGCACCGTCCCCATGAGGAATACCTAACATGCCTGTGTATACATGCGTTTTTGACGCCATAAGATTAGTATGCAAAATGGTTCCTTCGACGAAGGACGCCATAAGAGTTGTTCGACATTTCGACAAAATGATGGTTCGACATTTCGACAGGATAGTTACAGATGGAAAAAACGTATTTAACAAACACGGATGATGCTATAATATTTCAATAATTCGACAGAGTATGGAGAAATACATCATTTCGACGTGAAGTGTAAATTCGAATTCAAAAGAGTTGTGACGTTTGGCAGAAGACGCGTGGAAGAATCTGGCGAAAGGAAGATAGCCAAGTGTCACAGTTTTAGGATTTGTTCGTTAGTAAGAGTTGTTTTATTTGTATATAAATAGGATAGTTGTTATCAGAAAAAGAGTGTGAAAATTTACTTATACAAAATTCCTGCAAATACTCAAAGTACCCGTGTGAGAGAAAAGAGTCATATCTGGAACATGTATGTGTAAACAAACACCAATTCTTTTAAAGTTTATTTATAAAGTTTAAAGATTTTTACCAATTTCTATTTACTTCTACTAGTCAATTACCTTTCTGCATTTCGTCTTTCGACACTTTATGTTTCGTCAGTTATTTTCTGTCATTTATCTTATCTTGTCAAATTTACATCTATTTAAACGTTTTTAATCAACACCTTTCGATATAAAAACTTGATAAGCCAAATGAAAGGTACAAACGTCGTTCTAGAGATTTACGAAGTTATTTAGATTTGCACATGTCCTAGGATTTGTGTGGTTGATCCTGCAAGTAACCCAATTCTACAAGTTTTGGAAAACCAGAGGTTGTTCGCCAAAATTCACAGCGAACAAATTGGCACGCCCAGTGGGACAGTGCAGAAATCTAAAACTTAGATAATCTTTAGTCAAGGTTTTTTCTTCGTTGTATGAGACTAAGAAGCGATAAATTAGCCGTATATGACGTAGAAAAACCTAAAAGAACAAGAGTAAGGAAAATGGCGAATCAACCAAATAATCCAAATAATCCTAATCCAAGTGAAGCCATACCAGTATCCAACCCTATCCCTTCGACGGGAGGCAATGTAGGATCAGTCCCTGTGTCAGAGGTTATGCCTTCATCAACAGGGTCAATACCAGCGGTTTCAATATCGCAAAACGCGCCTAATTCGTCCATTAGGGCGCAACAAATGCCTGTCGGGACACCCCCTCCTATGGGAAACACTGTTAGGCCTTTTGTGACAAATTTCACCATGCCTCTGCCTGGAAGGGAACAACCATTTGGAATGCCAACTTCAGTAATGGCAAATCTACACAATTCCCCGATAGTGTATTCTGATTCTATGGCCAATATGTCCTCACCTTTACAAGGGTCAGGATATGTCCTCACCTACACAATTCCCCGATAGATGCCTTGCATTTTTTCTCTTGAGAGATCTTCTCTTGAAGTGCTGCTATTTGTTTCTCCCATTTCTGGATATTATCATCACAAACAGCAACTTCTTTGATGTAAGTTTCAGAAAGCTGATATAGCTTTGAAACTCTGTCAGTCGAAGTAGCGACGGCGTTCCATTCAGCAGTTTGAGCTTCAGATTTGGAGGAGATTTTCTTAGTAAGATCTCTTTGACGATGAAGATCTGCAGCGGCCAAGTCAATAAGGGTCGTCAGTTCCATCACAAAACTGCCAGCCTCAGCAGAAGTTTCCAAGACATTGACTTGCTTCAGAATTTTCTTGAGTTCAATGTGGGCAAGGGCGTTTTCTTCCAAGACCTTGAACAAATCAACATCAAGGATCTTCGCCTTGATCTTGGTCAACATGTTGCCAAGAGAGGGTGCTTCAGAAGTGGCCCCAGAAGTAGTCGAACTGCTCTATAAAGAATCTTGAAAACTAAAACGAGTATTAAGCATAGCCTTCAGATACTCTAAGGGTCTCTGCACTTTGAGATTTTCAAGCTCCTCGCGAGAGAAACTAGTCGAACCAGTTGATTTGCCACTTCCTGGGGTCTGGTCAAGAGCAGATGGAGTGTTTCGCTCTAAAGTTTGCTCAGCCTCCATTTGTTTCGACTGGTCTCCCCCATCTTGGGCAATTTCGTCTTCATGATCATCTTCGACCCCAGCTCCCATGTCAGTATCATCACCCTGAGTTGCAACACCTAATCCTGGATGAGGAGGAGATTCATCTTCAGAAGCTTCACCCACTGTAGCGTCGAATTCTGCTATAGTTTACATGTCATGATCACTTGTGGGGATATCTTCTTCTAGGACTGTTTCCTTCAGAATTTTCTCAGGTGTTCTTTCGACAGCCACTTGTCCCTGAAAATAATTCTAAGATTTAGAAGAAAAAAGATGCAAAGAAGATGAATATATACAATCGAAATAAAGACTCACCTCAGGAATCTCAATGTTAAAGCTAGATCTCCCACTCTCCGTGTCTTTCGACTGAAGTTTAGTAGTGGGAGTACTTGCAGAATCCTTCCTGGTTGATTTAACTATGGATCTTTGGGAAGAGACCTTTGTAAGTTTCTTTTTTTTCTGAGGAGGGGGGATTAGCTCTGGAGATTCGTCACCAGATTCTTCATTAAGAAGATTATCCTCTTCTTTCTCCTCTTCAGTCTTTCTCTTTTGGATTGTTGGGGGTTTTCGACTTACCTAGTCATACAGACAAAAACCAAGTTAGTTTCTTAAAAAGGGAAAGGAATAAATGAGAAGAAGTGATGTGTTGTACCTTTGTCGAATGTTTCTTAGCAGCACTTGGCGATGCTTCGACAGAAGTTTTCTTAGCAGGAATCCTCACGGCTAAGGAAAGAAAGGAGATTCATAAATGAATAAAAGAGATACATGATAATACAGTTAGAATAACAAAAAAAAATCATGTTTTCTGTGAACACCTTCAAGAGTGGGATCTTCCACGCGAACGTGTTCTATTCCAATATGAAGGTGTCCTTGGTATTCGTCCAGATGATACTTAGTCTGAACCACACGCTCAGCAGGTTTTTGGTACTGTTGACGAAGAATTTTCATAAAATCCCCACAAACGAACCAATCTGGAAATGGAGGGCTAAATGCCACGCCAAATTCAGCAGTTGGCAAAGGAGGAAATTTTGGTGGATGACAACTGAAAGCCAGGTCATAGCGCGCCTCTGGTCGAAGATTTGAAGGCAATGACAATTTTTCAAACTTCTCCGTCAATTTACGTTTTAATTCTGCTGCTGCTTCGTGTATGGTTCGACTAAGATCATCAGGTCTATACACAGTTTCGAAATATTTTTGAAATTTCTGTATTTCTCTAATGTGTCTTTGAATACCTTTTTTCGTCGGATCCTGCACAAAAGCGAAGGCATTTGTTAAATGTGTAGCAAAGGCAGCTACATCGAAAAATCTGTTGGAATAATAATCTTTCCACCATTCATCGAACTCAGGAGTACAGAGGAATGATGGTTGAAAGATCACTGGTCGGATGTCGAGAGAGTCATCAGTCAGTTTCTTCGACAGTTCTTTGCCCTCAACTTCAGTATGAAGGGAGTTGTAAAAGATGATGGATCCTTTCTTGGGGGAATATAGGTCGAGGTTTTATCTGGATCAGGCCAAACTGTCTAGAAACAAGGTTGGGTTGATAAATTATCAAAGCAATTTGGGTTTTAGTGGCGTTACGGTAAGAAAAAAGGAGCCTAGGGGTTAAGAATGATTCCCAAACATTCAGAAATATATTTTCATCCTTCTGCATTTCCAAAGGCAGTTGTTGGGTAAACCATTTAGGTCCAATTTTCCTATCAGCAAAAGCTGCCATGGTCGAAGTAAACTGATACCTTTTGGCAAACATCATGACATAGCTTTTGAAAGCTTGCCGAAGGCTAATCCCTCCATCAGTTGGCGTTATTTGCACCAACCTTGGCCATTCGACAGTCCTATTTTTCACTTCTTCTTCATCTACTTCCGGTGCTACAGGAAGATTGGCTTCAAATGTGTCATTGAGCCATAATTGCAAGAGCCAGAAAGGTCCTGATAAGTTGATTTTACCTTGGGTTTTGGCGTTTTTCAAAAGATGTACGCTCTCACTCAAAGATTCATAAAGGTTCGCCAGAATCATTTCGCTCAAGCATAGTTTTGTGCCTGCATGAAGCTGATTGGCTATGGTGATGAATCTCTTAGCAACCTGGAGGGAACGAGAGCAAAACACATATTTGGATAACCACAGAGTTAGAAAAGTTATGTGTTCGACATCTGAAACTTCAGTGGTGCTCTTGTCATGATAATAGGACATAAATAAGGAGTATGGGGCGAGGCTAGTTTCGAAAGCGATGGTATCTTCGTTCAGGATAGTGGGGTCGAAATCTATACCGTTGGGGTGAAGGCCAATGATGGCTGCTGTGTCGAAGAGAGTAGGCGTAACCATCCCACAGGGGAGGTGAAAGGTATTATAAGTACTGTCCCAGAAGTAGAGAGAAGCCAAAAGCATATTATGGCAGATATTGGGTCCTACTCTCGATAACTGAATAAGGTCGAAAATGCTTACTTCTTTCCAAAAATCCCCTTTAACCGTTTCAATTTTATCTAGCCAAGATAAGTAGTCTGAAGGGTCTTTCGACCAGGGGCAAGTTCTAAATATCCTGGGGTAATTCGAATAGGCTAAGTCCAACTCTCTAGTATCTGTCGAACTCGATGGGTCATTTTGTTCTACAATTTTCTCTTTAGGCTGAGGTTTCACTCCAGCGCCTATGGGTTTTGTATGGAAATAAGTTGGAAAAAATTCTCTTAAACGTTCTGGTTTAATCTCTGGATTTGGAAGAGGACCTAACATAGCGTGACCGTTTCCATAAATAAGAACATGAATTAATACCTGGGATTTATAGATACATTCTTTTTCTTTCTCATTTGGAGGTTCAGGAACATACTGTTGATTTCCAATGGTCATTGGTACCTTCAAATCATGTACAGGAGGGAAAGCTGGATTTTGTTTCTTCTTGGAATGTTTGCTGCTTGAAGGTTTGTTAGGAGCCATTGTTAGGAAGAGCGGAGGATTTTTCTCAGAAAATATGAAGGTTTAAGAAATGGGTATGAAGAAAAATAAGCTGAAGCGTTAAAAAGTTTTCAGAGGAAAAAGGTTTATGGGTATTTATAGGAGGAAGATGATGAAAACACTTCAGAATGGTAATGATGATAGTGGGACACGTGGCCAATTTTCGTGGTGGTGTTGAAAAGGTGGAAGTTGAAAAGAAATCATGATGTTAGGAAATGATAGAGGTAGACTCTGAACGTGGGCTAGACCTGACATTTTGGAGAAAGTGTAATGATGAAATCTGTATTGGAAATTGAGATTACAAAAACTTGGGAATAATGAAATTAAATGACATGGCATCAAAACACTGGTTGACAACAAATGACTGTTTCTCCAAAAAACGGTCGAAACATCCTTGTTGGGGGGCAATTTGTATACATGCGTTTTTGACGCCATAAGATTAGTATGAAAAATGGTTCCTTCGACGAAGGACGCCATAAGAGTTGTTCGACATTTCGACAAAATGATGGTTCGACATTTCGACAGGATAGTTACAGATGGAAAAAACGTCTTTAACAAACACGGATGATGCTATAATATTTCAACAATTTGACAGAGTATGGAGAAAGACGTCATTTCGACGTGAAGTGTAAATTCGAATTCAAAAGAGTTGTGACGTTTGGCAGAAGACGCGTGGAAGCATCTGGCGAAAGGAAGATAGCCAAGTGTCACAGTTTTAGGATTTGTTCGTTAGTAACAGTTGTTTTATTTGTATATAAATAGGATAGTTGTTATCAGAAAAAGAGTGTGAAAATTTACTTGTACAAAATTCCTGCAAATACTCAAAGTACCTGTGTGAGAGAAAAGAGTCATATCTGGAACATGTATGTGTAAACAAACACCAATTCTTTCAAAGTTTATTTATAAAGTTTAAATATTTTTACCAATTTCTATTTACTTCTACTAGTCAATTACCTTTCTGCATTTCGTCTTTCGACACTTTATGTTTCGTCAGTTATTTTCTGCCATTTATCTTATCTTGTCAAATTTACATCTATTTAAACGTTTTTAATCAACACCTTTCGATATAAAAACTTGATAAGCCAAATGAAAGGTATAAACGCCGTTCTAGAGATTTACGAAGTTATTTAGATTTGCACATGTCCTAGGATTTGTGTGGTTGATCCTGCAAGTAACCCAATTCTACAAGTTTTGGAAAACTAGAGGTTGTTCGCCAAAATTCACAGCGAACAGCCTGCTAGTTCGTCGGTACTGAATTCATACTCAACAACAAACATTCTAAATCGGATAGTACCAACTGTGCTAGCAGTGTTAGGATTGACAATATAGATTAAAGAACTTAAAAATTCGATTGTCAATCACTCAAAGGTAGGTTATTTGTTTGAAAAGATAGCATGCAAGCCTAAATTATCTAATAAATAAAAATGCTATGGTAGATACCCAAAGTGTAAAGACAAGTTTCATCCACATACCTTGTCGGGAGGATTTCCCGATTTTGCAATCTTTCGAGAATCTTCCTCTGCCTATCTCCCGGTTTCCCTCCTCGAAGAATAAATCCATTAAACTCCATTATTTAGCTCTTGCAATGCGATGAAGAAGATAAAGATGGGTTTGTAAAAAGGTGGGATTGTTATGAAATTCGACGGATGAAAATGAAAATGGAAGTTGGGAAAATGGTTTGTATGGTGCGAAGATGAGAAATGTGGGAGCTTTTGTGGGGTTCAAGGGCTTTTTCGGAAGGTGAAAAAAATGGGTTTTGAAGGTTTGAAGGTATGAAAATGGTGAAGAATGGGAGTCTGCCCCGAGCTTATACAGGCGGGCGCCACAACATCTATGGCGGGCGCCACAAGGCTAAATTCGGCTGGGCCGGATTTTGGTCATTTGGCTTGGACTTCTCGTTCTCTTTTCGGTTGGGGGGTCTGGATAGCGTTTGCATTGTATCTTTCTATTGACATAAGGCTTGCATAATTTTACAAAAAATAAAATTTAAATATTAGACTAATAAATAAATAAACAATTAATATAATTAAACTATAATAAAAATATAAATATAATAAACAAACATAAAACATATATATATAATAAGTTAGGTATAAAATAAGTTAGGTAAATGCGAAAAATATAAGCATAAATGAGACAAAATAAAATGAGATGGTAAAATCAAATAGTATGGGGTTCGTCTGCCTGAGTAGATCCACGGAGCATGGCTATCTCCTGGCGAAGCTCTGCGATCTCCTGGTATAAATAGTCAGCCTCGGTAACGTGTGTGAGATCGGATATTCCCATCTGTAAGGTGAGGTCAGCCACCTCCTGCCTAAGCTCGACAATCTCTCTACGACACTTTGCAATCTGGGTGCGGATGTCTGGGGTCTGCAATGATAAATTGTTAGAGAATACAGTGATCCTAGGTGAAGGCGGTGTAGGGGTATACTCAATAATAGGTGGGGATCTGGGCTCCCCGATAGTCTCTCCCTGACCCTCCAAAGCATAACTCCAGTTAGCTGGGTCATGAACACTAGTCATCATAGGATCAGGCAGTGTAAAATAATGAATCGCCTCGCTATCGACCAGCAATCTGAATTGTCTTGAGTTGAAGGAGGATCTCCTCATCAACCCTCTGGTCAAGCAAAAGTCGATATCCATGGTAGTGTACCCACAGTAGGTCCGGAGATGTAACAGCTTGCGAGATAGACCTAAGGCGATGGCGATCTGTGTGATGATCCCTCTTACATGAATGACTCCTTCAGACGATCTGGGAACACCGCTGAGGCCACACAACTGGAAGTTCCCACATGCCACGGGGCGAGACTGGGATGCACAAAATAGTAGGAATATCTTCTCCTCACTTAGTAACGTCTCAACTTCTGGTCTTCCTATGAAGGAGTGTGTCGGTATCATCTGGAAGTATCTAAAAGCAGGGTTATGTATAGCCTGAGATAATTGAGTAGAAGGATACTGACTCCCTCCACCAGAGATATCACTCCAGAACTTTTCCACTTCCTTACCCAGAAAGTATCCCATCGGTGTCTCAGGGATAGCGTCAGGGGTGGTCTGGAAGCCTAATAGGTCACCGAACTCCTTCTGGCTGAAGGAGTACTCAATCCCAAAAAGTCTGAAAGCAGCATACCCATCTGGTCCAGAGTAAGGGTCATAATCAAATGAACTGAGGAACTCCAATGTCAAGTTCCTGTAGGTGTTGCTCAGGTCGTCAGCGAACTCGTCCCAATGGAGCTAGTGGCTCAGAAATCGGATACTCAGCTCAATACCCAGGGCTTCCATGCAGTGCTGATCTGGATAACGTGTGGGTGCCATCGGGCGCTGGTAAAGAGCTATGTAGCGCTCTCTCTGAGCATCATCTCTATAGGTTACGTGCATATCGTCGAAGTCCTGCATCCTGTAAAAGTTAGAAAAGGGATCCTGAAAATACAAACATTTCAAATATTTAGTGTCGGTGAAAATATGATAAAAATTAAAAATTAAAAATAAAGTAAATGCAAAAAAGTAAAACAAGGTAAGAAACTGTCATACCCCAAAATTTGCCCGTTCATATTACAAGGCATTTTTCAAGGCACTCCAACTTATTTTGCAAGGCGTTGACCTTAAAGGAACACAGACCCAGCTCACAAATGGCCCAATCCAGAAAAAGACCCAAACTGCCATGCTCGCTAGGCGAGCAAATCCTTCGCCTAGCGAACCCTTCGCTACGCCACTCGCCTAGCGAAGCTTGCGAATAACAGAAAATTCTGGGCTTCATTCTGAGCCCATTAGGTCACCATAATCACTATAAATACTGACACTTCAGTCACGAAAATGGACAGAGGAAGATGGACAGAAACCCTGGCATAGAAACCCTGGAGACTAGCTCAGAGAATTCCGAGTAAAGAAACCCTGAAGGCCGCTCATCCGCACCGAAGTTACCTCCGCCCAACTCCATCCGATACCAAGAGTGGTCAGTCCCTTCAACATCGCAGCTCAGTTGCAAACAGGTTTGCGCATCACTACTGTTTTATGCTTTTAATCGGTAATCTCTACATACATAAGGCATCATGATTAAATTTTCGGATATGTAATTTGATTTCATATGTGAATTTAAGTATGCCTGAATATCCTGAATGTTTGTCCATGCTATTCCTGTAACTAAATGCCATAAAGTTCAGGGTTCCGGAGATCATGCTGCTATCAAACTCCAAACTCGTAGCCGCTCGCTAGCACATCGCTAAGCGAGCCTGTAGCGAGCACTCGCTAAGCCTTCGCTAGGCGAAGCAGGAGCGAACAGGACAATGGCTGTTTTGTTTCTTTTCTGTTCTGCCTTATGTTTATCTAATCAAGATCTATTATAATTCTGCGTTATTTGGCCTGACCTTATGACTGCTGTGTTTATTTTGTGGTGCAATTTTCAATTGTACTTTATCTCGATGTTCTAACCCGTGTGCTGAATTGTGTAAAGGCTTACTTATTCCCGAAGAAACGGCCGGCTAGGTATTCCACTTTATTTGTGGGATACCCTTATGGAGATGGATTATGAATTACTTAATTTTAATGTGGAGATTCATCCTAATTACTTAATTAATTTTAATGTGGAGATTCATCCTAATTGATCATAATGGGGAAATTCATCTTAAATATGTAATTGCAAAATATTGCCTTTGAATATGTGATCTTGGACCTCTCTTTGTTGCCTTACGATATTACGGTCATGTCCCGCGAATGTGGAGATACACTTAGCAAAGACCCTTCGATTAAATCATCATGTCCCTCTAAAATAAATCATAGCCCCTCGGATGTTGCCTTCGAATATATGATTTTGTCCCTCGATGACCCTTCGGTGTAGCCTACGGTTAAATGATGATAGTCCCTTCGAATGCTAAGGTATCCTTACAACCGTTGCTTTCAATGACCAATCGATGACCCTACGATGACCCTTTTACATCCAAAGGATAAAACTACTTATTTCTCAATAATAAGGACGGTTTTACCCTCACAAGGATAGGAAATGCCCATCAAGACCTTGGGTAGGTATAACTCTTAATTGCTTACTCACAATTTAAAAATACTTTTCACACTTCACAAATACTAGAAAATCACCACTTGGTATACATTCATACTAGAATCATTACTGAGTTATATTTTTCTAAACCATTTTCAAAACTAAACGAGATAACCACTTTGTATACATTCATACGAGAATCATTACAAAGTTAAACTCTCTTTTTCAAAACGTTTTCTAAACAATTCACGAACACTTTTTCAGACAAGAAAAAATAATATAAGTGATCAAGCAATTAAGAGCCCATGGATAACCATGGATACAAAGGGTGCTAACACCTTCCCTTTGTATAATGTACCTCCCGAACCCAAAATCTAATTAAGGTCTTTCCTGTTCTTTTCCACCTTTCCTTATTGGATAAAAGAAAAGTCGGTGGCGACTCTTGCTAACCGCGACATTTGCTTTCCAAAGCAAAAACACATAAAGTCAGTTCACCGTATGACAGAAACCATGGGTTGCCTCCCAATCAGCGCTTGTTTAACGTCATTAGCTTGACGATCAGAATTTATACACCTGTAGTAGTAGGAATCGGTGGATCAATCAGAGTGTGGCTTGAGTAGTCTGTTGGAATGTCTCCTCCTTCGTAGAGCTTCAGTCTTTGTCCATTTATAATGAATGGACTAGAAGTTTCATTCTTGATTTCTACGGCTCCGGATCTTAGAATCTTGGATACTTTGAAAGGGCCAGTCCATCTTGAGCGTAGATTCCCAGGGAAAAGTCGTAACCTAGAGTTGAACAAGAGAACAGGGTCGCCTATATTGAAATCTTTCTTTACTATTCTTTTATCGTGCCAGGCTTTTGTTCTCTCTTTGTATATCTTCGCATTCTCGTAGGCGGATTGCCTAAGTTCTTCTAGTTTGTGAATGTCAGGGATACGCTTTTCACCAGCGGTCAGGTAGTCTAAATTCAAAGTTTTAATGGCCCAATAGGCCTTATGCTCTAATTCGAAAGGTAAGTGACAGGATTTTCCATAGACTAGTTGGTAGGGAGTTGTCCCTATAGGGGTTTTGAAAGCGGTTTGGTAGGCCCATAATGCTTCTTGAAGCTTCTGAGACCAGTCTCTCCTAGAGATTGAAACAATTTTTTCTAGGATTTGTTTTATCTCCCTATTGGATACTTCTACCTGGCCACTAGTCTGTGGATGGTATGGTGTTGTTACTCTATGCCTAACTCCATATTTTCTTAAAAGTTTATCAAATATTCTCGACATGAAGTGCGATCCTCCATCGCTTATGACTAAACGGGGTGTTCCAAATCTAGGGAATATATAGTTTTTAAATAGCTTGATCACCACCCTAGTGTCGTTTGTGGGTGCAGCTATAACTTCAATCCACTTAGACACGTAGTCCACAGCTACTAAGATATACCTGTTTCCTAAGGATGGTGGGAAAGGTCCCATGAAATCTATACCCCAAACGTCGAAGAGCTCTACTTCCTGAATGTTTCTTAGAGGCATTTCGTCACGCCTTGAAATGTTTCCAGTGCGTTGGCATCTATCACATTTGACAATGCAAGCATGGACATTGCGCCACATGGTAGGCCAAAATAGGCCAGCTTGGAGAATCTTGGTGTATGTTGTAACAACCCAATTTTAGTAATTAATTATTATATTATTATTAGGACATTTTATTTAATTGGAGTGTTAATTAATTAATTGGTTGTTAAGTAGTATAATAATCGATTATATTAATTAATTTGGTGTGTTAATTAATAATTTAGTTGATATGAGATATAATGAATAAGGGAATTAATTAACTTGGTGGGTATATTGAGTTGATTTAATTTATTGTAATTAAATAGAGATATTTAAATATTAGGTCTTATTGAGCCTATTAATTAAATGAGGAGTATCGTGATTTGAGCCCAAATAGAATACTATAAATAAGAGGCGAGGAGAGTGAGAATTAGGATTCATTTGATCATTGAAGGCAATAGAGAAAGAGGAGAGGAAAAGTAAAGAGAAGAGTTAGAGTTTCCAGAAAATTGAAGAGGTAAGGGGGGAATCCTTATTGTTATGGGTTAGTATGATCGGGTCAATGGGTAGAAGCATGTTTAGGTTAAAATCCTTAATTTGCATGATTTTGGAATTGTTAGGTCTTGATGAATGTTCTTGATTGTGGTGATTTAATTGTGTTAAAACTGAAAATTAGCGGTATATAATTAGGGTATTGTATGAGTTATAATTTTCTGAACGTGTAGCTTTTTACGGAATCGAAATCGGAGGTCCGAAAGTCCTCCAACGATGAAAAACGCAGAAAATTCTGCATGCTGTTTTACAGTAACCGGTTACTCACCGAGCGTTAACCGGTTACTTGCTTAAAAATCTGTGTTCTGTTAAACTGAGTAACGGGTTACCCACCGAGCGTTAATCGGTTACTTACTTAAAAATCTGTTAATTCTATTTTACAGTAACCGGTTACTCACCGAGCGTTAACCGGTTACCACTGTTTGAAAAGGGAAAATTTGAGATTTTAAATGCTGTATTTATTTTGAAATGCAATCTAAGTGTATGTAGTTGATAATTAGCCTATATTTGTGAATGATATATTGTTATGAATGTGTTTATGTACCATTGGTGGATTGTGAATGATATATTGTTATGAATGTGTATATGTACCATTGGTGGATTGTGAATGATATATTGTTATGAATGTGTATATGTACCATTGGTGTATAATTCATAGAGTTGAATTATGGTGATATGTGGAATGTTAAGATGGTAGAGATGATCTTAATTGCATATGTATTAGTATTTGTACATTCATTCATGGCATGGTCGGCTTCATAGTGGAAGCGGTGAAATTGTGGGTTCACATGGTATTAGACGTTGATCCTTAATTGAAATAGGTGTAGCAGACGTTGATCCTTAATTGGAAATAGACGTGGTATTAGACGTTGATCCTTAATTGGAAATAGGCGTAGCAGACGTTGATCCTTAATTGGAAATAGACGTGGTATTAGACGTTGATCCTTAATTGGAAATAGGCGTAGTAGACGTTTATCCTTAATTGGAAATAGACGTGGTATTAGACGTTGATCCTTAATTGGAAATAGGCGTAGCAGACGTTGATCCTTAATTGGAAATAGACGTGGTAAATAGACGTTGATCCTTAATTGGAAACAGGCGTAGCAGACGTTGATCCTTAATTGGAAATAGACGTGGTAAATAGACGTTGATCCTTAATTGGAAATAGGCGTAACATACGTTGATCCTTAATTGGAAATAGACGTGGTAAATAGACGTTGATCCTTAATTGGAAATAGGTGTAGCAGACATTGATCCTTAATTGGAAATAGACGTAGTGGCTTGGATTCTAGATATTGAATCGGAAAGCGGTGAAACGTTGGATTCACATTGGTACCACATGCATAGAGTCACATGTCTTGCATTGAGTCACATTAGAGTCATGTGATTGTTGAATGTTTGCATTGTTATGATTGTGATATGTGTATGAGATATGGTAATTGAATTTGGTGATGTTTGGATACATAACTTGGCAAATTATGTGATTATGTGATAATTATCGTTATGTGTATTTTTGGGAATATACTATTGGATTTGGATATTATACTCCTTGAGTTTTTATGTGTGCTTGAAACATGTGAAATAAATGTTGTTTAATATTATTTACATGGTTATATGAAGTGTGACGAATTCCTTTAATTGTTGATTTAATCATTGTGCCTGATTTTACTTCTTCATAATGATTTGAATTCTCACCCTTTCTGTTTGAATGTTACCTTTACATGGGTATCGTGCAGATACTCCAGAGTAGTATCGCTGAAGTAAGTGGAAGTTAGCTCCTTCGAGATTTAGCCGGAGAGCTTCCGTATTTTAGTTTGAAGACTAGGTAATGAGTCAATGCTCTGGTCATGTAACACTGGGTAGATTAGTAGTATTGAACTCGTATCCTATTTGGATATGCATTATGTTATTACTTGTAAACATGATTGATGGCGATTGCTGTTTGCATGGTTTTAGTTTATCTTGAAGAGATTATTGAGAGATGATCATGGTATGGGACATGGATCATTTTATGAAGTGCATGGATATTCGTTATTTTCCGCTGCGAACGCATATTCTGGAATATTCATGATAATTGAAATGTGTTATTTTAAATGACCAGGTGTATTGTATATTGATGATGAATGATGTTGGTTTTTGAAAGCTTTTAGTTTTTGAAAACGTCGATGTGACGCCCTTTTGGTTATATGCGTGCCTATTTACTCTGATTATATGTTAAGTATTTTGGGGTAGAAAAAGGGGTGTTACATATGTCTTCGAGGTGCTCACATATGCACCATAGGGTGCAGAGTGGAAATGTTCAATTATACTTTTTACCTCCTCTTCTGGAACGCAACGGCGAAAAATACCATCTTTACCCCTTTTGAAAATGAGTGGTTCGTCCCAATAAAAGTTTCTCACATCGTTGAAGAACTTCTTCTTGCGGTGGTAGTCAAGATCAGGGGGTATGATATCAGCAACTAGGTAATTAACAAAGTCTGCATACCATGGTACGTTACTTACTGCTAAGGATTTTTGGGAGTGCTCATGAGGGTCTAGGCTATCATCTTCAATGGTTTCTAGTCTAGCTATCAGTCTATCATAGACAAAATCATCATTTATGGGTACTAAGTCTGGTTTTAGGTGTTCTAGCCTAGAAAGGTGATCAGCTACTACATTTTCAGTGCCTTTTTTATCTCTTATATCTAAATCAAACTCTTGTAGTAACAGAATCCATCAGAGTAACCTGGGCTTGGCATGTTTTTTACTTAATAGGTAACGAATGGCAACATGATCAGTGTAAACTATAATTTTTGCTCATACTAGATAAGACCTAAATTTGTCTATAGCGAAGACTACAGCGAGTAATTCCTTTTCAGTTGTGGCATAATTGAGTTGGGCAGCGTCTAGGGTTCTACTGGCATAATAAATTGCATGTAATTTTTTATCTTTCCTTTATCCTAGAACGACTCCAACCGCATAATCACTAGCGTCGCACATTATCTCAAAAGGTTCTGACCAATCAGGGGGTTTCATAATAGGTGTTGATATTAATGCTTGCTTTAAAAGATTAAATGCTTCATTACATTTTCCATCAAAAATAAATTCAGCATCTTTCATTAAAAGGCCAATTAAAGGTTTAGTTATTTTGGAGAAGTCCTTGATAAAACGCCGGTAGAATCCAGCATGTCCAAGAAAACTTCGGACTTCTCTGATAGTTTTGGGTGGTTTTAGGTTCTCTATAACTTCTATCTTAGCTCTATCTACCTTTATACCTTTTTTAGAAACTATATGTCCTAAAACAATTCCTTCGGTCACCATGAAATGACACTTTTCCCAGTTTAGCACGAGGTTCACCTCCACGCATCTCTCCAGGATTTTCTCAAGGTTAGCAAGACAACTGTGGAAATCAAATCCGTAAACCGAGAAATCATCCATAAACACTTCCATGATACCATCTAGGTAATTTGCAAAGATCGACATCATACAGCGTTGGAAAGTAGCTGGGGCATTACAGAGGCCGAATGGCATTCGTCTGTAGGAAAAAGTTCCATAAGGGCGTGTAAAGGTAGTTTTTTCTTGATCTTCGGGGTGGATAGGTATTTGGAAGAATCCAGAGTATCCATCTAGATAGAAGAAGTAAGAGTGTCTTGTTAGACGCTCCAACATCTGATCTATAAATGGTAAAGGGAAATGATCCTTTCTAGTTGCTTTATTTAACTTCATATAGTCCATACATATCCTCTATCCTTCTTCTAACCGTTTTGCTACATGTTCGCCTTTATCGTTTTGTACGACTGTGATGCCTCCCTTTTTAGGTACTACATGCACAGGGCTCACCCACTTACTATCCAAGATTTGGTAGATTATACCTACCTCAGTAACTTAAGAACTTCCTTTTTAACAACATCACTCATTATAGGGTTTATTCTTCTCTGATGTTGTCTGGAGGGTTTTGAATCTTCTTCGAGCGAAATCTGATGCATGCATACGGATGGGCTTATACCTTTTAGGTCAGAGATATTATATCCTAAGGCTGAGGGATATCTTCGTAAAACGTCTAAAAGTTGGTTTGTTTCCTCTTGGCTCAAGGTAGCACTGACTATAACTATACGGTTCATCACTTCATCGAGGAACTCATATCTCAGGTTCTTAGGCAGTTCCTTAAGTTCTAAGGTTGGTTTCTTAGGGCATGGCATAGGATCTGGGGTAAGGGATAAACATTCGTAAAGGTTATCATCGATGTAAGGTTTCCTAAAGTCATCATCTTCCATTATGAGAGTTGATGGTAACTTAATTGTTTTTATGATTTCTTCTTGTTCTAATTCTCTAACACACTCATCAATGATATCTAAGGCGTAACATGCGTCTCCCATCATAGGCGCCATAAGAAATTTCGAAAGTATGAATTCTATTTTCTCGTCACCTACCTCAAAGGTCAACTTTACTCTCTTGACATCTATTATGGCTCCTTCAGTTAATAAGAATGGTCTACCTAGAAGGATTGGTATATCATTGTCCTCTTTGATGTCCATGACAACGAAATCAGTAGGGATAAATAACTGACCTATCCTAATAGGGACATCTTCTAAAATGCCTATCAGATACTTAACAGATCTATCGGCTAACTGAAGTGACATCTTAGTAGGCTGTAATTCTCCTAACCTCTCACAAACCGCTAAAGGCATTAAGCTCACACTAGCTCCTAAGTCTAGAAAAACTTTTTCGATGACATGACTTCCCAAAAGACAAGGAATGGAGAAATTTCCAGGATCTTTATCCTTTTTGGCTAACTTATTCTCGGAAATGGAATTGCATTCCAAGGGCTTCGGATCGTCAAGTCTACGTTTGTTGGTAAGGATGTCTTTGAGAAACTTTGCATAAGAAGGTATTTGGGTGATGGCTTATGTGAAAGGGATTTCTATGTGAAGTTTTTCTATAACTTTAATAAATTTCTAATATTGGTTATTGATCTGGGTTTGTTTGAGTCTTTGCGGATATGGTATAGGCGGTTTATATGGCGGGGGTGGTACGTAAGTTTTGTCTTTAGGTTCTTCTCCTTTTCCTTGACCTTCCTGTTTTTCAGATTCCTCTGGTTCCTTTACTTCGTTTGTGGATTCGGTATATTCCTTAGAAGTTTTGGGTTTACTCAATCTTGGGTTTTGTGGCTCATCATAAGCGTTCCCACTTCATAGGGTAATGTCATTGGCTTGTCCTCTCAGATTTTGTTGAGGTTGTCCAAGGAATTGTCCTCCAGGTGTGGTATGGGGGGCTTGGTTTAAAGCTACCTGAGAGATCTAGGTTTCAAGCATCTTGGTATGAGTAACTATTTGGTCAACCTTGTTTCCTAACTGGGTAATCAGTTCGTTAACGTGAATGTTTTGGTTCATGAACTCTTTGTTTTGTTGGGTTTGAGCAGTGATAAAATTTTCCATAATTTTCTCAAGGCTCGGCTTTGGTGGTACAAGTTGCATAGGTTGATTTGGTTTTGGGGCTTGGTAACCAGGTTGTCTCGGAGGTGCATTATTTTGGATAGGGTTATTGTTCTTATAGGAGAAGTTCGGGTGATTCCTCCATCCAGGGTTATAGGTATTCGAATATGGGTTCCCTTGGGTGTAGTTCACTTGCTCATAGTGGGTTTCGTTTAATAGACTGCATTCTGCAGATTGGTGTCCTTTGGTTCCATATATCTCATAATCCGACGAAACTGCGGCTGCAGTATTCGGGTTTATGCACATATGCTCGACCTTGAGGGCTAATGCGTCAATTTTAGCTTGCATAATGTCTATAGAGCTTAGTTCATGTACTCCTCCTTGGGCTTCCTTCTTCTCAACTGTCGCTCGTTCGACTCCCCATGATTGATAGTTTTGAGCCATATCTTCGATGAGGGCACTAGCTTCAGGATAAGGTTTGTTCATCAGCGCACCGCCTGTGGCAGCCTCGATGGTCATCTTAGTGTTATAGTAAAGTCCATTATAGAAGGTTTGAATGATTAACCAATTTTCTAAACCATGATGTGGGCATGCTCTTAACAGCTCTTTATATCTCTCCCAAGCTTCGAACAACGATTCTCCTTGGTTCTGGGTAAATCTAGTTATATGGTTTCGAAGAACGACGGTCTTACTTGGGGGAAAGTATCTAGCAAGGAATACTCTTCTAAGGTTATCCCAAGTCGTAATGGAATTGGGTGGAAGAGAATCTAACCATGATAGGGCTTTATCTCTGAGGGAAAAAGGGAATAATCTTAAACGGATTGCCTCAGGAGAAGCTCCATTGGTTTTAAAAGTGTCTGCTAATTGGAGAAAGACTTTTAAATGTTGGTTTGGGTTCTCAGTAGCGAGACCTGCGAATTGTCTCTGTTGCACTAGTTGGAACAGAGAGGGTTTAAGTTCGAAATTATTAGCTGGTATGGTTGGGTTTACTATACTAGAACTAGGTTCTTCGTTGGATGGTTGGGCGAAATCCTTAAGAGATCTTTGGTTTTGATCTTCGGCCATAACTCTCCTAATTCTATGGAAAAATAAACGTGCACGAGCGTAACGTTCAGGTTCCGCCAGAGGGTATACTAAGCTTCCGGTGCTGCGAGTTCTTCGCATTGACCGGCGGGTAATAGCCTAAGTCTAAACGATATAACAACAGGGTACGAAATTTGACGAAATTGGTCCCCGACAACGGCGTCAAAAACTTGATGCGTGCTTTTTGCAAGTATACGAACGCGTCAGAGTAATATAAAAGATTGTCGAATCCACAGAGACCAAGTGTCAATCTATCGTTATCTATTGTTATGTTGTTTATCTAAGGTAATCAAAATAGGGGTTTTTAGAGTGTGCAATAAAGAGTAAAGTATTAAATTAAATTTAATTAATAAAGACAGGCTCGAATGTAATTCACATAATCAGTTAATAATCCAAGTACTTGCTAATAGAACTACTTATGGACAGTGTTTCCTACTTTGAAAAGAACTAATTTAACAGGAACTGTCGCTTTCGCGTATTCAGAACCGAGTTGTACTCCCTAATCAAACCCTCTTATTGTCACTTATAAAAAGGCGCGCATTGCGTTAGAGTAGTAAACATATTTTTAAGAAATATAGTATCTTGACTAAGTTGAAAAGTATTTTAACCTGAATTTCTTAATCAAAAGAGGTTCTCATGAACCAGACTCTAAACTTATAAACGCGTCCGAAAATAGTTTTAAAATCACTTTTCTTTTTAAGTTAAAAATTCATAATGAACTAAACAAAGCGCTTTCGCTGTATTTGAAATAGTTAAAAACAATTAAGTTTAAATAGACGTTGGACGGCTTTCGATCTTACCCAACGGAAATTAAGTGCGGGAAAACTTAAGTTGAAAGTCAAAATAGCCCTTAAGTGTTTTTACTAACAATTGTACGGATTATCGGTTCAATTACAATCCTTACATTCTAAACTTATAGGTTTAGTTAGACATGGTAAAGTAAAGGTGCATTTTAATTTAAATAAAAGTAGTGCGAGTGCGGAAAGTAAATAAAAGTAGTGCGAATGCGGAAAGTAAATAAAAGTAGTGCGAGTGCGGAAAGTAAATAAAAGTAGTGCGAATGCGGAAAGTAAATAAAAGTAGTGCGAGTGCGAGAAATAAATAAAAGTAGTGCGAGTGCGAGAAATAAATAAAGTAAAGCGAGTGCGAGAAATAAATAAAGTAAAGCGAGTGCGAGAAATAATAAAGTAAGGCGAGTGCGAGAAATAAATAAAGTAAAGCGAGTGCGAGAAATAAATAAAGTAAAGCGAGTGCGAGAAATAAATAAAGTAAAGACAGTGCGGGAAAATAAAATAGATAAAGGCAAAGCAATAAAAACCTGCTCCAATCGGAGGGTTGAATAAGCGGAAATGAAAATGGCGGCAGGATTAACTTTCTTCCAAAGTGCTCCAAACTCGATTACAGACTCGATCACAAACTTGATTACACAATTGTGGTAACACCTCAATGCGATGCGATTACCACTTTTAAAATACTGAATATATGCCTAAGTTTTCTCTAAGTTTGCATCTGCTCTAAGTTTGGATGATTAAACAAATGAATTCGAGTCTCTATTTATAGGCAAGTAAAATAATGGAAAAGACAAGGATGCCCTTCAGTTTGAAATTGGGAGGGAAAAACTTCCTTCTTGTGGCGCCCGCCACAACCCCATGGCGCCCGCCATAAGAGTAAAGTGTGGCGCCCAAATGGAGATAGTGGGAGACATGGCAGTTGAGGGAAGTTGAGCTGTGACACGTCATGGCTGGACCCATGGCGCCAGCCATAGTGGGAGCCACAAGTGTAAAATGCTGAATTTTAGGGTTTTTAGCTCGTTTTCGTTCCTTTTCTCGACCGGGGCTCCGATTAGACTGAAAACCTGAAAACAAAGAGAAACATAATAATAACATAACAAAATAATAATAAAACAACTAAAATGCATGCGAAATCGGAGTCGAAAATACGGTGAATTTCAGTGTTATCAGTGGTCCACATACATCAGTATGTATGAGGGCCAAAATATCAGAAGCTCTTTCACCTTTTCCTGTGAATGGAGACTTTGTCATCTTTCCAATTAAACAAGATATGCATGTCTCATATGATTCATAATCAAAAGAGTCCAAGAGTCCATCTTTATGGAGTTTGGAAATGCGTTTGTCATTTATGTGGCTTAATAGACAATGCCAAAGGTAAGTTGGATTTAACTCATTAGGTTTCATCCTTTTAGTATTAATGTTATAAATAGGAATTTCAAGATCAAGGACATATAGTCCATTGTTCATTTGTGCAGTAACATAGAATATATCATTCAAATAAATTGAGCAACAATTGTTCTTTATTATAAATGAAAAACCAAACTTTTTCCAAACAAGAAACGAAAATAATATTCCTGCTAATTACAGGTATATAATAACAGTTCTCTAACTGAATTATTAAACCACTAGGTAAAGTCAATACATAAGTTCTTATGGCTAAAGCAGTAACCTTTGCTCCATTGCCAACTCGTAGGTCAACTTCACCTTTTGCCAAATCTCTACTCCTTTTTAGCCCCTGCACATTGGTACAAATGTGAGAACCGCATCCAGTATCTAATACCCATGATACAGAAGTAGTTAAATTAATTTCAATAACAAAATTACCTGAAGTTGAAGTCTCTACTCCATTCTTTTTATCTTCCAGGTACTTTGGGCAGTTTCTCTTCCAGAGTTGGTCTTACCACAATGGAAGCAGGTGCCTTCATTTGCTATGCCTCCACTAGGATTCAAAGCAGCAACAGTGGGTTTGGGTTTGGCAACTTCCTTGCATTTCCCTTTATCACCCTGCTTGGTGGGTCTTTTGTCCTGTCTCTTTCCATTTCCGATCATTAGAATGAACTTCCCTTTTGACTTCAGATTTTGCTCAGCAATTCTTAACATGGCTAGCAATTCAGGAAGAGATTTGTCCATATCATTCATATTGAAATTTAGGACAAATTGACTGAATCTATCTGGAAACGATTGCAAGATCAAATTAGTCGCAAGTTCCTTTCCGAGGGGAAAACCCAACCTCTCAAGGTTTTCCACATACCCAATCATCTTAAGCACACGAGGACCTACATGGGCTCCCTCAGCTAACTTGCCTTGAAAAGGGGCTTTTGGAAATTCAAACCTTTCATGCCTTGCTTTCTCTTGATAGAGCATCTTCAGGTGTTCAATCATATCGAACGCTGCCATGTTCTCATGTTGCTTTTGCAACTCTGAGTTCATGGTAGCTAGCATGAGACAAGCAATTTCATTGGCATCATCTACATGCTTCTTATAAGCATCTATTTCTTCCTTAGGTGCAGAACTAGGAGGTTCCTCTTCAGGAACAGGTTTCTCCAAGACATACAACTTTCTATCATGTTTGAGGACAATCCTCAGATTTCGGTGTCAATCCAGAAAATTTGTCCCAGACAATTTTTCCTTGTCAAGGATTGATCGCAAAATTTTGTTAGAGGTGTTTGTTGTCATGGTAATCTACATGAAAATAATGAAAATATAAGTATCAATAACATATTTAATTAGGCCTTTAATTAAATATGCTCCCACTGTTTTACTCAAAACAAATGACCCACACCATTTGATTCGGAAAATCCCGTTGGAAGATTTTCTAGTGGGTCGAGATCCACATTTCACTTTGTTTTAAGTCCGCGTAGGCGAATTACACAAAACTAGGTTATTTAGGTAGGAACTCCTTCCAGTAGTATCTAATACAACTCTCGAATATTTTAGTTGGGTGAATAACTCCTTGTTCCAATCCATCACATGGATCATTTCCAACTCTAACTTCTAAACATATATAATCTTATTATAATTTGTTTAGTTAAGTTTGAGCCATTGTTTTTGCAATTGGATATTACAATTATCCCATCGCACCTTACTAATATAGAACATGCACCTCGCTTAGGTGAAGCCTACATTATCCGATACTAGTCTTGATGAGTGCTAAAACTTGGAAAGCATAAACTTAATATTTAATTTGAGGGAATTTGCAATTATTCTGATCTCACCGGCTTATTTATCATATAAATCGTCTCTCACATGCATCAACATACATTCACATGCATCAACATACATAATGAAACAGTTATCGCCCCTAGCGCAATTGTTCTCCCAAGTCAATGAGAGAACCTAAGCTAACCTAATAATGATCTAAGCTTCTCCAAGCAAGATCTTCAAGGTTGTCCTCCTTTGATATTGAATTCTTCTCTTTCTTCATAACATCACATTACATAAAATAAACTCGGTTTACATACGATGGAGTGAGATGAGAAAAGAAGTTACATTAAGAGATTAAAAGAGAGGCACGACACGCAGGTCGTATTTTAAAAACCCAAAATAAAATAAAGGAAAACTAAGGCCATAACCGATCACCACAAGACAATAATAATAAATAGATTATTATTATTAATTTTAATTCTTTTAATTAATTAAAACCAAATTAAATTTTGGCGACTAATCACACTACGCAGAGTTAGTCGGGGGTCCGCTGCCCGGTCAGCGGGAACGCGGGTCAAGGGGGCAACGCCCCTTGCGGGGTTGAAGGGGAAGCGCCCCTGGCCGAAATTTTTAATGAACAATTCATTCGAAATTGGCATTGTTTTTCGCATCAACACTTGATACTTTAAGGCACAACTCTTGCGCAGTCACAACCCTAATCGCATAACTCTTTGACAACACAACCCTTATGCGGTCATTAACCCTAATGCACCAATTTAAGACCGTCAAACACATCTCGATTGTTGATTCAGTATGATTGATCAACACGTCATTGCTTCACCATATTAATGTCGGATCAAGAAGCAAACGACCATTGATCGCTCAAAAGAAAACAACCATTAAGTGTTTGAATGAATGAAACAGAAACAATATATCATATATACCGTATTTTGCATCAGGATTACTTATATCATATATATAACTTGATCGATCTCAATTGCATAACCTATGGATGATCGATGTATCGCTGCTTCACCATACTAATGTCGGACTCCGAAGCATAGTCAACATCAATCATCCAAATCGTACACACATGATGCCAAATTTAATTACTCGTTTATTCTTTGATTCATTCTGTCTTTTAATCGTATTAATACAGAAAATACAGAAAATACAGAAAATAAACAACTATCAGATGCATGGTTTCGTAAGTGGCTCTGATACCACTGAAGGAAAAGAGCGATCCAAAACGCAGCGGAATTTCCTTTAGTGATCCTTACGAATGGGCATGATCAGTGATAGAATCGTTACCTCTTGTGGCGATTATAACCTTTGATGCAGATCTACAGAGCGATCACGAACATTGAATGATGACAACGCCTCTACTCAGTCCACACGAACGAATTCCTTCAATCTCAGTGCTAGCTGCTACGAATGAAGGCATTGAGTGTGTGTGTGTGTGTGTGTGTGTGTGAGAGAGAGAGAGAGAGAGAGAGAGAGAGAGAGAGAGAGAGAGAGAGAGAGAGAAACGAAATTGCAACTGCACAAATTCTTCTAAACAAGGGTTCTATTTATAGAACCACTTATGTGGGTTGTAAGCTAAAAATCCCACTCAAGTTTATGTGGCATATATCTTATAATATGCCAAAATCACTTAAACGCGTGGTACCTTACCATATTTCATATTCTACTTAACTATACTGTACCTTACGATGTTCTACAATTCACTTAAGTGCACCGTACATTACGGTATTCCTTAGTTACTCTATCTCTCATCAATCCGTCCTTTTGTGTGTGACCCTGTAGGTTTTCGCGGCATTGGCAATTATATTAAATCACGTATTTAACATAAACAGTGAGCGGTATCTAGCAACACATCACTACTACCCAAGACACGAAAAAGTCATGTTATCTGACAAATCCTTTTGTGATAATACTTATGTGTATAATTACCCTTTTTCCCTTATGTCTATATTGAACACAAGGCATAGACCATGTCATCCTTGTCCAGTTTAATATTGGGCCCATAGACATTTATCCTGTTACGTAGGATGGGAAAATTCCATCTAGGTCACTCATGTCCCTTTGCATGCTTCGTGGAGTATCCATCAACTGTCTTTATGGTCATCCAGTTACGGACAATGTTTGATCAGCAATAAGGCACTCGACTTTACATCTAGGGTCCATAGTGGTTTCAGGTCGAAGGGTGGTATACACCATTATCACCATGAGAATAACTTATGACACTTTGCATAACATTCTATATAGTATTCTCATAGCGGGTCAATCTAGTATAAATATTACTCTTAATATTCATACCTATGTTTAAGACTTGATAACTCCTTATCCATGATCCATGAAATGTGATCATCAGTCTATATACATAATAGTCTTAATGCTTTAATGTTATCCCACTTCATAATAAAGCTCGATTATGGATACTTTAAAAATACTGTCCTTATATTTAATGTGATCTCATGATTAAGTCACACTTGATACATTAAATGGACTATCTATTCTAGGGACTTTATTAGACAAATATAATAAAGAAAAAGCATTTTATTATTAATAAATAATTCGATATAAGTACCAAAAGTATTGGCCTCTAGGGCTTACACCAACAATTAGCACCCCTCACATCCATGGTACTCCATGGGAACCACTTGCTCGTATCAAATGCGTATGGATGTTTGTTTATCTGTAAGTTGCTAGCTATCGGGAGTGAGATGAGAGAATAAGGTAGGGGAGAAAATAAGTTTTAAGTTAGTGTGCTGGCCAAGGATTTGGGCCCTCGTGCTTATCTATCCCCATACGCGCAATAGGGAAGTCAGAGCTTCATAGTTCAGCTAAAACATGGCGTATTTGTTTGGTTGTTTTTACTTAACAGTATTGACGTTCGCGCGCTACTGTTCACTTGCTTGTATACTCTGTCATGGGAGCAGAAAGTATTTGTCTATTTGCGGTAAAATGGAGACATTTGGTTCGCACTCTAGCAGTTAAACATTACTTGCTCGCACATGGAGGCTTAAGTTTCATTAACGGTAGAACGGAAGTAACACGTCCTGATTGAAACGTTTTGAAGACTGCACTAAGGCAAAAGATGATTTGATTTGTTGGGGTCAATTTTATGCATGGAGATAAGCATTAGACCCTTGGCTAGATACAGTCAACGGTCCAATAACTCGGGAGTTGAGAGGACAATGTTGTCCTAACCACTCTTTTTCATCAAAAAAGAGATTTGAATTGTGAAAAGTTTGGCAAGTCTAATGATTGGAACTTAGAGGGCGACAAGTATCTGACCCTTGACTAAGTACGGTCAACAATCAAAGAACTTGGGAATTAAGAGAACAATGAAGTCCTAACTATTCTCTTTCTTCCTTATAGCACCAAGATCTAACTTGTTTGAATCATTAGATGTTTTAAGGGGGAAAGTCAAGTGTCGGGTCCTCAGGCTAGGTACGGTCGACAATCCAATTACTTGAATGTTGTGTACAAACACGTACACCCCAAATGCATTCCAATTTGTTATGAAAATGGTTTTGAAAAAGGAACTTGACGTTGAATCAAGTGTTTGAATTTATTATGAAAATAGTGAGTGAAGAATGGAGGAGAGAGATGGAATAAGGTTGAGAAGAGAATTGAGAAGAGATGTGAATGAATCATGGAGTGGATGGAGAATGCTTGACATTGGATCAATCATTCACGTTGCAATGGTGAGAGTTTTATTTGGAAAACAACTTGACGTTGAATCAAGTACCTTTTGTTTCTTTTGAAATGCTTTGTTTATCATTTTATATTTTATCTTGTTCTGATTATCATGCATGATGGACTATCTAGAAAATAATAAATCTAAGCTATTGCATGACTAAGGGGAGGGGGAACATTTAACCCACAATGGGGGGATGGATCCACACAATACAATGGAAAGGGAATGAAAGGAAAATACAAGTTATAAACTACTAAACTATGTATCATGCCTAGGGCATACAAGTGACATGGTACTTTAAACAATACAAAGTTATTGCATGAGAGTGAAATGGTTAGGAGCATGGCTAGCTAGGAGAGAGATTGAAACAAAACAACAAACGAGTTAGTATGGGATAAAGTTGGATGAATGAGAATGATGCTACGATATGTAAGCACACACAATGGTTAAAATCGATTCAAAAGGTAATGGATCAATAAATGAAAAGTAATCAAAGATCTATCCTATAATCAAGGAAAATGAAATTAGACATACCAAATGTTCATCCCCTAAATTGAAATGAGATTTTCAATTTACAATATGATCATAAACCAAAGAAACGATTAAATGGACAATTAAAGTGGCTATTAATTATAAAAGATTAAAATCTACCTAAACATGCATTAGGATCACAATCAATCGAATGAAAAATCTAACAACCCGAAATCAAGAATTGAGTCTAATCTATATGATCATACAAATCAAATTGAGCGGAAATTAACCTAAGGTCTAACCATGGCAAAATCAACCATTAACCAGATTAGTCCATACAAAATTCACAAAACGAAATAACCGAAATCTAATGACTAAAACCTAATCATGGTATGGTAAATCAAACAAAAATTAATTCTGGAAAACTAAAAAGATTAAGTCTAATCTAAACTTGATTAAGCCTATTTTCTAATTAACTACCTAATTAAACCTAATAAAATCTAACCATGAATTAGCTAATTAATCAATAAAATTCGCTAATTTCTCTAATCAAGATTAACGAAGACAATATCAATATCAATCACAGAAATTAAAATTAATAATAAATTATGGATTAATCCAAAGATTAAAAGGGGTTAAGAAGAACTATGAACATGGGCCAGGTGTAAGATCCTAGATGGAGGGTGTGAATTGGGAACAAAATACTTGGGCCATTTGGCCCATGTCTCCAAACCCGGGTCCACCATCGATCAAAAATCTGACTTCAGCATCCCAAAACTTATGACGATTCACACGAAAAGGGGAGAAGAACGAACGCTCGTGACGAAAAATAAGAAGAGAATGAAAGAACACGTTCATGTCGAAAATGGCTTACCCTCGTCGTCGGCACCTGAATCACCTTCGCGATCCACTTGAATAACTTTGTGCAAGGTCCATGTTTTGCCGCCCGTCGTGGATTTGTTCTTCTGCTTCGTCGTACGTGTGCGCTGCGTTGGGCAAATGATGAAGATGATTTCGTGTTTTCACGTTGTCGATTGAAGCTGAAGACGAAGATCCGTTCAGACTAGTGCATTGAGATGAACTCGTATGTTGTTGTTGTCCAATTCAGAATTACGTTGCGTTCACGTTGTCTTTGTTGATTCTTCAGTTGGCCGTTGATGATGAAGAACGAAACTCTCTCTTCCACGATGCGGTGAGTTTTTTTCACTCTCTTTGCTACCTCCATTTTCGTTTTTTCTTCTTCAATTTTCTGCTTTTGTTCTTCTCTGAGTTGTTGCGGTTTTGGCCATGGAGTTGAGTTTTAGGAGTGGATTGGTTATGAAGGTTGAAGGTTGTGGATGAAAGTTATGTTGGAGATAAAGAATCGGAGGTGAATTCTGAGTTTCGTTTGGAGTGTCGCCGAAGATTGTATTGAGGGTTGGTTATGGATTCCGGTTATTGAAGATTGGGGTTCCGTGTAGTTTTCGTCGGAGAAGGGTGTTAAAGGTGGGTGAAACTGATTTCTGTTATGGGTTTTTCGGGTTCTCAGAGAGTTGGTTCAGAGAAGGTTTTCTCAGGTTTCGAAACTTAGTCAAATCCGGTGGTGGTTGAGTTGAAGAAGAGTTCTTATGAGGGTGAAGAAAGGGGTTTCAAGGTCGTGAGTTCTTCTGTTATGAGCCAATGAATTAGTTTGTTCTGTTATTAGTTTTATCAGTTAGAGAGGGACGTGAGGGTTATTGAAGGAGTTGGATTTCGTTGTGGAAGGCATGAAGAGTTAGAGGGTGAAGAAGGTTCAAGATTGGTTTATGCAGGGTCTGTTGTTAAAATCGATTTGGCAGTTAGGATGGTTGAAGAGTTGGTTAGATGGTTGCAGGTTCAGTTAGCCATTAATACCGATTTCTTGAGAGGGTGATTTCTCCTTCATTTTTTTGGTTGAAGGGTGGTTAGAAGAAGCTTCTCCCTTTACGTTAGGGAGTGAAGGTTCTATTATATATTATGTTAGAGGTTTTGGTTTTCGCCCCGGAAATTCGGTTATTCGGTTAGAGAATTCTGTTATAGGATGGTTTTCAGTTGTTACAAATGTGGAAGCTCATTGGTGTATCAGTTAGAAGTTTGTTATTATTTTTTTGTTTGCGAAATCATCTCGGTTGGGAGGTTCCAGAGAGTATTGCTGGTACTGTTGAGAGGTTGTTAGTTGTGGAATTGGTTAGAGTTAGAAGTTGTTTGGTTCAGGTGTGGTTATTCTAGCACGTTCAACACGCCTCAGATTAATGTAGGTAATCATCCAGGCTATATTCATCAAGCCAATTTTCTTCTTCACAAGCGAAAAGCCACTCATCACTCCTATCTGTTACGTCTCTTCTGCTCAAAGCTTCATCTTTAGCTTTCACTACCAGGTCGGAATCCATTAATGCACCAGCTTTTTCGGCAGCAGTACTGGTATCAGGTTTGATATGAGTCAATCTACATATTCTTTCATTCTACCTGCTTTTTATTTCGCCAGTTTTTCAACTTCTGTATTCTGACTTTTCCTTTTGATCTCTTTTGGTTTTTTTCTAGGTGGTTCGAAAGAGCTTCGGTTAGCAGTTGTATTATGTGAGGTTTTATGAATTCAGAATTGGGTTCAGCTTGGAAGGTTTATTGTGGTTTCATTGGAGGAAGGTTAAGGGCTTGGCTTCAAGTACGGGAAACGGTTTGACAACTTCTGTTTCTACCCCTCTTTTTTTATTCCATTCTGGTCCGCTCCGGTTCATGGAAAGGTTGTTAAAGTCGGTTGCAACAGTTATGCTGAATTGGGATTTTCGGTTATCCGGTTGAGGAAGTTTGATTTCAGTTTTGAGTTTGTTAACAATTTTGGAATAGGGAGAGTTAAAGAGGTTAGAACAATGGTTGAGAGTTCGTTGAAGGTCGAAAATTCTGTTAGAGAAAGTGAAGGACACATCCTTCAAGGTCACTGCTTGTTGCCTCTTCCATACAGTGGTATGTCACCTCTTTTGCAACTTTTTCCAACCTTAGGGATTGCTTAAACTGTGCTCTTATGTGCAAGGAAGAACATCTACTTCTGTGAATTGGAACTTAATCAGGGACCTTCCCATAAGCCACGTCTGAACATCCACACATTTCGAGTAGTATCCACATTCCTGGATGCACCAGTGGCAATTGAACTCAATTTCTCAGCTTCCTTTTCCGAGTCGAGAAAAGGGGTGGTGATAGAGATGAATTGGTCTAGAGAGGGAGGTGGTGATTCCTTGAGAAGGAGAAATTGAAAGTTATAGAGTTTTGATGTAAATTTGTTTTTTTTGTAATGTACTTTTGGGATTGAATGGAATAGAATTGTAATTAAAATAGAAATGCAATGTATATGAAGATGATTAAAAAATTGGACTTAAAAATTGAATGTAATAGAATTGTAATTAAAATAGAAATGCAATGTATATGAAGACAGACGAATAAAAAATTGGACTTAAAAATATGAAGAGGATAAAAAATGGATTTTGATTAGTGTAAGATCCTAATTTTGACCCTAAGATCCCTCATGGCATCATAACATTGTTCATTTGCATTTGCCTCAAGGATCATAGCATCTTGGCTCCTAACCCTTGGGTTGGGACTTGTGTGAGTTGGTTTGAGATCACAAAGCATGCTTGAATTGTATATTGTTGCTTTCTTATTTTGTTTACTAACCAAAAGCACAAAATTATGTCACTAACTTTGTTTGTTTTGAAGCTTGAGCAATCATGTGATCCAAGGCTCCTAGGAGGCCCCATGCCCATTGAAGTGGCCAAATGAAGTTGAAAGCAAGCATGACAATGGTTCCCAAAGCTCTCAATCATCATATATGTCTCCCAAGTATCTCAATTTTTCAATTTGGTCAAGATAAACCAAAGGGCTTGAGGGTTGTTCCCAAGGAAACCCTAATTTAACTGTGCATTGACTGTGCCTTGCTCATGAAGCAACCTTAACCTATGATCAAATACAATCAAGGGAAGTTCTTTCATTCATCATTTCATGCATATATGAGCCCATGTGAGTGTCCTCAATCATTCATTCATTAAGATTTGAAGTTTGGCTTTGAGAAGTTGATCAGTCAATTCATCTAACTATTTTGAAATCCACTGAGACCTAACTTTTGATGTGTTTGTCAAATGAAGATGGACCCAAGATAAAAAATGTTCTTAGGGACCATATGAACAACCTTCATGTTCAGCAAAAATTCATTTGAAACTTGGAAGGTCATCATTCATTTCAAAACATTATAGGTCATTTTGATTGAAACCCTAATTTTAGGTCAACTTCCCAAGGACCTAACTCCTTCATTTTTTATGATTTTGAGGTGGGACGAAGTGTATTGGAAATTTTACGATGTCTACTTCAATTTTTATGTTGGACAAAATTTCATAATCCTAAAATAAACACATGTAATAATACAAAACATTATAGGTCTCTTTGGACCAAAGGCATTGAAATGTGAAAAAGTCCAACTTCAAGTGCCCATAACTTTCTCATCAAAAATCCAAATGATCCACAATTTAAGTCCAAATTTATTGTCTTGAAAATATCTATAACTTTGATGTTTAGGGTTTTGTCATTTGAGGCTTGCATCATTGAAACAGAAGGGCTTGAAGTTGGTCCATTTTGGCAAAATTTCCATATACATGTTTTGTACCTTGAACTTCATAATCAGTTTTCAATATTTTCCCAACTCCAAATGGATTTTTGTTCAACATAACATTTGTTCCTTATGTCAATACCTTTCCAACCATTACCCACATGCCTATGTTTCAATTTTGCAAATGGCATTTTCGAAGAGGAGAAGTTTTGTGATCATTTATGGAAACCATGTTGAACTTATGATGATCCAATTGGACTTTTCCAAGTTGATTTGAATTGAATTTGAAGTTTGACCTTTATTTGTTTATTTTAATTCAAGTATTATTTTAATTACAAAAATTACCAAAAATATTTTTATTGTT
Organism: Lathyrus oleraceus; assembly: GCF_024323335.1. NCBI lineage: Eukaryota > Viridiplantae > Streptophyta > Magnoliopsida > Fabales > Fabaceae > Lathyrus > Lathyrus oleraceus. The sequence continues at coordinate 645,724,924 of NC_066583.1, forward strand.
TCTTGACTTCTAAGCTTCATCTCACTTCTGTTTACCATTGATTGATGTTGATTCCATTCATATTTGGTCAATGTGTTTTGGTTATGTTATTTGAATTTCAATTATGTACATTCCATTTCTTTTTTTCTTTTTTTTTTCTTTTTGATCAATGAGTTAATGATTGGTGGTTAGCCTTGACATATGAGGGGCTTAACCTTCTTTGATCCAAATCAAATTCATCTTGATCAAAGATAAAGTGAATTGCTTTGCATTAGAGATAGGTTGCTTCTTGGTCAAGCAAAAAACCTAAATCCATACAAGATCATTCTTCTTTTCTTTTGGCATGGCAAGTTGTAGGAGCTTGACTTACTAGTCATGGTCTCTAACTTGTGTTTGTTGCCTATAGTTTTATTGACCGGCCTCAGATAGGTGTGACTACTACATTAGTCCACTTACGATTGCTTAACATAGCGCTAAATTGCCTTATGGCACACTAACTACTAATTACTAACTTTTAATTCAAGCATTTATTTTAATGCAATTTAATTTCTCGCTCATTAATTCATTTGTCTTTGCCCTTTGCTCACTTGAGCTCATGTTTATGATAATGCAATTTTCCTTTTGCTCACTTGAGCACATTATTGTATATATACTTTTGCCTTGTGCTTGTTTTGTTTTGTTTGTGTGAACCCAATGCAAATGGAGAAAGGACTTAGATTTAGGACCTTACCTATGCTAATGGAGTTTCAAGAGCAACTAGGCCTCATGCCTTTAGAATGCTAAATATGTTGAAGAGCAACTAGACCTCATGCCTTTAGAATGCTAAATATGTTGAAGAGCAACTAGGCCTCATGCCTTTAGAATGCTTAATCTTGAAGATGAATTGAAAGGACCCCTAATTCTAAACTCACTCTTGTCCATTCTTTCATTACATTGTGGAACTTTTTGATTTGTGTGTTCTTGTGTGATAGGGATCCTAAACTTGAGCCAATTAGAAGAACCATTGTCATGGACATCCAAGATAAGAGATACAAAAGCCAATTGGAAGATTCCTAGGAGCTTGATTGAATATTTGCTTGATTGCTTGAGTTAATTGCTTATTGCTTGCTAAGTCCAAAGGAATGGAGCAACTTGGATCATCTTTATGATCTCAAGAAGGGAACTCCAAGTGGTTTTATTTCTCTTCCCTCATCTTTGTATGTTTAGGACCTAGCCCTTCTCTTCTTCTCTCCACTCTAACCCAAGCCAATTTTTGTGTGCAAACATTAACATTGCTTTTCAAAAATTAGAAACCTAGGCATTATGCCTTGATTTTTTCAAACTCTTTTCATAACACTTATTTTGAATTGAGTCTTAAGTCAACTTTGACCTTACTTTGTGAATACTCTTCATTTGTAAATACAACTCACTCAATTGTTTTTATGGTTCCAATTACCATTTGTGTTAAAGTTTTTCATAAACATTAGCTATTAGGTTTGATTTATCCTAGAGGTTGATATAATACTCATCTATATCCTTAGTGATGGACTATAAGTCTTCCATGCCTATTATAGGGTTAACCCCTCACTAGCATGTTGAAGCTCTCCTCACATGGTGGATTTGTGGTTTTAGGTTGAGTTTTCTCCCTTTGATAACAAAAGACCTTAAGGCTTTTGACCAATCAATTCACCAACTTCTTTTGAGATTTTTTACCCCGAACTACGAGGTTTTGATCCTACCTTTTTAAGATGGTACGTAGGCAATGGGTTTATCCATTTAAACACAAAAATTATAAATAATTTGTATATTCTTCTCTCATCTCCCCAATCATGTTTGCACAAATATCGTTTTTTACAAATACCAACCTACCTTACAACATTTGTAAAAAGGGTTCCCTTAGAGTACTAAGAATGTTTTGGGTGCTTAAAACCTTCTCATTGCATAACCAACCCCCTTACCCAGATCTCTGACATTTTTATTAGTTTTTGACTTGATAAAACTTCTCGGTTTTTGTTCGCTTTCTAACCTTTCCTTTGGATAAATAGAAGTGCGGTGGCGACTCGAATTGTATGATTTACTTTTGATTTAGTCAATAAATCTAAAGGTAACGAATACCCCGCTACAGAAAAGTGGTGACTCTGCTGGGGAGAAAATAAAATTTGCCTAGTGGGTTTTGCCTACTTTTTACCTTTGTTGTATTGTATGTTTATATTATTTGTGACATATTTTTGTGCAAATTTGGGATGACTGTATTGTTTGTAATGTATGAGTTGCTTGAAATATCAATTGCTTGTGTGCTTGGTGGTCTCTTGTGAGATGAGTTCTATACCCGAACTCGAGTGCACTTATGATAGGAGAATGACATAGTCTTGTTGACTTATGTGGAGTTATTCCTTAGCAAGTTGACTTGCAAGCCCATTCACTTGGTGGAGGTTATGTTGGGATCAATAATGTCATATGAGTAGTCGTGGTTAGATATTACTCTTTCCAATATATGCCTTAGAAGCCAAGGAACTTAGATTACATAGCCCATCTTGGCCTATTTTAGGACGTAGTGCGAAGGTCGTTTAAGTGTAAGATTTGATACGATTGTTACGCGATACTACACTCATAAGAGTCTCTCTTGAGAATATTTTTGGAATATGAGTAGTCGTTTATCCGATAATATCCGAAAGATGGGATGATGACTATGGGAACCTCTTGTAGAACATGATTGTCAGGTTTAACCATAGTACACTCCCTTTGGGTGGTTCTTAACCAATACTCCATGCTCGTGACTTGCAACAAACTCTTGATTCATGGTTGACCCGTTCTTGTATATCCTTAATATCATTGGAACTTGGGTGTTGATAAGGTGTAAACCATAATCCACCAAAATAGATGATTGATATTAAGGATGACTTTATCCATCCCGTGACCTTTGTATGGTGTGATTTGCTTGATCCTTGAGTGTGATTGTTGCATCCATGCATTCATGCACTCATACACATCCGTATCATCAACAATGAGAAAGTTTTCAAGGAACTTAAGAGGTCTATTTGCAAATTTTCAGACATGGATAAGCAAAGAAGGAATACGAAGAAGTACAGTTTCAGACAACCTGACTTGAAAGAGTTAAGGAGTTTGATATCCTATGTATTAGACCCCTTGGAGTTCAAAGCTCTCCATGGGAAGCTTCTATCTATTCTTGCTACTCAGGTGGATGAAGGTCTGATGATCCCTTGTACCGTTTTGGTGCAGTTCTATGATCCCTTGTACCGTTGCTTCACTTTTCTGGACTTCCAGCTTTTGCCTACGCGTGAGGAGTATGCCTATCTTGTGGGTATACCTATTCTAGATCAGTTGTCGTTCAGTGGCTTGGAGAGAGTCCCTTCTTCCCAAGAGCTTGCTGATCTGTTGCATATAGACGAATCTATTGTTGGTGCTCATATAACTACCAAAGATAGAATTCAAGGTCTCCCATCTGATTTCCTCATTGCTCAAGCTACTCTGTATGGGAAGGCCATGAGTGAGGACACCTTTGAGGCCATATTTGTACTTCTCATCTATGGGCTAGTGTTATCCCCAACATCAACAATTTTGTGAATATGAACGCCATTAGGATTTTCTCTACTCTTAATCTCGTTCCTACTCTGTTGGGTGACACTTATTTCTCTTTGCATATGAGGAATGCAAAGGGTGGTGGTACCATTGTGTGCTGTTTGCCTCTGTTGTACAAGTGGTTTATTTTGCACTTCTCGAAAAATACGATTCCTCGCGATGGTCGTGGAAAAAATTAGTGTTCGAACAGAGTCGCCACCGAACTTTATTTATCCCAATGAAGGGATAGGAAAATATCGATAAAACCTTTAGGAAATGGAATAATGGTCGTCACAACCATATTCGGGTTCGGGAGTGGATTACGTAAGGGGAAGGTATTAGCACCCCTTACGTCCGTTGTACTCAACGGGAACCTTTTAGTTCTAATGTGTGTTTCGAGTGTTAATTTATGTTTGTTTGTTATCTTTAGGTTATAAAATTATTAAAATAGAAATGGATGAGAACCTCAGAAAGGGAAATGTGAGGTTTTTTATTAGTGTGCTTGCGAAGATACAACAATCTCCTGTCTACGTATCCTTATGGTAAGGAAATCAAAGCATTCGTAGTTCGGGGAACTACAGTTGGTTGATGTCTTTTAATGAACGACTATTTAGATTGCATTCTAAAGGCTAAACGTCGGATTGTCTACTCTCGGCGGAGGCTTAAGCATTGGTTTGTTATGCGCATTAGAAAGGATTAAATGGTGTTCTTCTGAAAAGAGTTTAGGTCACACGGGGGTGACAAGTTGGATTAATACGTTGAATGTTTTGATTTGTTAATATGTTTTTGGTTGGATGAGGGTCACTCGGATAGTCGAGTAAGACAACTCGTATCCTAGCAGTCAGGAAAGGGAATAGAAGACTCTAGACCACTTTCTTTTTCATCCTTAATTATAGAAAGGATTTGATAATAATTAAGGTGCTTTGAATGGATGACGAATACTCGGATAATCGAGTAAGACAACTCGTATCCTAATAGTCGGGAAAGGGAATAGAAGACTCTAGACCACTTTCTTTTTCATCTGAGTAATTATGAAAATAAGGTTGTGTATAGTTGATGTATTTTTAGAATAAACGACAAATACTTGAATGACTGAGTAAAACAACTCATATCCAAGCATTTGAGGGGAGGAATCGAAGGCTCAAGACCATCTCCCTTTTTGTACAGTTTGTTATGAAAATGATTTGATTAAGTTGTATGTTTGTAAAAATGACAATTGATCGACTGACCGAGTAAGAGAACTCGTATTCAAACAATTGGGGAGAGAAGTTGAAAACTCAAAGTCATCTCCCTTTTTATTTAGCTTATTATGAAAATAATTTGATTTAATTGGGTTTGGAAGTTTGTAGAGGAACGACAATAATTTGACTAGCCAAGTAAGAAAACTTATATTCAAATAGTCGTGGAGAAGAAATTGAAGACTCAAAGTTATCTCCCTTTTGGTTTCTTGTTATAAAAGGATTTGACTTGTTTGTGCTTAAATGGATTAGAAATGACGACCATTTGACTAACCGAGTAAGAAAACTCGTATTCAAATAATCGAGGAGAGGAGTTGAAAACTCAAAACCATCCCCCTTTTCATTTCCAAATGTAATGGTATTGGATTGTGATTGGATACGTTAATTTGATTTGAATGAAAATACTCGATATTGGATCGAGGTTTTAATTGTGTTTATGAATGAAATGGATTTTTTTAGTGAATTAAACATCTACTCGATTAAAATCGAATAGGTCTCATTGTAAGAAAGCCCAAGAGTAAGCTATGTGAGGTTGATGGCGATGCCTAAAGCAATCGACTTACAAAGGAATTTAAAATGGGCTCGACTTTGAATCGAGAAGTTTTATTTGTTTTAAAAATTGGTTTGAATTGATGGCATGGGAATTAATATCTTTTTGTATTTTTTAAGTCTTTACCATTTTTAGGTTCATTTTAAGATGAGATGAAGAATGTACAATGATATAGCATAAACCAAAGTAAAGTAAATATACAGAAAAATAAATGTTAGAAGCGGAATTTAAAAGAGTTAGATGTTAATTGCGGAAATTAAAAGTTAGAGTTAATCGTTAAATGTTAGGTGTTAATTGAAATCAACATGAAATAACAAGAGAATTGCAATAAAATATTAAATCTAAAACAAATAACTAAAGTTTAAACAATTAACAAAAGTATCATTAAATTAAAACTCAAAACAATATTAAACATCCAAAAATCTCAATTCTAAACTATTATCCAAAATATTAATTCTAAAATATTAACAAAGATTAAATTCTAAAATCATTCTAAATTAAATTAAAATTCTAAAACAATTCTAAATCACATTAGAATTCTAATTAATCTACAATCATTTCTAAAAAAAAAATCTAATTAAATTCTAAAATATTTCTAATTAACATTCTAAAACAATCAGCATGGGCCTAAAAGGGACAACCCAATCGTATGGGGGGTATGGATAGTGAAGTGGAGTGTATGGTCCAAATAATGAATGAATAAGGGAGATTGGGCCTAGGGCCCAAGCTATCCCTTAAGCCACATCAACGGGAATAGAGATCCCAAATCGACGTCCTTGTGAAACGAAACCACCTCTTGATTCCCCATCCCCGACCAGATTCCTAATTCCTACATAAACAGAAAAATCGAACCAGTTTTCTATGCAACCGTAATGAAATCAGAGCGAAAATGATGAAGATGTGCTTACTTACGGATACGCTGCTCCACCGGAATCGATGGACGAGAAGTACCAAATTTTAAATCGGAGGCTTCGAATTTGATAATGAGAGGATTCACGCTTGCGTCGTCCGCTCCTCTTCTTTACCTTTGGTAATGTACGGTTGCTCTGGATCTCGATGTGTTGCTTTGCTGTTGTGCTTTGCTATTAAGTTTTTAGGGTTTTTTTAGAAATTTTGCTCTGTGTGTTTGTGTTCTTGTTTAGGGTTTTGAGAAATAATCTCTTACTGTGTATCCTCCTGTTAACTTCTCATGAATGCGTTTATGAAGAAAAAATTAAGTCTTAAGAACTCCCTTTTTTCGATTTTCCCATCCCAGATTATGTGGGATTTTATCTCTGTTAATTTGTTCTTATTTTAGACCGATGTTAAAATGCTTTTTGGATACTCATGTTAGTCTTCTGGGTAAAGCTTCAAACTGAGTGATTTATTTAGTTGCTTTTCAGTTCTCTAAGTGCTTTTGAAAAGTGCTTTTTAAATAAGCTGTTTTTTCTTCTCTGCAGGTTACAACTCTGAAATGACTTGATGGAGTGGAAGGTGGCTGGTCCAAGCTTCAAGACAACATGTTTTCGTGCCTAAGTCCAAAGGGATTTCATCCTGATTACTTGATTTTGGTCTTTAGGATTTGTTTCCATATGTAGCAATTTTTCACTGTAATTACTTAGGGTTTTTTTTAGACAAATGTGTGCTTGGATTATTTGTAACTTATTGAATTAAATTTAACTATGTAATTACCCTTTAAGCTTTCAAAACTTAACTCAATATTGATTTATGCTAATCAATTAGAGTATTTTGAATTTTGTCATCTTATTTCAATTGACAACCTACTTGGGCCACCATGAACATCCAACCAAAAATGTTTCTAGCATGTTATCATTTAATCAAAATCTAACTATGATCAGAAATTTAACATGAGGCGTGCCAATGCAATTTCAACTTTTAAAAACAATACACTTTTAACTTAAGTACAGAGAAACCAAATATAGTGATTTAATTTAAAAAACATCACAATTCTAACTTAAGTACAAAGAAATCAACTATAGTGATTTAATTTAAAAACAACACAATTCTAACTTAAACACAAAAATCTAAATATGGTACTTTTAATTTAAAAACAACACATATTCTAATTTCAACACATAAATCTAAATATGGTACTTTTAATTTAAAAACAACACATATTCTAATTTCAACACATAAATCTAAAATATGATACTTTTAATTTAAAAACAACACATATTCTAATTTCAACACATAAATCTAAAATATGGTACTTTAATTTAAAAACAAACACATACATGCCTCAAAAAATGCAAATTTAATTTGGGAACCTATGAAGAACTTAGAACTTGGCATAAATATTTGGGATGTGTAAATGGACTAGTAAATAGTGATCATAGAAATAATAACATGGCTCTTAATACTTACTAATAAAAAATAGGTTTTGGATTAGTAATGTAAAAAGATTTAAACCACATTTTAGATTATGAACACACTTATGTAAATGGGCCTTTGAAACAAAGAGATCTCATGGGTAAACCACAAATGGCCGGACAAAATTGGGGTATGACACTCAAGCTACTCTGTATGGGAAGGCCATGAGTGAGGATGCCTTTGAGGCCATATTTGTACTTCTCATCTATGGGCTAGTGTTATTCCCCAACATCGACAATTTGTAGATGTGAACGCCATTAGGATTTTCTCTACTCTTAATCTCGTTCCTATTCTGTTGGATGACACTTATTTCTCTTTGCATATGAGGAATGCAAAGGGTGGTGGTACCATTTGTGCTGTTTGCCTCTGTTGTACAAGTGGTTTATTTCGCACTTGCCACAGACGCTCGCCTTCAAGGAGAACAAAGGATGTCTACGGTGGTCCACGAGACTTATGTCTCTCACTAATGATGATATCTTTTGGTACAACCGTGTGTATGATGGTGTGCAGATTATTGACTCGTGTGGTGAATTCTCCAATGTGCCTCTTCTTGGTACATGTGGTGGAATTAACTACAATCCTATTTTGGCACATCGTCAGCTTGGGTTCCCCTTAAAGGTTAACCTAATAACATTTTGTTAGAAGGTGTGTTCTTTCAAGAGGGTAAAGATCCCCAAAACTTGAAGGGCAAGATGGTCCGCGCTTGGCGCAAGATTCATAGGAAGGGAAGGAAATAGCTTGGTCCGAAGAATTGTATTGCTTTGGAACCCTATACCTCGTGGGTGAGGAGGAGAGCTTCTGAGTACCGCATGCCCTATGACTACCCGAGACCTACACCTATGGTTATGGATGGGCCTTCAACCCTCCCTAACCAAGGAGTAGAGGAGTTGAGAGATGAAGACCGTTCGCGTGCTTAGGTTCGTGAGCGAGAGGAGCTACTTCAGCAGCTTAGAGATAAGGATGCGTTGATAGAGTTTCTGGAGCATCAGGTTATCGACGAGCCTGATGATGTGGTTACTTCTCTTCTTCCTCAGTCTTTCAGGTTTTGGAAGAGGAAGTATGACCGACTCGCCAGGGAGAAGGCAGATATGGAGGCAGCCTACGAGAGAGAGGTGAAGAGGCTTTGTGCAGCTTATCTTCCGGTCTCGAGAGCTTTGGACGATTGTTTCTAGGGTTCCATAGGATGTACATTTTCCTTCTCTCTTGTATTGTATTTGGTTACCAAGACTGTACTTCTTTGGTGTAAATTTTTTCCAGATATTATTGATATGATTATTCCATATATGTCTAAATGATTAATATTTTCAAATATTTACAAATAGAACTCTAAAAGTTCCTCTGATTAAAAAATAATAAATCATATGCACAAGCATTGCATGCATCATGTGCATAAACAGGTTTTGTTCAGGGCTTCTTGTTCAGTGGTCTAACTTTGTATTCTTCATTTATTTTAAAGACAAGCCGATGCACCGGTACTATACCAGAGCCAACTCATCAAAGCTAATGGATCACCTCGAGCAAGAGAACAAAGAACTCAAGGAGGAAATGGCAAGATTGATTGCCCTGATGGAGTCATTCTTGGCCGCCCAAAGAAAATATTCTCCAACGCCTTCAACTCCTCCCCAGAGGACGGTCATCTCAGAGGTTGCTTCCTCTACCGTGCCTGCTGCCAGTGCTCACTTCGCTCCGTCCGCTATGCCAGCCGAGTTTCCTTGGGGGATGCCCGCTAACTTTGTTCCAGAGGGTCTCGCCCCTACATTTGCTTCGCTGCCGACATCTAGCCCGGTCCTTGCTGTGCCACCTCCATTCGTGCATACTTTGCCGAGAGTTGATGACACCATTTATCACTCTGAGCCATCTGAGGGCCCAAATGTGTATGAGAAAATGGAAGCTATGTGAGCCACCTGGTGCTGGTTACCAGCGGGACGCACGATCTTCCTCTTCACAGAGGGTCTTCCTGATTTGACATGGGAGGACACGACATGTGCCTCACCATCTTTCTTCTTTGCAAACGCCCCATAACGTTTGGCAGAAGAGCCTTCTTCTCTAGTCAGATGCCCTTCCCTGACTACTTCTTCCAGACGCATCCCCATATTCACCATCTCGGTGAAGTTAGAAGGAGCATTGGCAATCATCCACTCATAATAGAATGAGCTCAAGGTCTTCAAAAAGATCTTGGTCATCTCTTTCTCTTCTAGCGGAGGCACAATTTGTGCAGCCAATTCTCGCCACCTCTGGGCGTACTCCTTAAAAGTTTCCTTATCCTTCTGGGACATGGCTCTCAGCTGGTCCCTATCGAGAGCCATATCAACGTTGTATTTGTACTTCTTGACGAAGGCTTCGCCAAGGTCGTTGAAGGAGAGGATGTTCGCGCTGTCCAAACCCATGTACCACCTCAGGGCGGCATCGGACAGGCTGTCATGGAAATAGTGGAAGGAGTTGATCATTGTCGGTCTGAGTCGACATTTTACGTGCATACATAACCAAATGGATGAGCGGGCAAGTGTTTCCTTTGTACTTTTCAAAGTCAGGCACTTTGAATTTGACAGGAATCTTGACATTGGGAACAAGGCAAAGCTCAGCAGCAGATTTGCTAAAGAGGTCCTTCCCTCTGAGAGTTTTGAGTTCCTTGCGAAGCTCAAGGAATTGATCGTTCATAGCATCCATCTTCTCATACATGTCTGGGCCCTCAGATGGCTCAGAGTGATAAATGGTGTCATATACTCTCGGCAAAGTATGCACGACTGGAGGTGGCACAGCAAGGACCAGGCTAGATGCCGGCAAAGAAGCAAACGTTGGGGTGAGACCCTCAGGAACAAAGTTCGCGGGCATCCCCCAGGGAAACCCTGCTGGCATAGCAGTAGGCGCAAAATGGGCACTGGCAGCAGGCATTGTTGAAGAGGCAAACGTAGAGATGATTGTCCTCTGGGGAGGAGTTGAAGGCGTTGGAGACGACTGGCTTTGGGCGGCCAAGAAAGACTCCATCAGGGCAGTCAATCTTGCCACTTCCTCCTTCAATTCTCTATTCTCTTGTTCTAGGTGATCCATTAGCTTTGATGAGTTGGCTCTGGTGTAGTACCGATGCGTCAGCTTATCTTCAAAATAAATGAAGAACACGAAGTTAGACCACTGAACAAGAAGCCCCGGAACAAAACCTGCTTATGCACATGATTCATGCAATGCTTTGCATATGATTTTATTTTTAATCAGAGGAACTTTAGAGTCCTATTTGCAAATATTTGGAAATATTAATCATTTAGACATATATGGAAATATCATATCAATAATATCTGGAATTTTTTTAAACCAAAGAAGTATAGTCTTGGTAGCCAAATACAATACAAGAGAGAAGGAAAATGAACATCCTATGGAACCCTAGAAACAATCGTCCAAAGCTCTCGAGACCGGAAGATAAGTTGCACGAAGCCTCTTCACCTCTCTCTCATAGGCTGCTTCCATATTTGGCTTCTCTTTGACGAGTCGATCGTACTTCCTCTTCCAAAACCTGGAAGACTGAGGAAGAAGAGAAGTCACCACATCATCAGGCTCATCGATAACCTGATGCTCAAGAAACTCTATCAACGCATCTTTATCTCTAAGCTGCTGAAGTAGCTCCTCTCGCTCACGGATCCAGGCACGCGAGCGGTCTTCGTCTCTCAACTCCTCTACTCCTTGGTCAGGGAGGGTTGAAGGCCTAGCCACAACCATAGGTGTAGGTCTTGGATAATCATAAGGCATAAGGTACTCAGAAGCTCTCCTCCTAACCCATGAGGTATAGGGTTCTAAAGCAATACAATTCTTCGGACCGAGCTCTTTCCTTCCCTTCCTATGGATCTTGTGCCAAGCGCGAACCATCCTGCCCTTCAAGTTCTGGGGATCTTTACCCTCTTGAAAGAACACACATTCTAACAAAATTTTATTAGGTTTATCCTTTAAGGGGAACCCAAGCTGATGACGTGCTAAAATGGGATTGTAGTTAATCCCACCACATGTACCAAGAAGAGGCACATTGGAGAATTCACCACAAGAATCAATAATCTGCACACCATCATATACACGGTTGTACCAAAAGATATCATCATTAGTGAGAGACATAAGTCTCGTGGACCACCACAGACATCCTTTGTTCTCCTTGAAGGTGACCGTCTGTGGTAAGTGCGAAATAAACCACTTGTACAACAGAGGCAAACAACACACAATGGTACCACCACCCTTTGCATTCCTCATATGCAAAGAGAAATAAGTGTCACCCAACAGAGTCGGAACGGGATTAAGAGTAGATAAAATCCTAATAGCGTTCACATCCACTAATTTGTCGATGTTGGGAAATAACACTAGCCCATAGATGAGAAGTACAAATATGGCCTCAAAGGCGTCCTCACTCATGGCCTTCCCATACATAGTAGCTTGAGCAATGAGGAAATCAGATGGGAGACCTTGAATTCCACCTTTGGTAGTCATATGAGCACCAACAATAGATTCATCTATATGCAACAGATCAACAATCTCTTGAGAAGTAGGAACTCTCTCCAGGCCACTGAACGACAACTAATCTAGAATAGGTATACCCACAAGATAGGCATACTCCTCAAGCGTAGGCAAAATCTGAAAATCCGGATATGTGAAGCAACGGTACAAGGGATCATAGAACTGCACCAATACACTCATCAGACCTTCATCCACCTGAGTAGCCAGAATAAACAGAAGCATCCCATGACGAGCCTTGAACTCCAAGGGATATAATACATAGGATGTCAAACTCCTTAACTCTTTCAAGTCGGGTTGTCTGAAACTGTACTTCTTCGTATTCCTTCTTTGTCTATCCATGTCTGAAAATTTGCAAATAAACCTCTTAGTTTCCTTGAAAATTTTCTCATTGTTGATGATATGGATGCAAATGGATGCATGAATGCATGGATGCAACAATCACACTCAAGGATCAAGCAAAGCACACAACACAAAGGTCATGGGATGGATCAGGTCATCCTTAATATCAATCATCCATTTCGGTGGATTATGGTTTACACCTTATCAACACCTAAGTTCCAATGATATTAAGGATATACAAGAACGGATCAACCATGAATCAAGGGTTTGTTGCAAGTCACGAGCATGAAGTCTCGGTTAAGAACCACCCAAAGGGAGTGTACTATGGTTAAACCTGACAATCATGTTCTACAAGAGGTTCCCATAGTCATCATCCCATCTTTCGGATATTATCGGATAAACGACTACTCATATTCCAAAAATATTCTCAAGAGAGACTCTTATGAGTGTAGTATCGCGTAACAATCGTATCAAATCTTACATTTGAACGACCTTCACACTACGTCCTAAAAATAGGCAAGATGGGCTATGTAATCTAAGGTCCCTGGCTTCTAAAGTCTATATTGGAAAGAGTAATGCCTAACCACGACTACTCGTGTGACATTTTTGATCCCAACATGACCCCCACCAAGTGAATGGGCTTGCAAGTCAACTTGCTAACGAATAACTCCACACAAGTTGTCAAGACTATACCATTCCCCTATCACAAGTGCACTCGAGTTCGGGTATAGAACTCATCTCACAAAGATCACCAAGCATACAAGCAATTAATATATCAAGCAATTCATACATTACATACAATACAGTAATCCCAAATTTTCACAAAAATATGTCACAAAATAATATACACAATACAATACAACAAATGTGAAAAGTAGGCAAAACCCACTAGGCAAATAATCCCCAACAGGGTCGCCACTTTTCTCTAGCGGGGTATTCGTTACCTTTAGATTTATTAAGTAAATCATACAAATCGAGTCGCCATCGCACTTCTATTTATCCAAAGGAAAGGTTAGAAAGCGAACAAAAACCGAGAAGTTTTATCAAGTCAAAAACTAATAAAAATGTCAGAGATCTGGGTAAGGGGTTGGTTATGCAATGGGAAGGTTTTAAGCACCCAAAACATCCTAGGTACTCCTAGGGAGCCCTTTTCACAGTTGTTGTAAGGTAGGTTGGTATTTGTGAAAATTATTTGTGCAAACATGATTGGGGGGATGAGAGAAGAATGTACAACTTATTTACAATTTTGTGTTTGAATGGATAAACCCATTGCCTACGTACCATCTTAAAAAGGTAGGATCAAAACCTCGTAGTTCGGGGTAAAAATCTCAAAAAAACAAGTTGGTGAATTGATTGGTCAAAAGCCTTAAGGTCTTTTGTTATCAAAGGGAGAAAACTCAACCTAAAACCACAAATCCACCATGTGAGGAGAGCTTCAACATGCTAGTGAGGGGTTAACCCTATAATAAGCATGGAAGTCTTATGGTCCATCACTAAGAATATAGGTGAGTATTATATCAACCTCAAGGATAACTCAAACCTAATAGCTAATGCTTATGAAAAGCTTTGGCAAGGAGTGGCCATTGAAACCACAAAAAAACAATTCAGTGAGTTGTATTTACCACATGAAAAGTATTTACAAAAAGGTCAAAGTTGACTTAGAATTCAATTCAAATAAGTGTTATGAAAAGAAGTTTGGAAAATCAAAAGAATAATGCTTAGGTTTCTAATTTTGAAAACAAATGTTAATGTTTGCACAAAAGTTTTGGCTTGGGTTAGAGTGGAGGGAAGAAGAAGAATGGCTAAGTCCTAAACATACAAAGATGAAGGAAGAAAAATAAAACCACAATGGAGTTCCCTTCTTGAGATCATAGTGATGATCCAAGTTGATCTCTTTCCTTTGGAATAACAAGCAAATAGCAAATAGCTCAAGCAATCAATCAAACAATCAAGCTCCTAGGAATCTTTCAATGTCTTTTGTATCTCTCACTTTGGATGCTCATGACAATGGTTCTTCTACTTGGCAAGTTTGGGATCCCTAGCATACAAGAACACACAAATCAAAAAGTTCCACAATGCAATAGAAATAATGGACAAGAGTGAGTTTAGAATTTGGTCCTTTTGATTCCTCTTCAACATTAAGCATTCTAAAGGCATGAGACCTAGTTGCTCTTTGACATTTTATAGCATTCTAAAGGCATGATGCCTAGTTGCTCTTTGAGTCCATTTTTGCATATGGAATGTCCTAAAATCTAAGTCCTTTTGTTCATTTGCATTTGGTTCACACAAACAAAAACAACACAATCACAATAGTATATACACAATAATGTGCTCAAGTGAGCAAAAGGCAAATTGCATTAACATAAACATGAGCTCAAGTGAGCAAAAGGAAAAAGCAAATGAAATAATGTACAAGAATATTAAATTGCATAAAAGTAAATTGCAAGAATTAAATGACTTGAATTAAAAGTTAATGGTTAATAGTTAGTGTTAGTGTGCCATAAGGCAATTTAGCGCTATGTTAAGCAATCGTAAATGGACTAATGTAGTAGTCACACCTATCTGAGGCCGGTCAATAAAAATATAGGCAACACACACAAGTTAGAGACCATGACTAGTAAGCCAAGTTCCTACAACTTGCCATGCCAAAAGAAAAGAAGAATGATCTTGTATTGATTTAGGTTTTTTGCTTGACCAAGAAGCAACCTATCCTTAATGCAAAGCCATTCACTTGATATTTGATCAAGAAGAATTAGATTTGAATCAAGAAAGGTTAAGCCTCCCATATGTCAAGGCTAACCACCAATCTTTAACTCATTGATCAAAAAGAAAAAGAAGAAGAAGGAGAATAAGAATGTACATGAATTAAAATTCGAATGAAATAAGCAAAGTACATTGACCAAAGATGAATGGGATCAAGGTCAATCAATAGTAAAGAGAAGCAAAATGAAACTTAGAAGTCAAGAAACGAATACAATATTTTTGGTATTTTTTGAAAATTAAAATAATACTTGAATTAAAATAAACAATTAAAGGTCAAACTTCAAATCCATTTCAAATCAACTTGGAAAAGTCCAAATGGATCATCCTAAGTTCAACAAAGTCAAACAAGGTTTGACAAAAAATTTCAGCATTTTTGGAAACCAGCAACTATTTTTAAACAATTAAAAATGAATAAAAAATAACCTAATTGAACTAAAATCTCAAATAAATCTCAAATCAATTAATAAATTGATGAGAATATTTTTCATAGATTCTTCATCATTCAAAGAGGTTAAGAAAATATTTTTGTATTTTTTGAATATTGGAAATTATTTAAAATGAATTAAAAATAACCAGAAAAGAGAAAATTCACAAAAAAATCAAATGACAAATTAAAAAATATTAAAAATCATTTTCAAAAACTAGAATTAAAAAGGGAAATAATCCAATTAGTCCCATATTTTTTGGAATTAAAATGAAAGAGTTATGAATTTTTGAAATAAAATGAAATAAAGAAAATAAAATGAATAAATCAGAAATACAAAAAATTCAGGCGCGTAACCTCATTAAATGAGGTGGCACATCCAAGGGAGGAGAGATGCGCGCGCACGAAATGCTTTAGTCAACTGAGAAACATAAACAATTAAAAAAGGTCATAACATTGGAAGGTTGTGATTAGATCTGGAGATGTGATCAAACAGTCCATAATCAATCTGGCAAAGGGACGGTGGTGTACACCACCGTCTTCTCCGACGAACATGCCATTTCCGATGGAAGTTGCAGGTCATAAAATCTTAATGAAAACGAGCGATCCTCATATCATTGGAAAGCCGGGGTGATGTACATCACCCCTGTGCCATTGGTTTCTCCTCTAGACTCTCATAGAAAGAGAAATTAGAGAGAGAAAATCATGGAGTTCAAACTGAACTTGATGGATTCACAAAATTAAATACACTATTCAATTGCCTCTTATGAGAGGACTTCAGAGGAGCCAACAAACACAAGAAATGATCAAGAATCAGTGAGTTTCGAATTGAAAAAGTTTGGATAGCAACCTTTGAAATGCAGATCTATGAAGCACGATCTCTCCCGATTCTTGATAGTAGCTTTTTCTTGAGATGGAAATAGGGCTAGGCTAAGGAATTAGAGTCTAATAATCAACCAAGGAAGTTAAAAATTGGATCTGAAAAAATGAAGTGAAATGAAAAAATTCCTTTTGAGTGAGGTGAGGATTGAGTTCTGCAGCATATAAGGCGCCTTAAGGTTGATCATGAATGAAGCTGATCATGCTTATTTATACTGAAAGCTGATGCAAGGCATGGAAAATTCATGTGCATGTGTGATGAGTGCCTCCATGCATGGGCCTGTACAGGCGCATGGGAGGCCCAAATGCAATTGATTTGGCATGCTAAAGTGTAATTGAGCTGAAATGGACGTGTACATGTAATTGAATTGGAGTGTGCATGAAGTTTCACCAATGTTTCCATAATTGCACCCAAACTTTCTCCTCTTCGAAAATGCATCTTATCAAAATGAAACATGGCCTTGTTTGGGTAATGGTTGGAAAGGTCTTGACACGAGGAACAATTGTTATGTTGAACAAAAATCCATTTGGAATTGGGAAATTAATAAAAACTGGTCATAAAGTCCAATGTACAAAACATGCATATGTGAATTTTGCCAAAATGGACCAACTTCAAGCCCTTCTGTTTCAATGATTAAAGCCTCAAATGACAAAACCTTCAACATCAAAGTTATATATCTTTTCAAGGAAATCAATTTGGACTTAAATTTTGCATCATTTGGATTTTTTATGAGAAAGTTATGGGCACTTGAAGTTGGACTTTTTTACATTTCAATGGCTTTGGTCCAAAGTGACCTATAATGTTTTGTATTATCAAATGTACTTCTTTTAGGATTATGAAAATTTGTTCAACATAAAAAATGAATTAGACATCTCAAAATTTCCAATGCATTTGATACCACCTCAAAATCATGAAAAATGAGTGAGTTAGGCCCTTGGGAAGTTGACCCAAAATTAGGGTTTCAGTCAAAATGACCTATAATGTTTTGAAATGGATGATGCCCTTACAAGATTCAAATCATTTTTTTATGAACATGAAATTTGTTCATATGGTTCTTAAGAACATGTTTTCTCTTGGGGTCATCTCCATTTGACAAACACATCAAAAGTTAGGTCTCAATGGATTTCAAAATAGCCAGATGAATTGACTGATCAACTTTTCAAGTCCAAACTTTAAATCTTGATGAAATGATGATTGAGGACACTCAAATAAGCTCAAATATGCATGAAATTATGAATGAAATAACTTCCCTTGATTATATTTGATCATGGGTTGAGGTTGCTTCATGAGCAAGGCATATTCAATGCACAGATGAATTAGGGTTTCCTTGGGAAACAAGCCTCAAGCCCTTTGGTTTTATTTGATAAAATTGATAAATTGAGATGCTTGGGAGGCATATATGATGATTGAGAGCTTTGTGAACCATTGTCATGCTTGCTTTCACCTTCACCTGGCCATTCTTTGAGCATAGGGGCCTCCTAGGAGCCTTGGATCTTATGATTGCTCAAGCTACAAAACAAAAGATGTTAGTGACATATTTTTATGCTTTTGGTTAGTAAACAAAATAGGAAAAGCAATAATATATAATTCAAGCATGCTTGGTGGTCTCAGACCAACTCACACAAGTCCCACCTTAGGGTTAGGAGCTAAGATGCTATGATCCTTGAGGCAAATGCAATGTGCAACAATATGATGCCATGGGGGATCTTAGGGTCAAAATTAGGGTCTTACAGATGCCCTTATTTAAGGTCATTCTAGCCGGAGATATGAAGTTTAAAATCTTCGTCTCGACGAGGTAGAATGAGCTTAAATAATAACAAAGAGACAAATTTTGGTCCCTAAGAGACCTTATGATGCAAATGTATATATGCAAAATTTAATACTCTGTGGGGATATATGTCCACAAAGGAAAAAAGAAATCAGGAGAAACTGAAAATCCATAGGAGTGATACACTCACTAGGGAGACAGAGACCC
This sequence comes from Lathyrus oleraceus, assembly GCF_024323335.1. Taxonomy (NCBI): domain Eukaryota; kingdom Viridiplantae; phylum Streptophyta; class Magnoliopsida; order Fabales; family Fabaceae; genus Lathyrus; species Lathyrus oleraceus. The sequence continues at coordinate 645,743,488 of NC_066583.1, forward strand.
TGGGGGGAATAAAGGGAATAAAATGCGTGAGCAGGTCACGACTTGAAATTTGTCGGAGACACGAAGGGATTCCATGAAAATAAATCCATGGAAAGACTCGAGTTGACGCAAAAATGCATGTATTAGGGAATATGCCAATACAACAAATTATCCACAACGGATACTTCGGATAAAAATCTGGACTAGGATGGGGAAAAACCCACCAAGGGACTCAGGCTGGGAAAGTCCTCAAAGGACTCAGCTGAGGGAGAAATGAATGAGGTATTACCCATTACTGGGTAATAAGCTCAAAGAGATGTGTGATCAAAGCACCGATATAAGGGTGAGAGAACAACACACTCAGGGAGAAAGAATATATAAGATCGGTATAAGGGTGAGAGATATCAATCATCCAAAACATATGAGGAAGACCTAAAAATGTATATTTCAACTCAGGAAAATCTGACTCCATAGGGGACAAAGAGTCATAATAGGGAGCAAAAAGGAATGAACACCAGGGATACCGGTTACTGGGCATATAATAGGTGACCAATAATGGCGTGAATTGGGGAATATTTCCAAGACACTCATCATCTGAAAGGAGGGCTAAAAAAGCAAACTCGATTACAGGACGGGCATTTGATTCCATAAGGAAATACGAATCTTACTCGACTGGGGAAGAAAAAGACTTCGACTGAAGAGCGCATGAGATATATTATCTATTACCGTCAGAACGTAGATAACATACTCGCATGGAAGATTATCCACAACCGGTTACTGGGTTAATAAAGGATAAATCGACCAAAAAGAAAGGACATTGAGATACCGACTACTGGGTATAAAATGATGACCAATCAAGGGGAGAAACGATCATTACCAAACAAGGGTAAATGAAAGATGACTCGCTGGGGATATATTGACAAAAGCAATGATCCGGGAGATATATCACCAGTTACTGGGTGGTATACTCAAGAGGTGAAGGAATATCAATACCGAATATTAGATAAAGATAACCAACAAAGAGGGGATTACATCTACCGACTACTGGGTAGAAAACCACAAAAGAGAGTAACCGTCATCGGTTAGGATGAACAAAATCAAGGTTAACTCTGCAAGGGGATAAAATGGGGTTTACAACTACCGATTACTGGGTAGAAAACCACAGAAATAGGACTTACAACTACCGGTTACTGGGTAGAAGGCCGCAAAACTCCGCCGGAGAATAGATGGATAATTACTGGGTACTGAGCAATCATTCATCTAAACTACGGGGAAGTGCAAAAGGGAAATAACAAGAAGAGTCGATCTAGGAACGAACTAGAGCGACACAATGAACGAGACTCAAACCAGTGAGGACATAACTCAGGGGAATAATTCCATCCCAATACATATTTTGGGAGGAAACAGAAATAATAATCATCCCCGAGGACCTAACTCAATGGGGAATATGGAAGAAAGGGTAAACACTTTCTGCCTATGGGACTGACTCTATATGGAGAGATTAAACACCAACATCTGCTTGGGGAAACATATATCACCAAATAGCAGGAGACAACAAACAAAGATATATGGCAAAGAATGAAACATGAATCTCTGAATGTTATAATTATGCATGTGTATGCATGGTTTATGTATGATTAATGCTGACAAACAAACATATCTAACACAAACAAGTCCAGGAATCAATGGACAAACATCTGGTACTACATCTCAAAAGAGAAAGCCATGCCCACTAGGGAAACTCCCAATCTGAGGATTAAACCGAGTCACTGCTGGGAACAAAAGCTTATTGCTAGGGAACAAACAGGATCGTCGGGGATCAGAGATTGCTATTGGGGATAAGTAAGGGATCACACACACCAAAGTTGGGGATCTTCCAACAGAGTGCAGAGATAAGGATAAGATCAGTAAGAGAAGAAATCTACTGGGGATCTTATCAGGAAGTGATGTAGAATTCTGTGGGGGACCAACACTAAACAGAAGCACATTCACCAATATTCACTTCTAATCACGGAAGGAAATATCTCCGCTAAGTAGAAGGAGAACCAGTCACTCCGCTGGGGAAGGAATCAACACATCTTCCTCAGAAGTTCCAACGCCAAACTGAAATCAGGCAAAGTCTTAGCTGGGAAGCTAAACACGGATAAGATCCGTCGTAGAAGCAACTATAATAGGGAAATTATCAAGGAGAGAAATGAAACTCTGTGGGGAATAACCACCAAACAAAAGTTCCAAAACCAACATATTTCCTCGTACTGCTGGAGAAATCATCTTTGCCGAGGAGAAGAGATACACCATTCCGCTGGGGATAGAAAATAAACATTTTCATCACCCACTCTGCTCAGGAGGAAAACTATATGAGGAGGAGGAATCAACAAACAGGCTCTGATCAGACAACTCCATTGGGGAAACACTGCTGAGGATTGAACCGGGGATAACCTGTAGGCAATCAACTGGAGACAACCTGCTGGTGACCGTACTGGGGAGTTTAATGGGATCAACCCCGCTGAGGATGATCAAAATGAAAATCTGCTGGAGATCAATGTAGGCGGATCCGCAGGGGATAAGCTAGAAACCAACTATTCACGAGAGGAGTTTCTACTCACTCTGCGGAAGAATTCCAATCTGAAGGAGGGAAAACCAACATCCTCGAAAAGATAGCATACCCATTTATCAATTTATAAGAGATTTTAGGTCAATCCACATAAGGGATGACAACCATATAATTGATAAGACAGATGTTAGATCCAGCCTCACTGGGGAGTAAGAAGATTAAGACCAAACTCCAAACACTTTCAGGGGAACTGGTGGAGTTAGAGATATACTTCTCCAAAAAAAAATAGGACCAAAGCTCCAGATTCTCTGGGGAATTTGGTGATGCTTAAACTTCTTCTGTGCTCGCGGATGAGACAACCTGAAAAATAATGAAGAGGATACAAGTATGCTAGGAATATGAACAAATGTCTTACCCTTTTGAGAGAGCACCGAAGCTATCTCAATCATCCTTTCAGTTTTAATGAAGATCATACTATCCTTGGGAGAGCATCGAAGATATCTCAATCATCCTTTCAGTTATTGTGAATGTTCACTTTGTTTAAAAACAGTTTATAAAAAAACCTTATTTATTTAAAACAATGATATTTATCAATTAAAACATGAAAATATTTGTTGAACAGAAACAAATAAGAGTGCAAAGAATTGGATAAAGGCTCAAATTTATTTGATGGAATGGTAGTCTGCAAATGGCAAGACTCCATGGATCTTTACAAATTTGAAATTGGTGATATATATTGGAAAAAGGCTACATTGAACATAATGACCATTTCTCCACCAACTCTGAATCCAACGTATTTGAAGCTTCAGTTGACGATGACTGAGCAAGAATCTCTAACAAATGACGGCTTGTAAAACAAAGTCTTGTCAGGATGCAGTTACTTGCCAAATCCCTAATTTTTGCCTAGATTTCCGCAGGGTGAGGTACTCAATCTAGCGGGATATATATATATATATATATATATATATATATATATATATATATATATATATATATATATATATATATATATATATATATATATATATATATATATATTCATTTTTTATGTCGCTAACTTTTGCCTGGATCGCCCTTTCGGGTTTTCAATCCACCGAGACGCTCATTTTTGCCTAAGCCGCCCTTTCAGGTTTTCAACTTAGCGAGCTATTCTTTTTTTATTTTAGGCGAAGTATTTCTTGACTGCATCTGAATTCACAGGACGAGTCAAATCCTCCCCATCCATAGTTGTAAGTATCAAAGCACCGCCTGAAAAGGCTCTCTTGACAACATATGGACCTTCATAGTTTGGAGTCCACTTGCCCCTGGAATCGGGCGCGAAAGACAAGACTTTCTTGAGCACAAGGTCACCTTCTCGGAACACACGAGGCTTGACCTTCTTATCAAAGGCTTTCTTCATCCTTTGCTGATATAAGTGACCATGGCACATGGCAGTCAATCTCTTCTCTTCAATTAAGTTCAACTGGTTATAACGACTCTGAACCCATTCAGCTTCAGTCAACTTGGCTTCCATCAAGATTCTCATTGATGGGATCTCCACCTCTACTGGGAGTACGACCTCCATGCCATAAATAAGAGAGAAAGGGGTTGCCCCTGTTGAAGTGCGGACAGACGTACGATAGCCATGCAAAGCAAATGACAGTATCTCATGCCAATCTTTGTACGTAACAACCATCTTCTGGATAATCTTCTTGATGTTCTTATTAGCAGCTTCAACAACCCCATTCATCTTGGGTCTATAAGGAGAAGAATTATGATGTGTAATCTTGAACTCGCTACACAGCTCTTTCATCATCTTGTTGTTCAAGTTAGATCCATTATCAGTAATGATCTTATCTGGCACACCATAACGACATATGAGTTGATTCTTGATGAACTTCACAACCACCTGCCTGGTCACATTAGCATATGACGCTGCTTCAACCCACTTGGTGAAGTAATCAATTGCTACGAGAATAAATATGTGACCGTTGGACGCTTTTGGCTCTATCATGCCAATCATGTCAATTCCCCACATAGAGAAAGGCCGTGGTGATGAAATCACATTCAGAAGTGTCGGGGGAATATGAATCTTATCCGCATAAATCTGACACTTGTGGCATTTCTTCACATACTTGCAGCAGTCAGACTCCATTGTCAACCAATAGTAGCCTACTCTCAACATCTTCTTTTCCATGGCATGTCCATTGGAATGAGTACCAAATGAACCTTCATGGACTTCAGTCATCAACAGGTCTGATTCGTGTCTTTCCACGCATCTGAGCAGAACCATGTCAAAATTCCTCTTATAAAGCACATCGCAATTGAGGTAGAAACTGCCAGATAATCTCCTCAAAGTCTTATTATCTTTAATAGATGCCCCAGGCGGGTAAATCTGACTCTAGAGAAAGCACTTGATATCAAAATACCATGGCTTATCATCTTTCACTTCTTCTACTGCAAATACATGAGTTGGTCTATCCAAGTGCATCACAGTGATATTGGGGACTTTATTCCAGAATTTCACCGCGATCATCGAAGCAAGTGTAGCAAGTGCATCTGCCATCTGATTCTCATCTCGAGGAATATGATGGAAGTCAACCTCAGTAAAGAACGTTGAAATCCTCCTCGCATAATCTCTGTATGGGATGAGTCCAGGCTGATTCGTTTCCCATTCATCCTTAATCTGATTAACAACAAGGGCCGAATCACCATAAACATCAAGATGCTTGATCCTAAGATTAATACATTCTTCCAAACCCATAATACAGGCCTCATACTCCGCCATATTATTCATGCATTTGAAAGTTAGCCTTGCTGTAAAAGGAAAATGTGTGCCCTGAGGGATAATAATCACTGCCCCAATACCATTTCCATATTAATTTACAGCACCATCAAACACCATGCTCCATCGGAAACCAGGCTCTGGCCCTTCATCAAGCGTAGGCTCATCGCAATCTTTCATTTTCAAATACAGAATCTCCTCATTTGGGAAGTCATACTGAACTGACTGATAATCCTCAATTGGTTGATGTGCCAAGTGGTCAGCCAAGATACTACCTTTAATAGCTTTCTGAGCTCGATACTCAATATCATACTCAGACAACAGCATCTTCCAACGGGCAATCCTCTCAGTTAAAGCAGGCTTCTCAAATATATACTTGATTGGATCCATTTTGGATATCAACCAAGTCGTATAATTTAACATATATTGGCGTAAACGCTTAGCAGCCCAAGCCAAAGCACAACATGTTTTCTCAAGCATCGAGTATCGAGACTCACAATCAGTGAACTTCTTACTCAGTTAGTAGATGGCATATTCTTTCTTTCCTGATTCATCTTGCTGACCAATGACACAACCCATAGAGTCTTCAAGAACTGTCAGATACATAATCAAGGGTCTCCCTTCCACAGGCGGGGACAAAATCGGTGGCTCAGACAGATACTCTTTGATACTATCAAAGACTTTTTGGCAATCCTTGGTCCAATCATGACGCTGATCTTTCCGGAGGAGCTTGAATATTGGCGCACATGTGACAGTCATGTGGGATATAAATCTGGAGATATAATTCAAGCGGCCAAGAAAACCTCGGACTTGCTTTTCAGTTTTGGGCACAGGCATCTCTTGTATTGCTTTGACCTTGGCAGGGTCAACTTCAATACCTCTCTCGCTGACAATAAAGCCCAATAACTTTCCAGAACGGACTCCAAATGTACACTTGTTAGGATTCAGACGAAGCTTATACTTCCTCAAACGTTGAAAAAACTTCAACAAGTGCTCAACATGTTCAACTTCCGTTCTTGACTTTGCAATCATATCATCAACATATACCTTGATCTCCTTGTGCATCATATCATGAAACAAGGTAGTCATAGCGCGTTGATACGTGGCTCCGGCGTTCTTCAAACCGAAGGACATCACTCGATAACAGAATGTTCTCCAAGGTGTGATGAATGTTGTCTTCTCCATATCCTCGGGTGCCATTTTGATTTGATTATATCCGGAAAATCCGTCCATAAATGAGAAGACATTGAATTTAGTTGTATTATCTACCAACATATCAATATGTGGTAGAGGAAAATCATCTTTCGGACTAGCTTTATTCAAGTCTCTATAGTCCACACACATTCGGACTTTTCCATCTTTCTTAGGCACGGGCACAATATTGGCCACCCATTGAGGATATGTAGAATTCACCAGAAACCCCACATCAATTTTCTTCTGAACTTCTTCTTTAATCTTCACTGCCATGTGTCGCAACCTGAAAAATACAGTGCGCGAAAAAACAACCGGCGAAAGAAAAGGGCAGAAGAGTCGCCACCGTGCGTTATTCGTCCCAAAGGAGGGAAAGGAAACGCTCGAAGTAAACCTGAAAAAGGAAAGGACAAGACGGGGTCTCGCAACCAAATCTTGGGTTCGGGAGTCGGTTATGCGAAGGGAAGGTATTAGCACCCCTACGCATCCGTAATAATCTACGGGATCCACTTTTGTGGTTCTTGTCTAAAGGGTGTGAGTTTTTCTAATGTGTTTATTTACTAAAAAAGGTTAAGAGAAATGACTCGCGCGGATGTCGCATCCACTGCATACGTATCTCATTTGAATATGAGAATCAGAGTCTTCGTAGCTCGGCTGATCTATGGGTTGGGGGGATGTGTGCTCGCTAAGACATCACGTCTTATGCCTACGTACCTCATCTGGAATGAGAATCAGAGCAAGCCGTAGTTCGGCTAACTACGGGGTTATGAATTGGGTTTTGGATGAACAACGTTACTACGCAATCTACCGGATGCTCGACCTTTGAAGACTTACTCGCATGTAGTAGAAGGAGATAACGTGTTGCTTTGGGTTTTAGGGTTTGTTTGCGTTGTAGGAACGCGCATGCAAAAAGGAAGTCCTAGGCGAAGGAACAGTGCTACCTTAATTGACATGCAAACGGGAGACTATCCGAAGCCTCGTGTCCTATGGGGAAGCGATCACACCACACAAAACATGTATCTTAAAGTAAAATGCCACCGAGGGGCTCAAACATTGCCTCCTATCGAGGTCTTCCAGCTAAGAAAGCGATAAAGTACGAGAAAGGGAAAAAATTTACCACACGGATAAAAATCCGAAGTTACAGCAATTAAAGGATTAGCGACCCTGAGATCTCTTCAGCTAGACCATCAAAGAAAATCAGTCAATACGAGTAATCAGAATAAACCTCCGAATGGTATCCCTGCAAGAGTGCGTGAGTCCTCACAAAAACTCGACAAAAAAGGGTTAGGCAAACAGGATGAAATCAAGAGAAAACAATGTCATGGCAACACAAAGACAGGTTAGAACAAAACAGAACAAAAAGAGGGAATGCTGTCATCTTCGCGACTGCATCTCCTAGCGAAAGCTTAGCGAAGCTTCGCTGCGTGCTCGCCTAGCGAAGCGGCTAGCGAGCGCCTGCGGGTTTCGGGTTTCTCATTGATAATAGTCTGATGTTAAGGATTCCAAACCCTTTGGCATTCCTTTCGGAAACGAAATTATTAAACATTCAAGACACTATTCACATATTCATACGCAAGCATAAACCCGTGTGCAAAACCTGGTGTTACCTCATGCATTCATAGTATTCAAATTCAATGCATAGAGTAATAGGAACAAAGGCATACCTGATGAGAGAGGCCGATCGAACGGCGCGGCTGGATTTGCAAAGCTCTGTTAGGGTTTGCGTGAGGCGGAGGCAAAAGAGTGTGTGAATCGGAGTGAACTTCTCAGAGCTGCCTGAAGATTGCTGCAGAGTAGTTCCTAGGTCTCCTTCTCTCAAAATCTTTCTCCAGTGAATCTCCCAGTGTAACTCCAAGTGTCTTTTCTTCTACTGAAACTTCAGTATTTATAGACTGATTTCGTGGGTAGTGGGCTCAAATGAGGGCAACTCAAGCCCAAAATCTTTCTGATATTTTCTGAAATGCGCGCCCTTCGCCTAGCGGAGGATCTGCTCGCCTAGCGAGCATGGCAGTACTCTTCGCTAGGCGAAGGATCTGCTCGCCTAGCGAGCATGACAGCTCAGCAGCAGATTCTTGCTTCTTCCAGCCTGGCGATTTGCACGGTGAATAGGCCCCATCTGGCCCTGTTGGTAGTACCTCAAGTCTTTTCCTTGTGTTGATTGATCGTCTAAGTAGAACCCACAAAGTGTCCTGGATGATGTCTGAGCTTCTTGGAGCTAATTCCGATTGACATGATGCAATGTGGTATGAAATGCTAAATGACCTAAAAAGTGAATGCATGAATGAGGAGGGCAAATTTTGGGGTGTTACAGCTGCCCCTATTCAATCAACTAGAGACCCGGAAAGAAGATGGCAGTGGCTTTCGTACTTTCGAGGTATCAAGGGATTGAATACAATAAAAGCCCAAAAATTTGCACTGAAGTGAAGTGAAGTAACAATGCCTGTCAGAATCGGCAAAGAAGTGGTCCCGAGGGAAGACCCCGTCTGGCACGGTGAAAGTCCGTCTTAATACCAAAAAAGGATGTCGATCTCGATACCAAAATAAATGGTAACACAAAAATAGCCATGGCCTGAATGCCACTCATCAGTCTGAATACTGGAAAGGACTTCGATCTGAACATCGGAAAAACTGGCCTGAATGCCACTTCGATCTGAATATCGGAAAATTGGCCTGAACGCCACTTCGGTCTGGATACCGGAAAACTGCTCCGATCTGAACATCGGAAAACTGGCCTGAACGCCACTTCGGTCTGGATACCGGAACATTGGCCTGAATGCCACTTCGGTCTGGATACCGGAACATTGGCCTAAATGCCACTTCGATCTGAATATCGGAAATTGGCTTGAATGCCACAAGTTGCATCGACCTGGACGTCGGAAACTTCTTCGATTTGAACATCAGAAAACTGGCCTGAACGCCACTTCGGTCTGAATACCGGAAACTGGCCTGAACACCACTTCGATCTGAATATCGGAAATTGGCCTGAATGCCACAAGTTGCGTCGACCTGAACGTCGGAAACTTCTTCGATCTGAACATCGGAAAACTGGCCTGAACGCCACTTCGGTCTGAATACCGGAAACTGACCTGAACACCACTTCGATCTGAATATCGGAAATTGGCCTAAATGCCATAAGTTGCATCGACCTGAACGTCGGAAACTTCTTCGATCTGAACATCGGAAAACTGGCCTGACGCCACTTCGGTCTGGATACCGGAAAACTGCTCCGATCTGAACATCGGAAAACTGGCCTGAACGCCACTTCGGTCTGGATACCGGAACATTGGCCTGAATGCCACTTCGGTCTGAATATCGGAAATTGGCCTGAATGCCACAAGTTGCATCGACCTGAACGTCGGAAACTTCTTCGATCTGAACATCGGAAAACTGGCATGAACGCCACTTCGGTCTGAATACCGGAAACTTCATGCCTGTCAGCATCGGCAGAAATAGGGAAGGATAATAGAGGCGGTGCATGGGCCAATGACACTTGCTGGGGATAACCAAGGTGAGTCATGAACAATCTTCAGTCTGAGTACTGGAAACAACTTCTAGCTTATCACTTGGGATACCGAGAATGTTTTATGCTTACATGCGTATGTTTGAATTTTTCAATGGCGTAATGCTCCATGAAAATGGAAATGCTACGCGATTTGGGAGAATGCAATACAATATGATTCTACATGCAGGGATGCGAAATGCTGGGTAGAATGCCAAGCTGAGGCAGGGGGATCTGCTGGGGAAATGATCACCATCCTTTGGGCTCTAGCAAGGCTGCTGGAGATGCACAGCGCAAAGAAATATGTGGGGAAATGACCCGCCACACGGTCTTCTAGCAATGATGAAATGCCGAGATTCCGACTGGGGAGAGAACGACACTGAAAACCTGCTGTTGGGGAAAGCGATAGTGGTTCTGGCAACCACGATCTGCGAGAGATGACTCAGCAGGGGAAGCAAACACTAATACGGTACCGAGGTTCTGCTTCAAGGAAAGAAACCATGGATCTGGCATTGGGATTATCGATCTGGCCTCGAACTCTGAGGAGCAGCCGCTTCTGTTGGGAAGATACAGTCTGGCACTGTCAACTCCGCTGGGGGTATATAGTCTGAAACTGTCAACTCTAATGGGGAGTGTATAATCTGAAACCACCGCTTGGGGAAGTACAGTGGCGAGAACCTGCTGGGGATTGAAGAATCCAACACTCTGATCAGCTCTGCAGGGATAAGGCACCGGATTCGTCTGTTGGCGACTTCACTGGGGAAGATATCCACGATCATCTACAGGGGATTTTAGGGAAATGCCCCGAGTGTATCTGTTCTGAATAGACGATCCAAAGCACTTAAAATTTACAGCAATTTTAAATGTTTATTAAGCATGTACCTGTAAAACCCTTATGTGTCATGATGCAATGTTTATCAAAAATTCGGACGTCATTTTTGCAAACAAAACAGTAAAATGAAAATGAAAACAGAGATATACTGAATAACATGATTTTATTGATTGAATGGCCTCTGAATAGGCATTTACATCAGGAAGCAATCCCTGGAAAGAGGTAATCGCACAAAAGATAAAAACAGAAATTAATCTAATGGCAATGTGAAATGGATTTCTATTGGGTTCCAATTCTGCTATAACTTGCCCGTCTTCAAGATCCTCCAGATGATTAGCCTTCTGAAAAGGTGATTGGACTGTTTCCTACCTTTCGAAAATTTCCAGTCATCGACATGAGATGAGATTCAGAACTAACTCAGAACGCAGTCATTCGCTTAATCCCTAACTTTTGCCTGGATCGCCCTTTTCGGGTTTTCAATCCACCGGGATACCCATTTTTGCCTAAGTTGCCTTTTCAGGTTTTCAACTTACCGGGTGTATGATCTTTTCATTTTTAATCCCTAATTTTGCCCGAACCTTTTCATTTTCTTGGTTCGTCGGGATGCCCATTTTTGCCTGGACTATTCTTTTTACTGTCCAGCGGGTCTATTTTATGCGAAGTATTTTTTAACTGCGCCTGAGTTCACAGGGGAAGTGAAGCTTTCACCATCCATAGTTGCAAGCATTAAGGCCCCACCGTCAAAAACCTTGGTGACAATATACGGTCCATCGTAGTTAGGAGTCCACTTGCCCCTGTGATCTGTCTGAGGAGGAAGGATCCTTTTCAAAACTAAATCTCCGACTTGGAAACAACGAGGACGCACTTTCTGATCAAAGGCTCTCTTCATTCGACTTTGATACAACTGCCCGTGATAAATGGCTGCCATTCGCTTCTCTTCGATAAGACTCAACTCATTGAACCTTGTCTGAATCCATTCAGCTTCGTCTAACTTGACATCCAACAGGACTCTTAGAGAAGGAATCTCCACTTCAACAGGTAGGACTGCTTCCATACCATACACCAGGGAGTAAGGGGTTGCCCCAATCGACGTACGTACTGAAGTACGGTACCCATGTAAGGCGAAGGGGAGCATCTCATGCCAATCTCTGTACGTGACGACCATCTTCTGCACAATCTTCTTTATGTTCTTATTTGCCGCCTCAACAGCGCCGTTCATCTTAGGGCGGTAAGGGGAAGAATTGTGATGCTGAATGTTGAAGTTCTGACACAACTCCTTCATCATTTTGTTGTTGAGATTAGAACCATTATCAGTAATGATTCTTTCGGGAATCCCATAGCGACAAATGATTTCTTTCTTGATGAAACGGGCAACCACATGTCTGGTGACATTCGCGAACGACGCTGCTTCGACCCACTTGGTGAAATAGTCGATGGCAACAAGGATGAAGCGATGCCCATTGGAAGCAGTCGGCTCAATCTTTCCAATCATGTCAATGCCCCACATAGCAAACGGCCACGGCGAAGTCATCACATTCAGAGGATTTGGCGGCACATGCACCTTATCAGCATAAATCTGGCATTTATGACACTTCCGAGCATATTTGAAGCAATCTGATTCCATGGTCATCCAATAATAACCCGCTCTCAACAATTTCTTAGCCATTGCATGTCCGCCGACATGAGTACCGAAGGAACCTTCATGAACTTCCTGCATTAACATGTCCGCTTCGTGTCTGTCCACGCATCTGAGCAAAACCATGTCGAAGTTCCTCTTATACAGCACATCGTCTTTGTTCAAGAAGAAACTGCCTGCCAATCTTCTCAAAGTCTTTCTGTCGTTGTTGGATACCCCTGCAGGGTACTCTTGATTCTTCAGAAAGCACTTGATATCGTGATACCAGGGCTTGTCATCGACTACCAGTTCAGCGGCAAACACATATGCGGCCCTATCAAGGCGCATAACATCGATCCTGGGAGCATGGTTCCAACGAATTACCTTGATCATGGAGGATAGATTAGCAAGTGCGTCTGCCATCTGGTTCTCATCACGAGGTATATGATACAATTTTACTGTTGTGAAGAAAGTCAACAGTCTTCTCGTGTAATCTCTGTAGGGGACCAGAGTGGGCTGGAGAGTATTCCAATCACCATTCACTTGATTGATCACCAGAGCTGAATCTCCGAAGATGTCCAGAGTCTTGATTCTCAGATCAATGGCTTGCTCAATACCCAAGATACAGGCCTCGTACTCAGCTTCATTATTTGTGCACTCAAAAGTCAAACGAGCGGTGAAAGGTATATGGGCACCTTTCGGAGTTGTAATGACAGCACCAATTCCACTTCCTCTGGCGTTGACAGCCCCATCAAACAACAAAGTCCACTTTTCGTTTGGGTCAGGTCCCTCCTCAACAACTGGCTCTTCACAATCTTTCATTTTGAGGAACATGATGTCTTCATCTGGAAAATCAAACTTCATCGGCTCATAATCATCAATCGGCTGCTGAGCAAGATAGTCCGACAAAATACTCCCTTTGATGGCTTTCTGGGATGTATACTGGATATCGTACTCTGTCAATACCATTTGCCAACGAGCCACCCTTCCGGTGAGAGCTGGCTTCTCGAATATGTATTTGACTGGATCCATCTTAGAAATCAACAAGGTAGTATGGTTCAACATATACTGCCTCAGTCGGCGAGCAGCCCAGGCCAAAGCACATCAAGTTTTCTCAAGCTGCGAATATTTAATTTCACAGTCGGTAAACTTTTTGCTAAGGTAGTATATGGCATGCTCTTTTCGACCAGACTCGTCATGCTGTCCCAATACACACCCCATCGAGTTCTCGGTCACTGACAGGTACATTATCAGAGGTCTCCCAGGAACTGGAGGTATAAGGATTGGAGGTTTCTGTAGATACTCTTCTCGAAAGCCCTTTGACAATCTTCATTCCACTTGATAGCCTGATCTTTCCTCAGCAATTTGAAAATTGGCTCACACGTGGTTGTTAGGTGAGAGATGAACCTTGCAATGTAGTTCAACCTCCCTAAGAAACTACAGACTTGCTTCTCTGTTCTTGGCTCTGGCATTTCCTGTATCGCTTTTACTTTGTCGGGATCCACCTCAATCCCTTTTCCGCTAACAATAAAACCCAGCAATTTTCCCGATCTCACCCCGAAAGTGCACTTGTTCGGATTAAGTCTCAGTTTGAATTTCCTCAAACGCTCAAACAGTTTCTGCAAATTCACCAAATGTTCTTCTTCTGTCTGAGATTTGGCAATCATATCGTCCACATAAACCTCGATTTCATGATGAATTATATCATGGAACAGAGTCACCATAGCTCGTTGATATGTTGCTCCGGCATTTTTCAGACCAAACGGCATCACCTTGTAGCAGAAGGTGCCCCATGGGGTTATGAAAGCTGTCTTTTCAATGTCTTCTGGTGCCATCTTGATTTGGTTATAGCCAGAAAAGCCATCCATGAAAGAGAATACCGAGAACTGAGTTGTATTATCCACCAAAACGTCGATGTGAGGTAATGGGAAATCATCTTTAGGGCTAGCTCTGTTCAGATCCCGGTAGTCGACACACATCCGTACCTTTCCATCCTTCTTAGGTACTGGGACGATGTTTGCAACCCATGGCGGATAATTGGTGACTGCTAGAAACCCTACATCCAACTGCTTTTGCACTTCTTCCTTTATCTTGACAGCCATCTCTGGTCTTGTTCTTCTGAGCTTCTGCTTGACCGGAGGACAACCTTCTTTGAGAGGCAAACAGTGTACCACGATGTCTGTGTCCAGCCCAAGCATGTCCTGATAAGACCAGGCGAAGATGTCAACGTATTCTTGCAGCAATTCAATCAACCCCTTCTTCACATTGTCTTCTAAAGCAGCCCCTATCTTGATTTCTCTCTTGGCGTCCTCGGTGCCGAGATTAATCACTTCAACAGACTCTTGATGCGGTTGAATAACCCTTTCCTCTTGTTTTAATAACCTGGTAAGCTCTTCAGGGAGTTCACAGTCTTCATCATCCTCTTCTTCAGCTTGAAAGATTGGATTTTCAAAGTCGAAGCGAGCCGTAGCAGAAACGTTATCAATAGGATCCGGTGATGTGCATCTGCATGAGTGATGGTATGTGCTTATGAGTGTGAACAAGAAGTGAAAACTAAACAAAACATTGCCATTTTTTTTATTTTGAAAAACTGCAAAAATAGAAAGACAGGGAACGAAATATTTGAATGCAAAAATACGTCCTTTATTTATGATAAAAAATGCAAGTGTCACATAGATGAGCCCTACAATGAGTCATTACGCCCTGGGCGGAACGTAAGACTTGGATATGCATGAATAAACAAAGAAAATTACTCTTCAAGAAGAGTGACTTGGATAATCTCTTTAGAAGACCAATTGTTGATGACTTCACCCGGGATCCTCGGACGCACCCAGTTGTCGATGTCACAATCACTATCCCCACCCTCTTCATTGATTGCTGATACCTGGCCATACTGAATGATGCCAGCACTGGAGAAAGTGATCGGCCCCTGATGAGTCTGAAGTGTTGAAGTTGTAGAAGTCAGAGCTGGCTGGTATCCAATCCCGAACTTATCTTCTTTCATTGGTAATTCCAACAGACGTCCCCAACCGGGAGCAACACCTGAATCCACTACGGCCCATGCCTGCTTAAAGGATGAGATAGAGGCACCCGCTTTAACCTCTTCCACCGGAGCTGCATCCTTGACTTGAACTGACTCAAAGGCCTGACACAGAGTCTCATGAATTTCACCTTCTACTTCTACATACTTGAATGTAGACAGGTTATTGACCAGGATGTCCTCCTCACCACAGACGGTGATAATTCGTCCATTGACCGGAAACTTAATCTTCTGATGTAGAGTTGAAGAGACTGCCCCAGCATTATGGATCCAAGGACGACCCAACAGGCAACTGTAGGAAGGACTGATATCCATCACGTAGAAGACAGTGTTGAAGGTTTGTGATCCAATCAGAATTGGCAACTCTACCTCTCCAAACACCGATCTCTTAGAACCATCGAAGGCTCTCACAATAAGATCTGAAGGTTTCAAGACCAGACCCTCTACTTCTAACCTCGACAGGGCTCTCTTGGGTAGCACATTGAGAGAGGAGCCTGTATCCACCAGAACATGCGATAGCACGGTGTCTCTGCATTCCATCGAGATGTGCAGAGCCTTGTTATGATTGCGTCCGGCTGGTGTCAAGTCAGAATCGGTAAAACCCAACCCGTTGCTTGCATGCACATTGACGACGATCCCTTCTAGTTGGTTTACCGAGATTTCTTGAGGTACATATGCAGCATTAAGAACCTTCAGAAGTGCCTTCCTGTGTGCCTCCGAACACAACAGGAGTGAGAGAATGGATATCTTGGACGAAGTCTGAATCAACTGATCGACTACCTTGTAGTCACTTTTCTTTATGATTCTCAGAAGCTCGTCCACATCCTTTGCAAAAGTGGGCTCAGAACCATCCTGGGGTGCAGAGGTACCCTCATTCACGACTTGCTTTCCTTTGGTTTTCGCCACAGCATCAACATTATCAGCTTGGGTAACCGGTGGTGAGAACAATCTACCACTCCTGGTGAATCGGACGATTCCACCGACATTATCCACTACGGGACCGTCAAGTTCAGGCTTCTGACCCTCTTCTACTTTCAATCGCCGTTCCACCCTATGATCGTGCGTATACATGCTCCCCCCATAATGCCACGGAATGGCCCTTTCACTGGTGAAAGGTAAAGGACCAGGGGTTGTGATGGTCATAGTAGATCGTCGCACTGGTGGCACGGGTTGTGCTTCTGGCACACTGATCTGATTAGTTGGGTAGAAAATAGTGATAGTAGCAATATCACAATCGTACTCGGAAATCTCATTCAGTGAAGTGCAAGCATCCGAAACATCGGGAATAAATACATCATCATGGATTACAAAATCAGTAGGAACAACATCTGCGAATTCATCAGTAGCATCTTCAAACCCTTCTTCCTCAACCCCTTCCACAAACTCTTGGATAGACAAATCTTCAACCTGGAGGATACCCTTGTCGAGCAAGGCCTGGATACCCTGTTGTAGCTTCAAACAACCTCCACTCTGAGTGGCACAATCCAAACAACCCTTCCCGCAACTGGGGAAAACATCGGCCTTCAGCAAGCATCCTTTGATATCCAACAATGGAGTCTTCAACTTCAACACATCCTTAATGGACTTGGCTTTTCCCTCTATCATGTTAACGTTCGCACCACCATGCTGGGGCATGGGATTGTTAACGACATTCGGAGCCGGTGCAAGGTCGATGGCCTTTGAATCTATGAGGTCCTGAACTACGTGCTTAAAAGCTTTACAGTTCTCAATATTGTGGCCAGGTGCCCCAGAGTGGAAGCTACACCTAGCGTTGGCATCGTAACCCACCGGAAGTCTACCAACAGGAGGAGCCAGAGTGCGCAGTTGCACAAGTTGTAGTTGTTGAAGACTAGAAAGCAACTGAGCGTACGACATTGGAAGGGTGTCGAAACGCCGGTCCATCATCCTTTGCCTCTGTTGATAAGCGGGTCTGTTACCCGGTTGCTGCTGCTGTTGATACTGAGCTGGTTGACGCTGCGGTTGTTGTTGTTGTAGTGGTGCTGCAGCTGGAATGGTCACAGCCGCAACATACGGTTGCTGACGATAATTCTGAAAGTTATTCCTCCAGTTATCCCTGTTCTGATAAGAAGATATGGAATTTGCATCCCCTTCTCTCCTCTTCTATCCCTGAATGAACGGCTTCTTCACCCCTGATGAGGATCCACCTCCACTCTGGCTCTTATAGGTCTTTAGGTAATTCTCCACCCTTTCTCCAGTAGAGACCACATCAGCAAAGTTGGAAGCATTGCAACCTACCAGACGCTCCAAGTAAGGTTCGGGCAGAGTGTTCATGAACATGTTGGCCATTTCCTTTTCCAACATCGGAGGCTGAACACGGGAAGCTGTCTCCCTCCAGCGTTGAGCGTACTCCCTGAAGCACTCATTGCTTTTAAGAGACAGATTCTGAAGTTGAGTTCTGTCCGGAGCCATGTCTGCATTATACTGATACTGCTTCACGAAAGCCTCTGCCAAATCCCTCCAGCAACGGATGTGGGCTCTGTCCAGCCTCATATACCATTCCAAGGATGCCCCAGCCAGGCTGTCCTGGAAGAAGTACATAAGTAGCTTCTCGTCATCGGAGTATGCAACCATTTTACGGAAATAGGCTTGCACGTGAGTTTTGGGGCAAGAGCTGCCATTGTATTTGTCAAAGACCGGGACTTTGAATTTCGGTGGCACTCTCACACCTGGGACCAGCCCCAAGTCAGCAACATCTACTCCCAGAGGATTCTGTCCTTCCACTGCTTTCAACCTCTCTTCCAATCTTCTAAACATGGGGTCCATGCCAAAGTCTTCCTGAAGCAAGGGGAACTGATCATCCTGACCATCCTGAATAGGTTGTTGATCTAGGTTGACATGCGGGATCGGGATAGGCCCCGGTCCATTGGGACCATTAGCCTCTCCAGCTGGAGGATCAGCCAACGTCTCCTGTTGAGTAATAGGGGGATCCCTCTGCACCAACAATCTAAGCTCCTGCTGTCCTTGAGCCACCCCTTGAACCAAATCCATGAATTGATTCATGCGAATCTTCATCTCGGCGAGCTCTGCTTGTAGGCTCTCCATTGCTCTCTGTTGATTCCTTCGGGTACTGTATCGGTGAATGCCTGAGTCAGCTATCTTGCTAGTGGGACACCAAACAATATGAGAACACTGCAGTGGTACCTGTTATGCAAGATATGACAATGAATATGTAAATGCAATGACATGTTTATCAAATCCAAAAGGTATTCTACCCCCTTGATTCCAGTCTCACATCAGGCGAATAGTGCAAGAAGACTGAGTCATGAATAAACTTCTGAGATCAAGATGCAACAAAGGGAAACCAACGTACAAATGAGTTCCAGGAAAGGGGCCTTAGCCAAAAGTACATCAAAAGAGGATCCCCATAACAAGCCTGTGGGTTATCACTACACAGCAACAAAACAAAAAGTAAGGGAGGAACATAAACCACGAATCAGCCCCCTGTACACAACCCATAAGGACTGCTCCTCACTTCATCCAGTAATGCCGCCGTGTCGGGATGATCTAGAGATTCTGTCAAATGCCGGATAAGCAGATTCCTCTTGTGAATGATCCCATCCAGTTCGTTGATATGCTCTCTGTAGTAATTCCCATCATCTTCTCCGAATACCTCCTCAAGTCTGGATTTCTTCAAACCTGCCAACACCTTGAGTTCTTCAATCTGTCCTCGAGCCTCATTGAGTTGATCTGTGATGTAGCCATTAGTAGAACGGGCGCACAGAAGCTCATTGTTCTTCCCCTTCAGCAAAGTCGTCAATTTCTCTATCTGACTAGTCAGTTCGGCTACTGTCTCCTCCTCCTTTGCCTTCCGAGAAGTTGAAAATGCATCCCATTGCTCCTGCCACCTAGCTAATTTACCATGAGCATCTACTAACTGCTGCTTGACTCGCCTCAACTCAGAACTGGATGATCTAAAGGCTTCGTCTGTCTTCCTGAAGAAGTCCACCTCCACAGCAAATTTCCTCTCTGCTTCCTTTTGCATTCTGACGGCTTCCCCTTCTGGTATTCTGCCTCATGGAATTGATGCATACAGTCTTGCAACTTCTCGCTTAACTCTGAGTTCTCGGCTTGAAGTCCCTCCATGGCACTCTTCAACTTGTCGTACTCCTCTCGGCTCACCATTGTTGACTGCTCAGGAGTAGGTGGATACAAAGGTTCTTCAATAGGGAACGGCAGACCAAACTCTTCGACTCTTCCTTGAAGCCATTCTTCATACCGAGGGTAAGTTCTACAATCTCCTTTTCCAAGGACGGTTCTTCCTCTCTTGATCACCTTGAGCCAGGCCTCAGCTGCCTTACGGGATACCGTCAAATCAGGCGAAGAATGGAAAAACAGAGATTCTTCCACATCCTTTTCCAAAGGCGGAGTTCTTAAAGCATACCCAAACTGTCTGACTGCTAGAGAAGGATTATAGTTGATTCCTCCTCTTCTTCCTACCAACGGAACATTTGGGAAGTTCCCACAACTATGAATAATATCTGCCCGAAGCAAGCTCCGGTCGGACCACCAAGAAATATCTTCAGCTCTCAACCCCATCAATCTCTTCGACCAACTCAACGAGTCCTCGACATCAATGAACGCTCCTGATTTGGGTAGGTGAGAACTGAACCACTTATAAAACAAAGGCGCGCAACAATTCAACAATCCTCCTTTTCTATTTTCATTCCTGTGGTGCACTGAATGAAAGAAATCTCCTAGCAAGGTCGGTACTGGATTTCTCAACACGAAGAGGCGTATTGCGTCCATGTCCACAAATTTGGCAACATTAGGGAACAGGACAATTCCATACACACAAAGAGCCAACACAGCATTGAAACCCCTCTGGTCACCATCTTCAAGTTTCTTCTTTGCTTCTCCCAGTAAGAAACTCAGATGAAAACCACTAACTTCTCCCTTCTGACACATATTAGCCTTCCAGACTGATTCCTCCAAATATGTGGTTGAAGCAACCATGCTGAGATTGGGCAGAAACTCAGAACTGTAGAACAATAACTGTGACCTGATAGGAACTCTGAGAAAACTGGCAATCTCCTCCAGAGTAGGGACCAAAATATAATCCGGGAAAGTGAAACATCTCAGTGGAGGGTCATAGAACTGTAGCAGTGTGAATAGAGCGTCATGTTGATCTTTGGAAAGAACCGTGACGAAACTTAGAATCAGACCGTAATCCTCTCGGAATCCTTCTAGAGAACAAGGATCCATTAACTGCATCAACTGTTGGATGGGCTCCAGACAGACCACCGGAAACTTGTAGGCGACAAGTCTCTTTCTGCCAATATCCATCTTAAGAGAACCAGAAAAACTCCGACTGGAATCAAGAAGAAGATTTAAACCCTCTTGAAATGGATAAACATGTGTTAAATGATATGAATGCAAATGATGTGATGATGTGAATGCAATGCAGTGGCATGTCAATCAGGATTGCTGTATCTGCTTGAACATCTGTCGGGTTACTGTTTGAAGAGAAAACCACTGAGGAATATAATACAAGATCAAAGCTCTGCTCCAGAAAACCGGGTTGGTTGGAGGTTAAGGGCAGAAGAGTCGCCACCGTGCGTTATTCGTCCCAAAGGAGGGAAAGGAAACGCTCAAAGTAAACCTGAAAAAGGAAAGGACAAGACGGGGTCTCGCAACCAAATCTTGGGTTCGGGAGTCGGTTATGCGAAGGGAAGGTATTAGCACCCCTACGCATCCGTAGTACTCTACGGGATCCACTTTTGTGGTTCTTGTCTAAAGGGTGTGAGTTTTTCTAATGTGTTTATTTACTAAAAAAGGTTAAGAGAAATGACTCGCGCGGATGTCGCATCCACTGCATACGTATCTCATATGAATATGAGAATCAGAGTCTTCGTAGCTCGGCTGACCTATGGGTTGGGGGGATGTGCGCTCGCTAAGACATCGCGTCTTATGCCTACGTATCTCATCTGGAATGAGAATCAGAGCAAGCAGTAGTTCGGCTAACTACGGGGTTATGAATTGGGTTTTGGACGAACAACATTACTACGCAATCTACCGGATGCTCGACCTTTGGAGACTTACTCGCCTGTAGTAGAAGGAGATACCGTGTTGCTTTGGGTTTTAGGGTTTGTTTGCGTTATAGGAACGCGCATGCAAAAAGGAAGTCCTAGGCGAAGGAACATTGCTACCTTAATTGACATGCAAACGGGAGACTATTCGAAGCCTCGTGTCCTATGGGGAAGCGATCACACCACACAAAACATGTATCTTAAAGTAAAATGCCACCGAGGGGCTCAAACATTGCCTCCTATCGAGGTCTTCCAGCTAAGAAAGCGATAAAGTACGAGAAAGGGAAAAAATTTACCACACGGATAAAAATCCGAAGTTACAGCAATTAAAGGATTAGCGACCCTGAGATCTCTTCAGCTAGACCATCAAAGAAAATCAGTCAATACGAGTAATCAGAATAAACCTCCGAATGGTATCCCTGCAAGAGTGCGTGAGTCCTCACAAAAACTCGACAAAAAAGGGTTAGGCAAACAGGATGAAATCAAGAGAAAACAATGTCATGGCAACACAAAGACAGGTTAGAACAAAACAGAACAAAAAGAGCGAATGCTGTCATCTTCGCGACTGCATCGCCTAGTGAAAGCTTAGCGAAGCTTCGCTGCGTGCTCGCCTAGCGAAGCGGCTAGCGAGCGCCTGCGGGTTTCGGGTTTCTCATTGATAACAGTCTGATGTTAAGGATTCCAAACCCTATGGCATTCCTTTCGGAAACGAAATTATTAAACATTCAAGACACTATTCACATATTCATACGCAAGCATAAACCCGTGTGCAAAACCTGGTGTTACCTCATGCATTCATAGTATTCAAATTCAACGCATAGAGTAATAGGAACAAAGGCATACCTGATGAGAGAGGCCGATCGAACGGCGCGGCTGGATTTGCAAAGCTCTGTTAGGGTTTGCGTGAGGCGGAGGCAAAAGAGTGTGTGAATCGGAGTGAACTTCTCAGAGCTGCCTGAAGATTGCTGCAGAGTAGTTCCTAGGTCTCCTTCTCTCAAAATCTTTCTCCAGTGAATCTCCCAGTGTAACTCCAAGTGTCTTTTCCTCTACTGAAACTTCAGTATTTATAGACTGATTTCGTGGGTAGTGGGCTCAAATGAGGGCAACTCAAGCCCAAAATCTTTCTGATATTTTCTGAAATGCGCGCCCTTCGCCTAACGGAGGATCTGCTCGCCTAGCGAGCATGGCAGTACTCTTCGCTAGGCGAAGGATCTGCTCGCCTAGCGAGCATGACAGCTCAGCAGCAGATTCTTGCTTCTTCCAGCCTGGCGATTTGCACGGTGAATAGGCCCCATCTGGCCCTGTTGGTAGTACCTCAAGTCTTTTCCTTGTGTTGATTGATCGTCTAAGTAGAACCCACAAAGTGTCCTGGATGATGTCCGAGCTTCTTGGAGCTAATTCCGATTGACATGATGCAATGTGGTATGAAATGCTAAATGACCTAAAAAGTGAATGCATGAATGAGGAGGGCAAATTTTGGGGTGTTACACCATGTCAGGATGTGTTCTTCTGAGCTTCTGCTTCACAGGCACGCACTCAAGCTTCAAAGGCAGAAAATGTTCCACGATATCAGTATCCAGACCAGGCATGTCTTCATATGACCAGGAAAAGACGTCGACATATTCTTGTAGCAACTCAATCAACCCCTTCTTAACAGATTCTTCCAGGAGTGCCCCAATCTTCACCTCACGAACACAGTCCTCAGACCCCAAGTTGATTGTTTCCAGATTCTCAAGATGTGGCTGAATGATCTTCTCTTCGTGCTCAAGTAGACGGGTAATCTCATCAGGAATCTCTTCAACATCATCTTCTTCGGCCTCAAATACAGGGAACTCAAAGTTGGGAGATGGTGTTGGATCATTATGTTCAATGGGTTTGATCAACCTGCATAATGATTTTGGATATAGAAGAGTTTTTAGAATTCAAACAAGGCAAATCATTATGCAGATGAAAAGATTGATTTTATTCTATTTTTAGGGTTTTAGGTGATCACCAATTTCATGCAAAAATCAAAAAGTGAAAATAATTTGGAAAAATAAACATTTAATATGAATTTATTGAATGAATATCATTGTATTTATGTGCCAACAATGTCATCACTTCTCCTTTTGGCATGGGAGAAGGGTTTTTAAACAAAAAGTGAATATTACGTTGACTTATGGACAACTGTTGGAACATCAACAGCGGCCCAATTATTGCAGACCCCTCCAGGGATGACAAAGTTGCGAGAATCTTCCTCTGCATCCTCTTCCACAATAACAGCAGCTTCCTGATCTTCGACAGTGTGGATGAAACCACCACTCTGAAACAACCCATGCTTGTTGAAAGTGCCTGAAGAATACTTTATGCCAGCTTGGGACTTATTGTCTTCCAGCTTGATCATTTGTCCTAAACCAGTAGTTGCACCATGCTCAATGACCAACTTCGCATCATTGTAGGATGCAAATGAAGAAGTTCCCTTCTTAGAAGGCTCAACAATAGACAAGGCTTGGAACGGCGTCCCAACCTCATCCTCAGCATCAATGTAAGAAAAGGAAGACATATGGCTAACCAAGAGAGCCTTCTCTCCACTACTACCACCAACTTTTTGTTCTTGACGAACTTCAACTTTTGGTGTAGGGTGGATGTCACGGCGCCTGCCTCGTCAATCCATGGTCTGCCCAACAAACAGCTATATGATGGGTGGATATCCATGACCTGAAAAGTGATATGGAAATCACTAGGTCCTATCTTGACTGGGAGCTCAATCTCGCCAATCACTGTCTTGCGGGATCCATCAAAAGCTTTGACGACCACTCCACTCTGTCTCATGGGAGGCCCCTGGTAAGAAAGTCTGGCCAGAGTGGATTTTGGCAACACATTCAGTGATGATCCAGTGTCTACCAGCATATTAGACATGGCATCATCCTTACTGTTCATGGAGATGTGAAGTGCCAAATTGTGGTCTCTTCCCTCCTCGGGGAGATCAGCATCACAGAAACTCAGATTGTTATAAGCAGTAATGTTTGCAACAATACTATCAAATTATTCTATTGTGACATCATGTGTCTACATACGCCACGTCCAACACTTTTTGCAGAGCTTCACGGTGTGGCTCAGAGTTCATTAACAAAGACAACACAAATATCTTTGAAGGCGTTTGTAGAAGCTGATCTACAACATTGTACTCACTCCTCTTGATGAGCCTCAACATCTCATCACAATCCTCTTTCATCATGCCATTCTGGCCAGCAGGGACAAGAGTTTTAGCAATAGCAGCGGCAGGTATGTTAACAGCAAGTTACGGATTTAGAGAATTGGAAGAATTTCCCAAAGGACGAACAGCATTATCAGCAGTATCAACCCTTCTGGTGTCAGCTTGGGGTTTCGGCGGCGCTGAGAAAACACGACCACTACAGGTCAAACCACTGACATCAACAATATTAACAACAGAGGTAGAGGGTAGAGGCACCTCCTTCCCATCTTCTAATGCGACAACATTATAACGATAGGGAACAACTTTGTTAGAAGAATATGGCACAGGGCCAGCTGGCTTAATTATGAGAGTAGGAGAAGCCTTCTGCTTGCTGCCATCATATCTGATGACAACAGGCTCAGGTATCCTGAATACAGGTGATATCACATTAACTTCATCATCCTCATCATGATTCTGAAGTATCTCAATTACACCCTGATCCAGCATTTCTTGGATGTCCTTTCTAACTTGACGACATCCCCTCTCATTGACAGTGCAAACACGACAACTGTCATGGTCATGCTCATAGTGATTGTATCCACACAACAGTCTATGCATCTCGACCAAAGATTGTCAGATATGGCTGACATATCGGACCTTAAATTTTCCAGGGCAACCTTGAACCATGTCGACAGCAGATTTCCCATGCTCGGGCAATGGGTTCTTCTTGACATTAGGACCTACATCCTCGAAAAACAATATACCGCTTCTCACAAGGTCTTGAACCCTGGTCTTCAACGGGTAGCAGTTCTCCATATCATGTCCGGGAGCACCGGAATGATAAACACATTGAAGCTCAGGCTTATACCACCACTGAGGGTTGATAGGTATAGCAGGTGGGTCACGTGGAGTGATCAGTTTCCTTTCCATTAAAGAAGGATATAGCTCTGCATAGTGAAGGTGAGAAAAACAAGAAAGGGGGGTTTGAATTGTTTTGGAAAATAAGCGCTTTTTCAGAAAAAGACCACACAAGGAATTTATACTGGTTCGCTTATAACACAAAGTTACTCCAGTCCACCCGGCCAAGGTGATTTCGCCTTCAACAAGGACTTAATCCACTAATCTTGAAAGATTATTACAACCAACGTCTAAGAGAAAGATCTCTTAGTCCTCTCAAGTATACAGACTGCGCAGAGTCACTTGAGGAAATAAAATAATAGATAAAAAGGACTTTGTAATCTAGAGTGCTTCTAGGATAAAGCAAATATTACAACAGTAAGAACAAAAGAATGTTTCACGTTCTAAGCAAAAAGCTTCGTGAAAGATTGAGAGAGAGATAAGAAAAGGTTTATGTGCGTTAGTGTATCTCTCAATGCTGTTTGCTGTCCTTTATATAGAGGTGAAAGGACCGTTGAATTCGATGGCAGATATATTTGTCTTGATTAGAAATTAATGCCATAACTTCTGTTGTTTCTTGCCAAAACAACTTTGTCTCCCTGAATAACTTCTTTCCAATAATAGTTTCTTTCCATTTGAAGTTGAAGTTGCCGTTACTATTTCTGGATAAGGAAACTCATTATCAGAGTCTGCGTTACTCTGTTAAAATGAGATCTTGAAATGTGGCTTCAGATCTTCTGATAGTTTTCATTCTTTAGATTTCCAGTGTTGACTTCAGATGATCTGGAGTACTGATGTACCGTTGCTTAGAGTCAGAACTTCTAGAGCGCGCTTCTTATTCAGATGCTTTTGATGTTCTGATAATTTGTATCTGATTTGATTCTGTATCTGATGACGCAATCAGATTCCTTTCTTCTTGTTTTAGAATCCTGCACACTTAGAAACTTTTCGTTAGAGTGCCATTTTTGGTTTCAACCTTTGTTATCATCAAAATCCTGGAATCTGTTGTAGAACAATTTTTGTTCTTACAATCTCCCCCTTTTTGATGATGACAAAACAAAACTCAAATGACAGATGAAACATAAAAAATAGAGTTTATCAGATCAGATAGAAATATGCTCCCCCTGAGATAGGCTAGGGAGTTCAGAAGTTCTTACCAGAGCTTCCCAGAAATGAAGTTTCTTGATACCTTCTGCAATTTTCTTAAGTCCAGTGTTAGATGAATTTATTTTAGATAATAGTATGTTTGCAGAGTGCTTAAGGTATTAGGCAATTTTTCATCAGAGCTATATTTGATTTCTCCCCCTTTTTGTCAGAATCAAAAAGACTTAAACAAAATAATAAGCAGGAAAAGATTATATATAGAGATAAGAGAAACAGAACATCATAGATAAAGACAAGAGAAAAACATCAGAAATAAAGCAAAGCAACAAGCAAAGAATCCTAAGTGCCTAAGGGTTGGGAGAAGGAGGCATTCTCTGAAGCAGTTGAGTCAGCAGGTTCTGGATGTTGGCATTGACAGTGTCCTGTTGATCCAATCTGGCTCGGACTTCCTTCTGCGCTTTCTGGAGTTCTTCAAGCACCTTGAGAACCAGAGGGACAAAAGTAGAGGACTCCCCCTGAGTCAGAGTATTCTGTGCTTCAGCAGCGGCTTTGGCTTCAGCTTCAGCAGCAGCAGCATCGGCTAGTGCTTTGGCTTCAGCTTCCTTTATCCTCAGAAGTTCTGCTTGTCTGGCTCTTTCTTCTTCTTCCCTTCTGGCTTGTTCCTCAACTTCTCTGGCCAAGCGCTCCTATAGTCTTGTCTCAGCGTCTCTGATGAAGTCGTTTCTGACTTGCTTAGAGATGTGCTTCAGCTTGAAAGCCTCAGAAGTCATCCAGCCAATGACTCTGTTCCAGTGTATCCTTACAGAGGATGGATCATCACTGATGCCAGAGTTTATGGTCAGAGACTTGACCTTTTGCACTGAAGCCCCTGCGAACAGCATAATGGCTTCCTCTAGGGTAGGCAGGGAATGTTCTGGTTCAGATGTTTGAGGTGGAGAGGTTGGAGGGCTTAGGTTGAGTGTTTGAGGTTCAGCGGAAGTGTTTGGAGGGGTAATGTCAGAGGTATGGAGATCAGAGGGTTGTGGTTCAGAGGTGGTGATGGTTGGTTGTTCTGTGGGTGGTGAAGTTACTTCAGGTTCAGGTGGAGGTTGTTGTGGTTGTTGTGAATTATGGTTTAGAGATTGAAGTTGGGCTAGAGTGGGAGAAGCGGGGTCAGAGGGTTCTGTGTTAGAGGAAAGGATAAAGTAGGGAGGTGATTCTGGAGTTGAGGATGAGGAAGTGGTTTGATTTAATTGTTCAGCTTCGGATAGGGGTAAGGAGGTATTTGCAAGGTTGAATTTGGGTAAGGGTTGAGAGGTTCTGGTGGTGGAAGGAGGTGTTTCAGAGGTGGTGTAGATGGGTGTAGGTAGAGGAGTAGAAGAAGCCAATGGCTGTGCAGAGGGAACAATAGAGATAGACTTACCAGAAGATTCTTGCAGAGGCGCTGGAGGTCTTGATTCAGAAGATTCTCCTAGCTTTGCTCTCTTCGCTTTTGAAGACTTCTCAGAAGGACCTCTTTTGAACTTCACGAAGTCTGGGGCTGAATCTGGCAGATCGTCTAATCTGAAGTCTGAGATGTCCACTCCTTCATCCTTCAGAAGTTGGAGATAGTGGAGGATTGCCTCTTTGGGTTCATTCTTGTAGAACCTTGCGAGACCATTTGGTATATCCCTCTGATCTTTTAAGGCTTCCCAAGATGTGTCCAGAGTAGGTTTGACTTGAATCTTCTTCAGAATCCCCATGCTCTTCAGATTTCTGGAGTTCAGAGGCCTTCCAGTTTCTATTGCCATATCTTCCATGAGTTTATGTTTTTCCAGATGATCTACAAGCCCATTTTCTATCAGTACATCTGATAGAAGTCTTCCCAGAGGGATGTAGGTTCTGGGTTTCATGTTGTTCCTGGTCTCCCGTACGGAGTCTCTGAGGTATTTGAAAAGGAGGGCTGGGAGGCAAAGCTTCAGACCCTTATGAATACAGTACAAAATACACTTCTGATCTGTATTGATGTAATCTGATGAGTTAGATGTTGGGCGATGATGAATAGTTCCCAGAATGATCTTGAGCCACACTCGGAGATTCTGATGTAGTTCTTTGTTCTTTGAGGGATTGCCTTCTGTGTTGAGTTTGAAGATGGTGGGGTTGATTTCATGAGCAATGTACTTTGCTCTAGGATTGATGTTGTAAATCCTTCTTCCTCCAGCTTTCTCCATGTTTAGCAATGAGGCTATTGATTTTTCAGTAATCACGATTTTTACCCCCAAAACGTAGGAGACGATGAAATGGTCGTCAGCGTCAGCAAACCTCCAGAATTCCTTGATGAGGTTTGGGTAAACAGGACCATAAAGGCGTTGAAAATAGTTTTCCCAACCTTGATGATGAAGTTCTTCAGTTAGGTCTACCCCATTCCTCTTCATGTTGTTGAAATCCACAAGTGATTCACACAAAACATCCAATTTCTCGAAAGGAGTTGCAAGATTGATATGAGGCTCACGGTCAAGAATATGAGGCTCCTTGTACACTGGTGTTATAGTTACGCCTGTAACTGTTGGAGTAGGAATGCTTGTGCTTTGAGCAGCGTTGCTGGAGTCCATTTGTTGAGAAAAGTTGAACACGGATTGTTGTTGAGAATCCATTGTTGATGAAGAGCGAGATGAAGATGAACTGCTTGCAGAAATGCCTGAGAGAGCTGGTTTGAGAAAGTGAGTGAGAGTGAAGTGTGTGCACAATGTGAGAGTTGTGTTTATATACTAAAAAGAAACGCAAGCAAAACAACACAAAAATCAGAGTTTGGCACTGAAACCAAGTCAGCACGCTTAGAGGGAGAAATGATTATGGCTCATTAATGAATGTCTAATTCCAACAGTATCAACACTGCTCGAGGAGATCTCAAACGTCTTCCCTTTGAATTTTTCTGGACAGCTGTCTAGAAGTTCCAAGGTTAGACGCAATTCACTCCACGTGTTGATGTATCTGATCTTCAGGAATACCAAAGGATTGGTTCCTGGAGATTTCTAACTCAGATATCTTCTTAACTTGGTAGAAGTATCAGAGTCAGAGGCAGAAGCTCATTTGTTTTTGTCAGAGTCTCATTTTACATCTTCAGAGGCACAATTTATTCAGGGCAATTTTGAATGTTCAGATTCTCTAAGATAAAAAGAAATCTATCTTCAGCTAAAGGCTTAGTAAATATATCTGCCCATTGATGATCTGTATCAATGAACTTCAATGTTACTATTCCTTTTTGAACATAGTCTCTGATAAAATGATGTTTTATTTCAATGTGCTTAGCTCTGGAGTGTAAAATGGGATTCTTACTTAAACAAATGGCAGCAGTATTATCACAAAAGATAGGAATGTTACTCTCGAAGATTTGTAGATCTTCTAACTGATTCTTCATCCAGAGCATCTGAGTTGTGCACAGTGATGCTAAGATGTATTCTGCTTCTGCAGTTGATAGAGCGATAGTTGACTGTCTTTTGCTGGCCCAGGATATCAGATTATTTCCTAGGAGCTGACAATTTCCAGATGTGCTTTTTCGTTCCAATCTATCTCCTGTATAATCTGCATCACAGTAACCCGAAAGTCTATACTTTGATGTTTTCTCATACATCAGGCCCAGGTTAGGAGTTCCTTTCAGATATTTGAAAATTCTCTTAACTGCTATTAAGTGAGTTTCTCTAGGATCTGATTGGAATCTGGCACAGAGACAGACACTAAAGAGAATATCAGGTCGAGTAGCAGTCAGATAGAGAAGGGAGCCTATCATACCACGATAGAGCTTCTGATAAACCTTTTTACTGACTTCTTCCTTTTCAAGAATGCATGTTGGATGCATGAGAGTCTTTGCAGAGTTGCATTCACCCATGTCAAATTTCTTCAGAACATCTTTTATGTATTTGCTTTGATGAACGTACGTGACTTCTGAAGTTTGGTTAATTTGAATTCCTAGAAAGAACTTTAGTTCTTGCATTAAGCTCATTTCAAATTCTGCCTGCATTAACTCAGAGAATTCTTGACAAACAGAGGCGTTAGCAGAACCAAAAATAATATCATCAACATATATCTGACATATCATGAGATCATTGTTAAGGTTCTTACAGAAGAGTGTGGAGTCAACTTTCCCTCTGATAAAATTGTGTTCCAGAAGAAAATTACTTAAACGTTCATACCAAGCTCTGGGAGCTTGTTTAAGTCCATATAAAGATTTTTTAAGTTTAAAGACATGTTCTGGAAAATTTGGATTTTCAAAATCTGGAGGTTGGTTGACATACACTTCTTCTGATATATAACCATTAAGGAATGCGCTCTTGACATCCATTTGATATAATTTAATAGAATGGTTAATAGCAAAAGATACAAGAAGACGAATAGATTCTAACCTTGCGACTGGAGCAAAGGTTTCATTGTAGTCAATACCTTCTTGTTGACTGTAACCTTGAGCTACCAGTCGAGCTTTGTTTCTGACGACTTCTCCTTTCTTATTCAGCTTGTTTCTGAAAACCCATCTGGTTCCAATAACGTGAGTGCTTCTGGGCTTGGGAACAAGATCCCAGACATCATTCTTTGTGAATTGATCTAACTCTTCTTGCATAGCTGAAACCCAGTCGTTATCTTGAAGTGCTTCATCACAGGACGTAGGCTCGATCAGAGATACTAGTCCTAGAGGCGTCTCTTCAGAGGTCCTGAAGGTAGATCTGGTTCTGACAGGTTCGTCTTTGTTGCCCAGAATCAAATCTTCAGATGCGTTGATGCGACTTTTAGCTTTCTTTGGGATTACTGGGGAATTAATTTCCTCAGAGTTCTGAGTGGCAGGTGCTTCTGGAGCTTTATCAGATCCTGCAAGAGTGATTTCTAAATCTGCAAAATTTTCAACTAGCTTTGACTTTTCAGGGTCAAGCTTATCGTCAAATCTGACATGAATTGATTCTTCCACAATTTTGGTTTCTGTATTGTATACTCTGTAGCCTTTAGAGCGTTCTGAGTATCCTAACATAATACCTTTCTGTGCTTTGGAATCAAACTTGTTCAGATGTTCTTTAGTGTTTAAAATAAAGCAAGAACATCCAAATGGATGGAAATATGAAATGTTTGGTTTCCTTCCTTTACACAATTCATAGGGAGTCTTTTCCAGAATAGGTCTTATAGAGATTCTATTCTGAATATAACACAATGTATTTACAGCTTCGGCCCAAAAGTGCTTAGCCACATTCGTTTCATTGATCATGGTTCTGGCCATCTCTTGGAGTGTCCTATTCTTCCTCTCTACAACTCCATTTTGTTGTGGAGTTCTAGGGCAGGAGAAATCATGGGATATTCCATTAGAGTCAAATAATTCCTCAAAATTTTTGTTTTCAAATTCCCCACCATGATCACTTCTGACTCTAATAATTTTAGAGTCAAGTTCTTTTTGCACTTTGGAGCAGAAACTAGTGAATACAGAGTGTGACTCACTCTTGTGCTTTAGGAATTTCACCCATGTCCAGCGACTGAAATCATCAACAATGACTAGTCCATACTTCTTTCCATTGACTGATGCTGTTTTCACAGGACCAAATAAATCAATGTGAAGAAGTTCCAGAGGCTTAGAGGTGGTAACAATAGTTTTCTTTTTGAAAGAAGTTTTTGAAAATTTTCCTTTCTGACATGCTTCACATAGAGCATCTGAAGAAAACTTCAGTTTAGGTAGGCCTCTGACTAACTCGAGTTTATTTAGCTGAGATAGTTTTCTCATGCTAATGTGGCCCAAGCGTCTATGCCATACCCATTGCTCTTTGTGAACAGACATCAGACATTTCACATTTTGTTCTTTTAAATCAAAAAGATTAATTTTATAAATATTGTTTTTCCTCTTGCCTGTGAATAGGACAGAACCATTGTTTTGATTTATGGCTTTACATGTTTTTTGATTAAAGATCATGTCATAACCGTTATCACTTAATTGACTTATGGATAACAAATTATGCATTAATCCTTCCACGTAAAGGACATCAGATATAGAGGGAAGAGTACCATTACCAATAGTTCCGGAGCCTCTGATCCTTCCTTTCTGATCTCCTCCGAAGCCTACGAATCCAGCGTCTTTAAGTTCCAGGCTTTGGAACATAGACTTTCTTCCCGTCATGTGTCGCGAGCATCCAGAGTCCAGGTACCATGACTGGTGTTTGAACTTTGCTGCATAGGATATCTGCAACATAAACAATCTTATCTTTTGGTACCCAGAGTCTCTTGGGTCCTTTCTGATTAGTTTTCCCAGAGTTTCTTATCACTTTGGGTTTTCTAGCATTTTCAAATTTTTGTTCTTGTGTGTGTGTATAGTGATATGAAAATGGAGATTTAAGTTGGTCACTAGTAGAAGTTTTATCTTCCTTAGGATCATACCCAATTCCTTTTCTATTGTTTTGACTGACTCCATAAATCATGGATGCCATTACACTCCTTCATATCCCATTTTTCAGAAACGTTTGAAAGGCTTTTTCGTATTTATAAATTATTGTATTTGAAGTTTATGGAGCTTGAGATAACGCTTCTTCCAGTTTTAAACAATTTTTCTTTGCTGCATCTCTTTGTAATGTTAAAGATCTGTTTTCATCTTTTAGTTCTAGAATTGTCATCTCAAGTTTGCCACATTCTTCAAATTTTCCTTCAAGACAGCCTTTTATTGTTTTAAACTTTTGTTTTAGTTTCTGATATGAGCAAAGAGTTTCAGACAAGCATGATTCTAGATCAGATCGAGAGAGTTCAGAAAATACCTCTTCAGATTCTTCATCTGAATTGTCATTGGATGTGGTAGCCATGAAAGCTACATTGGCCTGTTCATCAGAGTCAGATTCTGATGAGTCAGATTCGCTGTCATCCCAGGTAGCCATTAATCCCTTTTTGGTTCTGAGGGAATTTTTCTTGAAGCTCTCTTTTCTGGAACTGTCTTTCTTTAACTTTGGGCATTCGTTCCTGTAGTGACCTGTTTCTTTACATTCATAACAAGTGACATCTTTGTTAGTTTTACCTTTAGACGTTGATTCTGATCGATCCCCTCTGGGTCTTGGTCTCCTGAAGTTATTGTTCCTCTTTTTCCAGAGTTGTTTAACTCTTCTGGTTAGTGTAGTGGTGTATTCGTTGCTATATGATTTATTGGTTAAACCACAAGCAATGTATACAATGAATTTGAGTCGCCACCGCACTTTTATTTATCCTAAGGACTGGTCAAAAAGCGAACAAAAACCTAAGAAGTTTTACACGTAGAAAACTAATGAAAAAGATCAGAGAATCTGGATAAGGGGTAAATTACGCAATGGGAAGGTGTTAGGCACCCATCACGTCCTAGGTACTCCTAGGGAGCCCTTTTCACACTTGTTGTATAAAAATGTTTATTTGTTTTGACATATTGTGCAAACATGAATGGGGTGATGAGAAAAGAATGTACAAGTTAGTTATTTTTGTGTTCGAACGGATGAACCCGTTGCCTACGTACCTTCCATCAAAGGTAAGGATCAAAACGCCGTAGTTCGGCTAAAAATTTCCAAACATTTGTGAGTTCATTTTAAAACAATAGCACTAAGGTTTTACGTTATCCACGGGAGAAAACTCAACCTTAAGAAATAACAAGTCCACCATGTGAGAAAAGCTTCCACTCGCTAGTGAGGGGTTAACCCTATAATAAGCGAGGAAGACTTACAATTCAATCAACTAAGGACAAATAGGTGAGGTTAACATCAACCAACTAGGATAAATCAAACCTATGGCTAATGTATGAAAACTTAACAAGCATGGACAAAGCCACAAAACAATTGAGTGAGTTGGATTAATGGATTATGATTATTCACAAAAGGATGGTCAAAGTATGGTTAAATTGATTCGAAGAAGTGTTATGAAAAGAATTTTGAAAAGTCATGGACTTAGGGTCCAAGTTTCTAATTTGAAAGGAGGTGAGAATGTTTGCATAACATGCATTTACAAGTTTGAAAAGTTAACAAGTGAAAAGGGGTTTTGAAACAAAAAGGGTGTGGATGAAGTGTAAAACTTCCTAGAAGTTCACCTCTTGAAATCATATAGGAGATGATTCAAGTGTGTCCTTAGGAGTGAGGCAACAAATGCAAATGAACAAAATAAAAGCAAGGTGATACCGGATGCCATCAATGGTCTTATACCAATCTCACAACAAAAGCGGATGTCGGATACCAATAACTGGGTTTACACCAACCTCCTAAAATAAAACAATGATACCGGATGCCATCAATGGTCTTATACCAATCTCACAAAGCAAAAAGCGGATGTCGGATACCAATAACTGGGTTTACACCAACCTCCTAAAGTAAAACAAAACTTGGAAGTCAGATGCCAATCTATCTGGACTTAAACCAACCTCCAAAGTATGGTCATAGGAATACAAATGCCACATCACTGGGACTTACAATTGCATCCTCTCATACAACAAACAAGAGCAAAGAAGATATGAGTGACCAATGAGGTCTTACACTCTATCCTTCCATATCATGGGAACAAAAGCCAAAGAACATGGTCTTACAATTGTCCTCAATGGGTAACTCAAACATAGATCACAAGGGTGTACAATAATGATCATACAAGAATTAACAATCAATAATGATGAATGCACAATGGCAAGTAAGCATGTACAAATGCAACAATCAATCAAGCAAACAAAGTCATTTAGCACCCACTATAACCACACAATTTAGGCTCAATCAAAGGTAAGGCATTAAAGCCAACTGGAATAGGGTTAATGGCGCTCTTAACCTTGCCATTGAGGGGCTAAGGTGAAGCAGATGAAAGGATATGAGGGGTGTGCCTCATCACTCTTATCCCTGGTCAGGGAGAGTATTGAATATCAGAAGGTGTGGGAGTTCAGAAAGATGGAACTCTCTCCACAAATTAGACTCGATAGATCTTGAGTTTGGATCTCAATGCTACAACCATGTAATGGGAGCAAGGAGAAGACTCACAGAATAGTGGGAGATAGGTTACATATCTCTTATATCCACCAATTGCCTTTAAAAGGACTTTACCTGCTTGGGGACAAACATAAACAATCACAATCATCGCCTCTTAAGGAGGACTTCAGACAGTTGCCTGGCTAAATAACAAGCCAGGTCTTCCAGACTACATGGAGACAAGAGAGTCTACCTCAATGCAAATGCTATACAAGCAAAGCAATGCAAGTTCTTAAGAGAACTGAGCAACTAAAGGGTACCTGAAATCAATCAAATATAATCAGCATCCCAACATAAACAAAACAACAACACAAGAATCAATCAACAATGTACAATCAAACAATAATGTGCATAGCACAAAGCCCAAGTGAACCAAGCACCCTACAACACAAACACAAGTTAGTTCACATGAGTCAAATGAAACAATTCAATTATGAATCAACCTCCTTAAGGCATTAGCTTCTTAACCTGAAAAGTCAAAGTCAAACTCAAACATGAGTAACAAGACCACTAGGACAAGCCTAGGGTCCAAAGGAGGGAAAAAATGTAAAACAGCAAGTGAATCATGATCAAAGTCAAGATAATTCAAATAAGAAAAGATCCCAATTGGTCTCACATCCAAACTATACACTAATTTCATTTTATGCACAAATTAAGGCAAAGTGAGCAAAGTTGAATCACATATGAACAACCAGAATGATTACATCCAAAAAAATATCAAAACAGCACAATAAATCCCACAAAAATTATACCCTAAACAGGACATATTCAATGAGCAACATATCAATTTTCATGCCATTTGGACAAAAGGAGCTATGTCAATTAAATCAACATGTCAAGGCATGCAAAAACACAACCAAATTAGGCCACAAACAAGTGTCAACTTCAATAAATTGTATAACAGTGAGATCAAATTAGGAATGAATGGGACCAAAGCCAAATTAAAGCTATACATGTTAGGAAGCACTCCACCAAATTTCATATTCATATGGTAAGGGATTAGGATTTTTCAAGTCATGTAAGTTTGCTACTCAAGAAACAACCCAAAAATGCTAAACAGCAATCAAAAATCCAAATCAATTAGAAAATGGATCAATTAAATCCACAAAAAATCATGGTGAAGCCTAACATATACAAGTCATCTCATGCAAAAAATCAGGGCCATAGGCCTAGGGTAAGCATGGAAAAATAATTCATAAACTCAGCATAGCATAGTGTGACACATATTGTCACACTCAAAAAGAATATGTCATATCTATCAAACCAAAGATCCAAAAATTACAAACTATATGTCAAAATCTCCAGGAGTGAGTCAAGAATCATCATATGAAATTTCATTAAATTTGGATAAGGCATGGTTATTTGGTGATTAAAATGGTAAAACATATGAAAATAGCACACATGTCAAAAATCATTAAGCCAATCCAAAATTTTACCAGGCACAACTTAAGTTTCTATGCCTAAAAATTCTAGGGGAAAATTGGGATCTAACAAAAAAATTGCCACCTAATTTGGATTTAAATTGAATTTTATATGAATTTTTAAAGATTTGTAATATTTATGAAATAATTATTTAATGCTTAATATGAATTAATTAATTAATTAGGTCCTGAATGGCAAAACCGTAATTAGAGGGAGCCAGGGTAAAAACGCGCGGTTTTTCCAGATTTTGTGAGCTTCTTCCACGTTCATCGCTTGTTCTTCATCTGCAGAATTGGTCAAGAACTTTTCTCCACGAAAATGCACGAGCCTTACACCGTTGTCTTCGTCTCTCAACGTAGATTACGGATATGTCCATGAAAATGTCTAAAGGTTAACGTGTATCAAGATCCGATCGAAAGAAGTTTTGTCATGCAAACTTTAATCTCAAATATCTTGATAATTAGTGGATGAAATTAAACGATTCAAGCACCAAAATACTCTACATTCAACGCACTACATAAGCCATATCTTGATTTCACGAATTAAAGATTTCAAAAATTCACCTTCTTGAAGTGACAGTGTGGAATCGGCACGTGTTTAGCTCCAATTTGTGAAAACAGATGGAGTGTGATGATTATGAAGATGAATGATGATGATTTCGCAGCTCAACAGGTCTTGATCATGAAGAATTTTCCACTTGCCATTGATGCTTAAGGTTTTGCAACAGTTGGAATTTGCACGTGTTTGGCTTCAATCTCCACAAACATAACTTGCAAATTACCTGCAAGAGATGAATCAACCAAAAACTAGCAAGAACAATGGTGAATTCTTGGAGAATTGATGAAAAAGTGTATGTGAAGAATTTGAGAAAAGTGAGAGAATTTGAGAGTTTTTTGTGATGAATCTGAAAAAGTGATTATTCCCTGAGTTTCTGTTATAATTAGACTTATATACCAATGTATTAATCCAACTCTAATCATGATTAGTCCATTTTTGATAATTAGCAAAATGAGCACATGTAAGCAATTTGGCATTTTTGCCCTTGGAGAGTTCCATGCAATGTAACAGTGATTTATCACTTCAAACAAGTCATAATTTTCATTTAGAAGCTATTGGAATTGGTCCCATGTCAAAATTCCATGTAATTTGAGTTTTGGACCATTTTGCCCTTGCATTTTAATTGGTTCACTTAAAAAATGACCTTTTTATGTGAAGGCTTTTGGCAAAATGTGATGATGGATTATGAAAGTACATATCAAATGTGGTTTGCTCAAAGAAGAACCATCCAATTTGGACATTCCATATGCAAGTTATGCCACTTTGAATTCGGGCATTTTCTGAAATTGATCTGACCATATCTTGTCAACCACACATGGGAATTGAGTGTTCTTGGACTTTTTGGAAAGGCAAGAACAAGATCTTTAACTTTCATGTTGGGCAAATTTTGATTTGAAGCTTGGTTCATGATGTAATTTTGAGGAGCATAACTTTCCATTTTGGGCAGGTGAGAATTACAGGTCATTTCCAATTTTGGAAACTTTTTGTCTGACATCAAATCCTCCAACCTTGATCTTTGAAATGCCAAATGCGGCTCATATGGACATGAATGAGACATTTCCAACCATCTCATACCTTCCAATCTCTGATTAAATGTACAGTTGACCACAGTTGACTTTTCTAGGGTTTTGGTGGACTGGGCCATGTTCTGATGAATTCCAAGCCTTTTTCCTTTGAGATCTTGATCCACAATGATATCACAACTTATATGAACTCTCATGGATGATCATGGTGTCCAAATTCTTCAAGAATGGTCACTATCCAGCTCAATGGCTGATTTTGACTGTTTGACTGATGATTGCTTCAGCTGCAAGTAACATGGTTAGATGACAATATTTTTGTACTTTTGGTTAGTAAACATATGAAAAGCAAATGATATACAAATGCAATACATGCTTGGTGATCAAGAATTCACACTCATAAGATACCCACCCACTAGGAGGGAAACTAGGGCATGCAATGATCCTTGAGGTCATGATATGATATGATATGAGCCATGAAGGATCTTAGGGAAAAAATTGGGGTCTTACAGTTAGGAGGGACAATTCTTCATCATCATCAGAATCTTCCTGTTCAGAGTCATCAGCATCTTCTATTTCGGCCTGGAATGCTTTGGTTCTGTCAGATTTGCGTCTTTCAGATCTGGACTTTAATGCTACAGACTTGTTCTTCTTCTGAGGCTCATCTTCCTCTAGTTCTATCTCATGACTTCTGAGGGAACTGACAAGCTCTTCCAGACTGATGTTGTTCAGATCCTTAGACAGCTTCAGAGCAGTGACCATTGGTCTCCACTTCTTTGGCAAGCTTCTGACTATCTTTTTGACGTGGTCTGCAGTTGTGTACCCTTTGTCTAGAACTTTGAGACCTGCAATAAGAGTTTGGAATCTAGAGAACATTACCTATATGGCTTCGTCATCCTCCATCTTGAAGGCTTCATATTTCTGGATAAGCGCCAGAGCCTTTGTCTCTTTGACCTGAGAGTTTCCTTCATGAGTCATCCTCAGAGAGTCAAGTATGTCTTTGGCTGTTTCTCTGTTGGTGATCTTTTCATACTCGTTGTAAGATATAGCATTGAGAAGTATGGTTCTGGCCTTGTGATGATTTTTGAAGACTCGCTTCTGATCATCTGACATCTTACTTCTGGGAACTTCAACTCCATCCTCTGTGACAGGAGGTTTGTATCCATCTGTGACAATGTCCCAGAGATCAGCATCATAGCCTAGAAAGAAGCTCTCAATCCTATCTTTCCAGTAGTCGAATTTTTCTCCATCAAAGACAGGAGGCTTAGCATTGTAACTGTCTCTTTCATTTGTGTGGGCCATGGTTTTTCTCGTTCTGGATCTCTCTACACTGTTAAGTGTTTGATTAGAAAATCAATAACAGAGCCGAAGCTCTGATACCAATTGAAGGTGAGAAAAACAAGAAAGGGGGGTTTGAATTGTTTTGGAAAATAAGCGCTTTTTCAGAAAAAGACCACACAAGGAATTTATACTGGTTCGCTTATAACACAAAGTTACTCCAGTCCACCCGGCCAAGGTGATTTCGCCTTCAACAAGGACTTAATCCACTAATCTTGAAAGATTATTACAACCAACGTCTAAGAGAAAGATCTCTTAGTCCTCTCAAGTATACAGACTGCGCAGAGTCACTTGAGGAAATAAAATAATAGATAAAAAGGACTTTGTAATCTAGAGTGCTTCTAGGATAAAGCAAATATTACAACAGTAAGAACAAAAGAATGTTTCACGTTCTAAGCAAAAAGCTTCGTGAAAGATTGAGAGAGAGATAGGAAAAGGTTTATGTGCGTTAGTGTATCTCTCAATGCTGTTTGCTGTCCTTTATATAGAGGTGAAAGGATCGTTGAATTCGATGGCAGATATATTTGTCTTGATTAGAAATTAATGCCATAACTTCTGTTGTTTCTTGCCAAAACAACTTTGTCTCCCTGAATAACTTCTTTCCAATAATAGTTTCTTTCCATTTGAAGTTGAAGTTGCTGTTACTCTTTCTGGATAAGGAAACTCATTATTAGAGTCTGCGTTACTCTGTTAAAATGAGATCTTGAAATGTGGCTTCAGAGCTTCTGATAGTTTTCATTCTTTAGATTTCCAGTGTTGACTTCAGATGATCTGGAATACTCATGTACCGTTGCTTAGAGTCAGAACTTCTAGAGCGCGCTTCTTGTTCAGATGCTTCTGATGTTCTAATAATTTGTATCTGATTTGATTCTGTATCTGATGACGCAATCAGATTCCTTTCTTCTTGTTTTAGAATCCTGCGCACTTAGAAACTTTTCGTTAGAGTGCCATTTTTGGTTTCAACCTTTGTTATCATCAAAATCCTGGAATCTGTTGTAGAACAATTTTTGTTCTTACACATAGGTCATGGGAATATGATCAAAACTGACCCTCTTCCTATCATAGCTTGTACTGGTCTGATTGTTGTTTCGAGGCTGGTAGGCCTGCTGTTGAGGACAGTGTTGTTGTTGTAGATACTGTTGATGTTGCTGTTGCTGGTTCTGATTATGATGTTGATATTGCTGATTTTCTCTTAAAACAGGTGCTATGTGAGCCACCTGGTGCTGGTTACTGGCGGGACGCACGGTCTTCCTCTTCACAGAGGGTCTTCTTGATTTGACATGGGAGGACACGACATGTGCCTCACCATATTTCTTCTTTGTAAATTCCCCATAACATTTGGCAGAAGAGTCTTCTTCTCTAGTCAGGCGCCCTTCCCTGACTCCTTCTTCCAGACGTATCCCCATATTCACCATCTCGGTGAAGTCAGAAGGAGCGCTGGAAATCATCCGCTCATAATAGAATGAGCTCAAGGTCTTCAAAAAGATCTTGGTCGTCTCTTTCTCTTCTAGAGGAGGCACAATTTGTGCAGCCAATTCTCGCCACCTCTGGGCGTACTCTTTAAAAGTTTCCTTATCCTTCTGGGACATGGCCCTCAGTTGGTCCTTATCGGGAGCCATATCAATGTTGTATTTGTACTGCTTGACGAAGGCTTCGCCAAGGTCGTTGAAGGAGCGGATGTTCGCGCTGTCCAAACCGATGTACCATCTCAGGGCGGCACCAGACAGGCTGTTCTGGAAATAATGGATTAGGAGCTGATCATTGTCGGTTTGAGTCGACATTTTACGTGCATACATAACCAAATGGCTGAGTGGGCAAGTGTTTCCTTTGTACTTTTCAAAGTCAGGCACTTTGAATTTGACAGGAATCTTGACATTAGGAACAAGGCAAAACTCAGCAGCAGATTTACCAAAGAGGTCCTTCCCTCTGAGAGTTTTGAGTTCCTTGTGAAGCTCAAGGAATTGATCGTTCATAACATCCATCTTCTCATACACGTATGGGCCCTCAGATGGCTCAGGGTGATAAATGGTGTCATTTACTCTCGGCAAAGTATGCCCAACTGGAGGTGGCACAGCAAGGACCGGGCTAGATGCCGGCAAAGAAGCAAACGTTGGGGCGAGACCCTTAGGAACAAAGTTCGCGGGCATCCCCCAGGGAAACCCGGCTGGCATAGCAGTAGGCGCAAAATGGGCACTGGCAGCAGGCACTATTGAAGAGGCAATCTCAGAGATGACTGTCCTCTGGGGAGGAGTTGAAGGCGTTGGAGACGACTGGCTTTGGGCGGCCAAGAAAGACTCCATCAGGGCAGTCAATCTTGCCACTTCCTCCTTCAATTCTCTGTTCTCTTGTTCTAGGTGATCCATTAGCTTTGATGAGTTGGCTCTGGTGTAGTACCAGTGCGTCAGCTTGTCTTCAAAATAAATGAAGAACACAGAGTTAGACCACTGAACAAGAAGCCCTAGAACAAAACCTGCTTATGCACATGATGCTTGCAATGCTTGTGCATATGATTTTATTTTTAATCAGAATAACTTTAGAGTCCTATTTGCAAATATTTGGAAATATTAATCATTTAGA
This sequence comes from Lathyrus oleraceus, assembly GCF_024323335.1. Classification (NCBI taxonomy): domain Eukaryota; kingdom Viridiplantae; phylum Streptophyta; class Magnoliopsida; order Fabales; family Fabaceae; genus Lathyrus; species Lathyrus oleraceus. The sequence continues at coordinate 645,786,023 of NC_066583.1, forward strand.
CATATATGGAAGTATCATATCAATAATATCTGGAAATTTTTACACCAGAGAAGTATAGTCTTGGTAACCAAATACAATACAAGAGAGAAGGAAAATGAACATCCTATGGAACCCTAGAAACAATCGTCCAAAGTTCTTGAGACTGGAAGATAAGTTGCACGAAGCCTCTTCACCTCTCTCTCATAGGCTGCTTCCTTATTTGCCTTCTCTTTGGCGATTCAATCGTACTTCCTCTTCCAAAACCTGGAAGATTGAGGAAGAAGAGAAGTCACCACATCATCAGAGTCGGAACGAGATTAAGAGTAGAGAAAATCCTAATAGCGTTCACATCCACAAATTTATCTATGTTGGGAAATAACACTAGCCCATAGATGAGAAGTACAAATATAGCCTCAAAGGCGTCCTCACTCATGGCCTTCCCATACATAGTAGCTTGAGCAATGAGGAAATCAGATGGGAGACCTTGAATTCCACCTTTGGTAGTCATATGAGCACCAACAATAGATTCATCTATATGTAACAGATCGGCAATCTCTTGAGAAGTAGGAACTCTCTCCAGGCCACTGAACGACAACTGATCTAGAATAGGTATACCCATAAGATAGGCATACTCCTCTAGCGTAGGCAAAAGCTGAAAATACGGAAATGTGAAGCAACGATACAAGGGATCATAGAACTGCACCAATACACTCATCAGACCTTCATCCACCTGAGTAGCCAGAATAGACAGAAGCTTCCCATGACGAGCCTTGAACTCCAAGGGATCTAATACATAGGATGTCAAACTCCTTAACTCTTTCAAGTCGGGTTGTCTGAAACTGTACTTCTTCGTATTCCTTCTTTGTCTATCCATGTCCGAAAATTTGCAAATAGACCTCTTAAGTTCCTTGAAAATTTTCTCATTGTTGATGATATGGATGCAAATGGATGCAATAATCACACTCAAGGATCAAGCAAAGCACACAAAGGTCATGGGATGGATCAGGTCATCCTTAATATCAATCATCCATTTTGGTGGATTATGGTTTACATCTTATCAACACCCAAGTTCCAATGATATTAAGGATATACAAGAACGGATCAACCATGAATCAAGGGTTTGTTGCAAGTCGCGAGCATGGAGTCTCGGTTAAGAACCACCCAAAGGGAGTGTACTATGGTTAAACTTGACAATCATGTTCTACAAGAGGTTCCCATAGTCATCATCCCATCTTTCGGATATTATCGGATAAATGACTACTCGTATTCCAAAAATATTCTCAAGAGAGACTCTTATGAGTGTAGTATCGTGTAACAATCGTATCAAATCTTACATTTGAACGACCTTCGCACTACGTCCTAAAAATAGGCAAGATGGGCTAGGTAATCTAAGGTCCTTGGCTTCTAAAGTCTATATTGGAAAGAGTAATGCCTAACCACGACTACTCGTGTGACATTATTGATCCCAACATGACCTCCACCAAGTGAATGGGCTTGCAAGTCAACATGCTAAGGAATAACTCCACACAAGTTGTCAAGACTATACCATTCTCCTATCATAAGTGCACTCGAGTTCGGGTATAGGACTCATCTCACAAAGATCACCAAGCATAGAAGCAATTAATATATCAAGCAATTCATACATTACATACAATACAGTAATCCCAAATTTGCACAAAAATATGTCACAAAATAATATACACAATACAATACAACAAATGTGAAAAGTAGGAAAAACCCACTAGGTAAATAATCCCCAGCAGGGTCGCCACTTTTCTGTAGCGGGGTATTCGTTACCTTTAGATTTATTGACTAAATCAAAAGTAAATCATACAAATCGAGTCGCCACCGCACTTCTATTTATCCAAAGGAAAGGTTAGAAAGCGAACAAAAATCGAGAAGTTTTATCAAGTCAAAAACTAATAAAAATGTCAGAGATCTGGGTAAGGGGGTTGGTTATGCAATGGGAAGGTTTTAAGCACCCAAAACATCCTAGGTACTCCTAGGGAGCCCTTTTCACAGTTGTTGTAAGGTAGGTTGGTATTAGTGAAAATTATTTGTGCAAACATGATTGGGGGGATGAGAGAAGAATGTACAAATTATTTACAATTTTATGTTTGAATGGATAAACCCATTGCCTACGTACCATCTTAAAAAGGTAGGATCAAAACCTCGTAGTTCAGGGTAAAAATCTCAAAAAAAACAAGTTGGTGAATTGATTGGTTAAAAGCCTTAAGGTCTTTTGTTATCAAAGGGAGAAAACTCAACCTAAAACCACAAATCCACCATGTGAGGAGAGCTTCAACATGCTAGTGAGGGGTTAACCCTATAATAAGCATGGAAGTCTTATGGTCCATCACTAAGGATATAGGTGAGTATTATATCAACCTCAAGGATAACTCAAACCTAATAGCTAATGTTTATGAAAAGCTTTGGCAAGGAGTGGCCATTGAAACCACAAAAAAATAATTGAGTGAGTTGTATTTACCACATGAAAAGTATTTACAAAAAGGTCAAAGATGACTTAGAATTCAATTCAAATAAGTGTTATAAAAATAAGTTTGGAAAATCAAAAGAATAATGCTTAGGTTTCTAATTTTGAAAACAAATGTTAATGTTTGCACAAAAGTTTTGGCTTGGGTTAGAGTGGAGGGAAGAAGAAGAATGGCTAAGTCCTAAACATACAAAGATGAAGGAAGAAAAATAAAACCACAATGGAGTTCCCTTCTTGAGATCATAGTGATAATCCAAGTTGATCTGTTTCCTTTGGAATAGCAAGCAAATAGCAAATAACTCAAGCAATCAATCAAACAATCAAGCTCCTAGGAATCTTCCAATGGCTTTTGTATCTCTCACTTTGGATGCTCATGACAATGGTTCTTCTACTTGGCAAGTTTGGGATCCCTAGCATACAAGAACACACAAATCAAAAAGTTCCACAATGCAATAGAAAGAATGGACAAGAGTGAGTTTAGAATTTGGTCCTTTTGATTCCTCTTCAACATTAAGCATTCTAAAGGCATGGGGCCTAGTTGCTCTTTGACATTTTATAGCATTCTAAAGACATGAGGCCTAGTTGCTCTTTGACTCCATTTTTGCATAAGGAATGTCCTAAAATCTAAGTCCTTTTGTCCATTTGCATTTGGTTCACACAAACAAAAACAACACAAGCACAATAGTATATACACAATAATGTGCTCAAGTGAGCAAAAGGCAAATTGCATTAACATAAACATGAGCTCAAGTGAGCAAAAGGCAAAAGCAAATGAAATAATGTACAAGAATATTAAATTGCATAAAAGTAAATTGCAAGAATTAAATGACTTGAATTAAAAGTTAATGGTTAATAGTTAGTGTTAGTGTGCCATAAAGAAATTTAGCGCTATGTTAAGCAATCGTAAGTGGACTAACGTAGTAGTCACACCTATCTGAGATCGGTCAATACAAATATAGGCAACAAACACAAGTTATAGACCATGACTAGTAAGCCAAGCTCCTACAACTTTCCATGCCAAAAGAAAAGAAGAATGATCTTGTATTGATTTAGGTTTTTTGCTTGACCAAGAAGTAACCTATCCTTAATGCAAAGTCATTCACTTGATCTTTGATCAAGATGAATTAGATTTGAATCAAGGAAGGTTAAGCCTCCCATATGTCAAGGCTAACCACCAATCTTTAACTCATTGATCAAAAATAAAAAGAAGAAGAAGAAGGAGAATAAGAATGTACATGAATTGAAATTCAAATGAAATAAGCAAAGTACATTGACCAAAGATGAATGGGATCAAGGCCAATCAATAGTAAACAGAAGCAAAATGAAACTTAGAAGTCAAGAAATAAATAAAATATTTTTGGTATTTTTTGAAAATTAAAATAATACTTGAATTAAAATAAAGAGTTAAAGGTCACACTTCAAATCCATTTCAAATCAACTTGGAAAAGTCCAAATGGATCATCCTAAGTTCAACAAAGTCAAACAAGGTTTGACAAAAAATTTCAGCATTTTTGGAAACCAACAACTATTTTTAAACAATTAAAAATGAATAAAAAATAACATAATTGAACTAAAATCTCAAATAAATCTCAAATCAATTAACAAATTGATGAGAATATTTTTCATAGATTCATCATCATTCAAAGAGGTTCAGAAAATATTTTTGTATTTTTTGAATATTGGAAACTATTTAAAATGAATTAAAAATAACCAGAAAAGAGAAATTCACAAAAAATATCAAATGACAAAATAAAAAATATTAAAAATCATTTTCAGAAACTAGAATTAAAAAGGGAAATAATGCAATTAGTCCCATATTTTTTGGAATTAAAATGAAAGAGTTATGAATTTTTGAAATAAAATGAAATAAAGAAAATAAAATGAATAAATCAGAAATGCAAAAAATCCAGGCGCGTTGGATCAACCTCATTCAATGAGGTGGCACATACAAGGGAGGAGAGATGCGCGCGCACGAAAGGCTCTAGTCAACTGAGAAACATAAACAATTAAAAAAGGTCATAACATTGGAAGGTTGTGATTAGATCTGGAGGTGTGATCAAACGGTCCATAATCAATCTGGCAAAGGGACGGTGGTGTACACCACCGTCTTCTCCGACGAACATGCCATTTCCGGTGGAAGTTGCAGGTCATAAAATCTTAATGAAAACGAGCGATCCTCATATCATTGGAAAGTTAGGGTGATGTACATCACCCCTGTGCCATTGGTTTCTCCTCTAGACTCTCATAGAAAGAGAAATCAGAGAGAGAAAATCATGGAGTTCAAACTGAACTTGATGGATTCACAAAATTAAATACACTATTCAATTGCCTCTTATGAGAGGACTTCAGAGGAGCCAACAAACACAAGAAATGATAAAGAATCAGTGAGTTTCGAATTGAAAAAGTTTGGATAGAATCCTTTGAAATACAGATCTATGAAGCACGATCTCTCCTAATTCTTGATAGCAGCTTGTTCTTGAGATGAAAATAGGGCTAGGCTAAGGAATTAGAGTCTAATAATCAACCAAGGAAGTTGGAAATTGGATCTGAAAAAATGAAGTGAAATGCAAAAATTCCTTTTGAGTGAGGTGAGGATTGAGTTCTGCAGCATATAAGGCGCCTTAAGGTTGATCATGAATGAAGCTGAGCATGCTTATTTATAGTGAAAGCTGATGCAAGGCATGGAAAATTCATGTGCATGTGTGATGAGGACCTCCATGCATGGGCCTGTACAGGCGCATGGGAGGCCCAAATGCAATTGATTTGGCATGCTAAAGTGTAATTGAGCTGAAATGGACGTGTACATGTAATTGAATTGGAGTGTGCATGAAGTTTCATCAATGTTTCCATAATTGCACCCAAACTTTCTCATCTTCGAAAATGCATCTTATCAAAATGAAACATGGCCTTGTGGGTAATGGTTGGAAAGGTCTTGACATGAGGAACAATTGTTATCTTGAACAAAAATCCATTTGGAATTGTGAAATTAATGAAAACTGGTCATAAAGTCCAATGTACAAAACATGCATATGTGAATTTTGCCAAAATGGACCAACTTCAAGCCCTTCTGTTTCAATGATTCAAGCCTCAAATGACAAATACTTCAACATCAAAGTTGTATATCTTTTCAAGAAAATCAATTTGGACTTAAATTTTGCATCATTTGGATTTTTGATGAGAAAGTTATGGGCACTTGAAGTTGGACTTTTTCACATTTCAATGGTTTTGGTCCAAAGTGACCTATAGTGTTTCGTATTATCACATGTACTTCTTTTAGGATTATGAAAACTTGTTCAACACAACAAATGAATTATACATCTTAAACCTTCCAATTAATTTGATCCCACCTCAAAATCATGAAAAATGAGTGAGTTAGGCCCTTGGGAAGTTGACCTAAAATTAGGGTTTCAGTCAAAATGACCTATAATGTTTTGAAATGGATGATGACCTTAAAAGATTAAAATCAATTTTATATGATTATGAAAGTTGTTCATATGGTTCTTAATAACATGTTTTCTCTTGGGGTCATATCCATTTTACAAAAACATCAAAAGTTAGGTCTCAATGGATTTCAAAATAGTCATATGAATTGACTGATCAACTTCTCAAGTCCAAACTTCAAATCTTGATGAATTGATGATTGAGGACACTCAAATAAGCTCAAATATGCATGAAATGATGAATGAAATAACTTCCCTTGATTATATTTGATCATGGGTTGAGGTTGCTTCATGAGCAAGGCACAATCAATGCACAGATGAATTAGGGTTTCCTTGGGAAACAAGCCTCAAGCCCTTTGGTTTGCTTTGATCAAATTGAAAAATTCAGATGCTTGGGAGGCATATATGATGATTGAGAGCTTTGTAAACCATTGTCATGCTTGCTTTCACCTTCACCTGGCCATTCTTTGAGCATAGGGGCCTCCTAGGAGCCTTGGATCTTATGATTGCTCAAGCTACAAAACAAAAGATGTTAGTGACATATTTTTGTGCTTTTGGTTAGTAAACAAAATAGGGAAAGCAATAATATATAATTCAAGCATGCTTGGTTGTCTCAGACCAACTCACACAAGTCCCACCCTAGGGTTAGGAGCCAAGATGCTATGATCCTTGAGGCAAATGCAATGTGCAATGATATGATGCCATGAGGGATCTTAGGGTCAAAATTAGGGTCTTACAGGACCAACTGAGGGCTATGTCCCAGAAGGGGAAGGAAGCGTTCAAGGAGTACGCCCAGAGGTGGCATGAATTGGCTGCATAGATTGTGCCCCCGCTCGAAGAGAAAGAAATGACAAAGATATTTCTCAAGACTTTAAGCTCTTTCTACTACGAGCGGATGATTGTTAGCGCTCCTTATGATTTCACCGAGATGGTGAACATGGGGATGTGTTTAGAAGAGGGAGTCAGGGAAGGGCGTCTGACCAGAGAAGAAGGCTCTTCTGCCAAACGTTATGGGACGTTTGCCAAGAAGAAAGATGGAGAGGCACATGCTGTGACCTCCCATGTTAAACAACAAAGACCCTCTATGAAGAGGAAGATTGTGCGTCCCGCCAATAACCAACACCGGGTGGCTCATATAGCACCTGCATTCAGAGAGAGTCAACATTATCAGCATCAAAACCAGCAACAACAACATCAACAGTATCAGCAACAACAGCATCGTCCTCAACAGCAGGCCTACCAGCCTCGAAACAACAATCAAACCAACACTAGTTATGATAGGAAGAGGGTCAGTTTTGATCCTATTCCGATGACTTACGCAAAGCTATATCCTTAACTGATTGAAAGGAAGTTGATTACTCCATGTGACCCACCTGTTATACCAACCAACCCTCAGTGGTGGTATAAGCCCGAGCTTCACTATGTTTACCATTCCGGTGCTCCCGGACATGATGTGGAGAACTGTTACCCTCTCAAGACCAAGGTTCAAGACCTTGTTAGAAGCGGTTTTTTATTTTTCGAGGACGTAGGTCCTAATGTGAAGAAGAACCCATTGCCCGAGCATGAGAAATCTGCTGTTAATATGGTTCAGGGTTGCCCTGGTAAATAAAATGTCAAATATGTCAGCCATATCAGACAATCATTGGTCGAGATGCATAGACTGTTATGTGGATACTACCACTATGAGCATGAACATGACAGCTGCCGTGTATGCACTGTCAATGAGAGAGGATGTCGTCAAGTCAGAAAAGACATCCAAGAAATGTTGGATCAGGGTGTGATCGAGATACTTCAGAATCGTGATCAGGACGAAGTTAATGTTATATCCCCTATGTTCAGATTACCTGAGCCTGTTGTTGTCAGATATGATGGCAGCAAGCAGAAGGCTTCTCCTACTCTCATTATTAAGCCAGTTGGCCCTGTTCCTTACTCTTTCGACAAGGCTGTTCCTTATCGATATAATGCAGTTGCATTAGAAGATGGGAAGGAGGTGCCTCTACCCTCCACCTCTGTTACACATATTTCTGATGTCAGTGGATTGACCCACAGTGGTCGTTTTTTCTCGGCGGCGCCGAAACCCCAGGTTGACACCAGAAGAGTTGATGCTGCTGATAGTGATGCCCGTCCTGTGGGGAATTCTTCTACTTATCCGAATCCGGCACTTGCTGTTGACAGACCTGCCGTGACTGCTAGAGCTCCTATCCCTGTTGGCTAGAATGGCATGTTGAGAGAGGATTGCGGTGAGATGCTGAGGCTCATCAAGAGGAGTGAGTATAATGTTGTAGATCAGCTTCTACAAATGCCTTCAAAGATATATTTACTTTCTTTGTTGATGAACTCCGAGCCACACCGAGAAGTTTTGCAGAAGGTGTTGGACGTGGCGTACGTGGATCACGACGTCACCATAGAATAGTTTGATAGCATTGTTGCAAACATTACTGCTTGTAACAACCTAAGCTTCTGTGATGCTGATCTTCCCGAGGAAGGAAAAGACCACAATTTGGCACTTCACATCTCTATGAACTGCAAGGATGATGCCTTATCTAATGTGCTGGTAGACACAGGATCATCACTGAATGTGTTGCCAAAATCCACTCTGGTGAAACTTTCATACCAGGGGCCTCCCATGAGGCAGAGTGGAATGGTCGTAAAAGATTTTGAAGGATCCAGAAAGACTGTGATTGGCGAGGTTGAGCTCCCAATCAAGATAGGACCTAGTGATTCCCATATCACTTTCCAGGTCATGGATATCCACCCATCATATAGTTGTTTGTTAGGCAGACCATGGATTCACGAGGCAGGCGCCGTGACATCCACCCTACACCAAAAGTTGAAGTTCGTGAAGAACAAAAAGTTGGTGGTGGTAGGGGGAGAGAAGGCTCTCTTGGTAAGCCATATGTCTTACTTTTCTGATATTGATGCAGAGGATGAGGTTGGAACGTTGTTCCAAGCCTTATCTATTGCTGAGCCTTCTAAGAAAGGAACTTCTTCATTTGCATCCTACAATGATGCGAAGTTGGCCATTGAGCATGACGCAACTACTGATTTAGGACAAATGATTAAGTTGGAAGACAATAAATCTTGGGCTGGCATATGGTACTCTTCAGGCACTTTCAACAAGCATGGGATGTTTCAGAGTGGTGGTTTCATCCACACGGTCGAAGACCAAGAGGCTGCTGCTATAGTGGAAGATGATGCAGAGGAAGATTCTGGAAACTTTGTCATCCCTGGAGGAGTCTACAATAATTAGGTCGTTATTGATGTTCCAACAATTGTCCATAAGCCCACGTAATGCTCATTTTTGTTTAAAAACCCTTCTCCCATGCCAAAAGGAGAAGTGATGACATTGTTGGCACATATATACAATGATATTCATTCAATAATTACATGTTAAATGTTTGTTTTTCCAAATTATTTTCACTTTTTGCTTTTTGCATGAAATTGGTGATCACAAAAAACCCTAAAAAAAGAGAATAAAATCAATCTTTTCATCTGCATAATGATTTGCTTTGTTTGAATTCTAAAATCTCTTTTATATCCCAAATCATTATGCAGGTTGATCAAACCCATTGAACATAATGATCCAACACCATCTCCCAACTTTGAGTTCCCTGTATTTGAGGCAGAAGAAGATGATGTTGAAGAGATTCCTGATGAGATTACCCGTCTGCTTGAGCACGAAGAGAAGATCATTCAGCCGCATCTTGAGAATCTGGAAACAGTCAACTTGGGGTCTGAAGATTGTGTTCGTGAAGTGAAGATTGGGGCACTCTTGGAAGAGTCTTTGAAGAAGCGTTTGATTGAGTTGCTCCGAGAATACGTCGACGTCTTTGCCTAGTCATATGAAGACATGTCTGGTCTGGATACTGATATCGTGCAATATTTCCTGCCTTTGAAGCCTGAGTGCGTGCCTGTGAAGCAGAAGCTTAGAAGAACTCATCCTAATATGGCAGTGAAGATTAAAGAAGAAGTTCATAAGCAAATTGATGCGGGGTTTCTATTGACTTCTACATATCCTCAATGGGTGGCCAATATTGTGCCCGTGCCTAAGAAAGATGGAAAAGTCCGAATGTGTGTGGACTATAGAGACTTGAATAAATCTAGTCCGAAAGATGATTTTCCTCTGCCACATATTGATATGTTGGTAGATAATACAACTAAGTTCAATGTCTTCTCATTTATGGACGGATTTTCCGGATATAATCAGATCAAAATGGCACCCGAGGATATGGAGAAGACAACATTCATCACACCTTAGGGAACATTCTGTTATCGAGTGATGCCCTTCAGTTTGAAGAACGCCGGAGCCACGTATCAACGAGTTATAACTACCTTGTTTCATGATATGATGCACAAGGAGATCGAGGTATATGTTGATGATATGATTGCAAAGTCGAGAACGGAAGTTGAACATGTAGAGCATTTGTTGAAACTTTTTCAGCGTCTGAGGAAGTACAAACTCCCCCTAAATCCAAACAAGTGTACATTTGGAGTCCGTTCTGGCAAGTTGTTGGGCTTTATTGTCAGTGAAAGAGGTATTGAGGTTGATCCTGCCAAGGTCAAAGCAATACAAGAGATGCCTACGCCCAAAACTGAGAAGCAAGTCCGAGGTTTTCTTGGCCGCTTGAATTATATTTCCAGATTTATATCGCACATGACTGCCACATGTGCGCCAATATTCAAGCTCCTCCGGAAAGATCAGTGTCATGATTGGACCGAGGATTGCCAAAAGGCCTTTGACATTATCAAAGAGTATCTGTCCGAGCCTTCGATTCTATCTCCGCCTGTGGAAGGGAGACCCTTGATTATGTATCTGACTGTTCTTGAAGACTCTATGGGTTGTGTACTGGGTCAGCAAGATGAATCAGGGAAGAAAGAGTATGATATCTACTATCTGAGTAAGAAGTTCACTGATTGTGAGTCTCAATACTCAATGCTTGAAAAGACATGTTGTGCTTTGGCTTGGGCTGCTAAGCGCTTACGCCAGTATATGTTGAATCATACGACTTGGTTGATATCCAAAATGGATCCAATCAAGTATATCTTTGAGAAGCCTGCTTTAACTGGGAGGATTTCCCGTCGGCAGATGCTGTTGTCTGAGTATGATATTGAGTATCGAGCTCAGAAAGCTATTAAAGGTAGTATCTTGGCTGACCACTTGGCACATATACCAATTGAGGATTATCAGTCTGTTCAGTATGACTTCCCTGATGAGGAGATTCTGTATTTGAAAATGAAAGATTGCGATGAGCCTACGCTCGATGAAGGGCCAGAGCCTGGTTCCCGATGGAGCATGGTGTTTGATGGCGATGTAAATCAATATGGAAATGGTATTGGGGCAGTGATTATTACTCCTCAGGGCACACATTTTCCTTTTACACCAAGGCTAACTTTCAAATGCACGAATAATATGGCGGAGTATGAGGCCTGTATTATGGGATTGGAAGAGTATATTGATCTTAGGATCAAGCATCTTGATGTTTATGGTGATTCGGCCCTCGTTGTTAATCAGATTAAGGGTGAATGTGAGACGAATCAGCCTGGCCTCATCCCATACAGAGATTATGCGAGGAGGATTTCAACTTTCTTTACTGAGGTTGACTTCCATCATATTCCTCGAGATGAGAATCGGATGGCAAATCCGCTTGCTACACTTGCTTCGATGATTGTGGTGAAATTCTGGAATGATGTCCCCAATATCACTGTAATGCGCTTGGATAGACCAGCTCATGTATTTACAGTTGAAGAAGTGAAAGACGATAAGCCATGGTATTATGATATCAAATGTTTTCTTCAGAATTAGATTTACCCGCCTGGGGCATCTGTTAAAGATAAGAAGGCTTTGAGGAGATTATCTGGCAGTTTCTACCTCAATGGCGATGTGCTTTATAAGAGGAATTTTGACATGGTTCTTTAAGTTGTAAATGCGCCTAAGAGGGGGGGTGAATTAGGTGGTAAAAAATTTCTTCTCTCTTGTTTCCGGTTCTTGGTTATTTTTCGTTTAAGTGCTGAAAAATAAATTGCGGAAAGTAAAAGGACACCGAAAATTATAGTGGTTCCCTTCACACTCCGAAGGTAATCCACTCCCCTTTCGAATCGAAAGAGATTTCACTATAGTTAGAATTATTGTACAACCTACTCACACCAATGGTGATGCTTACTATCTAATATATAGGTAATCAAGCGTATGAAGAACAATCCTCTTCAACACTTCACTTGTTTCCAATAATCCTGGACAACAAGGTATGATACAAAAATCTGAACTTAATTAAAAAGTTGATGATGAATCTTGAATATATTAATCACTTGGATTAATCTTCCCCTTTGGATATCAATCACTCAATGTAGTATACAAGTGTTCAAACCAAATGATATGTATTCTTAGCAAGGTATATGAAGGTTTAATGCAAAGAATACTTTTTTAAGAAAGTTTTTGGACACTTGATAAAAATCTGAGTTTTTATAAGAATGATTAATTGAAAGTGTTTTCAAGAAAGCAGGTTGTCATAAAAAAATGAGTAATGATGTTTATATATTGCTACAAACACCTTTATGAAAGAGTATGATGAATGAAAGGATGTCATGATTCAAAGGAATGCAAAGAAAACATTTGAATGAAGAAATGCACCAATCTGCCAAAATTCGTCAGTGGTAACCGGTTACTGCTCGGTGGGTAACCGATTACTTGCTTCCAACGTCCAAAAGATATTTGAAAAACAACAGTGGTAACCGGTTACTGCTCGGTGGATAACCGGTTACTGAAGCCCAGTTTTGAAAAATAGAATTTGGCAGAATGTGAAAAATGAAATACAATACATCCTAATTTTCTATATGAACCAAGATATCATGGAATAAATATTTGAACACTTGTATATCATATTAGTGAAAGTTTTAGATATACCAATGATGATACTTGATCCTTTGAAATGATATACTTCACTTGAATCTTTACTCCACTTCAATTCACTTCAAGTCTTTGACAGCTTTTTGATCTTTTCACATGAGAATTATTGAGAGATGTTGTAATCATCAAAATCATCAAGAAGCCATGACTTCACAATCTCCCCCTTTTTGATGATGACAACTCACTACTTGAAAGTTGATTCTAAACTTGTTTATCTAATCCAAGGATATCTCCCCCTATGCAAATGCTCCCCCTTTCTTTTGGAATATGAGCAAAGCTTTGGAAATGTGTATCTTTCCTACAAAATGTTAGAGAAACAAAAACAACAAGCAATTCTTCTCCCCCTTTGTCATTAGCAAAAAGGTTGGGAAAAGACTTGATAAAAAATAGTCATACATTCACAAACATAATAAGCATTCATTCACAAAAATGATAACCAAGGTTGTCTTTGTCGTTGTTGAGGACAAAGCACTTACACCCGAAAATATGAAAGAAAGAAATATTTTGTTTTCTCCCTTTGAAAAGTTCATAAGGGGTTTTCTTGAGAATAGGCCGAATATTAACACGATTACTTACAAAACATGTTGTGCTCACCGCATCCGCCCAAAAATACTTAGGAATATTTGAATCACTTAGCATTGTCCTTGCAAGTTCTATTAATGACCTATTCTTCCTTTCTACGACACCATTTTGTTATGGAGTTCTTGGTGCGGAGAAGTTGTGTGAGATTCCATGTTCTTCACAAAATTCTTCGAATGAGGCATTTTGGAATTCTCCACCATGATCGCTTCTAATGGAGATAATTGAAAGAGACTTCTCATTTTGAATTTGCTTGGCATACTTCTTGAATGCTTTGAAGGCATCACTTTTCTGCACTAAAAACAATGTCCAAGTATATCTAGAGAAATCATCAACAATAACTAATGCATAAACGTTACCTCCGAAGCTTTTTGTTCTCAACAGACCAAAGAGATCCATGTGCAACAATTGTAGTGGCCTAGTTGTGGACACCACATTCTTGGAAATGAAAGTTGACTTAGTTTCCTTTCCTTTTTGACAAGCACCACACAACCCATCTTTGATGAACTTGATCTTCGGCAATCCAATGACTAAGTCATGCTTAATCAATTTATTCAAGTGCTCCATATGAATATGAGCAAACCTCTTGTGCCATAACCATGATTCATTGTTGTTTGCCAAGAGACACCTAACATTCAAAGACAAGTTATCGAAAGAGATTTGAAATATATTATTAACTCTTTTACCTTTTATCATAACTTCATGAGTAACTTCATTTTCAATCAAACATTCATCTTTAGTGAAATTGACTTTGAAACCTCGGTCACACAATTGGCTAATGCTAAGGAGACTATGCTTTAGACCTTCTACAAATAGGACATCTTCTATAGTTGTTGAAGGCGGTGAACCAATGATGCCTACGCCAAGGATTCTTCCTTTGTTGTTGTCACCATAAGTAACATATCCTTTGGCCTTAAGCGTTAGATGTGAAAATTTGTTTAAGTCACCCGTCATGTGCCTTGAACACCCACTATCAAGATACCATTGATTTGAGGAGGTCTTCAAGCATACCTACAAAAAAGAGTTAAGTTTTATTAGGTACCCAAATTGATTTGGGTCCTTCAAAGTTAGTTCCTTTCTTAACCCATACATAATGGCCTTGAGCAACACTAAAGTTTCTAACATAACATGCATTAGGAGTATGACCTTTAATACCACAATAGAAACATGTAGGTTCAAAGTTGCTTTTATATCTAGGGGAATAAGATTTCTTTTTATAATAAGATTTGTTCCTTTTCCTATTATTATATTGATGAACCACTTTAGGCTTGTTACTTTTATCTAAAGGAATTTGTTCTTTAGCTTTTACAAAAATGGTCTTGTTAGAAGTTTGTTTATCAAAATTTGAATAACCTAAACCACGTTTATCATTTGAGTATCTTTGACTACTAAGAACATGTTCCAATCCGATTTGACCTTTTTCATATCTTTCAATAACACTCTTCAATTGAACTATTTGAAAATCAAGTGACTCACATTTAGTGCATGCAAAATTCTTGATTAATTCTTCCTTTTCATCTTTGAGATTATTTTTCATTTTCTCAATATTTTCTTCCAAAGTTGATATTTGATTCTTTTGAGATGAAATGGTTTTGTATAGAATTTTGCATTCACTTAAAAGTTCATCAATTTCTCCTTGAGCATCATTATCAAAAATTGAAAAGTTACTACTAACCTCATCGTCTTCATCGTCGGAATGATGTGATGCCATCAATGCTAGATTTACGCTTTGATCACTATCGGAATCCGATGAAGAACTTTTTGCACCAAAATATTTTCCTAGTCTTTTTACAAGAAGCATAAAGTTTTCGTCCTCTTCGGGATTGTCTTCTTTCTTCACAACTTTGGAATCAACTTTTAAGGCAATGCTCTTGGATTTCTTCTCTTGGACCTCATGTTTCTCCAATAGTCCAAGTTCCGTCTCATATTCTTGAAGCTTTCCGAATAAAGTAGCGGATGTCATTGTTGATAAACTTTTCTTTTCGGAGATCGTCGTCACTATGGGTTGCCATTCTCTTGTTAAAGACCTAAGCACTTTAAGATTAAGTTCATCATTAGTTAGTGTCTTACCAAGTGCTTTCAAGTGATTTGTCAAATGCACGAATCTTTTTTGCAAGTCGAGGATTGATTCTCCCGGTTGCATTCGGAATAACTCGTACTCTTGACTTAACGTGTTCAATCTAGATCTCTTGACTTCGGTCATTCCTTCGTGAGTTTCTACAAGAGTATCCCATATTTCCTTTGTCATTGTACATGTTGAGACGCGGAAGAATTCATCCATTCCAAGTGCACTTTGTAAAATATTAATCGCCTTTTTATCATAGAGAACCCTTTTCTTATCATCATCATCCCATGATCCTTGTGGCATTGTTGAACTAGCACCGTTGACAACCGTTGTAGGAATAAAAGGACCATTTTGAACCGCCTCCCATATGTCACTTCCTTGTGCTTCTAAATGTGCCTTCATACGGATTTTCCAAAATTCTAAATATTGACCGGAAAACAAAGGAGGCTTGTTACTACTACCACCATCTTTAAATACACGATCATTGTTTGCGGAAGCCATCTGAATCTTTAGGAACAAGTTACCTATAACTTGCTCTGATGCCAAATGTAAGTTGTAAATGCGCCTAAGAGGGGGGGTGAATTAGGTGGTAAAAAATTTCTTCTCTCTTGTTTCCGGTTCTTGGTTATTTTTCGTTTAAGTGCTGAAAAATAAATTGCGGAAAGTAAAAGGACACCGGAAATTATAGTGGTTCCCTTCACTCTCCGAAGGTACTCCACTCCCCTTTCGACTCGAAAGAGATTTCACTATAGTTAGAATTATTGTACAGCCTACTCACACCAATGGTGATGCTTACTATCTAACCTATAGGTAATCAAGTGTATGAAGAACAATCCTCTTCAACACTTCACTTGTTTCCAACAATCCTGGACAACAAGGTATGATACAAAAATCTGAACTTAATTAAAAAGTTGATGATGAATCTTGAATATATTAATCACTTGGATTAATCTTCCCCTTTGGATATCAATCACTCTATGTAGTATACAAGTGTTCAAACCAAATGATATGTATTCTTAGCAAGGTATATGAAGGTTTAATGCAAAGAATACTTTTTTAAGAAAGTTTTTGGACACTTGATAAAAATCTGAGTTTTTATAAGAATGATTAATTGAAAGGGTTTTCAAGAAAGGAGGTTGTCATAAAAAAAATGAGTAATGATGTTTATATATTGCTACAAACACCTTTATGAAAGAGTATGATGAATGAAAGGATGCCATGATTCAAAGGAATGCAAAGAAAACATTTGAATGAAGAAATGCACCAATCTGCCAAAATTCGTCAGTGGTAACCGGTTACTGCTCGGTGGGTAACCGGTTACTTGCTTCCAATATCCAAAAAATATTTGAAAAACAACAGTGGTAACCGGTTACTGCTCGGTGGGTAACCGGTTACTGAAGCCCAATTTTGAAAAATAGAATTTGGCAGAATGTGAAAAATGAAATGCAATACATCCTAATTTTCTATATGAACCAAGATATCATGGAATAAATATTTGAACACTTGTATATCATATTAGTGAAAGTTTTAGATATACCAATGATGATACTTGATCCTTTGAAATGATATACTTCACTTGAATCTTTACTCCACTTCAATTCACTTCAAGTCTTTGACAACTTTTTGATCTTTTCACATGAGAATTGTTGAGAGATGTTGTAATCATCAAAATCATCAAGAAGCCATGACTTCACAGGTTCTGCTCAGATGCATGGATAGACACGAAGCAGACCTGTTGATGACTGAAGTCCATGAGGGTTCATTTGGTACTCATTCCAATGGACATGCCATGGCAAAGAAGATGTTGAGAGCAGGCTACTATTGGCTGACAATGGAGTCTGACTGCTGCAAATATATGAAGAGATGCCATAAGTGTCAGATTTATGCGGATAAGATTCATATTCCCCCGACACTTCTGAATGTGATTTCATCACCATGGCCTTTCTCCATGTGGGGAATTGACATGATTGGCATGATAGAGCCAAAGGCGTCCAACGGTCACAGATTTATTCTCGTAGCAATTGATTACTTCACCAAGTGGGTTGAAGCGGCATCATATGCAAATGTGACCAGGAAGGTGGTTGTGAAGTTTATCAAGAATCAACTCATATGCCGTTATGGTGTCCCAGATAAGATCATTACTGACAATGGATCTAACTTGAACAACAAGATGATGAAAGAGCTGTGTAGCGAGTTCAAGATTGCAAATCATAATTCTTCTCCTTATAGAACCAAGATGAATGCGACTGTTGAAGCTGCTAATAAGAACATCAAGAAGATTATCCAGAATATATTTGTTACGTACAAAGATTGACATGAGATGCTGCCATTTGCTTTGCATGGTTATCGTACATATGTCTGCACTTCAACAGGGGCAACCCCTTTCTCTCTTGTGTATGGCATGGAGGTTGTGCTCCCCATGGAGGTTGAGATCCCTTCAATGAGAGTCTTGATGGAAGCCAAGTTGACTGAGGCTGAATGGGTTCAGAGTCGATATGACCAACTGAATTTGATAGAAGAGAAGAGATTAACTGCCATGTGTCATGGTGAGTTGTATCAGCAAAAGGATGAAGAAAGCCTTTGATAAGAAGGTCAAGCCTCGTGTGTTCAGAGAAGGTGACCTTGTGCTCAAGAAAGTTTTATCTTTCGCGCCCAATTCCAGGGGCAAGTGGACTCCAAACTATGAAGGTTCATATGTTGTTAAGAGAGCCTTTTCAGGCGGTGCTTTGATGCTTACAACTATGGATGAGGAGGATTTCACTCGTCCTGTGAATTCAGATGCAGTCAAGAAATACATCGCCTAAAATAAAAATAGAATGGCTCGCTAAGTTGAAAACCCGAAAGGGCGGCTTAGGCAAAAATGAGCGTCTCGGTGGATTGAAAACCCGAAAGGGCGATCCAGGCAAAAGTTAGAGACATAAAAAATTGAATATATATGTCCCGCTAGATTGAGTACCTCACCCTGGGGAAATCCAGGCAAAAATTAGGGATTTGGCAAGTAACTGCATCCTAATAAGACTTTGTTCTACATTTGTCGTCCGTCAAAGAATTTCGCTCAGTCATCGTCAACTGAAGCTTCAAATACATTGGATTCAGAGTTGGTGGAGAAATGGTCATTATGTTCAATGTAGCTTTTTTCCAATATATATCACCAATTTCAAATTTGTAAAGATCCATGGAGTCTTACCATTTGCAGACTACCATTCCATCAAATAAATTTGAGCCTTTATCCAATTCTTGGCACTCTTATTTGTTTCTTTTTAACAAATGTTTGTATGTTTTAATTGATAAATATCATTGTTTTAAATAAATAAAGTTTTTATAAACTGTTTTTAAACAAAATGAACATTCACAATGACTGAAAGGATGAAATGGAAAGTCTTCAGTGCTCTCCCAAGAATAGTATGATCTCCAAAAGGGTAAGACATTTGTTCATATTCCTAGCGTATATGTATCCTCTTTGTCATCTTTCAGGTTGTCTCCTCAATGAGCGCATGAAGGTAATACTCCACCAAGATCCCCTGAGAGTCTGGAGTTTGGCCTCAGTCTTTTAGCTCCCCAGTGAGTCTGGATCTAGCATAGGTGTTTTATCAATTATACGGTTGTCATCCCTTGTGTGGATTGACCTAAAATCCCGTATAGATTGATAAATTGACGTGCTATCTTTTTCGAGGAAGTTGGTCTTCCCTCATTCAGATTGGGAATCTCCCGTAAAGTAAGCAGGAAATCCCAGCATGAGAGGAATTTTCAACGAGTTGGTTTGTAGCTTATCCCCGGCGGATTCTCCTACATTGATCTCCAGCAGGTTTGCCTACCGTTCATCCTCAGCAGGGTTGCTTCCATTAAACTTCCCCAGGTTGTCCCCGGTTCAGTCATCAGCGTTTTTCCCTAGTGGAGTTGCCTGATCGGGGTCTGATTGTTGTTACTTCCTCCTCCTCGGATAGTTTCCTCCTAGTAGAGCGGGTGATGAAAATGTTTATTTCCTATCCCCAGCGGAGCAGTGTTTCTCTTCTCCTCGGAAGAGATTGTTTCTCCAGCAGTATGAGGAAATTGTGATGGTTATTAGAACTTTTGTCTGGTGGTTATTCCCCGCAGAGTTTCTTTTCTTTCCTTGGTTCTTCCCCAGTGGAGTGTTTGGTGCTATCTCCGCAGCAGAGACATCCCTTCCGTGGATAGAAGTGAACGTTGTTTGATGTGCTTCTGTTTAGTGGTTGTTCCCCCCACAGAATTCCATATCACCCCCGGATAAGATTCCCAGTAGATTTCTTCTCTGTCTGATCTTATCCATATTTCTGCGTACTGTTGGAAGATCCCTAACTTTGGTGATTGTGATCTCTTGCTTATTCCCAACAACGGCCTCTGATCCCCGGTGATCCTGCTTGTTCCCCTAGCAGTGATCTTTGTCCCTGGAAGTGATTTCGCTCGATCCTCAGTGATGATTGGTTTCCTGGTATTTGTTGCCCCCACCAGATTGGATTTTCTCCAATGGACCTGGCTTTCTCTTTTGAGATGTGGTACCGGATGTCTGTCCATTGATTCTTGGACCTATTTGTGTTAGATATGTCTGTTTTTCAGCATCAATCATACATAAACCATGCATATACATGCATAACTATAACATTTAGATATTCATGTTGCATTCTTTGCCATATATCTTTGTTTGTTGTCTCCTGCTATTTGGTGATAAATATTTCCCCAAGCAGATGTTTGTGTCTGATCTCCCCATATAGAGTCAGCCCTGTAAGCAAAAAGCGTTTATTCTTTCTTCCATATTTCACACTGAGTTATACCCTCGTGGATGATTCTTGTTTCAGTTTCCTCTCAAAATATGTATTGGGATGGAATTATTCCCTTGAGTTATATCCTCATTAGGTTGAGTCTTGTTTCATTGTGTCTCTCTAGTTTGTTCCTAGATTGACTACTCTTGTTTTTTCCCTTTGCAGTTCCCTATGGTTCAGGTGACCAATTGCTCAGTAAACCATAATTGTTCATTCTTTCCCCAGCGGATGTTGTGGCCTTCTACCCAGTAACCGGTAGTTATAAGTCCTATTTTTGTGGTTTACTACCCAGTAACTGGTAGTGTAAACCCCATTTTGTCCCCTTGCAGAGTTAACCTTTGCTTGTCGTTCATCCTAACCGATTATGGTTACTCTCTTCTATGGTTTTCTACCCAGTAGACGATAGATGTAATCCCCTCTTTGTTGGTTATCGTTATCCCATATTCGGTATTGGTATTCCTTCATTTTGAGTGTACCACCCAGTAACCAGTGATATATCTCTTGGATAGATGCTCTAATCAAGCAATTTATCCCCAGCGAGTCATCTTTCATTTACCCTTGATTGGTAATGATTGTTTCTCCCCTTGATTGGTCATCATTTTATACCCAGTAGTCGGTATCCCGATGTCCTTTCTTTTCGATCGATTTATCCTTCATTAACCCAGTAACCGGTTGTGGATAATCTTCTATGCGAGTATGTTATCTACGTTCTGACGGTAATAGATAATATATCTCATGCGCTCTTCGGTCGAAGTCTTTTCCTTCCCCAGTTGAGTAAGATTCGTATTTCCCTTTGGAATTGAATATCCATCCTGTAATCGAGTTTGCTTTTTCAGCCCTCCTTTCGGATGATGAGTGTTTTGGAAATATTCCCCAATTCACGCCTGGTTGGTCACCTATTATATGCCCAGTAACCGATATCCCTGGTGTTCCTTCCTTCTGCTCCTTATTATGACTTTTGTCCCCTGTGGAGTCAGATTTTCCTGAGTTGAAATATACCTTTTTAGGTCTTCCTCAGATGTTTTGGATGATTGATATCTCTCACCTTTATACCGGTCTTAGATATTCTTTCTCCCCGAGCGTGTTGTTCTCTCACCCTTATACCGGTGTTTTGATCACATGTCTCTTTGAGCTTATTACCCAGTTACCGGTAATACCTCATTTATCTCTTCCTCAGCTGAGTCCTTTGTGGATGTTCCCAGCCTGAGTCCCTTAGCGGATTTTCCCCATCCGAGTCCGGATTTTTATCCGAAGTATCCTTTATGGATAGTTTGTTGTATTGACGTATTCCCCAATACATGCATCTTCGCGTCAGCTCGAGTCTTTCCATTGATTTATTTTCATGGAATCCCTCGTGTTTCCCAACAAGTTTCAAGTCGTGACCTGCTCACGCATTTTATCCCTTTTCATTCCCCAATAAAGTCCCCCAGAGTCTTTGTCCCATTTATGGGTGTATTACTCATATGGATTTTCAATTTCTCCTGATTTCTTTTTCCTTTGTGGACATATATCCCCACAAGAGTATTAACTTTTGCATACATACATTTGCATCATGAGGTCTCTTAGGGACCAAAGTTCGTCTCTTTATTATTATTTAAGCCCATTCTACCTCGTCGAGACGAAGATTTTAACCTTCATATCTCCGGCTAGAATGACCTTAAATAGGGGCATCTGTAAGACCCTAATTTTGACCCTAAGATCCCTCATGGCATCATAACATTGCTCATTTGCATTTGCCTCAAGGATCATAGCATCTTGGCTCCTAACCCTTGGGTTGGGACTTGTGTGAGTTGGTTTGAGACCACCAAGCATACTTGAATTGTATATTATTGCTTTCTTATTTTGTTTACTAACCAAAAGCACAAAAATATGTCACTAACTTTGTTTGTTTTGAAGCCTGAGTAATCATGTGATCTAAGGCTCCTAGGAGGCCCCATGCCCATTGAAGTGGCCAGATGAAGTTGAAAGCAAGAATGACAATGGTTCCCAAAGCTCTAAATCATCATATATGCCTCCCACGTATCTCAATTTGTCAATTTGATCAAGATAAACCAAAGGGCTTGAGGGTTGTTCCCAAGGAAACCCTAATTCAACTATGCATTGATTGTGCCTTGCTCATGAAGCAACCTCAACCTATGATCAAATACAATCAAGGGAAGTTATTTAATTCATAATTTTATGCATATATGATCCCATGTGAGTGTCCTCAATCATTCATTCATTAAGATTTGAAGTTTGGCTTTGAGAAGTTGATCAGTCAATTCATCTGACTATTTTGAAATCCACTGAGACCTAACTTTTGATGTGTTTGTCAAATGAAGATAACCCCAAGTGAAAAAATGTTCTTAGGAACCATATTAACAACCTTCATGTTCATAAAAAATTCATTTGAAACTTGTAAGGTTATCATTCATTTCAAAACATTATAAGTCATTTTGACTGAAACCCTAATTTTAGGTCAACTTCCCAAGGACCTAACTCCTTCATTTTTTATGATTTTGAGGTGGGACCAAGTGCATTAGAAATTTTAATATGTCTACTTAAACTTTTATGTTGGACAAAATTTCATAATCCTAAAAGAAACACATGTGATAATACAAAACATTATAGGTCACTTTGGACCAAAGGCATTGAAATGTGAAAAAGTCCAACTTCAAGTGCCCATAACTTTCTCATAAAAAATCCAAATGATGCAAAATTTAAGTCCTAATTTATTTTCTTGAAATGATATACAACTTTGATGTTGAAGGTTTTGTCATTTGAGGCTTGAATCATTGAAACAGAAGGGCTTGAAGTTGGTCCATTTTGGCAAATTTTCCATTTACATGTTTTGTACCTTGAACTTCATGACCAGTTTTCAATATTTTCCCAACTCCAAATGGATTTTTGTTCAACATAACATTTGTTCCTTATGTAAATACATTTCCAACCATTACCCACATGCCTATGTTTCAATTTTGCAAATGGCATTTTCGAAGAGGAGAAGTTTTGTGATCATTTATGGAAACCATGTTGAACTTATGATGATCCAATTGGACTTTTCCAAGTTGATTTGAATTGGATTTGAAGTTTGACCTTTATTTGTTTACTTTAACTCAAGTATTATTTTAATTCCAAAAATTACCAAAAATATTTTTATTGTTTCTTGACTTCTAAGCTTCATCTCACTTCTGTTTATCATTGATTGATGTTGATTCCATTCATATATGGTCAATGTGTTTTGGTTATGTTATTTGAATTTCAATTATGTAGATTCCATTTCTTCTTCTTTTTTTCTTTTTGATCAATGAGTTAATGATTGGTGGTTAGCCTTGACATATGAGGGGCTTAACCTTCTTTGATCCAAATCAAATTCATCTTGATCAAAGATCAAGTGAATTGCTTTGCATTGGAGATAGGTTGCTTCTTGGTCAAGCAAAAAACCTAAATCCATACAAGATCATTCTTATTTTCTTTTGGCATGGCAAGTTGTAGGAGTTTGGCTTACTAGTCATGGTCTCTAACTTGTGTTTGTTGCCTATAGTTTTATTGGCCGACCTCAGATAGGTGTGACTACTACATTAGTCCACTTACGATTGCTTAACATAGCGCTAAATTGCCTTATGGCACACTAACACTAACTACTAATTACTAACTTTTAATTCAAGCATTTAATTCTTGCAATTTATTTTAATGCAATTTAATTTCTTGCTCATTAATTCATTTGTATTTGCCCTTTTCTCACTTGAGCTCATGTTTATGATAATGCAATTTGCCTTTTGCTCACTTGAGCACATTATTATATATATCATTTTTGCCTTGTGCTTGTTTTGTTTTGTTTGTGTGAACCCAATGCAAATGGAGAAAGGACTTAGATTTAGGACCTTACCTATGCTAATGGAGTTTAAAGAACAACTAGGCCTCATGCCTTTAGAATTCTAAATATGTTGAAGAGCAACTAGGCCTTATGCCTTTAGAATGCTTAATCTTGAAGATGAATTGAAAGGACCCCTAATTCTAAACTCACTATTGTCCATTCTTTCATTAAATTGTGGAGCTTTTTGATTTGGGTGTTCTTGTGTGATAGGGATCCTAAACTTGAGCTAATTAGAAGAACCATTGCCATGGACATCCAAGATAAGAGATACAAAAGCCAATTGGAAGATTCCTAGGAGCTTGATTGAATATTTGCTTGATTGCTTAAGTTAATTGCTTATTGCTTGCTAAGTCCAAAGGAATGGAGCAACTTGGATCATCTTTATGATCTCAAGAAGGGAACTCCAAGTGGTTTTATTTCTCTTCCCTCATCTTTGCATGTTTAGGACCTAGCCCTTCTCTTCTTCTCTCCACTCTAACCCAAGCCAAACTTTTTGTGCAAACATTAACATTGCTTTTCAAAAATTAGAAACCTAGGCATTATGCCTTTGATTTTTTCAAACTCTTTTCATAACACTTATTTTAAATTGAATCTTAAGTCAACTTTGACCTTACTTTGTGAATACTCTTCATTTGTAAATACAACTCACTCAATTGTTTTTATGGTTCCAATGACCATTTGTGTTAAAGCTTTTCATAAACATTAGCTATTAGGTTTGAGTTATCCTAGAGGTTGATATAATACTCACATATATCCTTAGTGATGGACTATAAGTCTTCCATGCTTATTATAGGGTTAACCCCTCACTAGCATGTTGAAGCTCTCCTCACATGGTGGATTTGTGGTTTTAGGTTGAGTTTTCTCCCTTTGATAACAAAAGATCTTAAGGCTTTTGACCAATCAATTCACCAACTTCTTTTGAGATTTTTTACCCCGAACTACGAGGTTTTGATCCTACCTTTTTAAGATGGTATGTAGGCAATGGGTTTATCCATTCAAACACAAAAATTGTAAATAATTTGTATATTCTTCTCTCATCTCCCCAATCATGTTTGCAAAAATATCTTTTTTCACAAATACCAACCTACCTTACAACATTTGTAAAAAGGGCTCCCTTAGAGTACTAAGGATGTTTTGGGTGCTTAAAACCTTCCCATTGCATAACCAACCCCCTTACCTAGACCTCTGACATTTTTATTAGTTTTTAACTTGATAAAACTTCTCGGTTTTTGTTCGCTTTCTAACCTTTCCTTTGGATAAATAGAAGTGCGGTGGCGACTCGAATTATATGATTTACTTTTGATTTAGTCAATAAATCTAAAGGTAACGAATACCCCGCTACAGTTAGATAGTTAACTTTGGTCAACTGGGTGACCAAAAAGTCAACAGTTGACCAAAAAGTCAACTTAGGTCAAAACATTTGTTTTCTTGTGAAAATAGACCATGATGACAATCCAATGCACAGATGAACTAGAACTATATTATGAATTGATTACCTAATGAACCAAGCATAAGTCAAAGTCTTGACCAACTATGAACATGTATGCACCATGACTGAATATGGATATGACTAGAAAGCCCAATATTCTTAAACCAAATAAAACATGCCAAGTCAAGACTCGAAATTCAATCATGTCAAACCAACCAACTGATACTTAATCAAGTAACAAATTGTAACACCTTGAACGAATTCTAACCAATGAATCAGAATCATGAATCTTTATCAAACAAATGAACCATCCATGACATACCAGATAAGTCAGATGAATCCTCATCCTTGAATGTGCATGCCACGTGACGATGCCATAACCAACAGCTAGGGTCTTAGGGATCTGAATGATCATGATGACGCTTCGTGCCCAACAACTAAGGTTTCAAGCTATGCTCCATGATGAATACAACCAGGATGAAATGCTCACCTATTATTCAATGTCAGGTGTGATAAAAACCTTTGAATCCACGATTATACCTTTTCAATGCATGTGGAATGTGTTATGATACAATGGATATGTGGTTGAGATGAATGCTTATTAGGATATGAAAATGATCGGAGGTTAGTGACCTAGATGAACTTGTGAAAGGTAGGGTGAATTTTGGGGTATGACAATTATGTGTTTTATAAATGCTATGAATTATATTATGATGAATGTTAAACATTATTGTTGTGTTGAATGTGAAATAACATGTTTTAAAACCTTATGAAGATGAGTGAGGAAACCTAGGAGAATAGCTTGATTAATAACTTAGAAAGATAATCTAGGTTATAGAAATGGGTACACGGTGATGCTTGGGCGCAACAGTACCTAGGTGCGTATCATGGACAAGTATTCATCCGATGAACGAATCAATACGCTTTGTATGAAACATGTGTGTTTTTATATAATGGGAATGAACCATGTTTTGATGCCATGAGAATTGATATGATATCATGAGAATTTGTTAATCTTTTTTGTGAGGAACCTTTGTTCCAAAAGTCCTATTTATTATTGAGAACTAATCACGTATTCGGAATTATTTATGATTATGCACATACCACTTCAAGGGCTTAGGTAAAGTGGTAAGTGGGGATGTGGCACTAATGATTCTTCCCTCAATTGGGTTTGAGCCCAACCATGGCGGACATGGGAGAAAGGTGGACACCTAAGTGGGTTAGAGTCTCATATGGTGAAAGATACCCTAAGTGGGTTAGAGTCCCATACGGGTGATGGTCGCTTGAACTGGGGATTAAGCCTCATAGAGGACCCGATATCCACCGTGAAAGTCGATCATACGGGCATGCGTGAACCAAGCCTTGTCCTAGACGTAGGTTCGGTTGAGGATCGATGTTGCATGAATCTGAATAGTGATTTATCGAGTTATGTGAACTCAAGTGACATGTTTCCACACATTGCGATTATCCCTTAGTACTCAAGTCCTAGTTACAAGGTGAGAGTGATGCACAAGTAACGGAAGGTGAATACTGGAGTTAGAATCAAGTAGAAACTCTGTAGAGCCGACTGGACCCATAAGATAGGAGAACTCACTGAAATTATTATCTCATCCCATTATTGTTGTTATTTTTCAAGTATTCCTTGCAGGTAGAATTCAAGAGAAGTTGTCTACTGATGTTTCAAGGGATGTAGTTATTCTGATCTTCCGCTGTGGAGTTGTGTACAATGAAGATATTGTACATAGTTATTATATTTTTATTTTTAGGAACTATTGTATAACATATCCCATTGATGTTTTTAGTTGGACACATGTATATAATGATGCCATTAGGCATTTACGTTGTGTCAGTACCAATTAATAACACTTGTATGATATTATTCTAGATATATATTATACTGGTTGTTACAGTGGGGATCGATAAAAATACCTTGGGCTATACTCTTTCTATAACTCCCTTCATCTCCCCCTTAAAGATGGCCAACAAAACCCTATCTTACAACACAAACAACATTCTTGGAGGTCTTGTTGGTGGAGGTAACTCCAAATGCTCCCGAAGGAAATACGCAAGGCAGGTGCTTGAAGCAAATATAATATCCCCTAGTTTTCTGAGAAGCTCCCAAGGGGAAATAGGGGTTAACATCATCTTCTACAGTGAGGACATCCTCGACATTAACCCTCACAATAATGATCCCTTGGTCATCACCATGTACCATGGAAATCGGGATATCAGGCGCATCTTGATAATGTTCACTCATAAATTTGTGTAAACAATCACGAGTTTAGTTCACTTAAAAGATCAACTAGAAAATCTCAAGAACAATTTGTGCAAAGAAAATATACAACGAAAAGTCTGTGTAATCTGGGTTTAAATGTTTGAATTGTAACTGATTGGATGCAAACAATAAACTTTGGATAAAGGTAATAAACAACAAACAAAATATATGAAGTAAATGACATTTAACGTAAATGCTTTGAATACAAATATTTGTTGAAAGTGTAAAGGATGGACACATACTCAAATTTCTCAAAAATTGTTTCGCTCGATAACTTGGGTACTATACTTCTATAGATAATGAATGAGAATTGCACGACCTCGACTACAATGTATAAGCCTGCATTATATACTAGTTCTGAAATAACTGTCGACAGTAGTCATTGGTTACATATTTGACGTGTGTCCTACTTGGCGGGCTACTTTGCTCTAACTTACTTCCATGCATATTCAAAGAAAAATTTATGAAAAATCATACAATCGTGGTAACTGTGCCAATAACCATTTTTTAAACACCTTGATTTCCCTTGTCAAGAGACTTCGATCGATCCCACAATGTTGATACTTCTCCATATCAAATAGTCTTCGGACTTGAAAGTATCCTAAGTCTTTGACACTTAATAAGTGTCTACTTCGATGTCGTGTCAAAGAGTTGCCATGTGACTCTTTCAAGATTATGAATATGTTTGGAAGAAATACTTATCCTAATCTTGTGGATCTATTCTTGAGATTCTTCCAAATCATGCTTATCATTATAGTTGAACTACTTAGTCAACGTGGTTAATATATCGAAGCTTCTAGTTGATAATTCCTGACACTTAACACTTTTCAACGTACCTATTACCACCCTTGTTGACTTTTCATCAGCTAAAAAATCTCTGATTAATAGATGTCGCCTAAAAATGCCACTTTCGATCATATGAATTAGATGGAAGAAAGGTGGCACTTTTTATAACTTCGTGACATTGTTCACAATAACATATACATGTCATGGTGATCATGACCACTTTTTATCAAACAGTCACTTCACGGATGTGCATGCAAACCTTCGTCGTTATTCTGATTTCCCATGACCATCGTGTCCATACGATTAAACCATATTAAAGAAAATATTTACTTTAAATTTTCTTCAAGAAATTCAAATGCCATGTGTTTTTTTTTCCGGTGCCACTTGTCCCACTTCGTTGGTGGGGAAACTAAAATGTTTCTCCATTTTGAATATATCCTCACTTTTAACTTTCCACTTTCTTCTTCTTATTCTTCAAAGCCCTAAATTTCAAGCTGCCATACCACTTTAATATTTATTCCTAGTAACTTTCAAAGAACATAATGACTTCTTCATCTTCATCAAAACTCCATGTTCCACTAGCTTCTAAAATCAATGCTTCTGCTGTGGTTGGTAAATGCATCTACATTTTTGAGCCACCAATGGAGGAGGAAAAAGTGATAATTTGGGATTCTTAGGTACTTGTCCCTTTCCCCATTTATGGTACTACTCATGCATTCCTATGTCATTTTCCTACTACTTCTGAGAAACCTGAATGGTTGAACAAGGTTTTCCCTTGTCACCGTAGTTACAAACCCATAATCTTTCAAGACAAAAACGTATGAGTTAGGGTTAATGAATTCTCCTAGACGTGTATTCCATGATTTTCCTTCCCCCAAAAATAAGGCATATATTGAATGGTTAAATAAGGTAAAAAAGAATAAAGGATATTTTTGGAGGGATCAAGAGATTTATGACTTGATTCAATTGTCAAGAATTAGCCTTACATTCAATCCCAACATGCTTATTGCATCTTTTCTCTTATGGGAAGGTTCTGCTAATATTTTCATCTATTCTGCCTTAGAGCAATAGGGTGAAAGCAGACGGGTTGAAGCCACCAGGCTTGCCTTGTTGGCATCAAAGGATGTCGGTCTGTCAATTGCATATGCTTTTAAGAAGTATGTCATCATGTTTACAGAACGTGGTGTCTTTGAACCATCCATGGCTCCCTTTGTCATTCGGAGTTATGGTCCCGACTGGTTTAAGAGAGAGTTTACTCCTCTTTCTCCTGAACATCTAGCTAAGGCTCTTAACATATGGTCAGTTTTCCTCCGACCAACTGTTTTGTCTACCAGGATTCTGGTGGGAAACAAGGGTTTGGGTCTCGTTAGATATCATCCTAACTTGGTGGCCCGGAAATTTGGTTTTTGTCAATTCCTACTAAAGTCATTCTTTCTTCACGAAACATAAATCTTCACAGTCACCACCCTTTATACAGAATGAAGAATACCATTCACAATTGGATTTCCTCACCATAGACACCATCACCATAACTCTTTTTTTAAATTTCAAGTCAACTATATATGCACACAAGAATTTGACGAATGATGGTCGAAGGATTAGCATACTCATTATATGGCAGCTACAATTATCCTGCAGCTTCTGACATATGCTTTTTCAATTGTGCAGAATCGGTTCAAGAAGATCACAAGTACACATATTAAATAAATCCAGGCTCTCCAACGTTACTTTGAGGTCGTATATAATCCTTGTGATATTTGTCTAACTATTTATGACGCATATCTTACTTAAAAACAAAAAAATACCAAGAAACTTCCAACTTTGAAAATTACTTCTTATGTAACTGATAGGTATAATTTTGCTTTAACGTTTTATTTTTCGAAGCTCTCACCATTGCTGACTTGTGAACTTGGCTTGGCCTTTTGTCTGTCATTTCCATATTGGCTCCCTTGTGGGTCTTTATTAGCTTTAAATAACACAATGAAAAAACTCGGTCATAGAGTAGTCTCAACTAAATATCACATGGATAATTATAAGGTCTATCTTCATGTCGACATTGAAAATGTATGAGTCTTATCTTCCATCTTAGTAGGTAACATACAAGACTCTTAGGAAATTATGATTTTCCATTATGCCCTTTACTTACTCATGCCGAATGTTTGCAGTTGCACATCTTATCACCCAGGAACCGAAGAAAAAATAGATAGAAACACCTGTGAAAGGTGACAAGTTCGAACCTGCATAGAAGCCCAAACAAGTACGCCTTGTAAAGATGTTCTTTATTTTAATCATGTTTGGTTTTCCCCTGTTTACTTTAGTCATTTCCCAGATTCAAAGAGAGCTAAAAAGGACATACCAAAAGAGGTCGAGTCCAATGATGATAGTGCTGACTACATGGTGTTTCCTCACCATGCCCCTACTAATCAACAAGAAGCCTTGATAGACAAAGTTGCAGATGCAGGTGCTAGTCATGCTAAGAACTAAAAATCGGAGGTTGATGCCTCTGAATCTTAGTTGGTCAAGAAAAAGAAGAAAACAAAGGGGTCGATTCCCGTCTCTTCAACAACAAAGAAACAAAGGAAGGAAATTGTCGTCATTTTCAGTGATGAGGAAGAAGAGAGAATCGTGTCTTCCCTCCTCAAAGAGAGGAACACAGGGCGTACAAAGCCCATTTCCCCTAATGGGGTTAGGAATGAACAACTCCCAGCCTTAAGGTAATGATGGCACTGCATTTTATTTATTTCCTATTTCGATCCATGTCTCGAAACCAGACTCATTTCTTGATTTGCCGAAAAATTCATTCTCCAACATATCTGCACCAAAACCAAGTTGCCTCTAACATCCAATAGTCGGTAGACCAAGATACCATCGCTTTTTTGACCGTACTTCTTGCAAAAATTGGTCGACACCAAAAGGTACTAGCTCCCCATTAGTTCATCTCAACAAGCTTGTGAGCCTGGTCGATGATGTTGTTGTCGAGCAACCCGTGGTTGAAAGAGGAAATCTACGTTCCAATTTGGGTTGAAGTAACTCTGGGAGTCCGTCTCCTCAAAGATATCAAGATTTTGATGAGTTAAATAGATCCATTGACACTCCAAAATATTAAGAACCTGGCAACATAATTCCAAAAGACCAGTGTCAAGGAGACAGTGATAGTGTGAAATATGTGTAGGTTCCCCAAACAAAACCAACAGTGGACGCTGAAAACCCTGCCCAGACTACTGCTGGAGCGAATCACCATTTGGTTCATGATTGTTCATCCAAAACCTCTCTTAGTCAAGAAGAGATCTTGGCCATCAAGGCGTAAATCCCTACAGAGGATTTAAGGAGGTTGGTAAAGAGTCAAAGGTCCGACTCTATTGGGAGGTCCTCAAGTTCTTCAGCCATGTCTAGTGGTTATGTTAAATATGACCCTATAACTACACTGGTTCGCAATTAAAAGCAAAGGTTTTGGAAATAGATTTCTTCAAGGATGTGGAAGACGATCCCTCTATTGAGTCTGAAGTTCAACAACTACTAACCCATCTTGGAGACCATGTTTTTCCTGACCCCCTCATTTAGTTCGTGTTGAACACCATGATTCAACATCCTAGGTCTCAAGCACCAATTATCCCTGATTAGGGTTTTGCACCTTTGACCACCATGATGAGCTCCCCACAATGATTGTAGCATCACAACTCCTAGGGCTTGATCTTCAAGCAAACCCTAGGTCCTTATCAAGTAAAATCAACCTCAAACCTTTGAATCTATGATGATGTTAGTACACTAGATGATATGGATATTCATTAATGCATATAAACCTTAAACCAAAAGGTTAGATGAAAATGAAAAGGGGAAGGAAAAATTTTGGGGTATGACAACGGGTATACGTGACTGGGACCCCTAGATTGAATCATTGTGGTACTTGTGCAATACGAGATTGTACTTGCCATTTAGTGTGGGCATGGTGAACAGGTTTATGGGGAAACCAAATGCATCACACTTGGCAGCAGTCAAGAGAATTTTGAGATATATCAAAGGTTTGATTGGCTGCAAAATTCTATTTCCCGCAATGAATATAGGTAGAAGCTGCAAATTTTTTGGTTATACCGACTCAAACTGGTGTGAAGATAAAGATGACAGAAAATCCATTGTAGGATACATCTTTATGTATGGAGAAACATCAACTTCTTGGTGTTCTAAGAAAGAACCAGTTGTGGCGCTCTCTTCTTGCGAGGATGAGTACAATTGCAGTGTCTATGTGTGTGTGTCAAGCTATATGGTTGATAAATTTGATGAAGGAGTTATGCATTGAAGAGTATGGAGTTGTGACATTAATGATAGACAACGTTTCCACTATAAACCTTATCAAGAATCCCATTGCACATGAGAGAAGCAAGCATATAGATATGAGATTTTACTACTTGAGAGAACTTGTGAGTGAAGGAAAATTAAAGTTGGGGTATTGTAAAAGTGAAAATCAAATGGTTGATCTGCTAACCAATGTTATGTCAATTGAAGTGCTCAAGAAGTTGAAAAAAATACATGAGTAAGGAACACTTAGAAAACTTGAATTAAGGTGGTGTGTTGAGAAAATAATGATCCAAGTGATCACGTGGTTATTGATAGTTCAATAAGTGGTTACCGATAGGTCAGCATGTGGTTACTGATAATTCAATAAGTGGTTATTGACAGCTCAACATGTAGTTACTGATAGTTCAATACACGGTTAATGCTAACTATGTATAAGGATGTAACACGTGTTTGTAAAGTTTATTATCCATCAATATACCATATATTCACCATAATTCTCTCTTAGTCTCTTATTTTCTCGATCTCTCCATTATTCACCATTATTTTTGTGATTGAGACTTTTATCCAACAAAAACTTATTTTTTTCTCCGGTTATTTTACTTTTGTATTTTCGTTCATTGGTATTGCATATGAAAGAAAACTTAATCTAACATTGGATATTTGAAAAGTATAAAATAAAAAAGTTCACCTTATTTCATCTACAATGTTGTCAAAGATATTGTATAATAGACTTGATTTCAAATTGAAAACTTTAAATTTATTATTGATTGAAATAAAATAAATTTTAAATAATAAATTTTCAGAAATTACTTTTCATTACTTAATTTTTTATTTTTTATTCTTTCTTAAAGTAAGAGTAATGTAGTGCAAAATTCACCAATTGGTGTGGTTCAAATAGTTATTAACTCAAATGTCAAAATCATATTCGGTCACATTCACACATTTAAGATTATTGTGCTTATAAAATTAAATTGGACAGTTCAAATTTTAACACATATTTTGACTTTTTTATATAAAAACGACCGAATTTAAAATCAAAATATTTAATCTCGATCTATCGAGTACAGTTATACTGAATACCTGTATTTGTCCAATAGAAAATAGTAAGATTAAATATGATGAAAATCCAAATGGTTATGACTTTCTTTATGTTTATAGTTTAGTTAATTTGAGACAAATTTATGCAAGAAACAGACTCTACCGATGACTTACTTTACTAGAGTTTACGACATAGCACACTATATAAACATGAGACATTTCATGTAGATCCATATGAAAGAAAACATGAAAAATGTCTCAATCTACTTCATCTCATTAGTAGTGTCAACTTGATTAAATGTTATATTGTTGGCCATAGTGTCCGGCGACATAATCTCCAGTGTAAGCATCTCCAAAGATGATGTTAGATTGGTGGCCATAGTGCCCTGGGATTTAGTTTCCATTGCAAGCATCTTCGAAGATATTTTCCTCAGATAATCCGACTGAAATAGAGAACGCCGCGATAAATTGTCAATCTTCCCTATGGTATGTGTTTGTACAAACTAAACTTTGACAATCATGTGGCTTCTAATCAGAGATATACCTGGCTTGTTGCAGCAGTAAAAAGCTTCTCTTCAAACCTCTCGGAAATCTTCCAAAGTTCATCCAATCCCTCTTCACCAGAAACAGGAAGATGTCTTTTTAATGTGTCCATTCTACAAAAATGAAAAAACAATGGTTTAATTAATAAATAATACTCCCTTTGCTCCTAATTATATGCAAAAATTGGTCTAAATCAAGTTAAAGTTGATGTATTTAATCTAAAATTTAGACCTAAATTTGGACCAAATATATCAACTTCTTTAATTAATTTTTGTTTATAATTAAGAACAGTGAGAGTATGAGAGAATATGAGATATTAATATGTTATAGTCATTAGACAATCTTCAAAGGATAGAGTATGACTGCCATGTAACAAAACCTCATTGAAATTATGAAATCATCTCGACGTATTCCGATAAAAATAATATAGTAGAATGGATAGCAGATATGGATTACAAGAACTAGAAATGTTCTAAGAATATTTTTTTTGTAACATGAGCAAAATTCAATCCTATAAAGATTACCATAGTTTTTCACTAAATACTCATTTTTACAAAAAAAACTCAGTAAAATAGAATGCAGAAAACCCAATGATCTTGTTCAAAAATAATGGCAGCATTCTCCGCCCAAACACACCACATGCTTTTAAAGATAACAGATCAATCAACAATTTATATTTGATTTCTCTTTTGATATACATTAACAGTCAAAGACTCAGTATTAAAACTAAAGCTTACACTTTGTTGACAATTCTTTGGCGTGATTCAGGCTTCAATCCACCTCTCCAATTACTAGTATCCATATTGGGTTCAGCTTCTTGATCAGACCTCAAATTATTAGTATCCATTGAATTTTAATTGACTGAAACCACACAAAAAAAACAGACAAATCAGACTTGGAAGTCAGAAAGGAAGGTATAAAGGATGAGAATATAGACGAATATAAAATTAAGAAAGTAATCAATGTCAGTTACTGACTTGTTGGAGAGTTAACCTGAGCTATCTACAAAACCGTGATTTCTAACTTTAGATTGTATTAAGATAAAAGAAGTAGCAACATGAGCAAATCAATCAAAGAAAAAAGGTTTGGTAAAACTAGTTTTTAGTCACCATGGACAAAGCATAAGAACAACCACACATCTCATGATTTGTACATGATTGTTATGAGTTTAATAAGATTTGTGCAATTTTGTAATTAATTCACTTACAACGGCCGCAATCTCTATAACACAACTGCTGAAATGGCGAAATCCCTAATGCTATCGCAATCTCGACCGCCATTTAAAACCCTAAAACTTGTTTAGAACAATTAAATTATAATAACTTGTGCAATCAACATGCTCTAAAATTGATGGAGAATTTCTATTGACTGTAGTAGTCAAAGAAAAGCTAAACAAAGCACATATCAATCTATTCATCAACAAACTAAGAATGCTAATTAAGTAACGTTAAACCTAGAAAGCATATCAAATAACAGCTGAAAGAATTACAAAAAAATGATATTCCTATAAAGCGTTACTCTTGTTAATCGATTATTCTCCAAATTTGGCTACAAAAAGATGAAGTTGCCAAATCTTTCTTTGGAAGATCTCCAGAGAGAATCAAACAAATACTAAGTTTTGTTAATTTTGTGATCAAAATCAACGACATATGTTCAACTAAATAATGAACGAAAATGGGACGATGAGAGAGAGAGAGGGAGAGAGGGGAACGGAACCTGAAGGTGGTAGACGGTGGAGATAAATATTCCGGCAGTGGCGCGAGCTGTGGTACTGGTTCGGTTGCGTGTCTGAAAGGGGGCTTGGGCGTAAATTTAGTTTAAATTCTCTTTCTAAAGACACTTTATAAAGTGTTCAAGATATTGATTTTTGATAAAGAGGTGTTCAAGATATTGATTTTTGATAAAGAGTTTAAAGATACTTTATGGTGTAAAGAAATATTACATTTACATTCAATCAAAAATATGTTATATTGTGAAATCATAATAATATTGTAAAAATAAAAATGTGATGTAGCACGATACATGATCTTATTGGTTGACAGTGTAAAAATATTTTACACAATCAATACATATTTCTATTTAGGAAATAGTTATGAGTTCTTTTATTCAATTTAATTATATTATTTCTGGTTAAACTCTAGGGTCCTAATCCCATGTGAAAGTTAGAGGGTGAAAATTAAAAAAAAAATTGAATCAGTTAATATTTCATGAGTTATCCTAAGCTTTGTTTGTTTGGATAGATGAAATCTAATGGTGCACAGAGGTATTTGATAGAATTATGCTCGATATTATATATATAAACAATAATTTAATATTTTAATTTATATTTTATTATTTAAAATAGAGATTAATTGTTATGCACTGTCGGTATAATAAATTTTACACCGTCAATGTATCACAATCATCCGTCTGTATTACTTTCTAAATGTTTAAAATAAAAGTCAAACCTTTTAAATAAATGAGTGGTTGTGATTAAGTGTGTAAAAAGTCCTTACACTGTCAGTGTATATCATTTGATACGAGGAAATATGAATATCTCTATTTAAAAATTGGTTTTGTTGTATGATGACGGAGCGGAGATATCTGAGTCTGTTTTGGATGAGAATAGAGATTGTTCAGAGATTCGAGTTTGGATATGGGAAGTAAAAATCGTCATTGGTCCGTCCATTGTCATCCCTAGATGGAATGAAGTCGTATTTCATTGTTTGAATAATTTAATATCAGATAGAGCGCAACGGAATAAAGTAACACAAATTCAATTTCACTCAATCACTTATCACTCTATTTCTTCTTCTCCGATTTGAACGGAATGAAGAATTTGTCTTATCCCGACTTAGAATTTCCAAACAATGGAATGTAATCTTTATTCTACTCTGCTTTATTCCACTATATTTTTTTTCCATTTCACTATGTTCATTTTATGATATCTAAACATAACATTAATGTCTGATTCCTAATTATGGAAAAAAAAATGAGAATTTAATTGTTATGCATTTTTAGTATTTTGAACTTTTGAATCCATCATTGATTCGGTCAAAGTATGGATTATTGAGTTATTGATTTTACTTTTTGTATTTTAAAATTTTGAATAGTTCATTTTAATTGTTCATTGAACTTCCATGATTGTTAATTTAGTGACAATTATACTTAAAATATTAATAGAGTGGAAAAAAACATTAATTTAGAAAAGTTGTTAAGGTTGTGGTTCGCGCTAACATATTTTAGTTATGAGACGATACAACTTTAAGCATATAAATTAAATAAAATGTACTAACACTTGCTGAAATAAGTATAAAGTATTCTATTTGACTGAATTTCGAGACTAATAAATTAAAAACGACTTCTTGCAATCCCCCAAACATGAGGGTACAACATAAAGTCTGGAAGAGCTAGTAAGAATAAGAGTTTCAATTGTTTTTCATTTAATCGAATCGATTAGTAACATAATAATAATCTGATATATCTCTAGAGGGAAATAATACTTGTTTCTATCTTTTGCAATTATTGTATACCATAACCTTTATTTTTTTAATTCATTTTGTTATATTTTTATTAGAATAATAATAAAATGAATTCCAAGTATTTCTTCTATTTAGGTTGTAGATTAGAGTCAGCGGCAGCAGGCGTACACATGAAGTTAGTGAAAAGCAATATGAGCAAATAAATATACTGAAAGCCAAATAATGGTCTCCACCGCTAAGGAATTCTTCTATTTGTTTGGCGTAAAGTTGAAATTTTTGACCATCTTTTCTCAACTTGTAGAGGTCCAAATAAAGTAAAATCAACAACAAATGAAAGCTTACACCTAAAGCTCAATAACAAATGAAAGCTTACACCTAAAGCTACGACACTCACCAAGACATAAACTTGATTCATATAGTGTTCAATATATAAAATGTATCCGATTTATTATATCACAAGATATCAAGAAAGATGTTGGAGCTAAGTCACTTGCATATGATGAGCAAATCCATTATCAGTTGAAAACCCCCTAATACTTCAATGGATAAGTAAGGCAATATTGTGAGCCAAATGCATTCCTTGTTGAAAAGAAATGGTCAACTTCCCAGATAGTACATGATATGATAATACTTAATTACTGATACCAGCAACTCACAGGATAACAAGCATCAGAAAACTAGTTGTGACAGCACTATGACTTCTGCAGCCGATAACAGTTGCATATTGGAGCTATGGGAGACCGGCAACCATCCTTAAACTTCCATCTGCCCATCAATGGTGCTTGACAGCCCTACAGGCCAGTGCTTCAAACGCTCCCATTGCACGCTACAAGGAAATAGTTGTGTCCTGCTTAATAACTATAGCTTAGGTTTGGCCTACTGCTATGTTCAAGCAATAAACAGCTTAGGTTTGGCCTCCTACTATGTTCAAGCAATAAACATTGGTTTAGTAAGCTCAATCCAATTAATAAAACATAGCTTTGTGAAAAAAGACAAATGAAGTAGGGTCTCATCACACAGCATGTATGAGTTCAGCTTGCTGTTCTCTCTGGTTGTTTCTTAACATTTGCACTAAGATTTGACATTTCTCAAACCAATTCAAATCTGTCTAGTATTTTGGAAACAAGGTCCACCAAATGAGAACAAAATTTGTAAGGATAAGAAACGGACTGAGTTTGAGGTTAACAAATATCACTGAGTCTCGAAATGTGCTTAAGTTTCCTGATATCAGTAACAGGGAAAGTCCCGACTCTTTGTTCCCAACTCTCTCAAAATGAAGGACCTATTCCTCAACAAATTCTCCTCCCAAAGCCTTTGTTCCCAACTCTTTCCTCGGCTTAGACGAAAGTCCTTTGGCCAACATCTCTTCATCATACTTCCTAGCCGTATCTATCAACCCTTTCTCCACGAGAGCATCAATCAAAACATTATAAGCAGAGGCATCAGGACTACATCCAAGTTCTTCCATTCTATTCCACACCAGAAAAACCAATCGAAGAAACCCCCACCTTGCAAACTTCTTGAGAAGCATAACATATGTGTCCATAGTAGGACGAACCCCACTTTCAATCATCCCATCAAACAACTCAATTATAAACTTAGGTTTCTCAAGACAAGAAAAAAAGCATTGATAAGAAACAGCATTAGGAGAACAACCATTTTGACGCATAGTTCGAAGTAATGTAAGAGCTTCCTTATATCTATAATTATCGCACAAAAGCCTAATGATTGTATTATAAGTAACAACAGTAGGATTAAAACCCAAATCCTTCATTTCTCGAAATAGCC
Organism: Lathyrus oleraceus; assembly: GCF_024323335.1. Lineage (NCBI taxonomy): Eukaryota > Viridiplantae > Streptophyta > Magnoliopsida > Fabales > Fabaceae > Lathyrus > Lathyrus oleraceus. The sequence continues at coordinate 645,825,731 of NC_066583.1, forward strand.
TAATTGAAAAATCAACACCTTGAGAAACACCAATGGCTCTAATCACAATGTTATAAACAACAACATCTAATTTAATACCTTTTCTCTTCATCTCCTTAAACAACTTCACAGCTTTCCAAGGCTTTCCACCTTTAGACAAAATATCCATATAAATTGAATAAGAATGTAGATCCTTTTGAACCCCTAATTTATCCATTTCATCCCAAAACTCCCAACACTTACTCCACCATCCCAATTTGTACCAACCACGAAGAACAATGTTGTATATCTTAGTATTATTACTACTCAGAACCCCATCAACATTCCAAGCTAAATTAAGAGTCTTTTTCTTACCGAAAACCAAGTCTTGAGCTTCGAGGACATGTTTATATTCGCAGAGAGCGTCAATGAGGTTGGAGAAAGAGGTTTCGTCTTTCAAATTGAACTCACTGAGACGTTGAAAAGTGGTGACTGCGTCTTCCACGCAGTGAGCGGAGATGTAGCGTTTGAACATGACGCGGAAGGTGGTGTGATTGGGGAAAGAGTGAGGATTGTTGCGCATTTTGTGAATTAAATTCCAACATTGTTGGAATTCGAAGAATTTGCCGAGAATATCTAGGGTTAGGTTATATGTTTCTGTGGAGTGACGGAATTCAAATTCGGTTTCTACCCAATTGAAGAATTCAAGTGCGCGTTTCCAGTCGTTGTTGAAGGAGTTTAGGGTTTGATGAACGGTGGTGTGATCAACAGCGGCGGGAATATGAGCGGGAACGGGAACGGGATTAGGGTTTTGTGTCGTGAAGTTGTTGTTGTGGAAAGAGGAATGGGATTGGAAGGGTATGAAGCGAAATCGAAGGAGGCGAGTTGTTGAAGATGGAAGATGAATTGGCCAACAACGCATTGTTCCGTCGGCCTGAGGGAGGCGGAGCTTGTTCTTTCCTCACGGCAAACAGACCTATCAATATCGGTTTCAAAATGAACAAGATGCCAATTGTTGAATACACTCCATCAATTATTTACACAAAATTTCAAAAATAACCCTTAAATGTGTATTTTAAAAGTCATACGCACTTAATACCCATGTTTAAGTGTATTAAGTTAGTTATTAAGATTGACCTTCTCACCGTGCCTAACATATGATACATAGGTTTAATTTCATAATGACACAATTTCAAAATAATTTGGATTTCAATCTTTGATTTTTTTTTTAATTTCACGTGCATGCATCACCTAAATAGTTTAAAGGTATAATGTTGAACATTAGAGCTTAGGTTTTGTGCATACTTTATTTCTACTTCGTGCATTTGCTTCAGTGTAGTTCAGATTTTGAAATATGAACCCTTAGTTCGGATAAAAAAACATGGAGTTTCATGTTATTTATTTCTTTGATTGGTTGCTTTTGTGTTGGTTTTGCTTCATCGTTTTTTATTTTAATATTTTGTTATGACATGTTTCTATGCCTATTTGATTGTAGGAAAAATGTATAACAATTAAGAAGGACTGGGACATGGTAGAGTGATTCAAAATGATTTCTTTTGTATGAAGAAAGTTAGACCCTCACGACTTGTAATTGGAGAGACTTTGTTTGTTGGTGAGGGATCTTCTTCCAAGGTTAATGTGTCTTCATCATCATCTTCTCGAATTCATGTGTCCTTTGTTGTCCTAGGAGCCCATCTTGTCCTAGAATCTCCCGCTACCTCCGATGTTATTGTGTATGATGGTTTCCCATGAGGCTTTCATTGCTTCCTCTATATCCAGACCATATTGCTAGGCATGTGGGGGTAGCATAAATCTTTAATTACTCTTTTAGACATTTGTGTTATAATATTTGAATTGTCTGATGATGGATGTATTTACTTTTTACAGTATTGTGATACGTTAAAATTTATCAGTCGCGGTAGGAAGGTTGCAAAGTTTGCGCGACCTGATGAGCCATGTTTTCGGGATGTCTTGCAATCTGGGATGCATGATTTATGCAGGACGTGTAACACCCTTCTAAAATACCCCAAAAATAAATTATAACCTCAAAACATAAATCAGAGTAAATATGCAACTAAGGGTGTCACACTTGACACTTCACACCGTGTTCCAAAATATCTGGTCATACTCATTTATTTATCAAAGTAAACATTTGCATAATTCGCAGCGGATAGAAATTAACAACAACATGCAAACCATGTAATACATTACATGTAAAGTTGTTCAACAACCAAATGAAAACATAGTAAAACATCTCATCCCGATGTTACATCTACCAGAGCATGACCCACTAAGGAACTACACTAGACTCCAAGGACTAGCTTCTACTCAATCACTGCTCGTTACCTGAAAACATAGTTGTAAGGGTGAGTTCCTCAATCGATATAATAAGCATTATAACATATCATGTAATGCTAAGTAAATTAACACATCTCATCACCCTAATCAGATCACACATTCAGCAACAGCAACATCAACTCAATATCATAATCATACTCAACACAACCACACAACACACGTATAATATTGGAATACATCCATTCATATTATACGCCATACATACATTATGCAATGAGACTCCATGCATGCGGTACCGACTATTCGTGAACATATAGTTCAACCTCACCGATCAAATCCAGATACGGCTACCAAGCTCACTAGTCCCACTCATTTGAGACCTAGTGACTCACTCACTAATTCCTCACCATGGGAATTAGCTACCACCCCAAGGGCTATGATATGCACGCTAATCACCTAGCATGCAAACATCAACAACAATCCACAATACTAACTCACTAATTCCTCACCATGGGAATTAGCTACCACCATAAAGGCCACAATATGCAAGCTAAATCACTTAGTCATGCAACATCAACAATCATCCACAATGGACATATGCTCACACTCTAAGCCATAAACAGTCCGTTCATAATTTCATACATGATAGATACATTCACAACATTATGCATATCATCATACATCATCAACATATTCACCACATAATCATATCATGTCATACCACATAGTCAATCACAGCATTAGCACACTCTACTAATACCTATACTACTCAAAACAACGGGAAATGATCCCTACTCTATCATACATCAGCTAAATTACATTACTCAGCTGAACAACCAAAAACTGCACAACAACAGCACAGAAAAATCACAATCCTGCCCATACGCGTATTGCCTAGTCCCATACGCGTATGGCCCAATTCTCAGCCAATCCCATACGCGTACCACCTATCTCATACGCGTATGCTACGCGTACTACTTCCCCATACGCGTACCAACAGAGGCCAAACCACGTTCAAAACATCATCTTCCTCATCCATACGCGTATTGCCTAGTGCCATACGCGTACCAGACCATCTCATACGCGTATTGCCTAGTGCCATACGCGTATGACCAGAAACCAGATTTCCAAATCTGCTATGGTTTTCTCTACCACGAGATTCCTCAGATCCAACCTCCCACAGTCCAATTTTTACACAACATTCATTCATATTGTTTAACACCGATCATACACATTCAATCTCACAATTTCTAACCTTATTACCTCTAATTCCTACGAATTTCCTCAATCATACTCATATCTCATTCATCCAAAATTTCACAATTTCAACATTCATCATCTAATTAGAGTCAAATCAATGGTTTCTCACTACCCATTACATGTTATCCCATAATACCTATCAAACGAAGATAAACCCCCCTTACCTGAGTTAATCCGGCAACCCTTCAGCTTCAAGCTCTTCCTCTCTTCAACCCTTGTTCTCTGGCTCTTTTTCCACTTTTCTGTCTCTTTTCCTTTTCACGTGAAAATAACCCTTTTACCAAATGGGACCTTTTCTAATTCCAACTTTTATTCCAATAATAATAATAATAATAAAATAATCCAATAATAATAATTCCAATAAAAATATTCCAATTATTTAATTAAATTAATAAATATATTATTAACTTAAATTAAATAATTATCTTATTTTATCGGGGTGTTACAACTCTCCCCCACTAAAAGAGTTTTCGTCCTCGAAAACATACCTCAAGCGAATAACTCCAGATACGACTCCTTCATCTGGCTCTCAAGTTCCCAAGTCACATTGCCACCTGCTGGTCCTCCCCAAGCTACCTTTACCAAAGCAATCTCTTTACCCCGCAACTGCTTCAACTCTCGATCCTCGATCCTCATAGGTGATGTTTCAGCAGTCAGGTTATCTCTCACCTGTACATCATCTACTTGGACCACATGCGACGGATCAGGAATGTACCTCCTCAACTGAGACACATGAAAAACCTCATGCAAATTCGCAAGTGACGGCGGTAAAGCGATACGATAGGCTACCTCTCCTATCCTCTCCAAAATCTGATAAGGACCAATAAATCGAGGTGTCAACTTCTTCGACTTCAAAGCTCGACCAACCCCAGTTATCGGAGTAACACGAAGAAACACATGATCTCCCTCTTGAAACTCAAGTGACTTCCTCCTCTTGTCGTGATAACTCTTCTGACGACTCTGAGCAATCCTCATCTTCTCCTGAATCATCTTAATCTTTTCCGTAGTTTGTTGAACAATCTCCGGTCCAACCACAGCACTCTCCCCGGACTCATACCAACATAAAGGTGTCCGACATCTCCTACCATACAAAGCTTCAAACGGTGCCATACCAATGCTCGAATGAAAACTATTGTTGTAGGTAAACTCAATCAAAGGTAAATAACAATCCCAAGCACCTCCCTTTTTCAAAACACAAGCCCTCAAAAGATCCTCTAGTGACTGAATCGTCCTCTCAGTCTGACCGTCAGTTTGCGGATGATATGCAGAACTCAATCTCAGCTTAGTTCCCAAAGCCCTCTGCAAACCTTCCCAGAACTTCGATGTAAATCTAGGATCTCTGTCCGAAACAATACTCGACGGAATACCATGCAAACTTACAATCTTCTCAATATACAACTCAGCTAATCTTTCTAACGGATAATCCATTCTAATCGGAATAAAATGAGCCGATTTTGTCAATCTGTCAACAATCACCCAAATAGCTTCACAATTCTTAATTGTCCTCGGTAAACCAGAAACAAAATCCATACTGATACTATCCCACTTCCATTCTGGAATAGCCAACGGTTGCATTAGCCCAGATGGCTTCTGATGCTCAATCTTTGACTTCTGACAAGTCAAACAAGAATAAACAAAACTCGCAATTTCTCTTTTCATTCCCGGCCACCAAAATAACTTTTTCAAATCATGATACATCTTCGTAGCCCCAGGATGAATACTCAAGCCACTACGATGTCCTTCCTCAAGAATACTCTTCTTAAGTTCGGTAACATCCGGAATACACACCCGATTACCAAATTTCAAAACACCATTCTCATCAACTCTGAATTCACCACCTTGACCTTGATTCACTAGAGTCAACTTATCAACCAAAAGCACATCGGATTTCTGACCCTCTCTAATCTCATCCAGAATACCACTCGTTAACTTCAACATTCCCAATTTAACACTATTGTGAGTACTCTCACACACCAAACTCAAGTCTCTAAACTGCTCAATTAAATCCAGTTCCTTAACCATTAACATAGACATATGTAATGATTTCCGACAGTGCATCAGCCACTACGTTTGCTTTACCCGGATGGTAATTCAAACCAAAGTCATAATCCTTCAGAAACTCTAACCATCTCCTCTGTCTCATATTCAGCTCTTTCTGATCAAACAAATACTTTAAACTTTTATGGTCACTGAAAACCTCAAATCTTGACCCGTACAAGTAATGCCTCCATAACTTCAGAACAAATACCACAGCTGCCAACTCTAAATCGTGTGTCGGATAGTTCCTCTCATGAACCCTCAGCTGTCTCGAAGCATAAGCTATAACTTGCTTATTCTGCATCAAAACACCACCCAAACCCAACAATGAAGCATCACAGTAAACCTCAAATAGTCCTGACGGACTCGGTAATATCAGAATAGGAGAAGTAGTCAACCTTCTCTTTAACTCTTGGAAACCTTCTTCACATTTTGAGTCCCAAACAAAAGCTTGCCCCTTTCTAGTCAACATCGTCAACGGTAATGCCAACTTAGAAAATCCCTCAATAAATTTCCTATAATAACCTGCAAGTCCAAGAAAACTCCTTATCTCAAAAACTGACTTCGGAGCTTCCCACTTAGATACCGCTTCTATCTTAGAAGGATCAACAGCAACACCACCTCTGGAAATCACATGACCAAGAAAACTAACCTCTTCTAACCAAAATTCACACTTAGACAGTTTAGCAAATAACTTCTTTTCGCGTAGAACTCCTAAAACCACTCTCAAATGTTCAGCATGCTCTTCTTCAAATTTCGAATACACCAAAATATCGTCAATAAACACCACAACAAACTTGTCTAGGTACGGATGGAAAATCCTATTCATATACTCCATAAATACTCCAGGCGCATTAGTCACACCAAAAGGCATTACAGAATACTCATAATGTCCATACCTTGTTCTGAAAGCAGTCTTCTGAATATCCTCAGTTTTCACACGTATCTGATGATACCCAGATCTCAAATCTATTTTGCTGAACACACTCGCACCAACCAACTGATCTATCAAATCATCAATCCTCGGCAAAGGATACCGATTCTTGATCGTCACTTTATTCAGTTGCCTGTAGTCCACACACAACCTCATAGTACCTTCTTTCTTCTTAACCAATAACACTGGTGCACCCCACGGTGACACACTCGGACGAATAAATTTCTTATCCAACAGATCTTCCAGCTGACTCTTCAATTCAGTTAACTCAACAGCAGACATACGGTACGGAGCCATCAATATCGGCCTAGTACCAGGTACCAAATCAATCGAGAACTCAACTTCACACTCGGGAGGTAATTCATTCACTTCTTCAGGAAACACATCAGGAAAATCACACACCACGGCTAGATCACAAATCGCCAGTTTATCTTTAGCCTCCAAAGTCGCTAACAGCATAAACAACTCTGCTCCATCTACTACTGCCTCATTCACCTGCCTTGCTGATAGAAACAAACTCTTTTCTTCCTCAATCTCCGGAAAGATCACAGTCTTATCAAAACAGTTGATATAGATTCGGTTAAACACCAACCAGTTCATACCCAGGATAACATCAATCTGCACTAGTGGAAGACACACTAGGTCCATCCCAAAGTCTCTACCAAAAATACTCAAAGGACAATTTAAACAAACTGAAGTAGTAGTCACTGAACCCTTCGCAGGAGTATCAATTACCATACTTCCATGCATCTCAGATATCTCTAATTTAAGTTTCACAGCACAGTCCAAAGATATAAAGGAATGAGTCGAACCTGTGTCAATAATAGCTACAAGAGGAAAGCCATTAATATAACACGTACCTCGGATCAAACGATCATCTGCAAAAGTCTCAGAACCCGATAAAGCAAAGACCTTGCCTCCCGACTGGTTCTCTTTCTTCGGCTTAGGACACTGTGGACTGATATGACCCACTTCTCCACAGTTGAAACAAGTCACAGTCTTCAACCGGCACTCTGCAGCCAAGTGCCCACCTTTTCCACACTTAAAACACTTCTTCTCATTACTGGTACACTCATGGATACGATGTCCCGCCTGACCACATCTGTAACACTTAGCAGGGGCACTGGAGTCTCCCCCACTAGGTCTCTCCATCCCACTCTGTCTCTGGAAACCTTTGCCAGCTGCATACGGTTTCCCACGATCATTCTGATTCTTGCCTTTCCTATCAACCCTTTGCTGATAGCTCTCCGCTCTGGCCTTGGTATCCTGTTCAAAAATCCTGCAACAGTCAACCAAATCAGAAAACACTCTAATCCGCTGATACCCAATAGCTTGCTTGATCTCGGGACGTAACCCGTTCTCAAACTTCACACATTTTGAAAATTCCCCAGTAGCCTCGTTATAGGGAGTGTAATACTTCGACAGCTCTGTGAACTTAGCAGCATACTCAGTGACAGACCGATTGCCCTGCTTCAATTCCAAGAACTCTATCTCTTTCTTTCCTCTGACATCCTCTGGAAAATACTTCCTCAGGAATCTCTCTCTGAACACAACCCAAGTGATCTCAGCATTCCCAGCAGATTCCAACTCAGTGCGGGTAGCAACCCACCAATCATCTGCTTCCTCTGACAGCATATGCGTACCGAACCTGACCTTCCGGTTATCGGCACGCTCAGTCACTCGGAAGATCCTCTCGATCTCCTTCAACCACTTCTGAGCGCCATCTGGATCGTATGCTCCCTTGAACATTGGAGGATTGTTCTTCTGGAACTCACTCAGTTGACGAGCAGCTCCCATTCCCACAACATTCGGATTCCCTCCAAGTACTCCAGCTAGCATACCCAGAGCCTCAGCAATCGCAGCATCGTCTCTACCTCTTCCAGCCATCTCTATTCTGAAAACCCAACAAGCTAAACAATAAGTACTGATAGGGTTACACAACACCTATCCCGTACAGGGGAACAAAATAATTACGACTCGACTCGACCGACTATGCTCTGATACCACTAATGTAACACCCTTCTAAAATACCCCAAAAATAAATTATAACCTCAAAATATAAATCAGAGTAAATATGCAACTAAGGGTGTCACACTTGACACTTCACACCGTGTTCCAAAATATCTGGTCATACTCATTTATTTATCAAAGTAAACATTTGCATAATTCGCAGCGGATAGAAATTAACAACAACATGCAAACCATGTAATACATTACATGTAAAGTTGTTCAACAACCAAATGAAAACATAGTAAAACATCCCATCCCGATGTTACATCTACCAGAGCATGACCCACTAAGGAACTACACTAGACTCCAAGGACTAGCTTCTACTCAATCACTACTCGTTACCTGAAAACATAGTTGTAAGGGTGAGTTCCTCAATCGATATAATAAGCATTATAACATATCATGTAATGCTAAGTAAATTAACACATCTCATCACCCTAATCAGATCACACATTCAGCAACAGCAACATCAACTCAATATCATAATCATACTCAACACAACCACACAACACACGTATAATATTGGAATACATCCATTCATATTATACGCCATACATACATTATGCAATGAGACTCCATGCATGCGGTACCGACTATTCGTGAACATATAGTTCAACCTCACCGATCAAATCCAGATACGGCTACCAAGCTCACTAGTCCCACTCATTTGAGACCTAGTGACTCACTCACTAATTCCTCACCATGGGAATTAGCTACCACCCCAAGGGCTATGATATGCACGCTAATCACCTAGCATGCAAACATCAACAACAATCCACAATACTAACTCACTAATTCCTCACCATGGGAATTAGCTACCACCATAAAGGCCACAATATGCAAGCTAAATCACTTAGTCATGCAACATCAACAATCATCCACAATGGACATATGCTCACACTCTAAGCCATAAACAGTCCGTTCATAATTTCATACATGATAGATACATTCACAACATTATGCATATCATCATACATCATCAACATATTCACCACATAATCATATCATGTCATACCACATAGTCAATCACAGCATTAGCACACTCTACTAATACCTATACTACTCAAAACAACGGGAAATGATCCCTACTCTATCATACATCAGCTAAATTACATTACTCAGCTGAACAACCAAAAACTGCACAACAACAGCACAGAAAAATCACAATCCTGCCCATACGCGTATTGCCTAGTCCCATACGCGTATGGCCCAATTCTCAGCCAATCCCATACGCGTACCACCTATCTCATACGCGTATGCTACGCGTACTACTTCCCCATACGCGTACCAACAGAGGCCAAACCACGTTCAAAACATCATCTTCCTCATCCATACGCGTATTGCCTAGTGCCATACGCGTACCAGACCATCTCATACGCGTATTGCCTAGTGCCATACGCGTATGACCAGAAACCAGATTTCCAAATCTGCTATGGTTTTCTCTACCACGAGATTCCTCAGATCCAACCTCCCACAGTCCAATTTTTACACAACATTCATTCATATTGTTTAACACCGATCATACACATTCAATCTCACAATTTCTAACCTTATTACCTCTAATTCCTACGAATTTCCTCAATCATACTCATATCTCATTCATCCAAAATTTCACAATTATTCATCATCTAATTAGAGTCAAATCAATGGTTTCTCACTACCCATTACATGTTATCCCATAATACCTATCAAACGACGATAAACCCCCCTTACCTGAGTTAATCCGGCAACCCTTCAGCTTCAAGCTCTTCCTCTCTTCAACCCTTGTTCTCTGGCTCTTTTTCCACTTTTCTGTCTCTTTTCCTTTTCACGTGAAAATAACCCTTTTACCAAATGGGACCTTTTCTAATTCCAACTTTTATTCCAATAATAATAATAATAAAATAATCCAATAATAATAATTCCAATAAAAATATTCCAATTATTTAATTAAATTAATAAATATATTATTAACTTAAATTAAATAATTATCTTATTTTATCGGGGTGTTACAGGACGGGGATAAAGTTATATTAGCCATAGGTTAATGTCTATTTTTGTGGAGAGATGGCAACAAAGACATTGTCATTTTATCTTCTAATTAGTGAGATGTCCATCACACTTAATGATATATCATGCCTCATACATCTTTCGATTATCGTAAAATTATTAAAATACTATATAACTAATAGATCTGAGGCATTGGACAATGATGGTGACTTATTTGGGAGTTGAATTGGGAAAAGCCCAACAAGAGATAGATGACGCCAAATGATGTCATGCTAGGTTTTCATTCTTTGTGGATCTGTATAAACACTGCATGTTTGTGGTTATGGATGTTGATGATAATGATGCACGAGTTGCATACTACAAAGTTTGTGCATTGATGTCTGATGACTTCTCGGCAAGTATACCGATAATGTTGAAGTAATAAAAAGATTGAATCTACATGGACTGTCTCTAAGCAAGACAAAATGTGTGCAATGTATAAAAGCTAGTAAAAAGGGGGTCGAGTTTTAATGTGAAAAATAAATAAACGAGTAAACAATGTCACGAAACCGGACAGGTTGTGTTCTATAATCCCATTTTCCTCTATTATTGATGTTTGATGCTCTATATGAATGATCTAATTACTATAACCCCACGATGAATTAACAAAACTGTTATAGTTGATCCCTCACGAAATAATTCACTAATCATTACTCATAGCTTTCAATCCATAGTCTTCCAGAGTAATTATGGTTAAGCGATGTATATAACGTTAATTCTCTATGCCACAACTCGGGGTCTCTTATCCCTACTCAACCAACGTAAGTACAACAGTTGCCCTAGGCCTAAGACATAGACTAATGGTCAGTATTCTCTATGTGTCCAAAATCATATTAAAAGAGTATCTCACATAAAAAGAATTACGAATAAGAAGCAATTAAATAAGATTATAGATCAATAAACGCATACAATGATCAAATCAACATAAAATCTAACAATATAAAAATAGGTTCATCATAACATAATCTAACCTAAATGAGCTTAGCTACTCATAGTGCAATTAACAATACCACAATTGATAGATGAAAATAACATAAGAAGTCCATTGAAGTGATGACCTCCAATGGCTTCAAATGTTCTAAAAATCTCCACGTGTGCCCTCAAAATCGTGCTTCAATCTCCAAATTCCACAACCCCTGTGAAAGTGAAGAAAATCCTCTTTTAAAGGTGTCAGAATGGACCAGAACGTGTCAGAAAAAGCTCAGAAAAGTGACAATCATGTGCATGATACCCTGCATTACGCGTGTTATGCAACTTTAAATGTCATATCGCGTGTGCGATTGTGGACGTAATTATTTTCGAAACTGCACTATTTTTTGCTCTTTTTTCACTCAATTTTTCACTAAGTTCACAATTTGCACACTTAGTTATCTTTCTCTCATTCTTTAGCCATTCCTCTTCATATTTGCTTGACTTTCACTTATTTTGCTTTGATTCTTTGACTAAATGTATACAATTACAGACTGTCATCACAACCATAAACTTGAATCATTATTTGTCCTCAAGTAACTCGCCTACAACTGCATATTTCAACAGACAACAAGTCACACAACAATAATCGAACATCACCAAACTAAATATTTATTTTACCTCACCATTGTTTTAGATCCCAACTTCTATCCGACGAATTCGAAAAAACATCCTCAACATTTACGAGTACTCAACCTATCTCTCAGCTCACTATAACTCACTCAATGGATATGGTGATCTCTTAATCAACATGCATAATTAATTAAGCTTAGCTTGATCATGTTCTAATAGAGTTCATCATAGAAATCACAACGCACACATTATATGACTTTTCAAGTTGTAACTTGAGTTATGTTAGGGTATGATATTTTAAGGAAAGTAGGTTTAAACCTTTGGAGTTAGGTTCTTAGTTCTTCTTCTATTATCTTACCTCTTTGTTCTTTTTTTATAATACTAGAGAGTTTTGATCTTTCTTATAATATCATTCTTTTCTTTTCTCATTCATTTTTTTGAATAAGTGTCTTTTTTTCACTTCTTTTCACAATAATTTTTAAATTTTGGATCATATTTTCTAGTACCCCAACCCCAAACTTAAAACTTTTCTCATTTTCAAAAGCAACACCAAACTTAATATTTTTCATATACTTTATGAACTATACTTCTACCTAATTCCAAAGAGGGGGTGGAAAGAAAAGATCTTTCAAGTAATATGGCTAAGAATTTATGCCATGTCACCGAAAGAAAGACTCAGGCTTAAAGTGGCTAGCAATGGATATAACTATTACTATAAGGTGGTTTACAAAGGCTCAAAGTTATCAACAAAAAATTGCCTCAGTGTCTGTTGGTCAAACCAGATAAGAGAATAATGCATCGATACACTCATAAAGAAAGAAAAGTGAATAATGGAAATTATTTGGCTCAAACCTTACTATATGATGTATTTGTAGGTTGAGTACAAGTCCATTGATTCTTTTATCACCTTTCTCCTTCAAGTTGCTAGTTGTTATCGTGATGATCGAGTTTCTTTTGGATCATTTGTCCAATGTTAAAGTGCTGAACTTACAAATCTGAAGGAAAAAACAAATAGTTACAAACATGTTTATTAAAGACAATATAGATATTCATGGAAGGGTTATGCTTGAGTAGCTAATTTCTCTTGTGGATGGTCTTGAATAAAAATAAAGTCAATTCTGCAAAACAAAACTGATAAAAAAATGATGGATTACCTCCTATCCAACGCTTCTTTTAGGTCATAAGCTTGACCTTTCGATTTTTGTGTTAGAGCGACATATATGACAAGAAAAATACACCATCCTTCTTCTTTCTTTTGTTTGGTAGAAATTCCATCACTTTCAAGAATTGAAGTTTTTTTTCATATTCTCTTTAGCTTGATAGCATCGAACAAGGCATAAATCTCATCCAATACATCATACATTTCTCCTCTTTTATCAGCCTTATTGCTAGATGTATGACTACTCTTTTGTTGAAGATCTTGTAGTTGAACATTTAGTCTAAACAAGTTATTGCATTTGGAGCTTCATCCAAAATTATATAATATTAATATTGCATTCTTTTTCTTTTGTATGGTTTTCACCCCCGCTTGTTCTATTCTTACTTTTATTTCTTTATCAGATGGTGTGCATTTTTCTTCTTCTTTCTCCTTTTCAATTCCTCCTCCATCGACGACCTCACATTCCTTTTTGAATTCTCTTTCAATTTCCTTATCTCTGATACTATCTAAATTTTCCTCATTGAACTCCCCACAAGAGCTCAGTTTTAATGCTAACTGGCTAACTACTAGACCAAACTACGTAGCTAAGTTCTTGAAGGATGATTCCATGTTACTTCGCACAATCTCTTGAAGCCTGTTGGTTTCTCGAAATTGAGTTGAGTCATCTTTATAAACTGAGTCAAAGTTTCTTCAAGTTGAGATGATGAATCCTCCTTGTAACGCCCAAAAAAAAAATAATTATTTGTTATTTTTAATATTTACGTAATTATTGTGGTTAGTCGGAAATTAGTCGAAAGTCGTAGAAATTATTATAAGAAATAATAATATAATTGTGGTGTTATTTGAGTAAGTGGGCTTATCATTGTGTGCTATTTAGTAAAATGAGAGGTGTTATATTAGGCCATTAGAGATTAGGATATTTAGTTAATTTAATAAAGAGAAAATAAAAGAAGGGATAAAAAAAAAGAAACGGTAGTGGAGAGAAGTTAGCAGAAGAGGAATTTGAGAACTGTTGTACGAACGAGAGGGAAGGAGAAAAAAACTTCCGGAATCCGATTCTTAGAGCAACCTTCGATCCAAAATAATAAGGTAAGGGGGTTTATCGTCGTTTAATGGGTATTATGGGTTAACATGTAATGGGTAGTGATAAACCGTCGAATTGACCCTAATTGGGATGATGAGTGCTGAAAAATTGTGATGAATAAACTATGTAAAAACTGTAATTGAATCTGTAATTGGATGGGTAGTGATTTCCGAACGTATAGCTTTTTACGGAATCGGAATCGGAGGTCCGAAAGTCCTCCAACGGCGGAAAATGCGGAGAATTCTGCATTCTGCTTTGTGTTAGCGCAGGAACAGCTTTCTGTCTTGCGTTAACCGGTTAACCCAGGGTGTTAACCGGTTAACACTGTTGTGAATTATGAAAATTGCTGTTCTGTTTGCGTTAACCGGTTAACACTGTTGAGTTTTGCCAGAAAGCGTGTTCTGTGTTGCGTTAACCGGTTAACCCAGGGCGTTAACCGGTTAACACTGTTGGAAAAGTGAAAAAAAATTGAATTGCTCAGAATTTAATGAAGTTCGTCGGGGTGAGTCGGGTAATATTATAGTTAATTTTGATGAGTAATTTTGTTGGGTTTATGTTATGAAATGTCGATACAAGTATGACTGAGTTGTTAAGTTATTCCGTGTACGGAAAGTTGTTAAAGATACTGAGTTGTAAGCTTGGTGAGCCAAAGTTGATTATAAGTTGATTATGTTGAAAACATTGTTGTGTTGCTATTATTATTATGTTGTCGGAATTTTAAAGTCGTGTATGTCATGTAAATTCATATGCATTAAGTCGGAGCTTTGCTCACACCACGTTGGCCTGGATTGGCAAAAGTTGAAAGTTGAAGGCTTAAGCCTTGATGCCTCGTTAAATCGGCAAATTTTAAGTTGGGAGTTTTACTCCGAATGGTACCACATGCATGACGAGTCGAGTCTCATTAGAGTTGCATTTTTGTTGTTTCATTGTATGGGTATTTAATTTAATTGAGAAGTGGTGTTTGTGTACGATTCTTAATTACTGTATTGTTTTTCATATACTGGTTATAATTATTGTAACTCACCCCTTATGTTGAATGTTGTCCTTATGTGACAACGTGCAGGTAATCCTGAGAAGTAGCCGGTTACCGTTAGTCGGGTCAGTGGTCAGTCGCTCTGATACGTAGCACTCGGGGGGATTGTCGCGTGTCTGCTTTGTGGATCTTTTAATTGTTACTAAAATTTAAATTGTTTGAAGGATTATAGTTGTTTACTCTTTAAGTTAAGTCGTATTTATGTTGCTTAAAGATGATAAGAATTTTTTTATGAATCCGCTGCGTAAGATTTTATGAAGTTGAATTATTGGAGTGAATGACATTATTTTGTCGAATTAAGAAAAGTGTTACATATTGTTATGATTCCTTAAAGTGGGAATTGTTTAAAGTTGAACATGTAATATTCCATTTATAGAAAATTTTACGACTCTGATTTTGTTGTTATAACTCGTGGGTAGAAAATGGGGTGTTACACTCCTCCTACGAATGACCAGTGTTGATGTAAGGTTTTGACTCTGAATAATTTCTAGCATTTTCCCAAATGAGCGTTTTTGCTACAAACTCCTTTGAAAAAGCTTCAAACCTTACAAAGGTAACATATATGTCATCTTGCATGATTGTGTTGACATTGTATACAAAACAAAAAGAAGAATACTTTAGTAGTATTGCATTGGATAAAAAAAATTAAACTAAAAAGAAAAAGAAATAGAAAAGAAAAATTAAGAAGAAACAAAAATAAAATATTTACAATTGAAAACAAAAATAAAAATAAAAATAAGTGTTGCACAAGCGCCGACTTGTTGAGATATCAACAGTCCCCTGCAACGACGCCAAAAACTTGATGACATCTTGACAAGTGTATCGATAATGTCGAAGTAATAAAAAGATCGAATACTTGCCTCAAACGCTCGCCTTCAAGGAGAACAAGGGATGTCTACGGTGGTCTGTGAGACTCATGTCTCTCACTAATGATGATATCTCTTAGTATAATCGTGTTTATGATGGCATTCAGATTATTGATTCTTGTGGTGAATTCTCCAATGTCTTTCTTCTTGGTACATGTGGTGGAATTAACTACAACCCTGCTTTGGCTCGCCGTCGGCTTGGGTTCCCCTTAAAGGATAAACCTAACAACATTTTATTGGAAGGATTGTTCTTTCAAGAGGGTAAAGATCCTCAAAACTTGAAGGATATGATGGTCCGCGCCTGGCACAAAGTTCATAAGAAAGGGAGGAATGAGCTTGGTCCGAAGAATTACATTGCTTTGGAACCTTACACCGCTTGGGTGAGGAAGAGAGCTCTTGAGTACCACATGTCGTACGAGTATCCAAGACCTACCCCTATGGTTATGGTTGGGCCTTCAACCCTTCCTAACCAAGGAGTAGAGGAGTTGAGAGATGAAGACCGGTCGCGTGCATGGGTTCGTGAGCGTGAGAAACTTCTTCAGCAGCTCAAAGATAAGGATGCAGTGATAAAGTTTCTAGAGCATCAGGTTATTGATGAGCCTGATGATGTGGTTACTTCTCTTCTTCCTCACTCATCTAGGTTTTGGAAGAGGAAGTATGATCAGCTCGCCAAGGAGAAAACCGATATGGAAGCAGCTTATGAGAGAGAGGTGAAGAAGCTTCGTGCAACCTATCTTCCAATCTCGAAGGCTTTGGACGATTGTTTCTAGGGCTCCATAGGATGTTTATTCTCCTTTTCTCTTGTATTGTATTTGGTTATCAAAACTATATTACTTCTTTGGTGTAAAAAGTTTACAAATATTATTACTATGAGTATTCCATATATGTCTTAAAAGTTTAATATTTTCAAATATTTGCAAATAGATCTATATAAAGTTCCTCTAATAAAAACAAACCATATGCACAAACATTGCATCATCATACGCATATAAAGTTCCCCAGCAGAGTCGCCACTTTTCTGTAGCGGGGTTCTCGTTATCTTTAGATTTATTGACTAAACCAAAAGTAAACATATAATTCGAGTCGCCACCACACTTTTATTTGTCCAAAGGAAAGGCTAAAAAGCGAACAAAAGCCAAGTAAGAAGTTTTATCAAATAAAAAATTAATAAAAAATTCAGAGATCTGGGTAAGGGGTTGGTTATGAAATGGGAAGGTTTTACGCACCCAAAACATCCTTAGTACTCTAATAGAACCCTTTTTGCAAATATGTGTTGTAGGTTGGTATTTGTGAAAATATTTGTGCAAGAGATTGGAGGGATGAGAAGAGAATAGATTATATTTACAAGTTTTGTTGTTTGAATGGATGAACCCATTGCCTACGTACCATCACAAAGATAGGATCAAAACCTCGTAGTTCGGGTATAGAACTCATCTCACAAGAAACCACCAAGCATACAAGCAATTAATATATCAAGAAATTCATACATTACAAACAATACAGTCATCCCAAATTTGCACAAAAATATGTCGCCAACAAATATAAACATACAACACACATAAGCAAAAAATAGGCTAAACCTACTAGAGAGCGTTTGTTTCCCCAGCAGAGTCGCCACTTTTCTGTAGCGGGGTTTTTGTTACCTTTAGATTTATTGACTAAACCAAAAGTAAACATACAATTTGAGTCGCCACCGCACTTTTATTTGTCCAAAGGAAAGGCTAAATAGCGAACAAAAGCCAAGTAAGAAGTTTTATCAAATAAAAAACTAATAAAAATGTCAGAGATCTGGGTAATGGGGTTGGTTATGAAATGGGAAGGTTTTACGCACCCAAAACATCCTTTGTACTCTAAGGGAACCCTTTTTGCAAATATGTGTTGTAGGTTGGTATTTGTGAAAAGATTTGTGCAAGAGATTGGAGGGATGAGAAGAGAATAGATTATATTTATAAGTTTTGTTGTTTGAATGGATAAACCCATTGTCTACGTACCATCACAAAGGTAGGATCAAAACCTAGTAGTTCGGGGTAAAAATCTTAAAAATTGGTGAATTGATTTGCTCACAAGCCTTAATGTCTTTTGTTATCAAAGGGAGAAAACTTAACCTAAACCAACAATCCACCATGTGAGGAGAGCTTCAACATACTAGTGAGGGGTTAACCCTATAATAAGTATGGAGACTTATAATCCGATCACTATAGATAAGGTGAGATTCACATCAACCAATATGATAACTCAAACTTATGGCTAATGTTTATGAAAAGGTTTTAATAAGGTGACCATTGGAACCATAGAAACAACTTGAAGTGAGTTATATTTACAAGTTAAATTTATTTACAAAATGAAGTCAAAGTTGGATTAAGATTTATTCACAATGAGTATTGATGAAAATGGTTTTGAAAAGTCAAAGGCATAAGGCCTAGGTTTCTAATTTGAAACAAAGTCAAAGTTTTGAAAATGATTTTTGGCTTGGGTTAGAGTGAGGAGAAGAAGAGAAGGGCTAGTCCTAAAGCAATGCAAAGATAAGAGGGAGAAGATAAAACCCTTGGAGTTCCTTTTCTTGAAATCATAGAGATGATTCAAGATGCTCCTTTCCTTTGGACTTAGCACACAATCAAGCAATCAAACAATTTAGATTCAAGCTCCTAGGATCTCCATTTGGCTTGTCTCTCTTAACTTGGCTATTCATGACAATGATCCTCTTTACCATCTCAAGATGGAATCCCTATCACACAAGAGCAAACATAAAAAAGTTCACAACAAAATAAGAGGAATGGACAAAGAATAAGTTTTGGAAAGGAAGTCCTTTAAGATCAACTGGGAAATTTAGCATTCTAATGGCATGCGGCCTAGTTGCTCTTCAATAAGTTTAGCATTCTAAAGGCATGAGGCCTAGTTGCTCTTGAACTCCTTTAAGCATAGGTATGTCCTAATTCTAAGTCCTTTCTCCTTTTTGCATTAGGTTCACACAAAACAAAGACAAAATAATCACAAGACAACAATATATTTATATACAATAATGAGCTCAAATGAGCAAAAGAAAAATGACATAAACATAAAAATATGTGCTCAAGTGAGCAAAATGAAAAGCAATATGAATAAATGAGCAAGAAATAAATTGCATTAAAGTAAAGGGCAAGAAATTAAATGCTCAAATTAAAGTTAGTAATTAGTGAAGTTATGTTAGTTTGTCATAAGATAATGTAGCGCTATGTTAAGCAATCGCAAGTGGACTAATGTAGTAGTCACACCTATCTGAGGCCGGTCAATAAAACTATAGGCAAATAAACACAAGTTAGAGATCATGACTAGTAAGCCAAGATCCACAAACTTGCCATGCCAAAATAAAAGGGGAAGGGCCTTGTAAGAACTTTAGGTTTTTTGCTTGACCAAGAAGCAACCTATCTTGGACACAAAGCAACTCACTTGATCTTGGATCAAGTTGAGTTTGGTTTAGATCAAAGAAGGTTAAACCTCTCATTTGTCAAGACCAACCATAAGACATTAACTCATTGGCTAAATGATGAAAAGAAAGGGATGAAGATGGAATGGATGGAAAGAGAATTCAAGTATCAAACTCAATTGATCAAATGTGAACCAAGTCATCATCAATCAATGTCAAACAGAAAAGAAATGAAGATTACAAGTCAACAAGTCAACCATAATTTTTTGGTAATTTTTGAATTAAAAATAAATGCAAAAATAAAATAAACTAAATATGGTCAAACCTCAAATTTAATTCAAATCAACTTCAACAAGTCCAATTAAATTCTCATAGGTCTAACATGGTCAAACAAACTTTGACAAATTTTCTCAACAATTTTAGAAATCAGAAACTATTTAAAAACAATTAAAAACAATGAAAAATAACACAATATGAATTAAAATCTCAAATAAATCTCAAATCAAATAAGAAATTGATGAGACTGTTTTTCATTGACTTATCATGATCCATAGGTGTTAGGAAAATATTTTTGGATTTTTTAAACATCAAAAGGTATTTTAAAATGAATTAAAACTATTAAAAACCAAATAATTCACAAAAAATATTAAATGAAGTCACAAAAATAATCAAAATATGAAACTAGATTTTCAAGAATTTTTTTGACATTGGTCTCATATTTTTGTGACTTCAAATAAAATATTTATGAATTTTTGAAAATAAAAGGAATTAACAAAAATTAAAAGAAAATAGGAATAATAGGAAAATGCACAACCATCAGATCAATTCATTAATTGACGTGGCAAGGGATCAAAGGCTCAAAGGCGTGGATGCATGGTGAACTCAAGTCAAGCGCGTATCACATGGCATTAAAACAAGTAATCACATTGGATGGTCAAGATTATAACATTTAGACACGATCCAAGGGCTGTACAGCAAACACGTGGGGATGGTGGTGGAAACCACCATCTTCTCCGGCGATCCAACAAGTTCCGGCCACCACGCGCAGGGAAAAAGTTTGTAATGAAAATGAAATGTAAGGACATCAAAATGAAGCTCAGGTGATGTACATCACCACTGTAACCATGGATCATCCTCACTCTTCCTATTTAGAGAGAAATGTGAGATGGAAGATCATGGTATGTCAATTGGAATGACACAATTTGAACAATTAAGACCACCACTAGCCCACCTCAAGTGAGAGGACTTCAGAAAACCACACAAACCAAAGAAAATCACATTGAATTGCAAGATCTAGATCCAAAAAGTTTGAGGTTCTACCTCTGAAATGAAGCTTCAAATGCCACGAATTCTTCAAGATCTTGATCTGCTTTTGCTCTGGAAGTGTGATGGAGATGATAGGTTAAGGAATTGAGCTTTGAAAATCAACTAATGATGTTGAATTTCAAGCTTGAAAAAGAGAAAGAAAACTGCAAATTCTTTTGGTGAGGGTTGGGATTTCAATTCTGCAGCACTTCAGGTCTCCACTTGGTTGTCTAATGAATGAGAATGCAACTCTATTTATAGCTGAAGAGGGTTGTAAGGCATGGTTCCCTCGTGTGCATGGGATTTGAAACTTCCTTGCATGGGCCTGTACAGGCGCATGTAAGGCCTAATGATGGGTGATAAACCATGCTGAGATCAACTGGAATTGAATTGGATGTGTAATTGAAGTGGCATTAGCTTGCACGTGAAGTTTCAACATGAAATGCAAAAAATGAACATAAAGAGAAAGCCCTTCGAAACTCACACATGGAAAGTCCAAAAAATTAATGTGAGCAATGGTTAGAAATCTCTTGAAATAAGGAAAAAAAGTCATGTTGGACAAAAATTCATTTGGCATTTGGAAATTAGTGAAAACTGGCTGTGAAAGTTTGGGCACAAAACATGTCTAAGTCACCCTTTGAAAATTTTCACCAAAAGTAAGCCTCTTCAATCCCCTCTATTTCCATGATGCAAGCTTCAAATGAAAAACCTCCAACATAAAAGTTATATATCTTTTCAAGATGATCAATTTAGACTCAAATTTTGTATTATTTGGAGTTTTCATGAGAAAGTTATGAGCACTTGAAGTTGGGAACTTTTTTCAAATTCAATGACTTAGGTCCAAAGTGACCTATAATGTTTTGTATTATCACATGTATTTATTTTAGGATTATGAAATATTGTCCAACATAACATTTGAAGTAGACATCTTAAGCTTTCCAATTCATTTGGTCTCACCTCAAAACCATAAAAGTTAAGGAAGTTAGGCCCTTGGGAAGTTGACCTAAAATTAGGGTTTCAGTCAAAATGACCTATAATGTTTTGAAATGAATGATGACTTTCCAAGTTTCAAATGGATTTTTGATGAACATAAAAGTTGTTCATATGGTTATTAAGAACATACTTTATCTTTGTGTCATCTTCATTTGACAAACACATCAAAAGTTGTATCTCAATAGACCTCAGCTTAGTTAGATGACTTGACTGGTCAACTTTTCAAGGTCAAACTTCCAACTTGATGAATGAATGATTGAGGATCCTCAAATAGGATTATATATGCATAAAATGATGAACTAAATAACTTACCTTGATTAAATTTGATCATAGGTTGAGGTTGCTTCATGAGCAAGGCACAATCAAAGCACAGTTGAATTAGGGTTTCCTTGGGAAACAATCCTCAAGCCCTTTGGGTTATCTTGATCAAATTGGAAAATTGAGATACTTGGGATACATATATGATGATTAGGAGATTTGTGGACCATTGTCATGCTTTTTCTCATCTTCATCTAGCCATTTCATTGAGCTTATGAGCCTTCTAGGAGCATGGGAGCACATGATCACTTGAGCTTCAAAACAAAAAGAGTTAGTGACATATTTTTGTGCTTTTGGTTAGTAATCAAAATAATAAAATCAATAATATACAATACAAGCATGCTTGGTGGCCTCAAACCACTCACACAAATCCCACCCTAGGGTTAAGGAGCCAAACATGCTATGATCCTTGAGGCAATGCACTTGTGCAATGATATGATGCCATGGGGGATCTTAGGGTCAAAATTAGGGTCTTACACGAATCCACAGGGACTGCCTCCAAGCAAGACAAAATGCGTGTAATGTATAAAAACTAGTAAAGGGAGGTAGGGGTCGAGTTTTAGTGCGAAAAGTAAATAAACGAATAAATAATGTCACGAAAGCGGACAGGTTGTGTTCTAGAATCCCATATTCCTTATCTAATCACTATAACCCAACGGAGAATTAACAAAATCGTTATAGTCGATCCCTCACGAAATAACTCATTAACCACTACTCAGAGTTTTCTATCCCTAGTCAGCCAACTTAAGCAAGGTTAGACGATGTATATAATGCTAATTATCCATGCCACTACTCTGGGTCTTCTATCCTTATTCAACTAGCGTAAGTACAACAATTGCCATAAGTCAAACACATAAACTAATGGTCAATATTTCCTATGTGTCCAAAATAAGATTAAAAGAGTATCTCACATAAAAAGCATTACAAACAAGAAGCAATTAAATAAGATTCTAGATAAATAGGTTCATACAAAGGTCAAATCAACATAGAATCAAACAATATAGAAATAGGTTCATCATAACCTAATCTAACCTAGAGGAGCCTATCTACTCATAGTGCAATTAACAATATCATAATTGATAGATGAAAATAACATGAGAAATCCCTTGAAGTGATGGCCTCCAATGGCTTCAAATGCGCTAAAAATATCCACGTGTGCCCTCAAAATCGTGCTTAAATCTCCAAATTTCGCAACCCCTGTGAAAGTGCAAAAAATCCTTTTTTAAAGGCGTCAAAATGAACCAGAACACGTCAGAAAAAACATTAAAAGGTGACCATCGCGCGTGAAACCCTGCGTCGCACGATGCGACTTTAAATGCCCTATCACGTGCACGATGGTGGATGTAATTATTTCCGAAGTTGTGTCATTTTTTGCTCATTTTTCACTCAAATTTTTACTAAGTCCACTTTAGCTATTTTCCCCTTATTCTTTGATCATTCTTCTTCGTATTTGCTCGACTTTCACTTATTTTTCTATGATTCTTTGACTAAATATATGCAATGACAGACTGTGATCAAGGTCATACTTTTTGGTTTTGGTTAGCACATTCATATTTATGGACAAAAGTGTGACCTATATCGATGTTATCTACCTTAGACATTTCATTGACTTTGAGAGGATTCACGAGTATAATTGGGGGAGTTCCTTGTGTTGGTGTACCTCTATTTCAAGTTAGTTGTAGTTTATGGAATACTCGATAGTTGACAGAAAACAATTGTCTATTTACGATAACATTTTTGCACCCTGACTAATATTAATTTCATAATATTTTTGCTACATTGTTAATAATATTTTATCTGAACCATTTTCAGGCATGAAACCACTAATATTTTTCAGTCTCGTCGGTTGGGCATATGTGTAAAACTACTTTAAGGCTTTACCACATGTGTGCTCGATCATCCCGCTCAAGGGGAATTTGGCGACCGATGCCAGCTCATCAGAGTGTCACATTCGTATATGGTGCAGGCTGCTCCAAGAGATCCACTAAGGTCAACTCATCAGGAGATACTAAAGGAGAAGCAAACACATTTAGATCATGCTCGTGATGTATTGCCTATATGGCGTTGCATTGTGGAGATTGCGCAGGAAGACATTGGCAGATGTGTCTTTTTCAATGGTTTTGAGGTGAGGTAGGTCCTAGATGCCATTATGAAGGAGGCACGAGAGATACTAATGTACCAGAGACAACGTTAGAGGACCGGGGTGGGTGGGTTAGAGGAGATCGATGAGTCAGATATGCTCTAGTTCGACATACATATTAGTTGATAATATCTGTATTTTGGATTTATTATCGATTGTATTTTATTTTGATTTATTTCTACTATACTGTGTATCGGATGATGACTTATTTTGACCATCTGGATTTATATATGTCATATTTTGCATATCGATTGAATGATTTAATGCTAATAACAAAGGCCTTAACATCATCATTTTCATTTGAGTAACCATAAAACTAACTTAACTTACACTATTTTGACTGTTTACGGAGATGCATCTCCGTAAATCCTAAACGAAGATGCATCTCTAAAACAATAAACGTGTAAAATAGATCATTCAGATAGAAATGTATGATGTGTGTTTTAAAATATTACGGAGATACATCTCTAAATCAGTTAGTATTTTAACTCAACAAAACGTATATTCAGAGATGCCTCTCCGAAATCTAAAAAAGATTTTAAAATTTTTAGATGTTACACCGCATTGAGTAGGGGTGGACGGCGGTCGGTTATGGGTGGGTTCGGGCCCGAAATAGCTAACCCGGGCTAATCCACGGTTGAAAAAGTTAAATCCAGTTTCACCCAAAACTAAGTTCGGTTTTATCGGTTGATGGATTATCGGTTTATACAGTTCATTCGGTTGGGTTGAATCGGTTTGGACCAATAAATTCTAACCTGAATTCTATCATTCCTATAACACTAATCACATGAATACTCATTAAACTTCATTCTACATAATTAAAAGAATTAATAAACCATAAACTATTTTCATTATATTACATTTTCATAATCATCTAAGTGATAAAGTATTAGCATTATATTACAATTACATTATCATTCAAGTAATAACCTAATATACAAGTTCATTATAAGCCAAAATATTCTCAACATATTTAAGAAAAGTTAGTAGTCCAAATCATCCATATCTGCCCTTGAGGAGGTTTGTTTTTATCACTCATATTTTCTACAATAGATGCCTCGGTTGTCGTCAGTAACAACGATACACTGCAATAGAGCAAAAACTAGTTTAACATATAGTAATGTGTGAAATATAAGCAGAGAAAAAATTGCATTGTAAGATATATGATTTTACCTGACAGCATCTACCAAAGTTGTTATAACAACTTTAACAGGATCTATAATCCCAGCCTTCACCATATCAACATAAGTTCCTGTTTTAGCAGAATAAGCACCATAGTTAAACAACCTTCTTTTTACTACAGAATCATTTTTAATGTTAAGGTATCATAAACAATACAACATCACAACCTTCACTGTTACTAACCTTTAGCAGCATCGAAACCCAAATTAAGATTATCTTATTCCAACAATTTGCTGTAAATTAAAGAACCATCAAAACCAGCATTTGCAGCTATTGTAAACAGCAACACCGTCGGTTTTTAAGAATGAATGACAAACTTTGAAAACAGCAACACCGCCGGAGAGTTTTGATAGCCGTTCTTGTGCCTTTTCTTTATCAAATGTTGCAGAACTTCTCTCCGTTGCTTCCCTTAGCTGCACAAAGTTATAACTTAAGAACCGGTAATATTTTTATTTAAATCGAAGTTCTGTGATAAATTCATACATAGAAATAAAATCATTAGGCTTAATGGCAATTTTTTCAAGATCAAAAGAAAGTAAGAGTAAAAATTTAGTATTTTAAAAAACCAAAAAAAGAGGGGGAAAATATACCTGCACACATCTATCTTCAATAAACTTCTTATCCCCACCACCATGTAGAACAATAGTATCATCAATGGTGACAGTAATCTGTTGCACATTGAATTAGATGTTTCTGTAGCATTGTAACATAATAGAAGAAACAAATAACAGTTATAATGGTTCAAGCCACATACCTTTTTTGCAGTGTCGAGCATTTCAGGTCGGACTTTGTTGAGAGCTATGCCGCGCTTTTCTGTGATAACCTGTTTTCAAATTCATTGTGATCATTTTCAGCATAATATGAAGTAATCCCGAATGCTAGACCTCGGGATGGTCGTCATTGAATAATTTAACAGAAAAACAGTACAACTATAGAAGGAGGCCAAGCCCAAACACAACAACTGATTAATAAAATGTAGATAGAGAATCACCTCTCCTCCGGTAAGAATCGTAAGATCATCTAGAGTTGCTCTTCTATTATCCCCGAAACCAGGAGCTTTTATAGCACAAACCTAAAATACAAGAATTTGAAATAAGGGGGACTACAAATATATACAAAATCAAGTTTCAAGTAGCTCGAAAATACATTGGGAAAGTCTGGCATTACTTCTGACTTGCAAAATCTGACAAAATAAAAATAAAAAACAACAAAACTAGAAAGCAAAATCCAAGTTGCATGTAACAGCAACAAAGAACACAAACTATATATACATAAAATGTTGAACAACAATAAAGAAATCCAAGTTACTTGTACAATAATCTGAAATCAGGGTGAAAACAAAACCAGTAATCAAGTTTGTTGAACCACGATGTAGCAGGAAATATAACCAAGATGAACTCATTAATCACCTTAAGCCCAGCACGATGCTTGTTGAGTATGAGCATAGCTAATGCATCACTATCAACATCTTCCGCAACAACTAGGAGTGGTCTTTTATTCTGATTAAAAAAATAAAATAGAAAAGTAAATCATGAGAATATTCAAATTGTAAATGAAAATAAGCACAATGAATCAAGATTAGCTTATCTACCGTTACTGACAGCTCCAATACTTTCAACAGTGAATTCATGTCGGAAATTTTCTTGTCATGGATGAGGATAAACGGATTCTCCAACTCCTAACAAAATGGAAATCACCTTTGTTAACATCACAAATAAAAATTAACTCCCCCACAAAAATAAACAAGTTGGATGAAGCCTTGCATTTATATGTGA
This sequence comes from Lathyrus oleraceus, assembly GCF_024323335.1. Taxonomy (NCBI): domain Eukaryota; kingdom Viridiplantae; phylum Streptophyta; class Magnoliopsida; order Fabales; family Fabaceae; genus Lathyrus; species Lathyrus oleraceus. Next base: position 645,853,056 of record NC_066583.1, read on the forward strand.
TGCATGTCATATACAATTGAATAAACTAAGCTAATACAATAACTGATTGATCATACGACTTATGATGAAGCCACAATCAAATTCTTATCCAAGTAAATCAATCATACAATAACTAACATACTAGTGCATTTTTGAGAATTTTTGTAATATATGTTAGTATCAAAAGAATAAGTCCGTGCTTACACATTTCTGGGTCTTCTGGTCTGTAATAAAATAAGGAGATATGTAGCCTCTAGTTAACTTCATTCCTTCCACCACTTCCAACTCATTTTCCAAAGTGTTGCCATCCTGAAAACTTTAAAATCTTAGACAACTCATTTTCAGGTCGGACTTTGTTGAGAGCTATGCCGCGCTCTTCTGTGATAACCTGTTTTCAAATTCATTGTGATCATTTTCAGCATAATATGCAGTAATCCACAATTCCATAAACAGTACAAACCTTCCATGCTTTTGCAGCAAAGATCGACGAACCGACTGCGTAGGATGAGCAGTTAAAACCAGATCCATCGTCTGATTCTTCAAAGCATCAAAAACCTCTTCAGGACTATTGGTTGATATATTAATCAGTAGCATCAAAAAATAACTGTTGAGGATATTAGCTGATAGATAAGCTGATTATCCATAATAATCAGTAGCCCAAAATAAGGTCATTTTCACAAATGACTCCAAAAAACAAACTGAAACGAAACACAAAAATATATTAATACATGTAAAAAACATCGATATAAGTAAATCAAATGAAAAAAATACAAAAACCACAACCATCATCAAAATAATCAGTAGCCCAAAATAAGGTCATTTTCACAAATGACTCTAAAAAACAAACTGAAACGAAACACAGAAATATATTAATACATGTAAAAAAACATAGATATAAGTAAATCAAATGAAAAAAATACAAAAACCACAACCATCATCAAGTATGTGATTGAGATGAACCAGCAACTGGTTCATTTCCGTTTCCAACAGCATCAGATCCATCACCAGATGTTGATCCACTAGTAGAGGGACCACCAAATTCTGCATAAAATTAAACAGAAACTAAATAATTAAATCAAAACCAAAGCCAATACATTAATACACTAAATACTCATACTCAAATACTTACATACCTGAAACAATAGTGGCAGACAACTCAAATTCTTCATTTATATTCAAGTCCTTGAATTGACTAAGTGTAGGTTTCAACCAGTCCTGTGGACAAATCAAAGCCTCTGCCATTTCAGGGGTTAGTGAACTTCTATATGTGTCTAAAACTCTGCCCCCGGTACTAAACGTGCTTTCAGAAGCGACAGTGGATACTGGACTAGCTAAAACATCCTTCACCATTTTTGATAAAATAGGGTATCTACAAGAGTTTTGTTTCCACCACATAGGGATGTCAAAGTTAAAATCATCGGCACAATTATCATCTAGATACCTCTCAAGATCATTTTTTTTATCTATTGAATCTTTTTGTTTAAGATGCTCTTTAAAAGCTTCAACCCTTGCAGAATGAGATGGAACTTCAACATTAGGAACACCATCACCAAATGAACCACCCTCATTAGGACTAGTAGAGGGTCCATGTTGCTTTTCATGTATACCCTTGTACCAATTGAATAGTTTAAACAACTCCTTTTTTATCACATTAATCATATTAGTAAAAGGCACCGACTCGCCATTATACATATCATTAAAACACCACTCTACATATCCTAACTTGTATCTAGGGTCAAGAATCACGCCAAAATAAATAAACTTGTTGATGTTTTCAATTTCCCCCCAATATTTGTCATACTTCTTCTTCATTTCATATCCCATTGAGGCTAAAATTGTGTTCAAGTTCATGGATGATCTTTTAAGCTCACAATGTATTGAAGCTAGTTGGTGGAATGACTTATGAAGGGATACTTGTTTTGACGAAGAAAATTCCATAGTAGCATCATAGAAAATTTTGAAAAAACTTACTAGACACCTAACATTCTCCCAATCATTAAGAGTAGGTGGGCCAACTAATCCAAAAAATTCCAAATAGCTAAAATCTTCACCTTCCATTTTCTCAAATGCTGCTTGATACTTTTCAACAGCATCTAGCATCAAATAACATGAGTTCCACCTTGTCGGAACATCTAGACAGAGAAGTTTCTTGCAATTAATTCTAGCAAACTCAATACATTCTTTGAACTTTGTAGATCTTTGGGGTGATGACCTAACAAATCTAATAGCATTTCTAATGGCAGAAATGGATAAATCATTCTGTTTTAAACCATCACGAACCACCAGATTTAAAATGTGTGCACAACAACGAAGATGAAAGGAAGATCCATCACTCATTAAACCACCCATATTATCAATCCTCTTTTTCAAATAAGCAACAACTACATCATTAGATGTTGCGTTGTCCACAGTGATTGTGGACACATTCCTTATTCCTCATTCCCTTAAAATCTCTTCAACTTTTCTACCAATTGTCTCACCCTTATGATTAAGAACTAAACAAAAACTTAGAATCCTATTTTCATACTTTCAATCATTGTTAATGAAGTGTGCAGTTAGGGTCATATAACTAAGATTCTGAATGGATGCCCAACAATCAGTGGTTAAGGCTACCCTATTGCAATCAGATTTGAAATAACCTTTCAATCTTGCTTTTTCATCAACAAAAATTTGAAAACAATCCCTCGCCACAGTTCTCCTTGATGGAATAGTTAATTGGGGTTGTAATTGTTTGCATAACAACTTAAAGCCTTCCCCTTCAACTACCCTAAAAGCATGTTCATCTAGGATCACAAAGAGAGCAATAGCCTTCCTACAAGCTGCCAAATTAAATCGTTGGCTTGCGGCAACCAAGCCACCACCCTCTCCACCGACAAAGGAGAGGGCAGTTTGAGTAGGATCATTTTGTGGCATCTTGGTACATACTTTTGTATGAGCAAGCATGTTAGATGTCTCATGGGTTTTTGGATCACACAAATATTTCTTATGACAGTGTTTGCAAGCAGCTACTGCTTCAATTTCATTAGGCAATTTAATAAAATGGTCCCAAGCAGGAGAGGATTTCCTAGGACCATTAGCATTTTGTTTTCTCTTCTTTCCAAGTGGAGGAAGTCCAACAACATGAATTTCATTGGCAGCAACATCAGTTGCACCAACACCAGATGTTAATGAAGAAGGTTGGTTTTGAGTAACATTCACCATTACTGAAAATTAATGAAGATTATAATCAACACACAACCAACATCATCAACTCGTTAAGTGTTTATAGGCTTAGTTTCAAAGTTTGTTAATCTTATTTTTATGTAGTCATATGTCTTAATCTTAAAGGACCTATTACCTTAAACTTTTAATAAGGCATACAAAACAAATGGAGTTACTGTTATTATGCAAAATTTTCAACATGATATATCGACATAGGCATACAAAACATACATAAAATAAACTAAACTTACTGTTATTATGCAAATTTCCAGCTCCTTGTATTTCTCCAACTCCTTGCATTTCTACAGCCTCTTCCAAATCTCGATAAAAATAAAACAAATGGAGTTATTAAAATAGTATATAAAAGATTAAAGCTCTTAAAAACATAAACAATGATCTAACCTTCCATTAACTCAAAGAACTCTTGAAATTACAAAACCTGAAAATACAAAATCTGAAATCAAGAACAAAGAAAGACTTAGTGTTTAGAAAGCAAATACGAACATAAAAGAACGTGATTAAGAGGGATAAGGATACAAATGATTCTCTGCTTAGTGATGATGAAGGAGGAAAGGAAAGTGATGACGGCGGAGGAGAGACATAGATAGCGATTTTGTTTTACTTTTGGAGATGAAGCAAGGTGACGGCGCTAAAGCTTTAGGGTTCAGAGGGGTGGACGGAGCTTTAGGGTTCAGAGAGGTGGACGGCGCAAGCTTTAGGGTTCAGAGGGGTGGACGACGCAAGCTTCAGAGGGGTGGACGGCGCAAGCTTTAGGGTTCAGGGTGGACGGCGCAAGCTTTGGAGGAGAACTCAGATTTTGTTGGGCCAAAATTCTACTAGGTTCCAAAATTCTCCTTGATAATAATGGATTATGTTTGAATATAATATCGGTCGGGCTCAGATTTTATTGGGCCAAAAAAATAAAACCGAACCCGACCACACACACCCCTCTAAACCCGTTTGCAACACCCGTCCAACCCGTCAAACCGAATTAACCCGACCCGAAACAGCATTCTGCAACCGGTTCGGTTGGTTATTCTCGGGTGGTTTTTTCTTGTCCACCCCTAGCATTGAGTTATATAAGAAATTTGCACCAATACTTCATGTGACATGACATCTATGATCTAGTAACCAAAGACAAGTCAATAGATTTTTGGTTACCCTTCTTCTCACTCGCACACCGAGTTCTTAGGGGAGTTGCCTGTACAAACAAAAATGGCGGCTTGTCTTCAAACGCATTTCCTCCAAACCAGACCCTCTCACTTTCGCTCCTCCACATCTTCCTCAAGACCAACTTCCTTAAGATGTACTTGCTCCGCCGCCACCCCTTCTACCAAAAAATCCTACAAAATCACTCTCCTTCCCGGCGACGGCATAGGTCCCGAGGTTGTTTCCGTCGCCAAAGACGTTCTTCTCCTCACCGGATCCCTTCACGGTAACTTACTTTCTCTCCCACTCCCCAAATCCCAACATTGCCTCCAAATTTTGATTCTTTAGTTTTTTCAATTAGGGATTAAGTTCGAATTTCAAGAGAAGCTTTTGGGTGGAGCTGCATTTGATGCTACTGGAGTACCTTTACCTGATGATACTCTTTCTTTCGCTAAGCAATCTGATGCTATCCTCCTTGGTGCCATTGGAGGGTATTTATCAATTTCACATTTTTTGTTGTTTTTTTTCTCTATCTGATTTGTGTAATCGTTTTGTTTGATTTTTTTTAAAGGTATAAATGGGATAAAAATGAGAAACATCTGAAGCCAGAGACTGGATTGCTTCAGCTACGAGAAGGGCTTCAAGTATTTGCAAATCTTAGACCGGCAACAGTGTTCCCCCAGGTACATTTACCTCATACTGCAAATTTTCAGTTCGAGTTGTAGCTTTTGATTCTAGAATTGTTTTTTACATTTAAATTTATGTTCAAATTCACTTTTACATAAATCACTTTACCTTTAACTCATTTAAAATATATTCACTTTAAAACAATTTTTGCCAGACAGAACCTAACACATGCAAAGTCAATCTGTTTTCAAATAAGCTAATTGGCTATTTTCATAAGCTATTTTGACTAGTTTAGCGAAATAAGCTGAAAAAGAACGTATGGACATGCCATATAAGTTCAAATAAGTCAATCCAAATAGACCATAAGTATATGGTAACAGAATGGTTAGAGAGGTGTTTTTTTTCTTAACATTTTTTTAATAGTTTTCAATCTGTCTCTAGTGTGTTTTTGATTTTGGTTTATTCCTATGTAGTTAGTGGATGCTTCAACTTTGAAGAGAGAGATTGCTGAGGGGGTTGATCTCATGGTTGTACGGGAACTAACTGGAGGTCTGTGGTGTTCTCATTCTAGTTTCAGTACAGCGGATTACTTTTGAAAGAAATCACATTGTCTCATATGGTCCTAATATTTAAAATTTTGAATATCGATTCTTCATTTGACTGTTAATATGGAAAACTTATTTGTGTGACGATCTTGTTGCTATTCTGTTTGTTATCCAGGTATCTATTTTGGAAAACCTAGGGGCTTTGGTACCAATGAACATGGCCAAGAGATTGGCTTTAATACTGAGATTTATGCTGCACACGAGGTATGTTGCCATTATAAAATGTTGGCGCGGGTTTCCGGAAGATCTTAAGTCCTTTTTTGTTGTTGATATTATTGTTGTGAAGTTAACATTTGTCTAGGAGGAGGGATAAGAGATATGCATTTTCATAGTTTTTCTTTCTGTCTTAAGGAGTTTTTATTTTACTGGTTTTCTTTAGTGTTGTCTCTTTCTTGTCTATAACTATTTTCTTTATTATTTCCATATGTGCATTTTTCTGATTGATGACATTTGTATACCAGATTGATCGCATTGCTCGTGTTGCGTTTAACATTGCTCAGAAGCGTGGTGGTAAACTTTGCTCTGTTGACAAAGCTAATGTACTAGAGGTACTTATCGCTGGACTAAGCTGTGAAACTCATTATACAATTTTGTGAAGTTTTTTTCCCCTCTGTATTGATATGTGTACAGAACAGTCATAGCAGATTGCTTATGAATGAGTATGGTCTTGTTTGATATACCGAGAAGATTGGTGCTAATCTATACTTTCAAAAATTAGAACTGAGTTGCATACCTTAAAGTGCTTAAACCTGTAATTGTGAAGATTACTAAACCATGCTGCAAGGAGAATATCTCTTATTTGTTTTTTTTTTCTTGTTTGATTGTTTAGATTGAGTAGTCTGTAAACTGTAAGATGAGGCAATTTCTGTATTAGAAGTCACGACACTCATTGTTTTAAAGTTTTTGCATCACCAAGATATGCAAATTTCTAAAAACTTATAAAGGTCTTTGTTTATTTTTAACTTTTATGTGAAAACTGCACATCCACTGAATGATCAAGACCTGTTTTGGCTACTTAAATGGACATGAAGATACTTTTGACAGATTTAGGTCCATTTACTGCATGCTAACTACATTTGAATTCACCAGGCATCCATGCTTTGGAGGAAAAGAGTTACAGCATTAGCACAAGAATATCCTGATGTTGAGCTCTCACACATGTATGTTGATAATGCCGCAATGCAACTAATCCGCTACCCAAAACAGGTTTGCTTATGGAATAAATTAACATCACCATATTCACAGAAGAAAAATTGTCTGAAGGATGAAAATGCAAATACTATAATATCTAACACCGAATTTTGCAGTTCGACACTATTGTAACAAACAACATTTTTGGTGATATATTATCTGACGAGGCTTCAATGATCACCGGAAGTATTGGGATGCTTCCTTCTGCTAGCCTTGGTGATTCGGTATGAAATGAATGTTCCTAATAGGTTATAATACAAATAATGAGCATGTTTCTCAAGTTTGCTTGCAATACTTTGATTTCACTAACATGGCTTCTGGATTTTTATTGGATCAGGGACCTGGACTTTTTGAACCTATACACGGTTCTGCGCCTGATATTGCTGGACAGGTTGGTTCTTCTACTTTTGCTCTTTATTTTCCTCCAGGTAACATGCTAACAATGGCATATTTGTTATCTATATATAGGACAAGGCAAACCCATTTGCTACTGTTCTTAGTGCTGCTATGCTTTTGAAATACGGCCTTGGAGAAGCAGAGGCTGCTGAAAGAATAGAGAGTGCAGTTCTTGAGACACTAAACAAGGGATTTCGAACTGCTGACATATATTCTGCTGGAACGGTAAGCATTTACCTCGTTATCTTTGGCATTAGTCAATGGTGAAAAATGATTGTTTTCACGACGAAAGCATTGACTGTGTATTGGTTATATTTTTCTGAATAAACTTGATGTTTGGATTGCTGTGTTAATGCAGAAGCTGGTAGGATGCAAACAATTAGGTGAAGAGATACTCAAGTCGGTTGAATCTCACGTTTCCGCCACTGCAGGAGTGTGATTTTTCAGACCAATTCGGCATAAAGTTTTGCAGGCCTAGTTTGTCTTGGAGATTAACATGAAGATCAAAGCTGAAAAGATATCCATAGTTATGAGAGCTCTGGCTTTCATATGCACAGTCTTATCTGAATAATTGCCCCATATCATTTCAAATTGATTTTGTTGTGTAATCACTGAGTTATTCTATCTCAAGTTATTAACGATGAGATCGTTTACTGTGTGTGTAAAAGTGTGTTTCTCTTTCGAAAGCTAAAACTATAATTTCAACTCAGCATCACTGCTTAACTAAACTCTATTAGAAAAATTGTATAATTAGTTATATGAAAATTTCATTATAAATGAAAAAAGAAGGTATTACAGTTTAAACCTAAATGATATTCTTAAATAATAAGTATAAAAAGTTCTGTTATTTTATTAGAATTCCTCTTTTTATAAAATCATTAACATTCCTTCTCTCAAGAAAATTTTATTATGTTCTCTTATACGTTAAAGACCATGCTTTCCTAAAAAAAACCTTAGATTACACAGTTTATCTTAATATAATTTAAATTTTTTACTTGTGTAAAAAAAACTTCTAACATATATTTTTCTTAATTTTTAAATTATTTGTACAGTAAATTGTAATTTTGAGTCAACTGAAAAATGTAAAATATTTGAATATTGAAGGACTTTTCCTGCATAATTGCTTCATAATAATCCATGCTTAATATATTTTGCATTAAACCCAAAGTTTATTGTTATCACAAAGTTCACATCCATTTTTAAGACATCAAAAAGCCTCGTTGACATGGAAACTTAGCTATGCATTGTAATTTTTTGTTGATAAAGAGATTAATAGAGTTTTTAAAACAAAAGTATTAGTATTAAGTTAAAGTTGATAAAGAAGTTGAAAGGGAAAGTTTATAATTTGAAAAGTGTAAACTTTAAAAGCTGATAATCGTAATCATATTTGAGGGTAGATTAGCAATGTGGAGTTCAAGCAGAGTCTCCGAAGAGGAACAGAGTGAACCTTTTCCATTCTCAACTTCTGTCTTCAATTTCTCTTCCGGAAACCCTAGAATCGAAGAAACTCGCGGCCTCATGCACTTCTTCCCCGACGAATCTCCTCCTTCTCTTCCGGTATTTAATCAATTCAATCTTCTTCTTAAATTCAATTTTCATTTCCGATTTCCAATTTGTGTTTCTGTGTATTAGGTCGAACGGAAACCATTGGCATGTGTTCTAGGAGTACCAAATCACATGACATATGCGGATTTCTGCCAATTCTGTGGTTCGTTTATTCAGCATATTCTTGAAATGCGAATTGTCAGAATGGATTCAATGGAAGATCGATACAGTGTTTTGATTCGCTTCGATCAACAAGAATCCACGGATGCTTTCTACACTCATTATAATGGCCGACGTTTCTCATCTCTTGAGGTTTCTATTTATTCATTTCTTAATGGATTTTACTATAGTAATGCATTTTTGTATTTGTTTATCTATTTATTGATTTTCTTGTGTGTGATTTGCATATAGGTTGAGGTGTGTCGTGTTGTTTTTACATTAGATGTGCAGTATACAGGCTCCATTGAACATGCACAACCTTCCAATGCCACTTCAACTGAACAGCCTACATGTCCTGTTTGCCTTGGTACATTACATATCCCATCTATTGCTTTTGGCCCTTTATAGTGTAGCTTGCTTTCAAAAGTATTGGAGTTTATAGATGAAATCTGAGAAAGGTCTTATAGATCTAGGAGTATGTATTTCAAGATGTTAAATAATAGAGCTTATGAAAAAATTGAAATGTAGAAGCTAATTTCAGATTATTGTAATGCAATGCTTACATATCAGTTGATTATAACACTCAATGTTATTGCAATTTTGTAACTTGTTTTCCTATAGGTGCGTTTGGAGAATTTTTCAAACTTGCTCATAATGTAGTATTACTATTCATATATGTTTTGTTTCTATTTTAGATATTTTTTGTTCTCAGCTTTGTTGTTGTTTTTGTTGTTGTTTGTCTTGCAAGTATGGAACCTTCTTAATGAATTACTCATTGGCATATGCTAAGTGTTTAAATAGAAAGTTTTAAATATTGGCCTCATTTTGTTATTTTATAGAGCGATTAGATCAAGACACAAGTGGAATTCTTACAACCATATGCAATCATTCTTTCCATTGTTCCTGTATTTCAAAATGGGCAGATTCTTCTTGTCCTGTAAGTTGCTCTTTTTCCTCTGTCTTTTCATGTAGGTATGAGGGTGTGTGTTATGTAGGGCATGCCCGAGAAGTGAGAACAGCTGACTGTAATTGTACTATGTGAGCTGCTCTGAGGATTGGGGGTGTCTCAACAAGTTGAATGTTTTCATGTTTATAATTGATTTCAGCTGGGATTACTTGATTAGTTTGAAAGCATGGGTTTCTTTTTGAATCCTTCTATTAGTTAATAAAGTATTCAGTACTAGTCCCCTGTTTATATTTTCAGGTATGCCGCTATTGCCAACAGCAGGCTGAAAAATCTATATGTTTCATTTGTCAAACCACCGAAAACCTTTGGATATGTGTTATATGTGGTTTTGTTGGTTGTGGAAGGTGAGAGATTTTTGACACTCGGCCCCTTCTTTTGTTGCATTTTATTCCTTGTTTTTGTCTTTTTAAATGTATTTCGGTGCAACGATGTGTATCTTCAGATATAAAGGAGGGCATGCGATAATTCACTGGAAAGAGACGCAGCATTGCTATTCCTTAGAAGTGGAAACTAAGCGCGTCTGGGATTATGTGGGAGACAACTATGTTCATAGACTTATTCAGTCCAAAACTGATGGGAAGTTAGTTGAGCTGAACTCCCACTGTGTGCACGCAGACAGTGGATGTGGCAGCTGTGGAGATAATGCCATGAGAGAGGCTATACTTAATAGTAAAGTCGAAGCTGTAATGCTGCACCATTAATTAATAATTTTCTCAAATATTAGTTTTATATATTGAGCTTTAACTTTTGTTAAATTATATTAATGTATGCATTCTCTTTTACAGATTGTCAATGAATACAATGAGTTGCTTGCTACTCAACTCGAAAACCAAAAATTGGTGAGTGTATTTGCCATTTGCAGTTTATCTGCCAAGATTTCCTCCTGTCTTGTACAAACAGTAAAATTTCGAACCTGTTTAATTGTAGTATTTTGAATCCTTATTACAACAAGTAGAACAAGAAACTGAAGGAAAAATTTCTGTAGCTGTTCAAAAGGCTGTGAGTCTCAAACAGCAAAAGATTCAGTCCAAGATCGATAGATGTAACAAAGAGAAGAAATTTATGGATGAGGTAAGTTTAATTCATGCTTAGGAATCTATTTTCACAAAATATGATACCCAAGTTATAACCATGTCTTTGGCAAAAAATAAATTATAATCATGTCATAGGATTTTGGGTTGTTTCATTAATATATCACAAGGACATGAAATCTTGTTGCAAATGTTTATATTATGTTTATGTCTGCAGCTTAATGACAATCTTTTGAAGAATGAGGAGATTTGGAAAGCCAAGATGCTTGAGATTGAAGAGAGGTATGCTTTTATTTGTTGTCTATTGCTCGTCATTGTTGATGTGTTTTCTCAAGATTGTAGTTAAGTTGTCTTGTCCCATCAAACAAAATGTGAACAATTGCTGATTTAATGCGTGTTTGTCATTTTTAAAGATGTTCCTTTTCTACACTTTGTAATTGTCCTGCTTTAAGTTCTCATGTCTAAGTAATTGCAAAGTTCCAGATTTTTGCAATCTGATAGGTGATGTACTTTTTTTTTTCAGGGAGAAAAAAGCTTTAAAACGGACTGACGATAAGATAACGGGCCTAGAAAAGCAGGTAAAATAAACCCTTTCATTTCTCTCTTGTTTCTAATCCCGGTGGAGGGTTTGTTGTGGGGAGCTGTGGGAGTTTGATTTTAGGGTATAATGTTCATACATCAAACTAATCAAACTACTGTCTGGTTTGTTCTCAAACTGTGCAGCTTAGTGATCTCATGGTTTGTCTTGAGGGTGGAAAGGCGGTAGAACAGCTGCCATTGTTAAATGATACAACTGGTGCAACTGTCTCGGACATTTCAAAAGAATCCTCATCAACTTTGTAGTTCTTAACTGGGAGTTGAAAGGGAAAGAGAAAGAGAAAGGGCAGGAACAAGGTAAGAAAACACACCCCTGCCCGTTTGAGGGAACATGGAAAATTAGTTAAGGTGAAGCCATTTGAGGTTTTTTTTAAATCATCCATTCCCTTACTTTAAAATTCTCCCAAAAACACTAGGAAAGAGTCCATTTTTCATTCACCTCCTAGACAAGCATTGCGTTGGTTTACCTGCACCATACAAAACTAAACTGAAGGACGGTGGCACGAGTTGAGATGCTTCCGCCTGTTTTTGTGTTGTTAAAACTTTAAAGTGGCATGTTTGTAAATAAATAGATAAATATATAGATAGCTTTTAAGAGAGGATTTTTCAAGTGCTTGTGCCTATCTTTCAAATACTTACTTTATATATTTCATACTTTAATTAATGTTGAAAAGATACTTCTAGTTCCTAATATATATATATATATATATATATATATATATATATATATATATATATATAAATTTACTTCCAATGGATGAAATTAACTGTGCATAGTCTGAAAGTAAAACTTCAATGTGATGACTCACATGAACATGATCTCCCATCGTTGCTAGCATCGACTGTTTTTTTTAATACGAAGAAGATAGATTTTCACTGTTGCATCTTCCAATTTATTAGCACGCACAATGCGAAGATGACGCGCTTTAGCGCAGGTGTGTTTTCGAAAGTAAGCAAAAAGATTATCCCATAGTTTTCATACGCCAGCAAACGATAAAGAACACGAAATTAAATTTTATTGGAAAGTGTAGATAGTCACATCTAATTGATCTCCATGAGAGAAATGCAGGGTTAATCGTTCCATTGCGACAATCATCTTCATTCATGAATTGATGCTGGGTTAATCATTCCATTGAGACAATCATATTCATTCAAGAATTGTGATGGAATTTGTGGACAAACAATGGATTATATGAGATTTGGAGCGTTGAAGTAAAACTCAACTCGATGATGCTATACTGTAACAAAAGGTATTCCCTCCGTTCCATAATTGTCCTTTACCCGTTAAATTTCATATTTTTAGATTTATTAAATAATTAATATATATATATATATATATATAGATTAGATAGATTAATTATTTAATAAATCTAGAAAGGTGATATTTGCTTATAATATGGGACGGAATAGGATGAGGATTAGATTTGGCAAGAATCATTGTGGAGGAGGATTAAGATTTGTCACGAATTAAACCAGCTAAATGATACCATATTAGAGAGATTTTTGATGTCAAATTCTATTTTACAGTCATGAGTTTGTATATTAGCTGAATGGTTACATGTTATATACTAGGTTACATCTATGAAATTGGTTGAAAAAATAATTGTTTTTATTATTATTTAGAATTAAACGGAAGATAGCCAAAACAATATTAATTCTAATATTGAAAGCATTTTCAATAATTAGAGAAATCCATAGCCAAAACAATATTAATTCCAATATTGAAAGCATTTTCAATAATTAGAGAAATCCATCAGCGAGAAAAATTTTGAGTGAGAGAAATTCTTGATACAATATGTATTTTATCTTTCCAGTAAATAAAAAGTCTGCAGTAGCCCATATCAATTTATATGTGTTATTATTTCGCATTTATATCGCTATTCCACGAATCTGACTATAAGAAAATATTGCGTAGTTTCCTAACAACTGGTATCAGAGCTGGTTGGTTCTTTTCGTTTCAGAAGCGATCCAGAGGAGTCAGACTCGAGTGGGAGCGATGGAAGCAGACGAATGAAAGGTGAAAATTGAGAAGTTCGATGGTGCGGACTTCAGCTTTTGGAAGATGCAAATAGAGGATTATTTGTATCAGAAAGGTATGCATGAACCTCCCACGGGCACGAAAGCAGCGACAATGGATGACGGTGCCTGAAACCTTCTCGATAGAAAAGCTCTTGGAGTCATTCGATTGACGTTATCCCATAATGTTGCTTTCAACATTGCAAAAGAAAAGACTACAACTGATCTTATGAAGGATCTTTCCAACATGTACGAAAAGTCGTCGACCTCAAACAAAGTTCATTTGATGAGGCAGTTGTTCAACTTACGGATGACAGAAGGTACGTCAACAGCGCAACATCTGAATGAACTCAACACTACTACAACTCACTTGAGTTCAGTTGGAATCGACGATGAAGAAGTACGGGCTTTGATACTCTTGTCTTCCCTGTAAGAAAGTTGGAATGCTACAGTCACAGCCGTGAGTAACTCATCAGGAAGCAACAAGTTGAAATTTGATGATGTTCGTGATTTGGTTCTCAGTGAAGAGATTCGACGGAGAGAGTCGGGTGAATCATCAACCTCTTAAGTATTGCATACAAAGTCAAGAGGTAAAAGTTTAACCAAAGGAAGCGAACACAATAAATCAAAGGTGAGACGATCAAAGTCCAGAAATCATCATAGTTCTAATAGCTCGAAGACTATTGAGTGTTGGCATTGCGGGAAGATCAGACACTACAAAAATCAGTGCATGAGTGCATCGAAGAATCAGGAGGCGAAAGATGAGGCAAACATTACTTCAATCTCAAGATGAGGTGATGCGTTGATATGTTCTTTGGAGAGCAAGGAAAAGTCTTGTGTGTTAGACTCTAGAGCATCCTTTCACGCAACTTCACAGAAACAGTTCTTCGAAAATTATGTCCTCGGGAACCTCGATAAAGTTTACCTTGGTAATGAACAATCTTCTGAGATTGTGGAAAAATGTGTAATGGAGATCAAGTTGAACGAGTATGTTTGGGAGCTGGAGAATGTCAGACACATTCTTGACTCGACGAAGAACTTAATCTCAGTAGGTCAGTTGACCAGTGATGACTACACAACAATCTTCCATGGAGATCATTGGAAGATTTCAAAACGTGCAATGACAGTTGCTCGCGGTAAAAAGAGTGACACTCTTTACAAGACAACTGGAGCATGTCATTTGATTGCAATTAAAACAAATGAAAGTCCCAATCTATGGCACCAAAGACTAGGTCATATGAGTGAGAAAGGGATGAAGGTCATGCACTTAAATGGAAAACTATCAGGTCTTCAGTCAATAGAAATTGACACGTGCGAAGACTGTATACACGGAAAGAAGAAACGAGTTAGCATCCTTCTTACTTATTGTGAAGACATAATTTCTCAGATATTTTGATGACGACAAACCTCGCTACATAGCTAAAGACGGATTAACAAAAAGATTGATCAAGATTCAAGCTCGTGAATGAAGTTTCCAACATATGATCAAGTCTTGATGAATCACATGAAGAATCGTCTTTCAAATAGATAAGGTAACACTTGAACTCTAGATAGTTATACAAGTGTTCATAACATGTTGCATTCATGCCATAATCATTGAAAATAGTTTTATGCATCAAACAAACCACCACACTTCACTCTGTTAATTATTTTTCAAAATTGTGAAAGAGTAACCGGTTATCAACTTTAGAGTAAATGATTACTCTGTGTTATTTTTAAATATTTTTGTAACGTTGGAATCATGTAACCGGTTATCCAATATAAGGTAACCGATTACCTTGTGTAAATTTCAAATATTTTTTAAACGTTGAATGCATGTAACCGGTTATCCTATTTAAGGTAACCGATTACCACTGATCCAGAATGAAAATATATGCATCTCTTCATGGAAACTCTTATGTTTTCTTCATCATGAAACATGGCAACCTTTGGATTATTGCATTCATTTGAGGAGGTGTTTTAGACATTATATAAACATCATTTTTCAGATTTCAAAATTACCTCCTTGCAAAAATTTCAAATCATTTTACACACATTCTCTCAAACTTTCTAAGTGTTCATCCAAACTTTCTTAAAAGTGAAACGTTGCATAAACTGTCATTTTCAGCATTATAGTTTCATTTCATACAAAGAACACTTGTACAATTATTGTGAGATTTGAGTGTTACAAAGGAGAAGATAAATTGATTAATTGATATACTTCAAATTCCAAATACTTTCATCTTCTATAATCATTTAGAATTATATTCTTTGATTACAACTTATTCTTAGGATTGTTAAGAATAAGTTTGTAAGGTGTTATCCTTGTTATCCGGTGTGTGGATACAAGAGGTCCATTTGTGAGAAATTGAGTCTCGATTGGACTTTAAACATTGTAAATCCAAGAGGGTTATTCTTGGTGTGTTAGAATAGATAGAAAGACCTTAAGATGTCTTGTCTAGGAATCTAACATTATAGTGAAATTCTCTTTCGTGTTGAAAGGGGAGTGGAGTACTCTCAATCTGTGAGGGGAACCACTATACATCACTGTTTTCTTTACTTTCCGCACTTTATCGTTTTTCATCACATAAGCAACTCAGAAAGTAAAAGACATAAACCGTCAAAAATCTGGAAAATACTCTAAGTGCCTCATTCACCCCCTCTAAGGCACTCCTTAAACTTACAATTGGTATCAGAGCAGGTTATATGTAACCTGTTCCTAAAAGATCCACATGGCTTCCGCAAGCACGAATCCGGTTTTTAAAGACGGTGGAAGTAGTAACAAACCACCACTATTCTTTGGAGAATATTTTGATTGTTAGAAGATCCGTATGAAGGCACATCTAGAAGCCCAAGGAGAAGGCATATGGAAAGCCGTTGAAAATGGTCCACATAATCCTACGAGTGTGGTCAATGGCGTTGGTACTCCAAAGATAAAGAGTTCGTACGATGAAGATGATAAGAAAAAAATCTTAAATGAAAAGAAAGCATTAAACATTATTCAAAGTGCTTTAATCATGGATGAGTTCTTCCGCATATCTCAATGCAAGTCGGCAAAAGAAATATGGGACACCTTAGTGGAGACACATGAAGGCACCGCCGAAGTAAAGAGATCAAGGTTGAATATATTAAGTCAAGAATATGAGATGTTTAGAATGCTACCCGGAGAATCCATCGTGGCGCTACAAAAGAGATTTGTTCACTTGACAAACCACTTGATTACTCTCGGAAAAACATTTACAAATGACGATCTCAATCTTAAAGTACTAAGATCATTAACTCGAGAATGACAACCGAAAGTGACGGCTATCTCCGAAAAGAAAAGCCTTTCAACAATGACGTCCGCATCACTGTTTGGCAAACTTCAAGAACATGAGTTAGAACTTAGTAGGCTTGAGAAACATGAAAGCCAAGAAAAGAAATCTAAAGGGATTGCCTTGAAGGTAGACTCAAAAGAAGATAAAGATGATGACGCATTGGAGGAAGATGAGAATTTCATGCTCCTTGTCAAAAGGCTCGGTAAGTTCTTTAACAAAAATGATAAATCCTTTAGTGCTAAAAAGAATAGACATTTCAGGAAAAAGGAGGCCACCACATCTACACAAGATGTAACATGCTACAAATGTGGAAATCAAGGCCACATAAAGCCGGAATGTCCTAAACTTTCAAAGAAAGGAGGATTCAAGAGCAAGAAGGATTTCAAGAATAAAAAGGAATATCTTGCATGGGAGGACAATGAAATTAGTTCTTCATCCGGATCGGATAGCGAGGAATGTGTAAACTTGGCGCTAATGGCTTCACATCATTCCGATGATGAAGAAGAGGTTAGTAATAATTTTTATCTTTTTGATGATGATGCACAATATGCAATTAATGAATTGTTAAATGAATGCAAAATTCTTTATAAAACTATATCATCTCAAAAGAAACAAATTTCTTCCTTAGAAGAAAAGATTGAAAATTTTGAAAATGAGAAACAAAAGATGATTAGTGAAAAGAAGAATTTTGTATGTCTAGAGTGTGAGTCTCTCTCGTTCCAAATTGTCCAACTTAAAAGAGTCCTTGAAAGGTATGAAAAAGGACAAATTGGTTTGGAAGGGGTTCTTAGCCAACAAAGGTACTCAAATGAAAAAAGTGGACTTGGTTACTCCAAATTTTCTAAACCAAGTACAAGTAAAACTATATTTGTAAAACCTAAGGATCAACCTCCAAAAGAAAGAGTCAACACACCAAAAGTTGTGCATCAACATCCTAAAAAGAAAAAGTCCTTTGTTCCTAGATATAAAATCAATTTTGAACCAACATGTTTTTATTATGGTATTATTGGCCATACACCTAATGCTTGCTACATTAGAAACTTTAGTGTAGCAAAAGGGCATATGTATCGGTTGAAAAAGGTACTAATTATAAAGGACCCAAAGCAATTTGGGTACCTAACAAAACTTAACTTTGTTTTGTAGGTATGCTTGAAGGCCACAACAAATCTTTGGTATTTGGATAGTGGGTGCTCCAAGCATATGACCGGTGATGTGCACAAATTTTCAAATCTAAAGCTTAAGGCCAAGGGTTATGTTACTTATGGAGATAACAACAAAGGAAGAATTCTTGGAATAGGCAAAGTAGGTGCACCAAATTTCATATCCATCGAAGATGTGCTATATGTCGAAGGACTAAAGCACAATCTCTTAAGCATAAGCCAACTTTGTGAAAAAGGATTCAAAATAAGGTTCACAAAAGATGAATGTTTAATTGAAGACGAAGTCACACAAGAGGTAATGCTTATAGGTAAGCGAATTAATAATATTTTCATGATTTCCCTTGACAATGTCTCTTTGAAGGTTAAGTGTCTTGTGGCAAATAACAACGACTCATGGTTATGGCATAAGAGATTTGCTCACATTCACATGGAGCACTTGAATAAGTTAGTAAAACATGACCTTGTCATTGGATTGACAAAGATAAAATTCATCAAAGATAGGCTTTGCGATGCATGTCAAAAAGGGAAGCAAACCAAGTCATCTTTCACATCCAAAAATGTGGTGTCCACTTCTAGGCCACTACAACTGTTACACATGGACTTATTTGGTCCATCAAGAACAAGAAGTTTCGGAGGTAACTTATATGATTTAGTTATTGTTGATGATTATTCTAGATATACTTGGACTTTATTTTTAGTGCAGAAAAGTGATGCATTCAAAGCATTCAAGAAGTATGCAAAATAGATTCAAAATAAGAAATCATTAACAATTGCCTCCATAAGAAGCGATCATGGTGGAGAATTCCAGAATACCTCTTTTGAAGATTTTTGTGAAGATCAAGGAATATTTCACAACTTCTCGTCTCCAAGGACTCCACAACAAAATGGAGTAGTTGAAAGAAAGAATAGGTCATTGGTGGAACTTGCAAGAACAATGCTTAGCGACTCAAATCTTCCTAAGTATTTTTGGGCGGATGCGGTTAGCACGACATATTTTGTAAGCAATAGAGTTAACATAAGACCTATCCTAAAGAAGACTCCATATGAACTCTTCAAAGGAAGGAAAACCAACATTTCTTTCTTTCACATCTTTGGATGCAAGTGCTTTGTCCTAAACAATGACAAAGACAACCTTGGTAAGTTCGACGAAAAATCGGATGAAGGTATTTTTCTTGGTTATTCTCTTACAAGTAAGGCATATAGAATTTATAATAAAAGAATTTTAAATATAGAAGAATCCATGCATGTTAAGTTTGACGAATCTAACCCCTCGAAAGAGGAAAGTGTTGTTTGTGATGATGATGATGATTTTGTAGAAATTCCTAAAGAAGATACTTCAAACAAGAATCAAGAAGCACCGATTCAACAAGAGTCATATGAAAATGATCTACCTAAGGAATGGAGGACTCATAGAGATCATCCCATTGACAAAGTAATTGGTGACATTAGTCAAGGTGTTGCTACAAGATTGAATCTCAAGGATGCATGCTTAAACATGGCGTTCGTTTCGCAAATAGAACCCTCTAAAATTGATGAAGCTCTAGAAGATGATCAATGGATTGTTGCTATGCAAGAAGAATTAAACCAATTTGAGAGAAATCAAGTTTGGGAACTTGTTCCTAGACCAAATGGTAAGCACATCATTGGAACAAGATGGGTGTTTAAGAACAAGCTTGATGAGAATGTAATAATTGTTCGAAATAAAGCAAGATTGGTCGCTCAAGGGTATAATCAAGAAGAAGGAATCGACTTTGAAGAAACTTTCGCTCCGGTTGCAAGGTTAGAAGCTATTTGTTTATTACTTGCTTACGCATGTTCAATGAATTTTCAGCTTTTTCAAATGGACGTCAAAAGCGCCTTCTTAAATGGCTACATCAACGAAGAAGTCTATGTCAAACAACCCTCGGGATTTGAAGACTTCAAGCATCCTTCACATGTATACAAATTGAAGAAAGCGCTCTATGGATTAAAACAAGCACCAAGAGCGTGGTATGATCGTCTAAGTAATTTTCTATGTGAAAAAGGTTTTGAAAAAGGCAAAGTAGACAAGACCTTATTTATCAAGAAAATAAAAGGGAATACCTTACTTGTTCAAGTCTACGTAGACGACATAATCTTCGGTTCAACCAACAAAGAACTATGTGAAGAATTTGCGTTGATAATGCAAGGTGAATTTGAAATGTCTATGATGGGAAAGATGAACTACTTCCTTGGGTTGCAAATCAAGCAACTAAAAGACGGAATTTTTATCAACCAATCAAAGTATTGCAAAGAACTGTTAAAGAGGTTTGAAATGGATGGTTGTAAAGCAATGTCAACACCAATGGGCTCTGGAACTTATGTTGATCAAGACGAATCGGGTGTGTCAATTGATATCACGAAGTATCGAGGTATGATTGGTTCTTTATTATATTTGACGGCAAATCGTCCTGACCTAATGTTTAGCGTGTGTTTATGTGCTCGTTTCCAAGCAAATCCAAAGGAGTCACATCTCGCGGCACTCAAAAGAATCATGAAGTACCTCAAGGGAACAACCAACGTTGGATTATGGTATTCTAAAGGTAGTGTTTGTAAGTTAATTGGTTATTCTGATGCGGATTATGCAGGTTGTAAAACAGATAGAAAAAGCACTAGTGGAACGTGTCACATCCTTGGTAATGCTATAGTCTCATGGTCCTGTAAGAAACAAGCATGTGTTGCTCTTAGTACGGCTGAAGCAGAATACATAGCAACGGGCAGTTGCTGTGCACAGAACCTTTGGCTAAAGCAACAATTAAGTGACCATGGAATCAATCTTGGATGCATACCACTCCGATGCGACAACACAAGTGCGATTAATATCACAAAGAATCCGGTCATGCACTCAAGGACCAAACACATAGACATTCGACACCACTTCCTTCGTGATCATGTGCTTAAAGGAGATGTCGAAGTTACCTTTGTCGATACTCATAATCAACTGGCGGATATCTTCATAAAACCGCTCGCAAAAGAATCATTCTATAAGATTCGAAGAGAACTTGGCATTTTGGATGAAGGTGACATATAACTATCTCACAATTATTCTCTACATGAGGCCAAGGTACACAAGTTCTAAATCCTTTTTAATTTTTGTGAAATTTCTCTTTTGAAAATTTGTCTATGTGCTTTTTGCCTCTGTGTAACCGGTTACTTCCATTTGGATAATCGGTTACCCTTCATATTTTTTTGCCAAATTCACGATTTTTCACTCTGTGTAACCGGTTACATCATTTTGGATAATCGGTTACCCTGTTATTTTTTTGCCTGAAATCACATTTTTCCTTTCTGTGTAACCGGTTACTCCCTTATGGATAACCGATTACCCTGCACTTTTTCACCTTTCTCACGCGTTTTTGACTCTGTGTAATCGATTACTCCCCATTGAGTAATTGATTAACACTGTTCATTCCAGAAATTTATTTTATTTTTAAAAAATACACGTGACTCATTACTTTATGTGTGCTAAGTGCTTATTGTTTATTTCTTCAGTTTTTCTTTAATCACTTCTGCATTAAGTTCTCTCTCCAACCTTCATTCATCTTCCTTTCCAAAACCCTCCTTCTCCCTTTCCAAAACCCTAACTATCTCCATTATCACCATTCATCACTCAAAGCTATTACAACACTCTCACTATCAGCTCACCATATTCCCTATCCAACTAAAATCCAGAAAACCCTTCCAAAACCCTAACTTTCACAAATTCCATGGCTCCTCCTAGACAAGATAAGGGAAAGAAGAAAGTGGGTGAAGAGACTTCTCAACAAAAGTAAAAAGCTGGCAGTGTAAAATCTAGACGGTTAAGCTATGCTGTCCGGACTCGGACTCTAATGTCGGTAAAGTATGTAAATTTTCAAGCTTTTCCGTCTCACAACTTTAATTTTGAAACCTTGTTACGAAACTCTGGCGTAGATAAACTAGTTTCAAATATTGAAGATTATTACCCAGACATGATTAGACAGTTCTATTCCTCTATTAAGTTTGGAACAAATGAATTTGGAGATTTGGCTTTTATTGCAAAGGTCAAAAATATGGAAATTTCTATGGATCTTACTCAACTGGGACAATGTCTTGAAATCCCTTCGGAAGGAGAAGCATTCCGTCATGGTACCGAACCTGACAATGATGCTTGGAGTAACTATAACAGTCTGGAGTACTTTGTTTCCATTTCTAGAGGAACTCAAGCCAACCTCATGAGCCGGCAAAGAACATAATCTTCCAGAGTTTTGAAGTATGCTAACATGCTGTTTGTGAGCGATAGGATGCTCCACCACGTCCATGCCTATGTGTTGGTACCGAAGCACTCTAACCATTCTCAAGTCAGTGAACTTGAATTGTAGCTGATTAGAGCCATGAAACTAAATTTGAAGATTAACTGGGCATATGTTATCTACCAACACATGATGCATCAACTTTCTCTGAGTGGTGGACTTCGCTATGGTCGAATTGTCTCAAGAATTCTTGAATTTTCTGGTGTTCCGCTTCAAAGGGAACCAAAGACCCCCATGACTGTAAGGAACGGTGAAATCAACGAGGTGGCTATAATGAAGAATACCGGGATTGGTATCAGACCAAATGGAGTATATCGATACAAAGATTCGGCCGCCCCTTCCGCTCCTCCAACTATTCCCGAAGGTGAAATTTCCAATGCAATGCTATATAGTAAGATGTGTTCAATTGAGACAATAATGCACCACAATCATCAGGTCACTCAACGTGGCATCAAGTCTCTTAGAAAAATCTTCCTTTCCTTAAACCTCCAACCTACCCCATATGAAGAAGGTGCTGAGGAAAGTGTTGATGAAGATGAAGAGGATGAAGGAGATGACATGTCTGAAAGTGATTAAGCTTGATCATGTTGTTGTTTGTTGTTTTTCACTAGCTTATGTTTTGTGTTTAGTTCAATTCTAGTTTTATTTCCAGACTATGTTACAAATGTTGATTTATGTTATGTTTGAATTTTCTTGTGTGGTATATGATGCTTAGTCTATTCTGTTTGAATGCTTGTTATTTATCTCTCTTTTTCACCCTTTTTGTTAATGACAAAGGGGGAGAAGAAAAGAAACTATTACTATGTTATTTCCGTATTAGTTGTGTTTCTCTAACAAATATGCAGAATTCAAAGACTCATTAATTCATAAATTAAGGGGGAGCATCGTTTAGGGGGGAGCTTTTGATAGAGAAACACCATGGGATCAAACTTTCATGATTTTGTGGGTTGTCATTATCAAAAAGGGGGAGATTGTGAAGACATGACTTCTCAGATATTTTGATGACGACAAACCTTGCTACATAGCTAAAGACAGATTAACAAAAAGATTGATCAAGATTCAAGCTCGTGAATGAAGTTTCCAACATATGATCAAGTCTTGATGAATCACATGAAGAATCGTCTTTCAAATAGATAAGGTAACACTTGAACTCTAGATAGTTATACAAGTGTTCATAACATGTTGCATTCATGCCATAATCATTGAAAATAGTTTTATACATCAAACAAACCACCACACTTCACTCTGTTAATTATTTTTCAAAATTGTGAAAGAGTAACCGGTTATCAACTTTAGAGTAACCGATTACTCGGTGTTATTTTCAAATATTTTTGTAACGTTGGAACCATGTAATCGGTTATCCAATATAAGGTAACCGATTACCTTGTGTAAATTTCAAATATTTTTTAAACGTTGAATGCATGTAACCGGTTATCCTATTTAAGGTAACCGATTACCACTGATCCAGAATGAAAATATATGCATCTCTTCATGGAACCTTGCATAAACTGTCATTTTCAGCATTATAGTTTCATTTCATACAAAGAACACTTGTACAATTATTGTGAGATTTGAGTGTTACAAACAAGAAGATCAATTGATTAATTGATATACTTCAAATTCCAAATACTTTCATCTTCTATAATCATTCAAAATTATATTCTTTGATTACAACTTATTCTTAGGATTGTTAAGAATAAGTTTGTAAGGTGTTATCCTTGTTATCCAGTGTGTGGATACAAGAGCATTTTTCATATGTTAAAACTCTTTTAAGCACTCTTCGTCGAATATGAATTCAACATCTTTCATTAATAAGGTAGTGGTTTTGTTATCTTAGAGAAATCCTTAATGAATCGTCAGTAGATACCGGCGTGTCCTAAGAAATTGCGAATTTCTCTAACGGTTTTTGGAGGTTGAAGATGTTCTATAATTTCGATATTTTCTTTATCCACCTCAATCCCTCGATCGAATACGACATGCCCAAGTACAATTCCTTGTCGGACCATGAAATGACATTTTTTCCAATTTAATACGAGATTGACCTTAACACATCTCTCAAGTACCACTTATAGGTTCGAAAGACATCCTTCAAAGCTTTGCCCATAAATAGAGAAGTCATCCATAAATTCTTCCATCATGTCGTCTATAAAATCAGCAAAGATCTATATCATGCATCTCTGAAATGTTACAGGGGCATTACACAGTCCAAACGACATTCGTCAATAGGAAAATGTACGATAAGGACATGTGAAAGTAGTTTTTTCTTGATCATCAGGATGGATAGGAATTTGAAAGAATCCCGAGTATCCGTCTAAATAGCAGAAATGTGAATGTTTAGCCAGTCGTTCAAGCATTTGATCAATGAAGGGTAATGGAAAGTGATCTTTACGAGTGACTTTGTTTAGTTTTCTATAGTCTATGCTCATTCTCCATCCGGTTTAAGTTCTTTTTGCAACGGATTCGCCTTTCTCATTACTAAAAATGGTAACACCTCCCTTCTTTGGAACGACATGTATCAGGATGACCCAGTTACTGTCGGATATCGGGTATATGATTCCTGCTTCTAATAGCTTCTACACCTCCTTTTTGACTACGTTACTCAAGATGGGATTTACTCTTCTCTGTTGCTCTCTAGAGGTTTTAGAGTCCTCCTCTAGCATAATGCGATTCAAACATATAGAGGGATTTATTCCTTTTAAGTCGGAGATGTTATAGCCTAGAGCTGTCAGATACTTTCTTAAGACATGGAGTAATTTTTCGGTTTCTATCTGTCCTAAGTCAGCGTTGACTATAATTGGTCTTTCAAGCTTGGTATCTAGGAATTCATACCTTAGATGTTTGGGTAGTGTTTTAAGTTCTATTGAAGGTTTCTCGAGGCACAGTATTGGATTTGGTGTTAGTGCTAGACATTCTCTCAGTCTGTCATTCTCTCAGACTGTCATCTACGTACGGCTCACTCCAATCATCGTCTTCGAATATAGGAGGTGTTGGAATCTTCAGTAGTTCGGTATACTTAAATGATTCCTTCTCCATTTCTTTCACATATTTGTCGATAACGTCTAAGAAACAACACAATTCGTCTATAGCTGGTGCTTGTAGGAATTTAGCTAAGAGAAATTCAACTTTTTCTTCTCCGACTTCGAATGTTAGCCTTCCTTTATTCACATCTATGATGGCTCCGACTGTGGCTAAAAAGGGTTTTCCTAAGATAATAAGGATGTGGGAATCCTCATTTATATCCATTATTACAAATTCGGTGGGAATATCAAATTGTCATATACGAACGAGAATGTTCTTTAGCATACATACGGGAAATTTAATGGAACGACTAGCTAGTTGTAGAGACATCTTTGTTGGTCTTAATTCTCCTAGATTGAGTTTTTCGCATGTGGATAAGGGCATTAAACTAACACTGGCTCCTAAATCGCATAGAGTTTTGTCTATGACAAACTTTCCGATCACAAATGTTATGGAAAAGCTACCATGGTCTTTCAATTTAGGAGGCATGTTGTTTTGAATGATAGCTCTACATTCTGCAGTAAGCATAACAGTTTCATCATCCTCAAGCTTTTTCTTGTTGGATAGAATCTCTTTAAGGAATTTAGCATATGAAGGCATTTGCATAATTACTTATGTGAATGGTATGGTTATGTTAAGTTACTTCAGGAGTTCTACGAATTTCTTGAATTGTCCTTGATTTTTGGATTTAACAAGTCTCTGGGGATAAGGTACATGTGGTTTGTATGGTGGCAGTGGCACATAAGGTGGTTCTTTATCTTTTGCCTCTCCGCTTTCGTCTTCCTTTCCATCATTTGTTGGTTCGTTTACCTTTTCGGATCCCTTACCAGAATTTTGATACATGGTCGGATTTTGGATTATGGGGTCAATTGGTTCATCTAATTCCGTTCCACTCCGAAGTGTGATAGCGTTAGCATGACCTATTGGGTTTGGTTGAGGTTGACTAGGAAATGCTCCAGCTGGGGCTGCTATTGCGGCTTGTTGTTGGGCTACTTGGGAGATTTGGGTTTCTAACATTTTGTTATGGATATCCATAACATCAAACTTATTTGACAATTATTTCATCAGTTCACTCGTATGAGCATCTTGATTTGCAAATTCTTTATTTTGTTGAGCTTGGGCATTTATAAAGTTTTCCATCATGATCTCCAAATTTGACTTTTTAGGTGTTTGTGGAGCAACAAGGGCTCCTTTTTGATAGCCAGGTGGAATAGCAGGTGTTGGGTTTGGTGGAAACAAAGCATTGTTACTTTTATAGGAAAAGTTCGAATAATTCCTCCAACCAGAATTGTAAGTGTTTGAATATGGGTTTCCTTGAGCATAGTTTATTTGGTCGGTGGGAATACCAGCCAATAACTGACAATAAACATTAGTGTGCCCAGGGGTTCCACATAATTCAGAGTTTGGTGTTATAGCAGCTACAATAGCTGCTGGTGTTATGGTCAAGCTTTCAATCTTCTGAGTAAGCGCATCCACTTTAGCATTGACGCGGTCTATGCCATTAACTTCGTAAATTCCACTTTTCGGAGTTGATTTTTTTGCAGCAACACGTTCTCCTCCCCACTGAAAATGATTTTGAGCCATGTTCTTTATGAGTTCATAAGCTTCGTCATAAGGTTTGTCCATTAGAGCTCCGCCAACGGCAACACTTAAACTCATCTTAGTGTTATACAACAAACCATTATAGAAGGTATGGATAATCAACCATTCTTCAAGTCCACGGTGTGGACAAAGTCGCATCATGTCCTTGTATCTTTCCTAAGCATCGAAAATAGATTCATTGTCTTTTTGCTTAAATCCGTTGATTTGAGCTCTTAGCATAGCTGTTTTTCTTGGTGAAAAATATCGGGCTAAGAAGACTTTCTTTAACTCATCCCATGTGGTTACTGAGTTTGAAGGTAGAGATTGGAGCCAAGCTCTAGCTCTATCTCTTAAGGAAAAAGGGAAAAGACGCAGTCTAATCGCTTCTTTACTGACACCATTTGCTTTCACAGTGTTTACGCACTGCACAAACATTGACAGATGTAAGTTAGGGTCGTCTATAGGACTACCTGAAAATTGGTTTTGTTGAACGGCTGATAATAGCGAAGGTTTCAACTCAAAATCGTTCCGATTGATGGCAGAGGCAGCAATGCTGTTATGTGGTTCTGCTTGCGAGGGAACAACATAATACTTCAATAGACGGTTTTGTGGTCTTTCGCCCATAATTGGTCCTGCTTCTGAAATTGGGATAATAGGATCTAGAAGATCATATTTAATACGAAAATTATTTCTTCGAAATTTTAGATTAAGATAATGCTCGCTATCTTCAATTGGTTGCTCTAACTCCTTGCTCTGAGAGTGAATGTCTGTCATACAATCGACAAAGAAAAAGAATTTTTTTTTGTTGCCTTAGTCTATACTGCGCAACAAAGGAATCATAATATTGACTAAATTAGTCCCCGACAACGGCGCCAAAAACTTGATCGTGACGGACGTGTCTGTCAGATGATGATTGCAAATGCATAACCTATCATGTAGTTTTAAAAGATTATCGAACTCACAGAGACTAATGGTCAAGCTAATGTTATCTATTGTTGCAGTGAAAAGCTAAGGCTAAAGGTTATAAGGTTATGAACAGAAATGAAAATACTAATTTCTAACGGTTTAAAAGTTATGATAACAAATGAGTCAGGAATATGGATTCCGCGTTCCTAAGGGCTTAGGTAGAATTCGGGCACTAAATACGATTCCATTGCGTTATGTAGAAAATATCAACTTAAAGATCCCGTCTCACACTCTCGCGCTATTGACAAAGATCACACCTCCTAACCGCAGGATTTCGCTCTCGCTTGTCCGTTCTAATTAGAAAGCGTATGTTGAAAGAAAATGAGATCCTAAATGATGCCTAAAGCGCTCTCGTTGTTTTTAGGATCGATGCCTAGTTTCCACTATCCGGTTCCTTCCTCACACTCTCGCACTATCGGATTGAACCTTGATTTGTCTCACACTCTCGTGCCAAAACAGTAAAACATACATTGGGAAACTAAAGCCATAATATAGTTAAATCATATATTCGCGCCTATTATTTCTACCGAGTCCCGTCGATAACGATGATCCTCATACTCCAAACTCATAATAATTTAGCAAGGCATGATATTATTTGAAAACATCATAATTAAATCATTCAAAACTAAGAACAACATTGCATGCAAGTAATAAAAGTAGTAAAACATACATATGTTAAAAACGGTAAAAAGGGAACTTGAAATTAAAGAGAACGGAAATTTGAATTGAATTGAAAATGCCGGCAGGCTTGTTCTTGATCCAAGAGTACAATGAAAAGTAAAGAAAAACAAGTGTGACAATCCCTCGATGTGAGTTATTGTCACTTTTATTGGTAAATTTACGCTTAATACTAAAACGCGATTCGGCAGAGCTTCCACATAACTTGGATGCTTCCAAGAACCTTCCATAGTCCTATTTATAGAGGTTTTGCATTCTCATAACTTCCTTTGATCGTGCAAGGAGAGTGGAGAGAAAATAGGTGGGGAAAAACGATCCAGAACTGTCCACTAGCGCAGTTTTGTTACTGCATGATAATGGCGAACGCCATTAGGAGAATGGCGATCACCATCCTTCAATATTTAAATGACGTGACAGGCAATGGCGTTGACGAACGCCATCTACCAGGTGGCGAACGCCATATGCACATAATGGTCAAAACCGACTCTTTTGCTCATTTTTAGCTCCTATTTCGCTCCTTTTCCGCGAGACTTCCAAAACTCCAATGAAATCGGATAACAACTACAAAACAAATAAAACAAAAGTAAAAGGCGATAAAATATATAAAAACATAGACGAAATGAACCTAAAGACACGATATGATTTCTCGATATAACCAATTAAGGATTGCTATACATTTACACTTTTTTTATGGTATGTAGTCTCAAATAAACTCAACTAGGCTTATAAGTGTAAGTGTATTTTTAAAAGATCATTCACTTTATCAAATTTTATTCATATTAATTTTTCAATATTAATATTTATTGTTAAATTAGGAGCATGTGATTAAATATAAAAACACTAAATTAATAATAAATGGTATAACATGAAAATTTAATTGATACTAAATAATTATATAGAGGGATCAATTAACTATTTAATAGAGTCGAATTTTTTTACAAATATTCAAATGCAATTTGAAAATGTTCTACAATCCATTTTACTCACGACTAATATTTTTACATTGAGTCACAAATTAATATTTTTCTTCAATTAAATATAAAAAATTATAAAACATTTTTTTTTAGTAAATCAAATAGACCCAAAGAATTAGAGGATGTTTTGGACCGAGAGGCCCATTGAAGAATTAGCATTTTAATAAAATATATCTAATCGAAATAGTTCCAAATATTATGCAAATCCAAATTTTAGATTAGTTTCGTTCTTCGGCAAAACATTGATGCATTCTAGTTCATCTTATGAACAAGGTAATGAATTTCATTCATTCTTCTCAATTTCAATTTTACACCATAATATTCAATTACTCAGTTGGTTAGTTTTACAATCCCAATTAAATTTACCATTACTCAAACCTTTTCAAAATTTCGATCAGATCTGAATTATTTACAACATGTTGGATTATTTAAAAAAAATGTTTATTTTTTCATAATGAGTGTTCAATTATGAGTCTGTGATGAGGATTTTATGTTGATAATTTTTTGCAGTGGAGAATAATTTGATTTGATGGATAATATTCCAGAGCATATAGTATGGGAAATATTGAGTAGGATAAAGAAAACTAGTGACAGAAACAATGTTTCTTTAGTCTGTAAAAGGCTTTACTATTTAGATAATGCACAGAGAGATTCTCTTAAGGTTGGTTGTGGAATGGATCCTGCAAATCAAGCATTAACATGTTTGTGTACTAGGTTTCGAAATTTGTCCAAAGTAGAGATCACGTATTCTGGTTGGATGTCGAAATTAGGAAAACAGTTGGATGATAACGGTCTTTTCATTCTTGCAAATCTTTGTCCTTTACTACGTGATGTTTCGTTAAGTTATTGTACTTTTATCACTGATGTCGGTCTTCGTTACCTGGCTTCTTCTTCTGAGTTGTCGTCGTTGAGGTTGAATTTTACTCCGAGGATAACGGGTTGTGGAGTATTGTCTCTTGTTGTCGGTTGCAAGAGTCTTTTGAGGCTTCATCTTATTAGGTGTCTCAATGTGAGCAGTGTGGAGTGGCTTGAATATCTTGGCAAACTCGGAACACTTGAGGATCTGTCTATTAGGAATTGTAGAGCTATTGGTGAAGGTGATTTGATTAAGCTTGGTTCTGGTTGGGGAAAACTTAAGAGGTTGCATTTTGAAGTGGATGCGAATTATCGATATATGAAGGTTTATGATCGATTGTCGGTAGATAGGTGGCAAAAGCAGCATGTCGCTTGTGAAAATATGGTGGAACTTAGTTTGGTGAATTGCATAATAAGCCCCGGTAGAGGGCTTGCTTGCGTGTTAGGCAAGTGCAAGAACTTGGAAAAAGTTCACCTTGACATGTGTGTTGGTGTAAGGGACGTTGACATAATTTGCTTGTCTCGAAAATCGAGTGATCTTCGGTCGGTTTCATTTAGAGTTCCATCTGATTTTTCTCTTCCATCCTTGGTGAATAATCCTTTGAGATTAACAGATGAGAGTCTGAAAGCCTTGGCTCAAAACTGCTCAAAGCTTGAATCAGTGAGCATAT
Source organism: Lathyrus oleraceus (assembly GCF_024323335.1). Lineage (NCBI taxonomy): Eukaryota > Viridiplantae > Streptophyta > Magnoliopsida > Fabales > Fabaceae > Lathyrus > Lathyrus oleraceus. The sequence goes on from NC_066583.1 coordinate 645,884,007, forward strand.
CTTTTTCTGACGGGGAGTTTCCCTCATCCTCCTCATTCACATTGAGTGGAATACTTTGCTTGATTCAAAAGTGCCCGATTCGGAACCTTGCCCTCGATCACGTTTATTCCTTCAACGATGTTGGAATGGAAGCTCTCTGCACTGCTGAAAATCTTGAATCACTCGAACTCGTGAGGTGTCAAGAGATTACTGATGAGGGGCTACAGCTTGCGAGTCGATTTCCCCGATTGTGTAGCTTAAGGTTATGCAAGTGTTTGGGAATCTCAAATGATGGATTAAAGCCACTTGTTGGATCATTGAAGTTGGATATCTTGGGCATTGAAGATTGTCCTCAAGTTTCTGAAAGTGGTATCCAAGGAGTTGCAAAGTTTGTGTCTTTCAGGCAAGATTTATCTTGGATGTACTGAAACCTGTTGTTGTATTGTATATCACATATATAAGATTTAATTTGTATAGCCTGTTATCACATTTTATACTTTTATGTAAGTTTACATCATATCATATTGGATTTAAGCAACCATAATAAGATGTTGTAATCAATGCTATTTGATCTAATTCTCAACAACCAATTTTAAGAATACACTTTTACACCCTCTACCATATTTTAATGCATGTTTCTTTACTTTGGAAAAGTTTTTTATTTCTTGATTTTCAAATACTCCACATACATGTGAACCAAACTCATTTGAAAATGCTCTGCCACCTCCAATCAGAGCTTCAAACTGACCTAGCTGCGACAAACCATCCATTTGAAATTCCATAGAATATTTAAGACCATCTTTGAGGATGAGGATGTGTAAAGCAGACTATAGTATATAGTCTAAAAATTTTCAAATAAAATTGTAGATAAGTAGAGTCTCAAAATATATTTATCAGTGTTATATTGTAGTTAAATAGAGTCTTTAATTGTTTTGTCGTGATTGAATTATGAATAACTTATTCAGAGTCTCAAAAAACTTAAGGAGAAATTGCAATAGATTAGAAATTTCTAATGTCTATATAAAAGATTTTATGTTCTTATTTTTCACTATCATTTTTCTAGAAGGGAAATATTTAAGTCCCTACATTTTCTAATCCCAAATCCCCTTCTTCTAGATGTTTATTTACTATCATCCTTGCATTTCCTTTTTAAAATGTTTTATTATTTTTATCAATTATTCAATAAATATATAATATTTCAATGTCTTGCATGATGAGTATTCTCTTTTTATTTTTTTTATTTTTTTTATTTTTTATTTTTATAATTAAATTTAGTATGGAGGGATACATACCTCCATAATTCAAGAAAGAAAACAATTGAACTTAACAAATACTTGCAAAAAAAGTTGTATCTCTTAAAAAAAGAGAGACTAGTAGCTACAACATAATCAAATTCATGCTCTATCATATATCACTAAATCGGAGTTATACGTAAAATCTTTTATTTTTAAATGTAATTTTGCTTGCATTGAATAATATCATAAATATATGAGATTAAAAGTACTACATTATCGGTGAAAATTAATTTTATATTATAACTTTCTACCATATTATATTAGTATTTTAAAATTAAACGTGTGATTTGACGGAATATACGTAGTGATTGGTTGATAATGTAAAAATATTTTATACTGTCGGTGCATATTACCAAACATATATGATTCATATATGATTTTTTAGACAAAATAAACTTATCATCCATAACATAAAATCAACATTACGTAGGTGAAGTCAATATAAAATCAAATATTACATTTCAATATCCAGGTGGACGCTTCAACATCTTAATAATATTTTCGATCGATATTGAAATCGTCGCTTCCAACTCGATCCGAACTTTTGTTTCGAAATGGAAAAAAGTATTCCATATAGCTATTACAATCTGGATCAGTCTTCAGCTCATCGTTTTTATACTCAATCTTGTCGTTGTTGTTAATTGACGGTGAACGATACTCGAACTTCACGATTATCTTTGTAAGGTAGGAGATTATGCACTTCGTATTGCAGATTTGCAAAAGACGTGTACTCACTAATGAAATTAGGATGAGTTCAAAATATATCTCTAATAGTTGCTCCATCCTCGCACGTTCGGTACCTAGACACATAACTGTATCGTCCAACAATTTTAAGAGTTGTTGCATTTCAGTTCTATAACCCCTCAGCGCCATGTTAGTTTGGTACCGAATATTGTACATTTGCTTGATATTTGAGATATTTTCGAGTCTTTGACGTTTCAAAGTTGCAAGTATGTTTTTCGATTGAACCAAATTCAATGTCATGTCTGAAATACATTCTTTCTCTTCCGGCATGAGGCGACACACAATTAGATGACCGACTAACTTTTCACACAAGTCATGGTTATATAAATCACATATGGCATTAAATCTCAATTTCTTATTTGCCAACATATAACCACACAACTTAAAGGAACACTCACATTTTCTTGAACCAATGCCATCTCGATTAAATTTTGAAGATGAGGTATATATTTTCCACTTCTTTTACATGTCATTGTCACAAATGCACATCTTCTATCCGAACCATTACCAGACCTTCTGATTACCACACCAAATCCCAGTTTGGAGGACTCCGTATGAATCCATTGAAGCATATGATCAGGAAATTAAAACTGTTGCTCTTTTTTAAATTGCCGCCTTCACAACAACACCTTTGGCATCCGGAGAAACAACATGTTTGGGGAAAACATCGGGGTGCACAATATCTAATAAAAACAATTACAATAAAACACTCAACAAGTACTAATATTTTAAACATAGTTGAAAAAATAAAACCAGACAGATACCAAAGATGTATTTTCGGATGAGTTCATACAAACTCAGAAAATGTATCCCGAAATAAACGCACATTTTTCATACTGAAAACAAGATTAATGTGAGCTATGAGGCCTAAAATAAATGATCTTTACCTGAAATTACAACTTTTTTTCCCTTTGATGTGATGAAACACAAGATTGAAGTTTTGGAGTGAAAATATGGATTGAGAATGGAAGGATTTTTCGTAAAAGTTTGGAGTAGAAAACAAGTATGGTTGTGCGATCATGCAGGTGAGTGTTTTATCAAATTATTTCGGAGATACATCTTCGGAAATATCAGACATGTAAAGGTCACAAAAATTTCAAAATTCCGCCCAAACCTTCGTAGATGTCTTCGAAAAATTCACTGGATTGCTAAACTATCAATATATTTGTTGAAAATACCCGAAGATGCATCTTCAGAATAAAATTTTGTTTTACTCTGGGATAATACTCATTTGATACGTCATAAGGTGGTACATGATGTGTCCGGAGATGCATTTAAAAAAAATCTTAAGGACAATTTAGATTTTTTGTAAGGTGTTTTTCCACCTAATATGATGGAGTAAGAAATTTCAAAAAATAAATATGTTGTGCCAGCCATGAGAAAAAACAATTATGTAGCATAATTTATATTTTCTTTTGAGTAGTTGCAACACAATTTTATATGTTCCATTCAAATATATATATATATATATATATATATATATATATATAATATATATATATTATATATATATATATATATATATATATATATATATATATATATATATATATATATATGTGTGTGTGTGTGTGTGTGTGTGTGTGTGTGTGTGTGTGTGTGTGTGGGGAGAGTTTTAGATTAAATGGTACAGTTCTCACTACAAAAAAATAGTATGTTGCAATTTTTTACGTCATAGGTGAAAATCACGTCACAAAGCAAATTTAGCATCGTATTATTCACGAGGCAGTAGCAGTTGTGATCACTTTTTTGCCACGTGAAAATCACGTCACAATGTTGCGTCGTGATTTTCACGTCACAAACATTTGCCACGTGATATTCACGTCACAAAATCCTGCTGCAATTCTGCTTCTACTCTGTTGCATGTTAGGTTTGCAGGTCATGATTGTAGGTTTGCCACGTGAATTTAAAGTCACTAATATCATTTTTGCGACGTGTTTTCCACGCCACTAATTTGAAAAATTATTTATGATTAGCTTCGTGTTTTCCATGTCACAGATTAATTTTTTATTAAAAAAAGTATTTATAAATTTATTAATTACAAAATCAATAATAATTATTTATAAACTTATTTATTACGAAATTAATAATAAAAAAATTCTAAATTTATTTACAATAAAAAATATTAATTTCAATGAATAATAAAAAATACTAATATTTTCAAATAATAATTAAAAATATAAACTTCAATTTAAAATGATTAAATTCAAAATAATTACAAATATTTTACAAAAAATAATATTTAAAAGTAAAATAATAATAAAAAAATCAACAAATATCATCATCCTCATCATCATTCATAGCTTCGTCCACATCATCATCATCATCCACATCACCACCCATTGAACTATTTGTTTGGTTCCCTTGCTGTGAGAGCAATTGCCGCATTATTTCCTCCATCTCAATTTGTCTCTTCTTCATTTCCTCCATTTGGGCATTTATCATCGCCTCACGTTCTGCCGCCTCGCGTCTCGCCTCAGTTAGCGCCAATTGTCACACTGTTTCAATCATTTAGGGTGTCAATTGTTATGGACGTGACGATCCTTCCCCATCTGCAACTTTTTCAAATGATATTCTATTCCCTCCTGGTCTGTAGTTTCCGACCAAAGATCCAACATCAAATAAACACCCGTAAGGCCCTTTCCCTCCAATTACTAAATTCCAAATATAAAGATCCACACGATCATCAATCGAGTATGAACTTATCAGAGTATACTGAGGATTTTAAACTAAAAATTCTACGAGTAATGTGTCAAAGTCCTTCTGCATATACAAGAAAAAAATTAAATCTGTTGTGAAAATGATACCGAGATAACAAAGTATAATTAGTTTCTTGATCGACAAGAAACCCACAAGGGTAGAAAAAAGGGAAGCAGGAAGAACACAACAAGTTGGTTATAAACTGTTATTCTTTACTTTCTCTTTGAAACAAGATTACAAGTGTTACAGATTAGCAAATAACATCTCTCACTCTAATTAGGATTTACGTTATACATTGATGAAAGACTAGTATATTATTTATAAGAGAACTAACACACTAAACTAATGAGCTTTTACACACAAGGCCATTACACAAGCTAACTTAGAGAGCAAGCTAACTTAAACAATTGAGCATAACAAACAGTCCCAGTTCGACATGCTAATAATCCTAGCGTATTTCGACTACAACATGTGAACAGACTTCGAAGACATGCTAAGGTTCTGTCGAATTGTCGAACCAAGAAGCTACCCTTAGACCATACTAGAGTTCGACCCAATATCTTACAAATCTCCACCTTGGAACAAAATCTATAACATAAAGGGAAAAAACTAGCTTTCTTCATGCAACTTTATCAACTACATACAGTGGAAAAACTTGCAACTTGGTAATGCCTTGGTGATCATATCAGCAACATTGTGATCTGCCGAAACCTTCAGCACTTGGACTTCTCCATGTTCAATTATCCCTCTGACGAAATGCAGCCTCACATCGATGTGCTTGGTTCGCTCATGATAGGATGAATTCTTCGACAAGTGTATAACACTTTGACTATCACATTTAACAGTGATAACTCGACCTTGAAGTTTCAGCTTCTTAGCAAAACCTTCAAGCCACAATACTTCTTTCACTACTTTAGTTAGGGCGATATATTCCAGTTTAGTGGTTGAAAAGGAAACAACCTTTTAAAGTATTGCTTTCCAACTGATTGATGTGTCAAGCATAATGAACACATATCCAACAATAGATTTTCTGGAATGCATACAACCTACATAATCAGAATCGACATACCCTTTGATTTCTACTTTACTATTTTCACCACATGCTCCGCCATAAATCAGGACTCTATTCAGAGACCCATTAATGTACCTTAGAATCCACTTCAATGCTTGCCAGTGAGCCTTTCCAGGATTTTCCATGTACCTGCTTACAAGACTTACTGCATAACATACATCAAAGAACCTAATATGTACAAACCATAACATACATCAAAGAACCCACTATGTTAGCATATGGGATGTGGAAAGTAAATAAGAGTTTAAACATAAGTACGAAAGCGACCATGTTGTGTTTAGAATCCCATATTTCTCTATTGCTGATGTTTGATTCCTTGTATGAATTATTTTGTCGTTATAACCCCAGTGAGAATTAACAAAGCTGCTATAACCGTTCCCTCACGAAATAATTCACTAATCACTACTCAGAGCTTCCTATCCCTAATCCACCAACGTAAGCAGGATTAGGCAATGCACATAACATTAATTCTCTGTGCCACTACTCAGGATCTCCTATTCATATTCAACCAGCATAAGTATAACAATTGCCCTAGGTCCAACACATAGGTTAAGGGTTAGTATTTCCTATGTACCCAAAATTAATTTAAAAGAGTATCTCACATAAAAATCATTAAGAACAATACACAATTGAATTTCATTATAGACCAAAAGGTTCATACAAAGTCAAATCAACATATTACCCAACAATATTGAAATAAGTTCATCATAACACAACCTAACCTAGAGGAGCTTAGCTACTCATAATTCAGATTACAATCCCACGGTCGATAGATGAAAATAGTAAATGAATTTCCTTGAAGTAATGGACTTCAATGACTTCGAATGCCTTAAAAATCACCCTTGATGCTCTCGAAATCGTCCTTTGCTCTCCAAAATTCGTAAACCCTTATCAAAGTGCAGAAATTCCCCTTAAAAAGAGCTCATAATGGATCAAATGCGTCATAAAAAGCTAAAAAAATGGACCATTACGCGTGTGAATCATATGCGATGCTGCCTGATGGTGCATGTAATTTTCCAAAAATTTGCACTCTTTTGCTCCCCTTTTCACCCAAATTTTCACTAAGTCCAATTTCTTCACACTTAGCTATTTTTTTTCCTAATTCTTTGGTCCTTCTTCATTTTAGCTCATCTTTCACTTGTTTTGATCCGATTCTTCGACTAAATTCATGCAACGGCGAACTTTCATCATGTTCACATGTTATTAGGAGGATGTGAAAAGTGTCTTCCTCAATAGCTACTTGAATGTAGCAGTCAATCAGGATGTTAGTAATGATGTTACTGACATGGATGGTGTCATTGAGAAGGTTGATTATGTGGAAGTCTGTCAAGATGCTAGTACTGATGTCAACAACATTAAAAGTGTCATTATGATCAATCTGATTTTTGTTGATGGCTTTCTGTTTCAAATAATGTCAAGTACGGTGTTATATCATCTTGTTCACAAAATTCAAGATGAATTAGATATTGGCAAAATACCCGTTTTAGTCCAGTATCTTTAGTCCGGGGTTCATTTTGGTCCCTCGATTTTAAAAAGGACGATTTAAGTCCCTTATGTATTTAAACAGTGTCACATTAGTCCTTTCCGTTAGGTCTATTAGTCAAAGTCAAAATAAATTGCCACTTGGCATACACCTAACACTGATGTGGCATATGCTAATCACCAACTCACAAGGGTCATCGAAATTCCAAAAATAATTTCCAAAAACATGCCTTCACCTTGGATTCAAACCAAGGTCAAGTTAGTTGCTAAGCAAGATAGTATTCCACTAGGCCACTTCATATTTTTTGATATAATTTACAAATTAAATATATGAATGGTCAATTAGGAGAAAAGGAAAATCAACAAGTTGCTGAAGATGAACATTGAACGAAATGTGAACCTTCGCTTGCCAACACCATTTCAGATTATGGGTCATGAAATTGAAAATCTAAATCGAGTGACTGTAATTGCTTCGGCTTCAAATTCATCCCACGTAACCGAGTGATTGTAACTGCTTCAGCTTCAAATTCTTCCCATGAATTGATTCCAAGTTCTAGATTTCGATTTCGGTTTTTGGATTTCAATTTCAATTTCGATTTCGATTTCAGATTTGATTTAGATTTCAGTTTTTTAGTTTTAAGGTTTTAATTTTTGGGGTTCGATTCCCCTTCTCGATAAATGAATTGTAATGCAGATTTCGACGACACGCGATTTCGGTGTTAGTAGGCGATGAGAGTGAAATGATTAACCAAATTACTGGAGTATTTGCGAGAAAAGGATTCAACATTGAGTCAATTGTTATTGGACTTAATTAAGATATGGATTTTTTCTCCATTGTTGTTTCTGAAACTAATAATGTTCTTCTTCAAGTAAAATGAACATTACTTAATATGGAGTTGTGAAATTAGCTTATACTTAATTTTTGATTTTCATGGCATTGATTTTTGTGAGGTAGGTCATTGTTAGGAAATGTATCTTATACTATATAAATCAATTGAGTGGAAGAATTTTGTCTGATAAAATTTTCATGCTATGTAAATAAAATGAAGCTATGTTGACTTGGTACAGTTCTCACTACAAAAAAAATAGTATGTTGCAATTTTTTACGTCATAGGTGAAAATCACGTCACAAAGCAAATTTAGCATCGTATTATTCACGAGGCAGTAGCAGTTGTGATCACTTTTTTGCCACGTGAAAATCACGTCACAATGTTGCGTCGTGATTTTCACGTCACAAACATTTGCCACGTGATATTCACGTCACAAAATCCTGCTGCAATTCTGCTTCTACTCTGTTGCATGTTAGGTTTGCAGGTCATGATTGTAGGTTTGCCACGTGAATTTAAAGTCACTAATATCATTTTTGCGACGTGTTTTCCACGCCACTAATTTGAAAAATTATTTATGATTAGCTTCGTGTTTTCCATGTCACAGATTAATTTTTTATTAAAAAAAGTATTTATAAATTTATTAATTACAAAATCAATAATAATTATTTATAAACTTATTTATTACGAAATTAATAATAAAAAAATTCTAAATTTATTTACAATAAAAAATATTAATTTCAATGAATAATAAAAAATACTAATATTTTCAAATAATAATTAAAAATATAAACTTCAATTTAAAATGATTAAATTCAAAATAATTACAAATATTTTACAAAAAATAATATTTAAAAGTAAAATAATAATAAAAAAATCAACAAATATCATCATCCTCATCATCATTCATAGCTTCGTCCACATCATCATCATCATCCACATCACCACCCATTGAACTATTTGTTTGGTTCCCTTGCTGTGAGAGCAATTGCCGCATTATTTCCTCCATCTCAATTTGTCTCTTCTTCATTTCCTCCATTTGGGCATTTATCATCGCCTCACGTTCTGCCGCCTCGCGTCTCGCCTCAGTTAGCGCCAATTGTCACACTGTTTCAATCATTTAGGGTGTCAATTGTTATGGACGTGACGATCCTTCCCCATCTGCAACTTTTTCAAATGATATTCTATTCCCTCCTGGTCTGTAGTTTCCGACCAAAGATCCAACATCAAATAAACACCCGTAAGGCCCTTTCCCTCCAATTACTAAATTCCAAATATAAAGATCCACACGATCATCAATCGAGTATGAACTTATCAGAGTATACTGAGGATTTTAAACTAAAAATTCTACGAGTAATGTGTCAAAGTCCTTCTGCATATACAAGAAAAAAATTAAATCTGTTGTGAAAATGATACCGAGATAACAAAGTATAATTAGTTTCTTGATCGACAAGAAACCCACAAGGGTAGAAAAAAGGGAAGCAGGAAGAACACAACAAGTTGGTTATAAACTGTTATTCTTTACTTTCTCTTTGAAACAAGATTACAAGTGTTACAGATTAGCAAATAACATCTCTCACTCTAATTAGGATTTACGTTATACATTGATGAAAGACTAGTATATTATTTATAAGAGAACTAACACACTAAACTAATGAGCTTTTACACACAAGGCCATTACACAAGCTAACTTAGAGAGCAAGCTAACTTAAACAATTGAGCATAACAAACAGTCCCAGTTCGACATGCTAATAATCCTAGCGTATTTCGACTACAACATGTGAACAGACTTCGAAGACATGCTAAGGTTCTGTCGAATTGTCGAACCAAGAAGCTACCCTTAGACCATACTAGAGTTCGACCCAATATCTTACAAATCTCCACCTTGGAACAAAATCTATAACATAAAGGGAAAAAACTAGCTTTCTTCATGCAACTTTATCAACTACATACAGTGGAAAAACTTGCAACTTGGTAATGCCTTGGTGATCATATCAGCAACATTGTGATCTGCCGAAACCTTCAGCACTTGGACTTCTCCATGTTCAATTATCCCTCTGACGAAATGCAGCCTCACATCGATGTGCTTGGTTCGCTCATGATAGGATGAATTCTTCGACAAGTGTATAACACTTTGACTATCACATTTAACAGTGATAACTCGACCTTGAAGTTTCAGCTTCTTAGCAAAACCTTCAAGCCACAATACTTCTTTCACTACTTTAGTTAGGGCGATATATTCCAGTTTAGTGGTTGAAAAGGAAACAACCTTTTAAAGTATTGCTTTCCAACTGATTGATGTGTCAAGCATAATGAACACATATCCAACAATAGATTTTCTGGAATGCATACAACCTACATAATCAGAATCGACATACCCTTTGATTTCTACTTTACTATTTTCACCACATGCTCCGCCATAAATCAGGACTCTATTCAGAGACCCATTAATGTACCTTAGAATCCACTTCAATGCTTGCCAGTGAGCCTTTCCAGGATTTTCCATGTACCTGCTTACAAGACTTACTGCATAACATACATCAAAGAACCTAATATGTACAAACCATAACATACATCAAAGAACCCACTATGTTAGCATATGGGATGTGGAAAGTAAATAAGAGTTTAAACATAAGTACGAAAGCGACCATGTTGTGTTTAGAATCCCATATTTCTCTATTGCTGATGTTTGATTCCTTGTATGAATTATTTTGTCGTTATAACCCCAGTGCAAATTAACAAAGTTGCTATAACCGTTCCCTCACGAAATAATTCACTAATCACTACTCAGAGCTTCCTATCCCTAATCCACCAACGTAAGCAGGATTAGGCAATGCACATAACATTAATTCTCTGTGCCACTACTCAGGATCTCCTATTCATATTCAACCAGCATAAGTATAACAATTGCCCTAGGTCCAACACATAGGTTAAGGGTTAGTATTTCCTATGTACCCAAAATTAATTTAAAAGAGTATCTCACATAAAAATCATTAAGAACAATACACAATTGAATTTCATTATAGACCAAAAGGTTCATACAAAGTCAAATCAACATATTACCCAACAATATTGAAATAAGTTCATCATAACACAACCTAACCTAGAGGAGCTTAGCTACTCATAATTCAGATTACAATCCCACGGTCGATAGATGAAAATAGTAAATGAATTTCCTTGAAGTAATGGACTTCAATGACTTCGAATGCCTTAAAAATCACCCTTGATGCTCTCGAAATCGTCCTTTGCTCTCCAAAATTCGTAAACCCTTATCAAAGTGCAGAAATTCCCCTTAAAAAGAGCTCATAATGGATCAAATGCGTCATAAAAAGCTAAAAAAATGGACCATTACGCGTGTGAATCATATGCGATGCTGCCTGATGGTGCATGTAATTTTCCAAAAATTTGCACTCTTTTGCTCCCCTTTTCACCCAAATTTTCACTAAGTCCAATTTCTTCACACTTAGCTATTTTTTTTCCTAATTCTTTGGTCCTTCTTCATTTTAGCTCATCTTTCACTTGTTTTGATCCGATTCTTCGACTAAATTCATGCAACGGCGAACTTTCATCATGTTCACATGTTATTAGGAGGATGTGAAAAGTGTCTTCCTCAATAGCTACTTGAATGTAGCAGTCAATCAGGATGTTAGTAATGATGTTACTGACATGGATGGTGTCATTGAGAAGGTTGATTATGTGGAAGTCTGTCAAGATGCTAGTACTGATGTCAACAACATTAAAAGTGTCATTATGATCAATCTGATTTTTGTTGATGGCTTTCTGTTTCAAATAATGTCAAGTACGGTGTTATATCATCTTGTTCACAAAATTCAAGATGAATTAGATATTGGCAAAATACCCGTTTTAGTCCAGTATCTTTAGTCCGGGGTTCATTTTGGTCCCTCGATTTTAAAAAGGACGATTTAAGTCCCTTATGTATTTAAACAGTGTCACATTAGTCCTTTCCGTTAGGTCTATTAGTCAAAGTCAAAATAAATTGCCACTTGGCATACACCTAACACTGATGTGGCATATGCTAATCACCAACTCACAAGGGTCATCGAAATTCCAAAAATAATTTCCAAAAACATGCCTTCACCTTGGATTCAAACCAAGGTCAAGTTAGTTGCTAAGCAAGATAGTATTCCACTAGGCCACTTCATATTTTTTGATATAATTTACAAATTAAATATATGAATGGTCAATTAGGAGAAAAGGAAAATCAACAAGTTGCTGAAGATGAACATTGAACGAAATGTGAACCTTCGCTTGCCAACACCATTTCAGATTATGGGTCATGAAATTGAAAATCTAAATCGAGTGACTGTAATTGCTTCGGCTTCAAATTCATCCCACGTAACCGAGTGATTGTAACTGCTTCAGCTTCAAATTCTTCCCATGAATTGATTCCAAGTTCTAGATTTCGATTTCGGTTTTTGGATTTCAATTTCAATTTCGATTTCGATTTCAGATTTGATTTAGATTTCAGTTTTTTAGTTTTAAGGTTTTAATTTTTGGGGTTCGATTCCCCTTCTCGATAAATGAATTGTAATGCAGATTTCGACGACACGCGATTTCGGTGTTAGTAGGCGATGAGAGTGAAATGATTAACCAAATTACTGGAGTATTTGCGAGAAAAGGATTCAACATTGAGTCAATTGTTATTGGACTTAATTAAGATATGGATTTTTTCTCCATTGTTGTTTCTGAAACTAATAATGTTCTTCTTCAAGTAAAATGAACATTACTTAATATGGAGTTGTGAAATTAGCTTATACTTAATTTTTGATTTTCATGGCATTGATTTTTGTGAGGTAGGTCATTGTTAGGAAATGTATCTTATACTATATAAATCAATTGAGTGGAAGAATTTTGTCTGATAAAATTTTCATGCTATGTAAATAAAATGAAGCTATGTTGACTTGGTACAGTTCTCACTACAAAAAAATAGTATGTTGCAATTTTTTACGTCATAGGTGAAAATCACGTCACAAAGCAAATTTAGCATCGTATTATTCACGAGGCAGTAGCAGTTGTGATCACTTTTTTGCCACGTGAAAATCACGTCACAATGTTGCGTCGTGATTTTCACGTCACAAACATTTGCCACGTGATATTCACGTCACAAAATCCTGCTGCAATTCTGCTTCTACTCTGTTGCATGTTAGGTTTGCAGGTCATGATTGTAGGTTTGCCACGTGAATTTAAAGTCACTAATATCATTTTTGCGACGTGTTTTCCACGCCACTAATTTGAAAAATTATTTATGATTAGCTTCGTGTTTTCCATGTCACAGATTAATTTTTTATTAAAAAAAGTATTTATAAATTTATTAATTACAAAATCAATAATAATTATTTATAAACTTATTTATTACGAAATTAATAATAAAAAAATTCTAAATTTATTTACAATAAAAAATATTAATTTCAATGAATAATAAAAAATACTAATATTTTCAAATAATAATTAAAAATATAAACTTCAATTTAAAATGATTAAATTCAAAATAATTACAAATATTTTACAAAAAATAATATTTAAAAGTAAAATAATAATAAAAAAATCAACAAATATCATCATCCTCATCATCATTCATAGCTTCGTCCACATCATCATCATCATCCACATCACCACCCATTGAACTATTTGTTTGGTTCCCTTGCTGTGAGAGCAATTGCCGCATTATTTCCTCCATCTCAATTTGTCTCTTCTTCATTTCCTCCATTTGGGCATTTATCATCGCCTCACGTTCTGCCGCCTCGCGTCTCGCCTCAGTTAGCGCCAATTGTCACACTGTTTCAATCATTTAGGGTGTCAATTGTTATGGACGTGACGATCCTTCCCCATCTGCAACTTTTTCAAATGATATTCTATTCCCTCCTGGTCTGTAGTTTCCGACCAAAGATCCAACATCAAATAAACACCCGTAAGGCCCTTTCCCTCCAATTACTAAATTCCAAATATAAAGATCCACACGATCATCAATCGAGTATGAACTTATCAGAGTATACTGAGGATTTTAAACTAAAAATTCTACGAGTAATGTGTCAAAGTCCTTCTGCATATACAAGAAAAAAATTAAATCTGTTGTGAAAATGATACCGAGATAACAAAGTATAATTAGTTTCTTGATCGACAAGAAACCCACAAGGGTAGAAAAAAGGGAAGCAGGAAGAACACAACAAGTTGGTTATAAACTGTTATTCTTTACTTTCTCTTTGAAACAAGATTACAAGTGTTACAGATTAGCAAATAACATCTCTCACTCTAATTAGGATTTACGTTATACATTGATGAAAGACTAGTATATTATTTATAAGAGAACTAACACACTAAACTAATGAGCTTTTACACACAAGGCCATTACACAAGCTAACTTAGAGAGCAAGCTAACTTAAACAATTGAGCATAACAAACAGTCCCAGTTCGACATGCTAATAATCCTAGCGTATTTCGACTACAACATGTGAACAGACTTCGAAGACATGCTAAGGTTCTGTCGAATTGTCGAACCAAGAAGCTACCCTTAGACCATACTAGAGTTCGACCCAATATCTTACAAATCTCCACCTTGGAACAAAATCTATAACATAAAGGGAAAAAACTAGCTTTCTTCATGCAACTTTATCAACTACATACAGTGGAAAAACTTGCAACTTGGTAATGCCTTGGTGATCATATCAGCAACATTGTGATCTGCCGAAACCTTCAGCACTTGGACTTCTCCATGTTCAATTATCCCTCTGACGAAATGCAGCCTCACATCGATGTGCTTGGTTCGCTCATGATAGGATGAATTCTTCGACAAGTGTATAACACTTTGACTATCACATTTAACAGTGATAACTCGACCTTGAAGTTTCAGCTTCTTAGCAAAACCTTCAAGCCACAATACTTCTTTCACTACTTTAGTTAGGGCGATATATTCCAGTTTAGTGGTTGAAAAGGAAACAACCTTTTAAAGTATTGCTTTCCAACTGATTGATGTGTCAAGCATAATGAACACATATCCAACAATAGATTTTCTGGAATGCATACAACCTACATAATCAGAATCGACATACCCTTTGATTTCTACTTTACTATTTTCACCACATGCTCCGCCATAAATCAGGACTCTATTCAGAGACCCATTAATGTACCTTAGAATCCACTTCAATGCTTGCCAGTGAGCCTTTCCAGGATTTTCCATGTACCTGCTTACAAGACTTACTGCATAACATACATCAAAGAACCTAATATGTACAAACCATAACATACATCAAAGAACCCACTATGTTAGCATATGGGATGTGGAAAGTAAATAAGAGTTTAAACATAAGTACGAAAGCGACCATGTTGTGTTTAGAATCCCATATTTCTCTATTGCTGATGTTTGATTCCTTGTATGAATTATTTTGTCGTTATAACCCCAGTGCAAATTAACAAAGTTGCTATAACCGTTCCCTCACGAAATAATTCACTAATCACTACTCAGAGCTTCCTATCCCTAATCCACCAACGTAAGCAGGATTAGGCAATGCACATAACATTAATTCTCTGTGCCACTACTCAGGATCTCCTATTCATATTCAACCAGCATAAGTATAACAATTGCCCTAGGTCCAACACATAGGTTAAGGGTTAGTATTTCCTATGTACCCAAAATTAATTTAAAAGAGTATCTCACATAAAAATCATTAAGAACAATACACAATTGAATTTCATTATAGACCAAAAGGTTCATACAAAGTCAAATCAACATATTACCCAACAATATTGAAATAAGTTCATCATAACACAACCTAACCTAGAGGAGCTTAGCTACTCATAATTCAGATTACAATCCCACGGTCGATAGATGAAAATAGTAAATGAATTTCCTTGAAGTAATGGACTTCAATGACTTCGAATGCCTTAAAAATCACCCTTGATGCTCTCGAAATCGTCCTTTGCTCTCCAAAATTCGTAAACCCTTATCAAAGTGCAGAAATTCCCCTTAAAAAGAGCTCATAATGGATCAAATGCGTCATAAAAAGCTAAAAAAATGGACCATTACGCGTGTGAATCATATGCGATGCTGCCTGATGGTGCATGTAATTTTCCAAAAATTTGCACTCTTTTGCTCCCCTTTTCACCCAAATTTTCACTAAGTCCAATTTCTTCACACTTAGCTATTTTTTTTCCTAATTCTTTGGTCCTTCTTCATTTTAGCTCATCTTTCACTTGTTTTGATCCGATTCTTCGACTAAATTCATGCAACGGCGAACTTTCATCATGTTCACATGTTATTAGGAGGATGTGAAAAGTGTCTTCCTCAATAGCTACTTGAATGTAGCAGTCAATCAGGATGTTAGTAATGATGTTACTGACATGGATGGTGTCATTGAGAAGGTTGATTATGTGGAAGTCTGTCAAGATGCTAGTACTGATGTCAACAACATTAAAAGTGTCATTATGATCAATCTGATTTTTGTTGATGGCTTTCTGTTTCAAATAATGTCAAGTACGGTGTTATATCATCTTGTTCACAAAATTCAAGATGAATTAGATATTGGCAAAATACCCGTTTTAGTCCAGTATCTTTAGTCCGGGGTTCATTTTGGTCCCTCGATTTTAAAAAGGACGATTTAAGTCCCTTATGTATTTAAACAGTGTCACATTAGTCCTTTCCGTTAGGTCTATTAGTCAAAGTCAAAATAAATTGCCACTTGGCATACACCTAACACTGATGTGGCATATGCTAATCACCAACTCACAAGGGTCATCGAAATTCCAAAAATAATTTCCAAAAACATGCCTTCACCTTGGATTCAAACCAAGGTCAAGTTAGTTGCTAAGCAAGATAGTATTCCACTAGGCCACTTCATATTTTTTGATATAATTTACAAATTAAATATATGAATGGTCAATTAGGAGAAAAGGAAAATCAACAAGTTGCTGAAGATGAACATTGAACGAAATGTGAACCTTCGCTTGCCAACACCATTTCAGATTATGGGTCATGAAATTGAAAATCTAAATCGAGTGACTGTAATTGCTTCGGCTTCAAATTCATCCCACGTAACCGAGTGATTGTAACTGCTTCAGCTTCAAATTCTTCCCATGAATTGATTCCAAGTTCTAGATTTCGATTTCGGTTTTTGGATTTCAATTTCAATTTCGATTTCGATTTCAGATTTGATTTAGATTTCAGTTTTTTAGTTTTAAGGTTTTAATTTTTGGGGTTCGATTCCCCTTCTCGATAAATGAATTGTAATGCAGATTTCGACGACACGCGATTTCGGTGTTAGTAGGCGATGAGAGTGAAATGATTAACCAAATTACTGGAGTATTTGCGAGAAAAGGATTCAACATTGAGTCAATTGTTATTGGACTTAATTAAGATATGGATTTTTTCTCCATTGTTGTTTCTGAAACTAATAATGTTCTTCTTCAAGTAAAATGAACATTACTTAATATGGAGTTGTGAAATTAGCTTATACTTAATTTTTGATTTTCATGGCATTGATTTTTGTGAGGTAGGTCATTGTTAGGAAATGTATCTTATACTATATAAATCAATTGAGTGGAAGAATTTTGTCTGATAAAATTTTCATGCTATGTAAATAAAATGAAGCTATGTTGACTTGGTACAGTTCTCACTACAAAAAAATAGTATGTTGCAATTTTTTACGTCATAGGTGAAAATCACGTCACAAAGCAAATTTAGCATCGTATTATTCACGAGGCAGTAGCAGTTGTGATCACTTTTTTGCCACGTGAAAATCACGTCACAATGTTGCGTCGTGATTTTCACGTCACAAACATTTGCCACGTGATATTCACGTCACAAAATCCTGCTGCAATTCTGCTTCTACTCTGTTGCATGTTAGGTTTGCAGGTCATGATTGTAGGTTTGCCACGTGAATTTAAAGTCACTAATATCATTTTTGCGACGTGTTTTCCACGCCACTAATTTGAAAAATTATTTATGATTAGCTTCGTGTTTTCCATGTCACAGATTAATTTTTTATTAAAAAAAGTATTTATAAATTTATTAATTACAAAATCAATAATAATTATTTATAAACTTATTTATTACGAAATTAATAATAAAAAAATTCTAAATTTATTTACAATAAAAAATATTAATTTCAATGAATAATAAAAAATACTAATATTTTCAAATAATAATTAAAAATATAAACTTCAATTTAAAATGATTAAATTCAAAATAATTACAAATATTTTACAAAAAATAATATTTAAAAGTAAAATAATAATAAAAAAATCAACAAATATCATCATCCTCATCATCATTCATAGCTTCGTCCACATCATCATCATCATCATCCACATCACCACCCATTGAACTATTTGTTTGGTTCCCTTGCTGTGAGAGCAATTGCCGCATTATTTCCTCCATCTCAATTTGTCTCTTCTTCATTTCCTCCATTTGGGCATTTATCATCGCCTCACGTTCTGCCGCCTCGCGTCTCGCCTCAGTTAGCGCCAATTGTCACACTGTTTCAATCATTTAGGGTGTCAATTGTTATGGACGTGACGATCCTTCCCCATCTGCAACTTTTTCAAATGATATTCTATTCCCTCCTGGTCTGTAGTTTCCGACCAAAGATCCAACATCAAATAAACACCCGTAAGGCCCTTTCCCTCCAATTACTAAATTCCAAATATAAAGATCCACACGATCATCAATCGAGTATGAACTTATCAGAGTATACTGAGGATTTTAAACTAAAAATTCTACGAGTAATGTGTCAAAGTCCTTCTGCATATACAAGAAAAAAATTAAATCTGTTGTGAAAATGATACCGAGATAACAAAGTATAATTAGTTTCTTGATCGACAAGAAACCCACAAGGGTAGAAAAAAGGGAAGCAGGAAGAACACAACAAGTTGGTTATAAACTGTTATTCTTTACTTTCTCTTTGAAACAAGATTACAAGTGTTACAGATTAGCAAATAACATCTCTCACTCTAATTAGGATTTACGTTATACATTGATGAAAGACTAGTATATTATTTATAAGAGAACTAACACACTAAACTAATGAGCTTTTACACACAAGGCCATTACACAAGCTAACTTAGAGAGCAAGCTAACTTAAACAATTGAGCATAACAAACAGTCCCAGTTCGACATGCTAATAATCCTAGCGTATTTCGACTACAACATGTGAACAGACTTCGAAGACATGCTAAGGTTCTGTCGAATTGTCGAACCAAGAAGCTACCCTTAGACCATACTAGAGTTCGACCCAATATCTTACAAATCTCCACCTTGGAACAAAATCTATAACATAAAGGGAAAAAACTAGCTTTCTTCATGCAACTTTATCAACTACATACAGTGGAAAAACTTGCAACTTGGTAATGCCTTGGTGATCATATCAGCAACATTGTGATCTGCCGAAACCTTCAGCACTTGGACTTCTCCATGTTCAATTATCCCTCTGACGAAATGCAGCCTCACATCGATGTGCTTGGTTCGCTCATGATAGGATGAATTCTTCGACAAGTGTATAACACTTTGACTATCACATTTAACAGTGATAACTCGACCTTGAAGTTTCAGCTTCTTAGCAAAACCTTCAAGCCACAATACTTCTTTCACTACTTTAGTTAGGGCGATATATTCCAGTTTAGTGGTTGAAAAGGAAACAACCTTTTAAAGTATTGCTTTCCAACTGATTGATGTGTCAAGCATAATGAACACATATCCAACAATAGATTTTCTGGAATGCATACAACCTACATAATCAGAATCGACATACCCTTTGATTTCTACTTTACTATTTTCACCACATGCTCCGCCATAAATCAGGACTCTATTCAGAGACCCATTAATGTACCTTAGAATCCACTTCAATGCTTGCCAGTGAGCCTTTCCAGGATTTTCCATGTACCTGCTTACAAGACTTACTGCATAACATACATCAAAGAACCTAATATGTACAAACCATAACATACATCAAAGAACCCACTATGTTAGCATATGGGATGTGGAAAGTAAATAAGAGTTTAAACATAAGTACGAAAGCGACCATGTTGTGTTTAGAATCCCATATTTCTCTATTGCTGATGTTTGATTCCTTGTATGAATTATTTTGTCGTTATAACCCCAGTGCAAATTAACAAAGTTGCTATAACCGTTCCCTCACGAAATAATTCACTAATCACTACTCAGAGCTTCCTATCCCTAATCCACCAACGTAAGCAGGATTAGGCAATGCACATAACATTAATTCTCTGTGCCACTACTCAGGATCTCCTATTCATATTCAACCAGCATAAGTATAACAATTGCCCTAGGTCCAACACATAGGTTAAGGGTTAGTATTTCCTATGTACCCAAAATTAATTTAAAAGAGTATCTCACATAAAAATCATTAAGAACAATACACAATTGAATTTCATTATAGACCAAAAGGTTCATACAAAGTCAAATCAACATATTACCCAACAATATTGAAATAAGTTCATCATAACACAACCTAACCTAGAGGAGCTTAGCTACTCATAATTCAGATTACAATCCCACGGTCGATAGATGAAAATAGTAAATGAATTTCCTTGAAGTAATGGACTTCAATGACTTCGAATGCCTTAAAAATCACCCTTGATGCTCTCGAAATCGTCCTTTGCTCTCCAAAATTCGTAAACCCTTATCAAAGTGCAGAAATTCCCCTTAAAAAGAGCTCATAATGGATCAAATGCGTCATAAAAAGCTAAAAAAATGGACCATTACGCGTGTGAATCATATGCGATGCTGCCTGATGGTGCATGTAATTTTCCAAAAATTTGCACTCTTTTGCTCCCCTTTTCACCCAAATTTTCACTAAGTCCAATTTCTTCACACTTAGCTATTTTTTTTTCCTAATTCTTTGGTCCTTCTTCATTTTAGCTCATCTTTCACTTGTTTTGATCCGATTCTTCGACTAAATTCATGCAACGGCGAACTTTCATCATGTTCACATGTTATTAGGAGGATGTGAAAAGTGTCTTCCTCAATAGCTACTTGAATGTAGCAGTCAATCAGGATGTTAGTAATGATGTTACTGACATGGATGGTGTCATTGAGAAGGTTGATTATGTGGAAGTCTGTCAAGATGCTAGTACTGATGTCAACAACATTAAAAGTGTCATTATGATCAATCTGATTTTTGTTGATGGCTTTCTGTTTCAAATAATGTCAAGTACGGTGTTATATCATCTTGTTCACAAAATTCAAGATGAATTAGATATTGGCAAAATACCCGTTTTAGTCCAGTATCTTTAGTCCGGGGTTCATTTTGGTCCCTCGATTTTAAAAAGGACGATTTAAGTCCCTTATGTATTTAAACAGTGTCACATTAGTCCTTTCCGTTAGGTCTATTAGTCAAAGTCAAAATAAATTGCCACTTGGCATACACCTAACACTGATGTGGCATATGCTAATCACCAACTCACAAGGGTCATCGAAATTCCAAAAATAATTTCCAAAAACATGCCTTCACCTTGGATTCAAACCAAGGTCAAGTTAGTTGCTAAGCAAGATAGTATTCCACTAGGCCACTTCATATTTTTTGATATAATTTACAAATTAAATATATGAATGGTCAATTAGGAGAAAAGGAAAATCAACAAGTTGCTGAAGATGAACATTGAACGAAATGTGAACCTTCGCTTGCCAACACCATTTCAGATTATGGGTCATGAAATTGAAAATCTAAATCGAGTGACTGTAATTGCTTCGGCTTCAAATTCATCCCACGTAACCGAGTGATTGTAACTGCTTCAGCTTCAAATTCTTCCCATGAATTGATTCCAAGTTCTAGATTTCGATTTCGGTTTTTGGATTTCAATTTCAATTTCGATTTCGATTTCAGATTTGATTTAGATTTCAGTTTTTTAGTTTTAAGGTTTTAATTTTTGGGGTTCGATTCCCCTTCTCGATAAATGAATTGTAATTCAGATTTCGACGACACGCGATTTCGGTGTTAGTAGGCGATGAGAGTGAAATGATTAACCAAATTACTGGAGTATTTGCGAGAAAAGGATTCAACATTGAGTCAATTGTTATTGGACTTAATTAAGATATGGATTTTTTCTCCATTGTTGTTTCTGAAACTAATAATGTTCTTCTTCAAGTAAAATGAACATTACTTAATATGGAGTTGTGAAATTAGCTTATACTTAATTTTTGATTTTCATGGCATTGATTTTTGTGAGGTAGGTCATTGTTAGGAAATGTATCTTATACTATATAAATCAATTGAGTGGAAGAATTTTGTCTGATAAAATTTTCATGCTATGTAAATAAAATGAAGCTATGTTGACTTGGTACAGTTCTCACTACAAAAAAATAGTATGTTGCAATTTTTTACGTCATAGGTGAAAATCACGTCACAAAGCAAATTTAGCATCGTATTATTCACGAGGCAGTAGCAGTTGTGATCACTTTTTTGCCACGTGAAAATCACGTCACAATGTTGCGTCGTGATTTTCACGTCACAAACATTTGCCACGTGATATTCACGTCACAAAATCCTGCTGCAATTCTGCTTCTACTCTGTTGCATGTTAGGTTTGCAGGTCATGATTGTAGGTTTGCCACGTAAATTTAAAGTCACTAATATCATTTTTGCGACGTGTTTTCCACGCCACTAATTTGAAAAATTATTTATGATTAGCTTCGTGTTTTCCATGTCACAGATTAATTTTTTATTAAAAAAAGTATTTATAAATTTATTAATTACAAAATCAATAATAATTATTTATAAACTTATTTATTACGAAATTAATAATAAAAAAATTCTAAATTTATTTACAATAAAAAATATTAATTTCAATGAATAATAAAAAATACTAATATTTTCAAATAATAATTAAAAATATAAACTTCAATTTAAAATGATTAAATTCAAAATAATTACAAATATTTTACAAAAAATAATATTTAAAAGTAAAATAATAATAAAAAAATCAACAAATATCATCATCCTCATCATCATTCATAGCTTCGTCCACATCATCATCATCATCCACATCACCACCCATTGAACTATTTGTTTGGTTCCCTTGCTGTGAGAGCAATTGCCGCATTATTTCCTCCATCTCAATTTGTCTCTTCTTCATTTCCTCCATTTGGGCATTTATCATCGCCTCACGTTCTGCCGCCTCGCGTCTCGCCTCAGTTAGCGCCAATTGTCACACTGTTTCAATCATTTAGGGTGTCAATTGTTATGGACGTGACGATCCTTCCCCATCTGCAACTTTTTCAAATGATATTCTATTCCCTCCTGGTCTGTAGTTTCCGACCAAAGATCCAACATCAAATAAACACCCGTAAGGCCCTTTCCCTCCAATTACTAAATTCCAAATATAAAGATCCACACGATCATCAATCGAGTATGAACTTATCAGAGTATACTGAGGATTTTAAACTAAAAATTCTACGAGTAATGTGTCAAAGTCCTTCTGCATATACAAGAAAAAAATTAAATCTGTTGTGAAAATGATACCGAGATAACAAAGTATAATTAGTTTCTTGATCGGCAAGAAACCCACAAGGGTAGAAAAAAGGGAAGCAGGAAGAACACAACAAGTTGGTTATAAACTGTTATTCTTTACTTTCTCTTTGAAACAAGATTACAAGTGTTACAGATTAGCAAATAACCTCTCTCACTCTAATTAGGATTTGCGTTATACATTGATGAAAGACTAGTATATTATTTATAAGAGAACTAACACACTAAACTAATGAGCTTTTACACACAAGGCCATTACACAAGCTAACTTAGAGAGCAAGCTAACTTAAACAATTGAGCATAACAAACAGTCCCAGTTCGACATGCTAATAATCCTAGCGTATTTCGACTACAACATGTGAACAGACTTCGAAGACATGCTAAGGTTCTGTCGAATTGTCGAACCAAGAAGCTACCCTTAGACCATACTAGAGTTCGACCCAATATCTTACAAATCTCCACCTTGGAACAAAATCTATAACATAAAGGGAAAAAACTAGCTTTCTTCATGCAACTTTATCAACTACATACAGTGGAAAAACTTGCAACTTGGTAATGCCTTGGTGATCATATCAGCAACATTGTGATCTGCCGAAACCTTCAGCACTTGGACTTCTCCATGTTCAATTATCCCTCTGACGAAATGCAGCCTCACATCGATGTGCTTGGTTCGCTCATGATAGGATGAATTCTTCGACAAGTGTATAACACTTTGACTATCACATTTAACAGTGATAACTCGACCTTGAAGTTTCAGCTTCTTAGCAAAACCTTCAAGCCACAATACTTCTTTCACTACTTTAGTTAGGGCGATATATTCCAGTTTAGTGGTTGAAAAGGAAACAACCTTTTAAAGTATTGCTTTCCAACTGATTGATGTGTCAAGCATAATGAACACATATCCAACAATAGATTTTCTGGAATGCATACAACCTACATAATCAGAATCGACATACCCTTTGATTTCTACTTTACTATTTTCACCACATGCTCCGCCATAAATCAGGACTCTATTCAGAGACCCATTAATGTACCTTAGAATCCACTTCAATGCTTGCCAGTGAGCCTTTCCAGGATTTTCCATGTACCTGCTTACAAGACTTACTGCATAACATACATCAAAGAACCTAATATGTACAAACCATAACATACATCAAAGAACCCACTATGTTAGCATATGGGATGTGGAAAGTAAATAAGAGTTTAAACATAAGTACGAAAGCGACCATGTTGTGTTTAGAATACCATATTTCTCTATTGCTGATGTTTGATTCCTTGTATGAATTATTTTGTCGTTATAACCCCAGTGAGAATTAACAAAGCTGCTATAACCGTTCCCTCACGAAATAATTCACTAATCACTACTCAGAGCTTCCTATCCCTAATCCACCAACGTAAGCAGGATTAGGCAATGCACATAACATTAATTCTCTGTGCCACTACTCAGGATCTCCTATTCATATTCAACCAGCATAAGTATAACAATTGCCCTAGGTCCAACACATAGGTTAAGGGTTAGTATTTCCTATGTACCCAAAATTAATTTAAAAGAGTATCTCACATAAAAATCATTAAGAACAATACACAATTGAATTTCATTATAGACCAAAAGGTTCATACAAAGTCAAATCAACATATTACCCAACAATATTGAAATAAGTTCATCATAACACAACCTAACCTAGAGGAGCTTAGCTACTCATAATTCAGATTACAATCCCACGGTCGATAGATGAAAATAGTAAATGAATTTCCTTGAAGTAATGGACTTCAATGACTTCGAATGCCTTAAAAATCACCCTTGATGCTCTCGAAATCGTCCTTTGCTCTCCAAAATTCGTAAACCCTTATCAAAGTGCAGAAATTCCCCTTAAAAAGAGCTCATAATGGATCAAATGCGTCATAAAAAGCTAAAAAAATGGACCATTACGCGTGTGAATCATATGCGATGCTGCCTGATGGTGCATGTAATTTTCCAAAAATTTGCACTCTTTTGCTCCCCTTTTCACCCAAATTTTCACTAAGTCCAATTTCTTCACACTTAGCTATTTTTTTTCCTAATTCTTTGGTCCTTCTTCATTTTAGCTCATCTTTCACTTGTTTTGATCCGATTCTTCGACTAAATTCATGCAACGGCGAACTTTCATCATGTTCACATGTTATTAGGAGGATGTGAAAAGTGTCTTCCTCAATAGCTACTTGAATGTAGCAGTCAATCAGGATGTTAGTAATGATGTTACTGACATGGATGGTGTCATTGAGAAGGTTGATTATGTGGAAGTCTGTCAAGATGCTAGTACTGATGTCAACAACATTAAAAGTGTCATTATGATCAATCTGATTTTTGTTGATGGCTTTCTGTTTCAAATAATGTCAAGTACGGTGTTATATCATCTTGTTCACAAAATTCAAGATGAATTAGATATTGGCAAAATACCCGTTTTAGTCCAGTATCTTTAGTCCGGGGTTCATTTTGGTCCCTCGATTTTAAAAAGGACGATTTAAGTCCCTTATGTATTTAAACAGTGTCACATTAGTCCTTTCCGTTAGGTCTATTAGTCAAAGTCAAAATAAATTGCCACTTGGCATACACCTAACACTGATGTGGCATATGCTAATCACCAACTCACAAGGGTCATCGAAATTCCAAAAATAATTTCCAAAACCATGCCTTCACCTTGGATTCAAACCAAGGTCAAGTTAGTTGCTAAGCAAGATAGTATTCCACTAGGCCACTTCATATTTTTTGATATGATTTACAAATTAAATATATGAATGGTCAATTAGGAGAAAAGGAAAATCAACAAGTTGCTGAAGATGAACATTGAACGAAATGTGAACCTTCGCTTGCCAACACCATTTCAGATTATGGGTCATGAAATTGAAAATCTAAATCGAGTGACTGTAATTGCTTCGGCTTCAAATTCTTCCCACGTAACCGAGTGATTGTAACTGCTTCAGCTTCAAATTCTTCCCATGAATTGATTCCAAGTTCTAGATTTCGATTTCGGTTTTTGGATTTCAATTTCAATTTCGATTTCGATTTCAGATTTGATTTAGATTTCAGTTTTTTAGTTTTAAGGTTTTAATTTTTGGGGTTCGATTCCCCTTCTCGATAAATGAATTATAATGCAGATTTCGACGACACGCGATTTCGGTGTTAGTAGGCGATGAGAGTGAAATGATTAACCAAATTACTGGAGTATTTGCGAGAAAAGGATTTAACATTGAGTCAATTGTTATTGGACTTAATTAAGATATGGATTTTTTCTCCATTGTTGTTTCTGAAACTAATAATGTTCTTCTTCAAGTAAAATGAACATTACTTAATATGGAGTTGTGAAATTAGCTTATACTTAATTTTTGATTTTCATGGCATTGATTTTTGTGAGGTAGGTCATTGTTAGGAAATGTATCTTATACTATATAAATCAATTGAGTGGAAGAATTTTGTCTGATAAAATTTTCATGCTATGTAAATAAAATGAAGCTATGTGGACTTGAAACATAATAATAAAACTCAATGTAATTGTATAGAAAATTCCTACAAATGCAATAGTTGTTTCTTACGGAAATGTGATTGTATAGAAAATTTATACAAATGTAATATTTGTTTCTTATGCAAATGCAACATTTGCTTCGTATATAACTTAATGTGATTGTATGTAAATGTAAATATATTTTCAGTTTATAAATTAAAACATCAAATGTGAAGTAGCTTAGTGGTGTTTAATCTTGTTCTGAAATCAAGATAAACAGAGTTTGAATCTAGGATGAAGGCCTTTTTTTTTAAAAAAATCTTGTATTTTTGATGAATTTGGTGATACACATGTACCACGTCATACGCCACACATGCAAACATATGTCACATTAGATGTCACCCGTGCAAAATTGACGCCGTTTGTGAAAATTAGACGGAAAGGACTTAAATGACACTGTTTGAAAACATAATGGACTACATCAAAATTTTTAAAAATTAAGGGACCAAAATGGACCTTGAGGTAATGACAAGGGACCAAAATGGACCTTGAGGTAATGACAAGGGACCAAATTGCTTAGATATGTACATGGTAGATGAACTAACCTACTTATCTGCTTTTCAAGTGAAGCAAAGGAAGGATTACACTTTTGATTCCTAAAGTATATATGCTAGAAGTAGTTACACTAAACTGTTATGAAGGAACCAGATGATCAAATATGTGACACTGGATTTCATGACATTATATTGTGACAACAAGTTACTGTGCTTAAACTTTCAAAAATATCACATCTTTCTATTTTTGCTTCAGTGCCTTAAACTAATCTCTAAATATGAAATTTCCTCTACAAAGTTATAGAGTTAACCTAAAACATGTTAGGAACAAGGAAATGGTTGAATAATTATGGAATTCCAAATAAGACATAAAAGAATGGGGATGAAAAAGATGTTGTAGTAACGGAGGCTCGTGGAGTTTGTATGAAAGGAATAATGATTAAAGGAAAGGCCGATGGTAATTTCGGAGGTGTTTCTTCTCTCATCAAGCCTAGGGATACTCAAGAGATTATTTATAATATTAATGTCTTTAAATATGGTAATGAAGATGTCAACCAGGATGTGTCAGACAACATGTATGACATGTCGGTGATTGAGTTTCCAACTCAGAAGAAGGATGAGAAAGTTGTCCCTAATAATTCTTAATTGAATGATGTTGTGAATAAGGCGAGTAATAAAATTGATGACCTTGCTGATGAGATTTTTGTGGTATGTGTTCTTGTGTTCTTGTTATCTAATGCTTATTCCCATTCTAGGATGTCTCTTTCTGTTACCCGTTGCCCATTTTGAGAAAATTAGGGGATATGGTGATATGATGATTTGCAAGAAAAACTATTGCTTCCAACAGGTGTTCATAAGAAGTAGTGTGCTGCTGTGATCTTAAGCTGATGCTTATGTTTGTGATTAGCTAACATTGATTTTGCTGCACTCTGATAATGTCATGAATAATCTGCACAACATCTTGCTTGTTGACAACATCTACTGATGTTTTGTTGGTTTCTGGCTCAATTTTGTCACTTTTCCACTATTTTGTTGGTGCTACTATGTACTTTGTCTCTTTTGAGGAAAATAGGGAGAGAAAATGCACACCACACTTCTCTTTGAGTTATGCATTTACTACCCGTGGTTCGTTTCCTTGAATAAGTGTTAATATGTGTTATATGTTCTTTTCCTAAAAAATAGCCAAATGGGGGAGATTGTTGTTCCTTCTCTTTGAGTTATGCGTGCACACCACACTTATTTTTGTAGGAAACTTGTTGAGCAAGATGTCTTGACATGTTGTATGACATCCTGTCTCACGCATTCTTCATACTACTGAGATTGAATTTTGATGTTCCAAGTAATTGACTAATTTATGTAGCAAACTTGTTAAGCAAGGTGTTCAACATATGGTGTGGGACATCTTTGCGTGCAAATTAGGTTCTGATTATCTTCATAATTGTGTCGGTTTTAATTCCTCCAGAAGATGTAGAAGATTGCTTTTAGAAGAAGCTTGTTAATCGAAATCAATTTGAAAAATATTTTATTAAAATAAAAAGATTTAATTTGATTGAATTTGCATTGAAGAAAAGATTAAGATTTAATTTGATTGGATTTTCTTTGAAGAACATATTTATTTGAATATGACTTGAAGGAATTTTTTTTCTAGATTTAGTTTATTCAAGATTGTGCTGAAATTGGATATGCAAAGATATTGATTGAAGATTCATTCCATGAAGAGATTTAATTAGATATGTCTTAATTACAAGATTTGGATTTGTACTTAATAAGAAAATCTCCAATCTCCATTAAAGATGATTTAAACCGTGATTCAGATTTATTTTGAATCCTTTATTTGAGAAGTTGAAATTGTGATTTATATCAAGTAAATATTTTTTCTAATTTGTTCAAGATTTAGAATTTTGTTACATAGACAAATGTCAGGCCAAATGTTCAACGATATGCGAGACATCTATCTTGGACTGGTTACTTGGAGAGAAAGATAAATTAAAGTATATCTTGTCTTTTTAAGATCTGTTTCCTTTTCTGTTATACCGGAGATTTAAGTGTGCTAGCTTGAGTTTGAATTTGGAAAAGATCTTACTTTAGCCAGATTACATGTGGAATGCTTAATTTGTATCAATCAAGGATCTCAATCTTTCTAATAAATATTTGATTGGTCATGTTTGTTCTTGGAGGATGTGATCTAAATCAAATACAACAAGAATAGTAAAGAGATTCAAATTTATTCAAGGTGATCAATCAAGATGGGAAATCGTCATTATTAAAGATTGATCTCATGCGATTTTTAGAAGTTCAACCGAATTCATGACCTAAATCCTTATGGACTTTTGAAGTTGGACCTTTTTTGGCTATATAATGAGTTCATCTCCTTTGTGAAGATGCATACCTCAAGAGAAAATATATACTCATTAGGAGAATTTTGTTTTAGTTGAATCTTTGTTTTTGTTTATATTTTCTACACTTTACTCATGCGCTTTAAATCTAAACTGTCCGAATATTGTATTGAGTTTTGAGGTTGTTATACCATCCATCTTATTATTGTAATTGTCCAAACACTTAGAGAGTGTTTGAGTGAAAGTGAGAGGGGTATCTTATTCAGGAGAAACCTGAACGGATCTTCACGAGCAGTATTAGAAAAGTGGCCTTGAACTAGGAGATTTCAGAGTAAACCCATTTTTCCTTCAGACTATTGGGAGTGGAGCCGTTCTATAGGGAGTCCTGAATAGAAATTCACGGATAATATTAGAAAGAGAGACATTTAGCAAGGTTTGTTCGTCTAAGAATATTTATACTTTTACTATTGAGAGTGGATTTTCTTTCTTGAGTTGAATGCCCCATAGAAGTAAGTGATATTGCACTGAACTGAGTTAACAATCTTGTGTATTCTTTACTGCTTTATGATTTAATTCCTATAAACTGTTGATCGGGAAGATATCAAGTGTACTATTTTGCCTTTTATAGTAATAATGGGGAAATTCCCCGAATGTCGATCTCAAGGACTGCAGGTCAATATCAAGTTTATATTATTTTTCAATTAAACAAAAAGTATAAATTTGGTTTTTAGGTGTAAAAATATAAAAATAAAGGTAAAGGCAAACAAGAATGAAAATAAGGGTTTATAGAGAAAAAGGAACAATGTCAGGGGAGGTGTGTGATTTATCCATGTAACCACTCTGAGTCACTATTGCATCAACAAATATCAATTACTACCAGTTCTCAAGGGTATTTTCTCCCAAGTCCTCGGTGAGAAAACCTTTAATCAATCTACCCTAATTTCTATGTCCATAGCCAATTAAGGTGAAGTTAAGTTTTATAATATCAAGAATACTCTGGTTCATACATGGTATCCCTAGTCCTAGGGGATATCTACTGTAGAGTAACCTTATGAAAACCTTATCAATGGCGGTCCAGCATAATTGATAACCATAAGTCAATCTCGATTGGTCCGAAAGAGAAAGCAATAAACACATCAAAAGGTTACCGTACAAACAATATTATAAATGCAAATGTAAACTCAAATTCGTTACAATTCTAAATCAGGGTCACCACCCTAGCATTGGGGGGTTTAGCTACTCATATTATTTAAAACAAATACAAGATAAAAATTACACATTACAAGTAATTGGATGACTTTGATCTTCAATCGCTCCCGCTCATGAAAACCTTCAGCTCTCCGAATGCCTTGCTCTCTGTAATACTTGATTGCCTCACAATACTGTATTTTGCCGTATTCCAAGATGATTTTTCCTTAGGCATAAGGTCCTCTTTTATAGTGAAAATTCCAAGCAGCAGTTGGACATGTCCAAAAATATCTCTAAAAAGCCCGACGAACAAAAGCCCGAGAAAACTGAATTTTTGGGCTTGGGCTGACACGACCTGTGTCAGCTGACACGGGTGAGCGTGTCAGCCTACTGTCCTGGCTGACACGCCCCTGGCATGGGTGACACGGCTGAGTGTGGTGCCTGACATGGCCCGTGTCAGCTGACACGGATGGCCGTGTCAGGCCACTGTATTCTTCAACACGCCCTCCTTTGCCTGACACGGCCCGTGTCAGGCCTCCTGTACCGAGGTTTTCTGCTCCTCTGCTTGCCGGAATCTCGCATTGTCTCGTTCTGAGTTCCCTGGTTCTTCTACCTGGACCTGTCGGATAAAAATACAGCTATCCCACACATAAAATCACGAAAATATAATTAAAATATAACAATGACTGAAAATGCTTAAATATAACACCGGAAGTAAAACTGACTCGAAAAGTATAAAAAATGCTTGCACAGTGTTTCAAAAGCCTCGGTTTCTTGTCGGATCCGTAATGAAAACTTAATGCAAATGGTAACTGATCACAACCCCAAACTTAGCTCATTGCTTGTTCGCAAGTAATGTTTCAGACAACACTACGTGTCACTCCCCCGAATTCTGTATGTTTCCTAACACTGCTGAGATCATTCGCTAACGTCTTTGCTTTTTCTTCCATAAGTCATGCTTTTTTCTTATAAGTTTTCAAATGCACTTCCACTTCAAAGCACCATTTCACCTGTCAGCTTATATCAGATTCTCATTAATTCTCTCGGGGTTAAGTGTTTTCACTCATAATTCAGAGTATGCAATATCAACTCGTAAGTTTGAATAGTCTCTCTTTTCATATCAAATACACACAACACACACACACTTTTGAGGTCTTTCGGGTTGTAACTTGGCTTGGGTTAGAGTATTGATTATTCAAACAAAAACGGGAAACTAGTGAGTTTTTGGTTTAGAGTCGATGTTACATACTGTGTTTGTTTCTTTTGTTTGCTCGATTTTCTTTTTTTCTTTCTATTTTTCCACCGAATGCCCATTTTCGTGCTTCTTTTTGAATCTTCAAGTTATAAATTTTTTTCTCTTTTTTTTTTCTTTCTCTCGATGATTTCCTGTTTCATTTTTTTCTCTTTATTTTTGCACTTTCTTGGGCTTTGGGAGCTTTTGGGGTTTTTACCCCAAACTTAGCTTTTCAACACAGTTTAAATGCATTAACATGACTCTGAACAGGGTAAGGAAGTGTTTTGGCCAAGGGATACAATTATAGGATTTAAACAAACAAATGGATACATTCTCAAATGAGGTTAACGAGGGATATAATTATTTAGGCTGGCTAGAAAGGCTCATGGTTAATTTCAAACAACGTGCCTCAGTGTGTGTATCATCCAGTGACAGTCCCAGAGAATCTACGTAAATTTAGAGTGATAAAGACAAACCTGAATGTCTCTCATGATGATCAATATGTTTGGCTTTTTATGACTCACCCTGTTTGGTTCAGCTTTGACAAGATCCACAATACTCTTTAGCCTGGTGCGATTTCTTCCTTACTTCGGAATATACAGGATACTCATGTCGGTTAAGCTGTATACGTTGCGTCCGATTTTACTTTCAGCAGTGTCAACTTTCTGGGGAGATCCTTCACAACAAGCAATGGCAAATGGCGTGATCCTTTTATCCACTCTCAATCGTGATCATTACTATTTCCAACCTATCAACATAGACTTGAAACACTCGCATCATAATGTACCTTCAAACAGAAAAACCAAATCTAGAATGCACAAAAGTAAAATAACAAAATAACAAAATACTGAGATAAAGTAACAAAATACTGAAAATAAAATACCAATAAAAGACATAAAATCTCCCCACACTTGAACTCAACATTATCCACAATGTTTGCGAACAAGAGCGGAGGAGGACACTCACAATACCCTACTGAGGAGATGGTTGTGGGAAATGCAACATCAACTGTCGCATCATGCTGCTTATCTCATCCAATATCGCCCCCTGACGGGCTTGCTCAATGCCTTGCCGTTGTTGTTCCGTCCTCAAGTCACCTATTTCGATTTGTACCTAGGTCCATTGGTCAGTGGACCAGGAAGATGAACCCGTCTCCTGTTGGGTAAGTTCCTGATGTGGTGGTACAAACTGCTCATGAGGTGCTTGAGGTTCTTCTTCTTCTGCCTCAGTGCCCTCCACCTGGTCATCTATAAACCAATCACCTGCAGTAAAATGGTCAGTGTCGTGGCCTTCCTCCGCGTCAGGGTCAGCGCTCACATACAACCAATTAGCATAGTCAGTAATAGCAACTCTGTCCGGATCCGGAAGAGCGATAATAAACCTCTTATGGATAAGCACAAAATAGTAAGTAGGGGCAACAAAAATCATACCTTGTGAAATTAGAGTAGACATGTCAATTTTGGTCTTACCTGCAATTGGTGTGTATTAGAGTAAAACAGCTTGATACCCAAAATGCTCAGCGGTTTGGCTGATCATCCCACCTACGGATATGCCTCAGGACTCGGCTCGGCCAACTCTGCCCAGATAGTCCGTTGCAAAGGCAACTACATTGATGGCCTTGTTTTGTACCATCGAGTACATAAAGAATAACTTTCTCTGAGTAGTCACCCCTGTGCTATCGCCTCTCCCAAACAGGGTGTAGGCCAAACCCTTATGAGCATACCTGAAACATGGATTCTGGATGCCCGAGGCCTTAGCACCTTTGGAGGTGTAATCCGTCCTCCAGGTGATGGCAATCCAGAAATCCTTAGGTGAGAACCCATCTGGGACCGCTCCTGGTCTTTACAGAGGGAGTCAGAGTATCGTTGCTAACTCCTCAATATATAGTTCATGATAATTATTAAACAACCAAAAACGCAAAGTGGTGAAATAATACCTGGCCGTGTCTATCCACCGCTTCTCGAGCTGGAATTCCCACGTGCTGAGGAATTCGAGAGTGACGCGCTCGTATGTTGGCGCTTCCAGGCTCATGAACTCTAGCATTCCTAAAACATGGAACATCCGATATACTTCCATTTTGAGCCCTAATGCGTTCAGAGTATGCTCACTCATGTACCTCGTCGGTGTGAGTTTGCGCTTCCGGTGAATTTGATATCTCTTTTCTTGTTCCGGATTTTCAAACACGATGTTGTATGGATTTGGATTCTGGCTTGGGCGCTTCCGTGACTTTGCCATCTCCGTGAGCTACTGCTTTCCGGTGAGAATTCTCCTCGGGGGCATTTTGGACCTGCAAAAATAGAAATTATTTGAACTATGGAGTTAGGAAATTCCGAAACCGTAGTTAGAACGGGGATGACGAGTGGAGTAATAGTTGTGAAGGGTGTTTTTGCGATAGGTGAGTGGAAGTATGGGTTATTGAAGGTTTTAGGTAGTGAGGTTTGTGAGTTTTAATGAAGGTTGGAAGGTTTTGAGAGAAAGAGAGTAAGAATGATGAGAGAAAATGATGATATGGTAAGAGAAAATCTGATAATGATAAGGTTTTGAAAATCTATGGAGTAAGGATTTGGAAAATTGTGGTTAATGGTGGATTAAATGTGTGGGTCCCACTTAAAATTCAGATTTCCAATTTTTTTTCAAAATTTCCGCCTTTCTGACACGGCTGTGTCAGGCTACTATCCTTCACCACGGTTTGGGAATTATCTTTAATGCTCCTGACACGGGCCATGTTCGCTGACACGGTCGCCCGTGTCATGCTGACACGACCGCCCATGTCAGGCTACTGTTGATAAATAAAATTTTCTGTCACCTTCAGTGTTCTTGACACGGCCCGTGTCGGCTGACACGGGTGGCAGTGTCAGGCCACTATTTTTCCACTTTTTGGTCTGATTTTCACCCTCCTGACACGACCCGTGTCAGCTGACACGGGTGGTCGTGTCAGGCTGCCCTTTTGGCCGGTTTTTTTGGCTTTTTCTCCTGTTCAACCGCCGGTACCTCTGGCGACGTTGATTATCCTTTTGCATGATTTAGACATTTGTTGACGTGATGTTCCCTCCTTGTAGAGCTCCTGTGTAAACCTACAAACACACATAACTGATTAAATTTGGGTTACCTCCCACGAAGCGCTTCGTTTAACGTCGCATGGCTCGACGGTTATTCGTCTGCTTAAGTGAGATGGAATTTGTCTATTATACCACTCTCCTGGTCTTGTAGGTATGATTTGACTCTCTGCCCATTTACCTTGAACGTGTCTCCGTTTGCTGGATTTCTTAGTTTAACGACTCCATGCGGAAATACTTTTTGTATCACAAAGGGTCCCGACCATCTTGACCTTAGTTTCCCTGGGAATAGTTTCAACCTTGAATTAAATAATAATACTAGTTGTCCTTCCTGAAGTTCTTTCTTCTGAATGCGCCTGTCATGCCATGTTTTGGTTTGCTCTTTGTATATCTTGGCATTCTCATATGCTCGATTTCTGAATTCTTCCAACTCTTGTAATTGGAGGATCTGAGATTTACCCACTTTGGAAAGATCATAGTTGAGGAATTTAGTAGCCCAGAATTCCCTATGCTCAAGTTTGAGTGGTAGATGACAAGCTTTACCATATACCAGTTGACACGGGGACATACCTATTGGTGTTTTAAACGCTGTTCGGTATGCCCAAAGTGCATCATCTAGCTTGATTGACCAATCTTTTCGTGAGGCACGGGGACATACCTATTGGTGTTTTAAACGCTGTTCGGTATGACCAATCTTTTCTAGGATTTGCTTGATCTGCCGATTTGATACCTCAACCTGTCCACTAGTCTGAGGGTGGTACGGTGTGGCAGTTCTATGCTTGACATTGTATTTCCTCAGCAGGTTCTCCATCAGCTTGTTGAGGAAGTGGGTACCTTCGCCACTAATCAATGCTCTGGGTACCCAAAGCCCTGCAAAGATACAATTCTTGAGGAAATTTATTACCACTTTCGCGTCATTTGTGGGCAGAGCTACTGCTTCCACCCATTTCGACACATAGTCAACCGCAACCAGAATGTATTGCTTTCCAAAGGACAGTGGGAATGGTCCCATAAAATCTATTCCCTACACATCGAACAGTTCTACCTCTAACATGGCATTCTGAGGCATCTGATTTCTCTTGGATATGTTTCCTGTTCTCTGACATCTGTCGCACTCTTTAACCACTTCTTGTGCATCTTTGAACATTGTAGGCCAGTACAATCCAGACTGGAGGACTTTTGCTGCGGTTCTATCTCCGCTGAAATGTCCTCCATATTCTGAGTTGTGACAGGCTTTTAGGATGTCCCTTTGCTCTTCCTCTGGAACACATCTCTTGACCAGGCCATCTAATCCCTTTTTGTAAAGGAATGAATCGTCCCACGCATAAAACCTGCAATCATGCAAAAACTTTTTTCTTCTGTTAGAGTCAAAGTCATTAGGTATTAGTCCACCTACCACAAAGTTCGCGTAATTGGCGAACCATGGGATATGCGTAACGGCTAGGATACGTTCATCTGTGAACTCATCTCTGATGGGGTGTGTTTCTTCTGTTTCTTGAATCGGAGTCATCCGAGACAAATGATCAGCAACAGTGTTTTCACTACCTTTTTTTTCTCTGATTTCCAGGTCGAATTCTTGTAGTAGTAGGATCCATCGTAGCAGCCTTGACTTTGATTCCTGTTTGGCAAAAAGATATTTTAAAGTAGCATGGTCAGTATACACAATTACCTTTGATCCCAACAGATAGGATTTGAACTTGTCAAACGCGTACACCACCGCCAGGAGTTCTTTTTCAGTGGTTGCATAGTTCATTTGAGCAGGGTTCAATACGTGGCTTGCATAATAGATCACACGCAAGAGCTTCTCCTTGCGTTGCCCCTACTGCGTTATCACTAGCATATCACATTATCTCAAAAGGAAGAGACCAATCGGGGGCAATAACTATGGGGGCTTACACAAGTTCCTTCTTCAAGGTCTCGAAGGCTTGCCTGCACTCCTTGTCAAACAGGAATGGTGTATCCTTCACCAGTAGACTAGTTAGTGGTTTTGCGATCTTGGAGAAATCTCTTATGAACCTGCGGTGGAACCCCGCATGTCCCAAGAAGCTTCGGGTGCCTTTTTCATTTACAGGAGGTGGTAAATTTGCTATTACCTCCATTTTTTCTATGTCCACTTAGATACCTTGGTTGGAGATCTTGTGTCCCAGGATTATTCCTTCACGTACCATAAAGTGACACTTTTCCCAATTCAGGATCAAATTTGTTTGCTGGCATCTTTCTAACACAAGTGACAAGTTAGTCAAACAATTATCAAATGAAGAATCGAATACTGAAAAGTCATCCATAAATACTTCCATATGCTTTTTGAGCATGTCATCAAAGATTGATGTCATACACCTTTGAAAACTGGTTGGTGCGTTGCATAACCCAAATGGCATTCTTCTATAAGCAAAAATACTATAGGGGCATGTGAATGCAGTCTTCTCTTGATCTTCAGGTGCAACAACAATCTGGTTGTACCCCGAGTAACCATCTAGGAAACAATAGTAATCGTGTCCGACTAACCTTTCCAGCATTTGATCAATGAATGGTAACGGGAAGTGATCCTTCCGTGTTGCCACATTTAGTCTTCTGTAATCTATGCACACTCTCCAACCTGTAACAGTTCGGGTAGGAATCAACTCATTCTTTTCATTTTTTAATCACCGTAGTGCCCCCTTTTTTTGGTACCACATGGACTGGACTTACCCAAGAATTATCGAAAATAGGATAAATTAGGCCTGCATCCAAGAGTTTTACAACTTCTTTACGTACCACTTCTTTCATGGCTGGGTTAAGTCTTCGTTGTGGTTGCACCACCGATTTGTGATCATCTTCCATTAAGATTTTGTGTATGCAAACGGTCGGGCTTATACCTTTTAAGTCCTCAATTGCCCATCCGATTGCGCCTTTGTATTTTTTTAGCACTTGAATGAGTTCTGCTTCTTGGACACTTTGTAGACTGGCATTGATAATAGCTGGACATTTTTTCTCAGTGTCCAGAAATACATACTTCAGATTTGTTGGTAACTGCTTCAGATTTACCCCTGTTTTTGGTTCTTCAGTGACATCTGATGGTGGTGGTCTTAAATCTTCCCACCAGTGTGGTCTAGATCTAATCCATCCAGGTTGTTTTTCCATCATGGCGAGCACCTTAGACTCTCCGTCATCTTCATCACTTCCAAAAATTGATAGACTTAAGACCCGTTCTAGTGGTGACTGGGGTCTAAGCTTTTCACTTTCTTGAGAAATTACTTGGTCTATTATCTCTATAGTGTTGCTTGTGCCGATATCATCTTTGTATTGCATTGTGTTCCTCACATCTATTTTTAACTCTTCATCATAGACTTTGAGGGTCATAGTTCCTTCTTCAATGTCTATCATACACCGTCCTATTTCTAAGAAAGGTCTTCCCAATATGAGAGGAATCTCCTCATCTTCAGGCATTTCTAGAATGACGAAGTCAATTGGGAAGACAAACTTGTCAATTTTTACAAGAACATCTTCCACAATCCCATAGGGTCGCCTCACAGAGCGATCTGCAAACTGAAGTGTCATTAGAGTATCTTGAATAGTGCCGATGCCTAATTTTTTATAGATGGAAAGTGGCATCAAGCTTACACTTGCTCCTAAGTCAATCAGAGCCTTCTTGAATTTTCTATCACCAATGGTGCATGGAATAGTAACCGATCCCCTGTCTTTCTTTTTCACTGGGATTTTCATACCTTGGAGAATGGCACTGCATGTTTCAGTTAGGATGATCAGGTCTATATCAGTGGAACGCTTCTTGGAGATGATGTCTTTCATGAACTTGGCATATATTGGCATTTGTTCTAATGCCTCAGAAAAAGGGATGTTTATTTCGAGTTTTTTGAACATTTCCAGGAACCTCTCAAAATTCTTTTCATGTTGATCTTTCTTTTTCTGTCTTGGAGGGTAAGGGAGTTTGATGACTGGTTTTGGAACCTTCTCTTTCTCCTTGACAAGTGGTAGTATCACTTCTTCATCTTGGTCCTTGGTTTCCTTGATTTCTAAATCCACTTCTATCAATCCATCTTTTTCCATATCATTTTCCTCTGTTGACTTCCCACTTCGGGTTACGACAGCGTTAACAGTGTTATGTTCCTGCGGATTTGTAACCGTACCACTAGGTAGGGTACCCGGGGCTTGAGAATTTGAAGCTAACTGTTGTGTTATCTGACCAATTTGGACTTCGAGATTTTTAATGGAGGCCGTGGTGTTTTTCTGATTAGTCCTTGTTTCTTCTTGAAACTGTATGCTGTGGGCTACTAATTTTTCAATGGCAATTTCCCATTCAGCCTTTTTAGGTGTCTGTTGTTACTGCTGTTGTTGATACTGAGTCCGATATTTCCATGTACCTTGTTGCGGAGCATTCCCTCTCTGATCTTTCCAGGATAAATTTGGATGATTCTTCCAACCTGAGTTGTAAGTGTTAGAGTAGGGATTATTCTGCTTCAAGAATTTGATCTCTTCAATTTGTTGGGGAGTAGCAAAATAATAGACTGTGTGATAAGGTCCATTACAGATTTCACAAGTGCTAGCATGAGATGGCTGGACCTACGCTATCTGTTAGGTACCTATATTCATAGCTTTCAGCTTCTTGTCTACTTCGACAGCAACTGTGTCTTCCAGACGGATCTTATTTGTCTCTAATTTTAGATCAATCCCCCCTTCTGGCTGACTAGTACACCTGTCGTATAATTCTATATGCTCATTGGCAGCTATAGCTTCAATAATCCTCTTAATACCAGTGGCTGTTAAGAAATTTTTTGAGCCACCGACTGCTGTATCAATCAACTGTTTTGTTTTTATTTTCAGCTCATTAACGAACATCTGCATTTGTTCGGTCTGATCCATATTATGAGTTGGACACGCTACTAAGATCCTTTTGAATCTTTTGTAAGTGTCTCCCAATGATTCACCATCCTTCTATTTGAAATTAAGAATTTCATACCTTTTTCTTAGGAACAGTTATGCTGGAAAGTACTAATTTAAGAATGCAGTTTCCATCTCTTCCCATGATGTGATACTGCCGGCAGGAAGAGAATAAAACCATTCTTCCGCATCTTCAGCTAAAGTGAACGAGAACATTCTTAATTATTTTGCTTCATCAGTATGACCATCAATTTTCAGTGTGGTGCTCATGGTCAGAAATCTTTGTAGGTGTTTGTTGGCATATTCATTAACCTTTCCGGTGAAAGGTTTTCTTTCCAATTGATTGATCATGCTAGGATGTAGTTGAAAATTTGTCACATTCACCGGTTGGTTGACAATGGTCAGTCGACCACCCGGTGCGTTTGCACATCCATAGTCACCCAGGAGTCTTTCCGGAGGTGGAGGAGGTGGAATTGGAGGAACTTCAGCCATTGGTTCTTTGACTTTTGAGTGATCAAAGGTACTTTCTTCTTTGGAATCCACTCTTTGATTTCCGCGTCTTCGGTGAAGGGTTCTCTCGATCTTTGCGTCAAAAAGAAATTCAACTGAGGGCTCTCCTCGCATACAAATTAGTAAATTATAAATGACAGAAAAATAATTTTATTGCAGAGCAACAAAATTTTAATTGAAATTAAAATTAAACTCTATATTTTGGCAATCCCCGGCAACGACGCCAAAAACTTGGTTTGGGAAAATAGCAAATATACTATTTTGCCTTTTATAGTAATAATGCGGAAATTCCCCGAATGTCGATCTCAAGGACTGCAAGTCAATATCAAGTTTAAATTATCATTCAATTAAATAAAAAGTATAAATTTGGTTTTTAGGTGTAAAATATAAGAATAAAGGTAAAGGCAAACAATAATGAAAATAAGGGTTTATAGAGAAAAAGGAACAATGCCAGGGGAGGTGTGTGATTTATCCCTGTAACAACTCTGAGTCACTATTGCATCAACAAATATCAATTACTACCAGTTCTCAAGGGTATTTTCTCCCAAGTCCTCGGTGAGAAAACCTTTAATCAATCTACCCTAATTTCTATGTCCATAGCCAATTAAGGTGAAGCTAAGTTTTATAATATCAAGAATACTCTGGTTCATACAGGGTATCCCTAGTCCTAGGTGATATCTACTGTAAAGTAACCTTATGAAAACCTTATCAATGGCGGTCCAACCTAATTGATAACCACAAGTCAATCTCGATTGGTCCGAAATAGAAAGCAATAAACACATCAAAAGGTTACTGTAAAAACAATATTATAAATGCAAATATAAACTCAAATTCGTTACAATTCGAAATTAGGGACACCCCCATAGCATTGGGGGGTTTAGCTACTCATATTGTTTAAAACAAATGAAAGATAAAAATTATAAATTACAAGTAATTGGATGACTTTGATCTTCAATCGCTCCCGCTCATGAAAACCTTCAGCTCTCCGAATGCCTTGCTCTCTGTAATACTTGATTGCTTCACAATACTGTATTTTGCCGTATTCCAAGATGATTTTTCCCTAGGCAGAAGGTCCTCTTTTATAGTGAAAATTCCAAGCAGCAGTTGGACATGTCCAAAAATATCTCTGAAAAAGGCCGACGAATAAAAGCCCGAGAAAACTGAATTTTTGGGCTTGGGCTGACACGGATGTCCTGGCTGAGACGCCCCTGGCATGGGTGACACGGCTGGGTGTGGTGCCTGACACGACCCGTGTCAGTTGACACGAGTGGCCGTGTTAGACCACTGTATTCTTCAACACACCCTCCTTTGCCTGACACGGCCCGTGTCAGGCCTCCTGTACCAGAGTTTTCTGCTCCTCTACTTGCCGGAATCTCGCATTGTCTCGTTCTGAGTTCCCTGGTTCTTCTACCTGAACCTGTCGGACAAAAACATAACTATCCCACGCATAAAATCACGAAAATATAATTATAATATAACAATGACTGAAAATGCTTAAATATAATACCGGAAGTAAAACTGACTCGAAAAGTATCAAAAATGCTTGCACAGTATTTCAAAAACCTCAGTTTCTTGTCGGATCAGTAATGAAAACTTAATGCAAATGGTGACTGATCAACTATTATTTGTCTATAAGCACGTTCTACACATTGTCTCAGACATTGTGTCCTACATTTGTCCTGCGAAGAACATATATCAGCGTCCATCAATAGGAGGGTTTCAATAATCCGTTTTAAATGTTTCCTTGAAGCTTCGTCTCAAGGAGTGACGCCCCTAGCATGAACCAACTCTTTGACGAAAGTAACCAGCCGTCTATTAAGATAAAGATCATATAGGGACATATTACCTTCCTTGTAGGTGTACGATCGATTCCCCATCAAGAAATGACCTTTGTTCTAGTACTTGTGTAACAGGCTAGTACACATGTCTTCCATCTCGGTCTCTATGGTGCACACTATTGCATGACCGTCTTTCTGGAGAGGAAGAACCAAGAAGATCTGGTTTTGGAAATGCTTTAGGCTCTCTAAAATTATTCTGAAACAAAGAATAACCTATACCAGATTAATCAAGCCATGGCTTTGTGCCTGGTTTGCTGAACTACATTGTACTCGAAAAGATAGAAGAAAATGGACAAATAGGGCTTTCGCCCCCTAATATTTGCAAAAATACTGAAAGGCCTTAGTATAGGCCTAACTCGCACACTGTAGCTGCAAATGAGAAATAAAAAAGTAGTTTAAAACCTTTATGTAATAGTTGTTGAAGGGAAAGTAGAAACCCAAAATCGAGAAGGTATACGCATAGAAGGGAATGCCACATTCTTCATACTCACTACAAATCCTTTTGTCTTCATAGGGGGTAAATACGCCTCAATTCGAAGAAGGACATACATCCAGAAATGCTATATTAAGGTTACCCTCACGAGGAAAGATATAAACAGTTGATGAAGTTACATGATCAACCCAAGAAGCAAAAACATCTTCCTTAGATTTTTGACTCATGATAAACACTACTTTCTTCAATTACAAAAAGGTAATATGTTATAGAAATGCAATGATAAAAAAGCAAATGTAACGCCTCAAGAAACTGCAAAATTGTCTCTTTAGAGATCGCGTGACGACTTACTGAAAAAGTAATAAGCACTGTTAACGCCTCAGATCGTCCAAGGAAGACATTCAAGTATTTAAGTTTCCAAAGATCATTATGATAGAACCTACAAAAATATGTCTGAAGTATGGAGCGCATTAAAGGCGCGGATTCTCAAGGACATTAATGCCACCTCTTGGCTTTCCATTCAAGTTGGGATGTGACCAACACAAAAGAACGAATACGACATAAGTTTTCGCACAACCAAACATAGACTAGAGCTTGGGGGCTACTGTTTTGGGTTAACTAGAGTGGCCAACGACCACACCCCATAGAAAGAAACAATTTTCTAGATCAGTTGCGGCATAGGGGCAGGGCCGACCTTGCGCTCGGGCAAGAAGACCCATAGCCCAGGGCCTAAAAGAATAGGGGCCTTAAAATTATTTTTTATAAATTATTAACCAAAAATTAATATATAAATATTAGTTGAATTTTATTTACAATGTAAGTTAGTTAGCATAACGGTAAAAAATGTTGTTTTTGACTCATAGGTC
The DNA here is from genome assembly GCF_024323335.1 of Lathyrus oleraceus. NCBI lineage: Eukaryota > Viridiplantae > Streptophyta > Magnoliopsida > Fabales > Fabaceae > Lathyrus > Lathyrus oleraceus. The sequence continues at coordinate 645,927,968 of NC_066583.1, forward strand.
AATGGTTCGACCCGCAATATCTACATTTTTATGGCATAAAAAAAGAGTTGATGCACAATGAGATTATTCCGACTGGAGAGACTTCGCAAAAGAGATGTGTCGTCAGTGGAGGAATCGACGACATCATATCTTAAACGAACCAGTCATCCATGGTGCAAGACTAACTCAACAATATATGGCATGGTTTAGGTAGGTAACAACGCAACAATTTGTGTCTGAGCCACGATATTTGATTGATCCACGCTAACTAGCTTTGTCATCATTGTAGCGGTAAATTCATGATCATCCATTGAAATTATTTCCTTTCTTTCGTGATGAACTACCTACATTTTCCTGAATCTTTATGTACGGAATTACAAACAAAATTTTTTCAACAAAGATGTGAATTAGGAGGAATTGGTCGGCGAAATATGAACCGAAGGCTAAATATTAATATACCTGAGAACAATACATTTTTGTTACCGCGAGATATATTGACAGCTGCAGATCATTTGATTCGAATGAAATTTGGAATGGGTACACTTGACGATATGAATCATTTGAAAAATAAACGTATTCGTTCCGTAGCAGATCTCTTACAAGATCAATTTGGATTGGCTCTCGTTCGTTTAGAACATATAATTAGAGGAACTATATGTGGAGCAATTAGATCTAAATTGAGACCGACTCCTCAGAATTTAGTGACTTCAACGCCATTAACAACCACTTATGAATCTTTTTTTGGATTACATCCATTATCTCAAGTTTTAGATCTAACCAATCCATTGACCCAAATAGTTCATGGAAGGAAATTGAGTTCTTTGGGTCCTGGAGGATTGACGGGGCGAACTGCTAGTTTTCGGATGCGGGATATCCATCCTAGTCACTATGGACGCCGTTAGCGCTGCATAAAACCATTCCTCCTAGAGTAGCGGTTAATATGAATAATAGAAACTCTGTTATAGCCATTTCTGTACATTCAATGTACTCTACGGATAGAGGAATACATAGAGTTGAAGATAGTAAAATAAGAAATTGAAAGATTTCGTTGAAATTGTTTGTTTGGAAATTTCCCGAAAAACTAATCATGGGTTCTTCTCTCCATCGGAACAACAGCGCCGTTATGCTCATTACGAAACTTGTTGAAGAGATAAAATAGAACCAAGATATCTCTTTTTGATCCAAAGTTGAATCGATCATCAGAAGAAGAATTAGGCCCAAAATTAGGATCAATTCCGGAAAAAGAAAACTTCCATCGAAAATAAGCAAATGAAAGGCTTTCATAAAAATTCTCGTAGACTCGAGAATGATATTTTCATTCTGTACATGTCAAATCATGAATTAGTAATTCCATAGATCCTGTTCATGGATTAACGAAAATGTGCAAAAGTTCTATTTGCCTCCGCCATTCTATGAGTCTCTTCCTTTTTGCGTATGGCATCACCACTCCCTTTGGCAGCATCCACTAATTCGGAACTTAATTTGAAAGCCATATTTCGACCAGGACGTTTTCGGGATGCCGCTAATAACCAACGAATGGCAAGTTCTTTTCCTTGTGTCGATTCTATTTCAATGGGAACTTGATGAGTCGATCCGCTCACGCGTCTTGCTTTTACTGCTAGATTGGGAGTTACCCGACGTATTGCTTCACGTAAAACGGATAGTGGATTTGTTTTTGTCTTTTGTTGAATCCTTTTCATAGCTCGATAGATAATTAGATTGTAGCGGTAAATTCATGATCATCAAGCTATGGATAAGCTTAACGTCAATAAAATCAGAGTCGCCACTGCGCTTTTATTGTATCCAAAGAAAAAGGAAAAAGTACGAACAAAATCCAAAGATAAGAAGTTTTCAAATCAAAACTAATAAAATTTCAGAGATTACAGGTAAGAGGGTTGGTTACACAGAGGGAAGGTGTTAGCACCCAAAGTGTCCTAGGTACTCCTAGGGAGCCCTTTTTCATGTGTGTATCTGTTTTTGGTATAAATGATATTTGAGAAAAATAGAGTGGTGATGAGAAAAGAATTCATTGATTATATTTTTGTGTTTGACAAGACCTTCGAACTTGTGCCTACGTACCAACATAAAACTAAGGGATCAAAATCTCGTAGTTCGTGGTAACAATTTCAGGGTGTTTCTGCAACCGTTGAAAACATTTTTAAAAAACGCTAAATTTTAAAAACTGATCTATTGAACCCCTTCTAAATCGGTACTATCGTCTAACAATCTTGTTCAAGAGAGAAAAGTGATTCTCATATAGAGTTTCTTTGTGAGAGAAATAGTGAACCAATTTGTGAGTGTTCTTGAGAGATACATTGTAGTGAGATCTACTTAAGGATGAAATTATTGTATTCCTATTATCATTATAGCGAATGTTTAAGAGACATACGGTCCCCTGGTTTTTCCTTGCTTACATTAAGAAGGTTTTCTACATTAAAATTCTTTGTCTTTGTGTTATTGAGCTTATATTTAACGTTTCCGCTGGTGCCAATTCTTGAATTCCCGGAGGAGAAAAAGTATGGAGGTTTATTTCCATCATAATATAAGGTGATCTAGAAGTAGAGTAGCCATAAAGAATATTGAACAATGTAAAAAACAAATAAAAAATGGAACTACAAATGAAGTGTTTGGAGTTCTTGAATGCCACAACACAACACCTTGATGAATAAAAACCAGAGTCAGTTTTGACTAGGTGAGGAAAGTGAATGATTTAGTGTCTACACTTACATTAGAATAACCTAAATAGTTAGATTAATGTGTTATACCATAAACTATACCGCATAATCGCAACCCGAACTCAACGACCGAGATTTGGTGGTCATTATGCACTGCATTGGAGCTTGGTTAAATCCTCATTGACCTACAAGTTTAGGTCTGGGAGAACAAATTTAGGTTCTTGCTTACAAATCTCAGAGGCTGAAGCTATATTAGTGTTATGTTGCGAATCGAAATCAAGCTGTTACAAAAGATGGAAACGTATTAGATTTTAATTTAATGCAGCATATTAGATACAAAGTAATGCAGCAAAAAGTTCAACAAAAAGGTAGAAGAGAATAAGAAACGTTACCTTCATTCTCTTCAATCTTTCATTTGTGGCTTTCTCTTTTTCGACAGTGAGACGCAAAGAAGCCAGTTCCTGTTGAGAAATTCAAGCAATAATATTAGTTACTAAACAAATCTTAACAAATGCAATATTGTCAACTTCGGATCATACATTTTTCAAGTTTATCCTTTCTTTCAACAAGAAACTCTCCTCCTCTTTTAGTTCAGCTAAAGTCTACAAAATACAAAAAGCATCATCAAGATATTTTAAACATGTTACTAAAAACAAAGGGAATGTCGTTGTAAATTTAGATTTATGAAATGTTTCAATCCGTTTATACAAAACTTTACTCACCTTTTTTCTTTTAGAGTTTTTGATAGTAGTAACTGTTTCCTTTTGATTAGAGACCTACAAAATACAAAAAATGGGAAGATTAAATTTGAGTCATTCTATTTTAAACGCAAATTATCATACACAAATATGCTGTAAAATAACACAAAAAATACAATAATCTTCCAAACAAATCAGAAACAAAAGTTGAGGATAACTCATGATCAATGTTTTAAAAAATGGTCGGTGGCCGTAAAAAAACGGCCTCAACAAAACGGTATCGATAGGTATGGATATTAATACCCTTTTTATATTATAAAAATTGTGGTTAATTCACACTGCGACGACCATAATCAATGTCGTAAAACTTATACCAACCAAAATCGCAAAATCTTTTATAGGATTAGAACGCGACCATTTTTTAAAACCTTTGTGATTCTTTTATAATTTTTCTATAAATATATTAGAAATTATTAAAAGGTGTGTTTGAAAAATGGATGGAGTAATGATAAAGAATTATAACTAAGTAGATAGATAGGCTTGATGAAGCCATTGAGATTTGGTGAGAAATCAAGGTGGTCCCTTTTGGTGGCATTAACAAGGACCCTCCCTCCCTTTTATTTCCAACTTCCAACTTCCTTGTCTTTTTCAATAGCTGGTTACTTACCATACTCTTGTATTTATTTTGGACTCTTTTTTGACTTTAGGCATGTACACAAGAGACACGTGACAAACGACACACATTACTATTTATTTTTTTAATATTCTAATCTCACATAATTAGTACTCATTTTTTTCTCCACAAATACAACAATTCAAATAGAAATAAAGTGCATTAGTTAATAATGAAGAAATTGACACCATAACATGAGAAATTGTAACTGCAAGTGCACAACCACTACACCAAACAAAACAACAGAATAAGTTATTTGCCACGAAAACACGCCACCAAAAGTTGTGGCGCCAATGGATTTGACTAGACTACCCTTTATAGGGGTGAATCTATCGCATAATGGTGACAAACCCAACCCATTTCAGTTTAGCCCCACAAATATAACAAATTCAGTTCAAATTTGAAGCTTCCTTCCGACAAAACCGGAACAGAAGAGACAAAAATGCCCCCCAAACTAAGGGCTTTTTCGTCATGGACGAAAAAGTATGACACGTAGTTCTTAGGAAAAAACGTGAATCAATCGTCTGACTTCAATTCATTCCTTGTTGAGACTTGAATTCGAAGTCACACCTTTTCCCTGAGTTTATTAAATTAAATACTCTTTTTCTTATAACTATATTAAATAAGTAATTTAAATAAAAAAAAAGTTGATATATTGAAATGAAAGTTGCACTTTGTTAACGAGACCCGGTTACAGTTACCGACAACCGGACGAGACAGCGGTTACAGTTACCGACAACCGGCAATACAAGGGTAGAATTGTAAATCTAATGGAGGTGAATAAAGTGGCATTTTGGTCTATTCATGATTGAAAAAGAAACTGCCACACTTGTTACATATCTACGACTACTACAGTTTCTTTAACTCAAATCACAGACACGAGTTAAGATTTCGCCGGAAAATGAAAGAGAAGGTAAATCATGAATGAAGCAAGAGATAAGAGTTATTGAACCTTAGATCTTGATGATTTGGTGAGTTTTATTGGGAGGCTGGATTCTTCGCTGGCTGACGTGGCGGCACTCCATGTAAGCGGGGTGGTGGGGCTGGCTCTTGTGAAGTCAGGTTTTGCGGGGAGTTTTGGAATGGACCTGGAGCGGGGTTGGCGGACGGTCCAGTGGAGATGAAGTGGTGGTGGCGGTGGTGGTTGAGGAGGGTTGAAACGGAGGAGAGTGTCGGCGACGATGGAGTCGTCGGCCAGAGCTAAGTTGACCCAGTCACGGTCGCACATCTGGTGAGATGTGTTTGGTGCGACGGTGGTTGTGGTAGATGGTGTTGGTGGAAAAAATGAGAAAATAAAAAGGAAAGAATGAGAGAGGAGTGGAAGGTTTGAGGTTTGTTTTTTTTATGTCTGCGATGAGATGAATGTGGTGCGTGGATGACTCAAGAAAGAGAGAGAGAGAGAGAGGATGTTTGTTTTGTTTTGAGAGAGAAAAAACAACGAAACCTCTCTCAGTTGTTTCTTTATGTGTAAGAGAGATTATTCCACCTGGTCCCACTTTTTTGCACGTGGCAAACACAACTGTTTCTTTTCTTCTTATTTTGCTTCAGGACTTCAAGTTTACCAATTCTAGCATGCTTCATCATTCTTATAACAAAAATAAAGAATCACAATTAGTAAACAACAATTTTCTTTTGCCGTGTTTCTTAAGACTTTTGCTCGATGAATGAAAGTGGTTATTGCTTAGTGCCAAAATTCTTTGCCATCAACTCTGTACAATGCTGAAGACACATTTTTCGTTAAAAACAGTAGAGAAATTCCGATGAGAGTCATAGAGGACTCTTTAAAATATATATTATATAAAAATGCATATTCAATATCATGATATTTAAAATAGTTAATTTTGAAAAATCTTTATTTAACATTTTAAAATTCTTTATTCACAATAACACATTACTTTACTATCGGTTAAACTGTCTACCTAAAAAAAGATTTAATTAATCATGAACAATCTCTTCAACAACCACATTTATGTATATTTTAAAAAGATGATTTTTTTTCTCTGTTATGAAAATAGTTGATATATATATATATATATATATATATATATATATATATATATATATATATATATATATATATATATATATACTTTTTTTTTGAGGTTCATTTTATTTCAAGAATAATTTTTTTTACATTTATTCTCAATTAGTCTTTAATTTTAATATTAATATTTTAATTTAATTATAATTAATATTTTTATTCAATTATTTATTTGATTAAATTTAAATTAAAAACTATAATTTTGATTAAATTTTAAAAAAATATATTTTTAGAGTAAGTTGAACCCCAGTTATATATAAAACAAGATCAAATGACATAAAAATGTCAAACTTAGTAACATGACATTTTCAATAACTTTTCATCTTATGCCTGTATAATAAAATACACAGTTGAATTGAAAGTTATTGTCGTATAGATCACGCCTATAAAATTTCACATCAATCAAAAATCAATTGATATGTTAAAAAAATGATAAAAATTAACGGTTTTCATGAAGTTTTATAAATCATTTGTTTTTAGATATCTTGTTGACATGTCAAATTATTTTCTAATTTATGTTAAATTTTATAGACATGTCAAATGATAATATCTTTCAATCTAATAGTGAATTTTGTTATATGAATATCCATTAAAGAGTTATCGGAGGTGTCATGTTACTAATTTTGACACATTAGTGTCATTTGGTCTATACTATATATATATATATATATATATATATATATATATATATATATATATATATATATATATATATATATATATATATATATATATATATATATATATATATATATATATATATATATATATATATATATATATATATATATATATATATATATATATATATATATATATATATATATATATATATATATATATATATATATATACGCGGTCATATTAATTTTGGTTCACTATGAAGAGTTACAATATCTCCAACACACGAGAACTATCCTAGAGGGTTATTCATTGGTTAGGGAAAATCTGAATTCAAACCAAACCATGTTGTTTTGGCCGGTCATTTTTTAGATTGGACAAAAATTGAACCAAACTAATAAAATCCAATATTAATTGGTTCAGACAACGGATTTTCAAAATTCTTTTAGCGAACCCGTCTATCTGAACCGACCATATTAATTCATATAATTTATATGATCATTATCATGGAAACTAGTATAAGATATTCAAATTCAAGAAGAAAAAAATGAAATACCATTTGTGACATTCACAACTTATATGGAGAAACGTAAAAACTAAGAGTTTTATATTATTATGAAAAATTAGTTGATATAAACAAGATATTTTTAAAAATATTTTTGAAAAATTAGTTGATATAAATAAGATATTTTTAAAAATATCCGATCAATTCAACCCAAACAATTTACTATGTGATCTTTTGGACTTAAACTCTAGTCCCCTTTTATTCAAGGAAGGTCTTTGATTTGATATAATCAAATGAAAGTTTTCTTTTCCTTAATAAATTTACTTAGGAGTTCATGGAAATGTTACACGATCTAATCGTGAATTGAATCGAGATTTTACTAGGTTGATCTCGAATCTATTGAGCTTTTACACATGCTAAACTCAGAAATTGAGTGATAATTTACACCAGAATGATAACTGATAGAGCTTTTAACCAGGGTGAGCTCTAGAACCATTGTGAAGATTTTTATATGGTTATCACAATTCCAACAGGAGAGCTTTTTTGAATGGCGGAATTCACGAACTAAAACGAAAAACTTATTCTAATCCCCCAATAACAAACAAAAGAACTTTTTTAATGGCTTAGATCCCAACCAAAATAATTACTTCCTAAGGAAGGATTGTTTACTCAAAATAAAACTACTCATGGTAAATTTACAATAAACTCTTACCCAGAACAAATTCCCCACTAAACTCAAGAACTCTCTCAAAGCATTATGGCTTAAATATGTGAGAAAAATCGAAATGGTTTAGAGAGATTCATATAGAGATGAGAAGCAATGTATTTTTCATATTTTCTAGATGATTTGAAATGATGGAGAGGTCCTCTATTTATAGGCCAAGAAATGGTGCAAATATGGAAACAATCCATGGGCCTTTTAGTTACCCTAATTGATTAGACACTTACAATAATCGATTATTGTTGCCCAAATTAAAAGATATAAACAGAGAGACGTTACAAATCATTAAGAGACTGTCAAAATTCAATAATGGATACTATTATGCTTAACCTATACAGTTAGACATATATTATAATCAATTAGATAATTAAAAAACTTGTCCTAATCAAAAGGCAATTCCCTAATCAATTGGCTAGGCTCCAACAAACATTTTATGGTTGTTTTAATCAAAAAGTGAGAGGGTTATCTATATTTTATGTGTGTGTGTGTGTGTGTATGAGCGTGTGTGTGTGCTTGGGTGGGTGGGTGGATGGGTGTGTGTGAGTGTGTGCATGAGTGGGTGGATGGGTGTCTGTGTGGGTGCGGGTGTGCGTGTGTGGGGTGGGGGGGTGATTTAGCCATAATACTTACGAAAATACCATAATCTTGAGTCTTGCTATCCATGAGCTTTATCATCATGGATATTTCTTGATTGATATGCAAGTACATAGTTCCACAAAGATGTCTCAAAAGCTTACATGACATGACAAAAGAATATCTTGCTTAATATTTTGCTAATAAAAATAAGCCAATCAATATGTAATAAAAAAACCATATACTTCTAATTGTTGGAGTGTAGTTAATAATAAGTGGTGTCCATCCATCACATCACCTCACATTCAAACTCAATTAAAGTAAAACACATATGAATGATAGAAAATTAAGTTTGACAAACATAGAAACAATCAAAGTTGTCCTTTCTACTCTTAGAAAAGAAAATTATATCTACCTCAAGACATGGAAGAACATGGAGGTCATTGGATTGGATTTTGTCATTTATTACCATAACACTATTTGCAAATGACTTGACCTAAGTTTCATTCAACATAGTTGAATATGATTCCCTAATACTTTTCTCCACCTATTCACACCCTTACAAATATATATCTTGAAGTTGCATATTAGGATTGTAGAAAAGTACACAAGGACCTAAACTTACATCATATATATTTGAAAAAGAGGGAGTTGTAACCTCATACCAATCATTTGTAAACAATTCCTCAACGGATCAAATATAAGACACTAATGGTTCTCTCTGAATCAAAAAAAAATCTGACTCAACCATTTTTACTAAATATTAAATAAAGGAAATAAGCAAAAGGCCAAACTTATTAGGAATACAAGAAAAACAACAACCAAGATGAAGCACAAAGTGATGCAAAACCAAAAATCAAGGACATAAGATAGCACAAAAAGGAATTACAGTAACAGAGAATAAATTAAAAGGCTTGTAAGTTGAGAAAAGAGAAAGCTTAAGAATCAATGGTTTGGTTAGAGACACATAAAAACTATCATTATGATTCAACGATCCGACACAAAATAATTAGATTAAATAGTCCTGATAGATCCAAAAAATAACTTCTGTGTCATTACTTCATCAAACAAATCGTAAAATAATAAGAATGTGTAAATAACAAGCTTGCTAGACTGTGAGAGAAAGTTGTTATTGAATAATACAACTTCAAGCTCTTTGTGTACATGAATGATCAATTACTTATATAGCAAGGAATCACACTCAAATATAGCTAACTATCTTATAACTAAATCCTAGTTAGTTATTCTATTAGCCAACTATATTCTAACATTTACATGTTGAACACAATGCTACAACATTTTGTTTGACATTCCAACAAACACTCCCCTAATTTGAAATTAGCAAAAGAGACAGATTATAACATGTTACAGACATTATCTTCATGCACATTATTGAGCATGACTAAAATGACACATACTCCAATTTTTGTTCTGATGTGGTTGAAAGACTCGAGGTTCACTGGTTTAGTTAGCACATCTGCAAGTTGTTCTCCTGTGCTACAATGCTTCATTTCAATTTTACCATCTTTGGTCAAGTCCATAAGAAAATGAAACCTTACATCTATATGCTTGCATCTTCCATGCATCACCAAGTTCTTTGACAACTTGATTTTGGAAATGTTGTCACACATGATGACTTGGCTTTGAGTCTGACCAAGCTTGTAAATAATGCTTCGAAGCCACACTACTTAACAAGCACATGAGGTTACTGCACAAACTCAACTTCAGTGCTTGAAAGAGTCACAACGGGTTGCTTCTTTGAAGACCATGATATATGACCTTGTCGCAACCTGAAAAATATAGTGCGCGAAAAAACAACCGGCGAAAGAAAATGACAGAAGAGTCGCCACCGTGCGTTATTCATCCCAAAGGAGGGAAAGGAAACGCTTGAAGTAAACCTGAAAAAGGAAAGGACAAGACGGGGTCTTGCAACCAAATCTTGGGTTCGGGAGTCGGTTATGCGAAGGGAAGGTATTAGCACCCCTACGCATCCGTAGTACTCTACGGGATCCACTTTTGTAGTTCTTGTCTAAAGGGTGTGGGTTTATCTAATGTGTTATTTACTAAAAAAAGGGGGTGAAATGAAAATGACTCACGCGGATGTCGCATCCACTGCATACGTATCTCATCTGAATATGAGAATCAGAGTCTTCGTAGCTCGGCTACCTAAGGGTTAAGGGTAATTGTGCTCGCTAAGACATCGCGTCTTATGCCTACGTATCTCATCTGGCCTGAGAATCAGAGCAAGCCGTAGTTCGGCTAACTACGGGATTATGGATTGGGTTTTGGACGAACGACGTTACTACGCAATCTACCGGGTGCTCGACCTTTGGAGACTTACTCGCCTGTAGTAGAAGGAGTTAACATGTTGCTTTGGGTTTTAGGGTTTGGGATGCTCAAGGGCAAAAAGGCAGTCCTTGACGAAGGAACCGCGCTACCTGCAGGGATACGAACACATACAAAACAAACATGTATAAAGTAAATGTGCCAACAAGGGGCTCAGAAGTAAATAAACAAAAGAAAACAAATGCCTCCTATCGAGGTCTTCCAGCTAAGAAAGCGATAAAATGCGGAAAAGAGGTAAAAGTACCACACGGATAAAGATCCGAAGTAACAGCAATTAAAGGAGTAAGAAACCCAGGGATCTCCCAAGCTAATGCCATCAAAGAAAAGTGAGTCAATACAGGTAATCGGAATGAACCTCCAGGGGGTATCCCACAAATAAAGTGGGAAAACCACGCAAACCATCTCTGCAAGAGTCATATGAGCCCTCACAAGAAAAACTCAACAAACAGGTTAGAGACAAAAAAAATAGGGTAATCAAGGGTTGCCCCCAAATCAAAATGTAACCACATGAATCATGCCCTTTCAATTCACAAAAAGCTCACAAAAAGCAATCAAGGGTAGGAGGCCTAAACCTCTTGTCAAACACATGCATCAAAAGGGTATCAAATTCACCCATAATACCTCAAACATTCAGAGTATTCAAATTCAAAGCACAAAGATAATGGGAATAAGGGCAAACCTGATTAGAGAGCTTGATTGAAATTGAGTTGCACCCGTGAGGTTTACAAAACAATCTTTAGGGTTTATGGGAGACAGAGGTGATTCTGTGCAGTTGAGTTCCCTTCAAGGTTTGGAGGTTGCTCTGAACTCTGTTAGCTCTTCTCTCACTATCTTTTTCCTCCATGGTTTTGTTCCAAGGAAACCTCAGAGTGTTTTGCTTCTCCTCCTTTTTCTGTCTGATCTCCCTCTTTTATAACCTGATTTTCATGGCTTTGTGGGCTTAAATGAGAGAGGTCCAAGTCCAAGTTTTTCTATTATATTTTATTTATTTATTTATTATTATTTTTATTTATTTATTTATTTTGTAAATTTTTTTTTTTTTATTTTTCGTTTTATTATTATTATTTTTTTATTTTATTTTTTTTTTCTTTTTAATTTTTTTTCTTTTTTTTTATTTTTTTTCGTTTTTTTTTCTTTTCGTTTTATTATTTTTTTTTTCGTTTTTTTTATTTTTATTTTTAAATAAAGTTTCTTGGATCTAATTCTGATTGACATGATGAAATGCAATATAAAATGCTAAATGAATGCATGAATGAGGAGGGCAAATTTTGGGGTGTTACAGCTGCCCCTATTCAATCATCAGCTAACCCGAGTAGGATGAAAGCGAACAACTTATCAGACAAACGGGGTGAGTTGTGATTGAATACCAAAGACATACCGAAAATTTGCGCTCCGAGAACACCACAAAAACGCGGAAATACACCGCGCTGTTTATTTTTCTTCCGATCCTTTGGCTAGATCTGAATCAGTCTTCTGGCTTAATCTGGAGTTTCGATCCTCTGGCTGAACCTATACTCAATTTAGTCCTCTGGTTGGATATTAATTTTGATCCTCGGGCTGGATACGATTTTGATCTTCTGGCTAGATCTTCTTCGATCTTCTAGCTAGATCTCCTTCGCTTCGATTCTCTGGCTGAATCTATTTCCTTTGATTCTCTGGCTGAATCTACTTCGATCTTCTGGCTAGATCTGAATTATTTCGGTTCTCTGGCTGAATCTATTTCCGGTCTTCGGGCTAGACCTGACTTCGATCTTCTGGCTAGATCTTCTTCGATCTTCTGGCTAGATCTCCTTTGTTTCGATTCTCTGGCTGAATCTATTTTCTTTGATTCTCTGGCTGAATCTACTTCGATCTTCTGGCTAGATCTGAATTGTTGCGATTTTCGATCTTCTGGCTAGATCTTCTTTGTTTCGATTCTCTGGCTGAATCTACTTCGATCTTCTGGCTAGATCTGGATTGTTTTGATGATAAATTCCCGTCATTAGGATCCCGCATCTGAGGCATGCGCTGGTTGACCCTCTTTTGAAATCTACACCCAACCTTCATATTAGATATGTAGCTTCGAGAATATTCCATTTTTGGGCTTCGTACATATTCTTCGGGCTAGAACATGTTGTAACGACTCCTCAATTAGACTTGGGCTTGCTGGGGAAATAAAGCTTGTAGGCGACTTCACTGGGGAATCTTCAAATTGAGCCTTAGGCTGGCTTACTGGAACACGATTCTCAGACTGAATCTTCGAAATGACCCTCAGGCTGGATCACTGGAACACGATTCTCAGGATGAATCTTCGAAATGACCCTCAGGCTGGATCACTGGAACACGATTCTCAGGCCGAATCTTCAAAATGAACCTCAGGCCGGATCACTGGAAAACGATTCTTAGGCTGAATCTTCGAAATGACCCTCAGGTTGGATCACTGGAAAACGATTCTCAGGCTGGATCACTGGAAAATGATTCTCAGGCTGAATCTTCGAAATGACCCTCAGGCTGGATCACTGGAAAACGATTCTCAGGCTGAATCTTCAAAACGACCCTCAGGCTAGATCACTCACGCTTGATCCTCTGGCTGGATCTCATGACCTTGGTTGTAAAGTAATTCTTCAGTCTGCTTGGAAGAACCTGTTTATCAGCTTATGTGTATGCTTGATATGATATGCATGCAAATGCAAATGTTATGTATGGTGTAAAAAGAAATCTGCTTGGGGAAGCAAACTCCGGTAGGGAACAGATCGCTGTATCAATCCTTGAATGCTCTGTGGGGAATGATCCGTCTGCCAGGACCAATGAGCCACCAAAAATAAATTGGCTGCTTGAAAAGTTGACCTTGCGGGGGGAGTATCAACTATGGAAACTTTGTTCGGCGAGGCTCTGTGAGGAGAGTCTGTGGGGAAAACACTTTCTGGGGAAATGTCGTAGGAAACGACCTTTTCTGGGGATATGACCTTGCTAATCGCCCTCAAGCTGGGGATTAACAAATCTGTTAAAAATAATCTGCTGGGGAATGAGATGAACACTGGGAACACCACCCTCTCATCTGTTGGTTATGCAACCACTCCGCTGTTGCTAGGAAGATACAGTCTGGCACTGTCAACTCCGATGGGGATATACAATCTGGATACTGTCAACTCTACTGGGGATAGACAGTCTGGATACTGTCAACTCTACTGGGGCTAGACAGTCTGGATACTGTCAACTCTGTTGGGGAACATGCTCTGCTGAGGAACATGCTCTACTGAGGAGAGACTTTGTCAACCGCTTAGGGATGAGGATTCATGACTTGGCATCCGGTTCCTGTGACCTGCAACCAAAAATACACGTATGCCTCAGGGGAATTACTCGGTTTGAATTCACCGTCCGTGATTAAGCACATTCAAAGCAATTTTAAATGTTTTCCTGTGCAAATCATCTGCAAAAGCCACCATTATGTTCATATGCAATATGTTTTATCAAAAATTCGGACATTTTTGCAAACAAACTGATAAATGAAAAATAAAGAGGCTCTTTAACTGAATTATTCGACTCTTACTGGGGAGACAATTTGTGCCAGGAATAGGCGAGGGTATCAGGAAGCTGATCCCTGAAAAGAGGTGATCGCTATAAAAAGAGAACTATCCTAATGGCAATGGGGATACGGGGTCCCACCGAGTTTCGACTCTGCTATGGCTCGTATGTCCTCAAGACGCTCTGCTCATCTTGCTTTCTGAAGTGGATGATTAGTCAATCTTTAACCTTCGAAGATTGTCGGATTGAATGAAACGGTGATATAACACTAATGAACTCAGATCACAGTCATTCGCTTATTCCCTAACTTTTGCCTGGATCGCCCCCTTTTCGGGTTTTCGATCCACCGGGATACCCATTTTTGCCTGAGCCGCCCTTTTGGGTTTTCGACTCACCGGGTGTACATTTTTTTTATATCCCTAATTTTTGCCCGAACCTCTTTATTCTTTTTTGGTTCGTCGGGATGCCCCTTTTTTGCCTGGGCTATTCTTTTTACTGTCCAGCGGGTCTATTTTATGCGAAGTATTTTTTAACTGCGTCTGAGTTGACAGGGAACGGGAAGACTTCGCCATCCATGGTTGTTAGCATCAGAGCTCCGCTAGAGAAAATCCTTTTAACCACGTACGGACCCTCATAGTTCGGTGTCCATTTGCCCCTGTGATCTGTGTTGGGAGGAAGAAATCTTTTGAGTACCAATTCACCGACTTGATACCCCCGAGGGCACACTTTCTGACCAAATGCTTTCTTCATTCGTCTCTGACCGAGATACGTCAATTCTGGGTACGTAGTTCCAGCATAGCACCATTTCCCGTTGGTTTGATTGATGACCAAAGCTGAATCCCCGTATACATCCAGGGTTTTAATCTGTATATTGACGGCTTCCTCAAGTCTTAGGATACAAGCTTCGTATTCGGCTTCATTGTCGGTGCAGGGAAAAGTTATTCTGGCACCAAATGGCATATGAACCCCCTTCCGGTGTGATCAACACTACACCAACTCCGCGACCATTGACGTGGACCGCCCCATCAAACATCATAACCCATTTGGATTCAGGGTCAGGCCCCTCCTCCGGGAGTGGTTCCTCTCAATCTTTCGATTTGAGAAACATGATGTCCTCATCAGGAAAGTCAAACCTCATAGGTTGGTAATCATCAATCGGTTGCTCTGCAAGATAGTCTGACAAGACACTTCCCTTGATGGCTTTTTGTGAAGTGTATTGGATGTCATACTCTGTCAGTATCATTTGTCACCTAGTAACCTTTCCGGTAAGTGCTGGCTTTTCAAAAATATACTTGACTGGATCCATTTTTGATATCAATAGAGTCGTGTGAGTCAACATATACTGTCTTAGTCGGCGAGCAGCCCATGCCAAAGCGCGGCAAGTTTTCTCGAGCAATGAGTATCTTTGTTCACAGTCGGTAAACTTTTGCTAAGGTAGTATATTGCATGCTCTTTTCGACCTGACTCGTCATGCTGACCGAGCACACAACCCATTGACCTTTCTAACACAGTCAAGTACATGATCAACGGTCTTTCCTCTCGGCCTGTAGACTTGCCCCGATCTTGATCTCTTTCTTGTCGTCTGCGGTACCGATGTTGACGGTCTCAATCACCTCCTGATAAGGTGTAATAGCTCGGTCCTCCTGTTTCAACAATCTGGCTAACCCTTCAGGCAATTCACAATCTTCCTCAACCCCTTCTTCGGCTTAATAGATAGGATTGTCGAAGTCATACTTGGCCATAGCAGTGTCATTAGTAGTGAGATCCGGGTGGTCAGCTCTGCATGATGGAGGATCATGCTTTACCTTAGAATGAGAGATTTTTTTTGGAAAGAAAGAAAAAACGAAAAAGAAACATTGCCATTTTTTTTGTAAAAGTAGAAAAAACTGAAAGAAAGAGAACACAAAATTATTTGCAAAAGCCGTCCTTTATTGATGATAAAAATAATTGCGAAATGTAACTAAATGGATGGCCCTACAAATGAGCCGTTACACCTTGGGCAAAGTGTAAGACTTTATTATGCATGTAATAAAGGAAAACAATAAAAATCACTCTTTCAGTAGAGTAACCCGGACGGTTTTTTCAGACGACCAATTGTCGAGCTTTTCTCCCGGGACACACGGGCGAATCCAGCTATCTAAGTCACAGTCGCTGTCAGCCTTGTCTTCATCTGCAGCATTGACGATGTGGGGAGAAACCAAACCCCCGCTGGAGAGAGTACCGGTTTCATTCTTCTGAGATCCCGGAGCATACCCCAATCCAAACTTGTCTTCTTTGATGACTGGCTCCACAAATTTGCCCCAGCCTTGGGCATTACCAGCTTTAACCACTTCGACAGCTTGCTTGTATGAAGAGATAGAAGTCCCGACCTTCTCAAACTCAGGTGAAAAGACAGCTTCGGGCGCGACCTCATTGATGTTTATGGCTTCGAAGCCCTGACACAGCATCTCGTGCATCTCGCCGTCCATCTCTACATACTTAAATATAGACAAGTGGCTAATAAGAATATCCTCTTCACCATAGACGGTGACGATCTGACCTTCTAGTCCATATTTGAGCTTCTGGTGGAGGGTAGAAGTAACAACACCGACAACATGAATCCAAGGCCGACCTAGTAGACAGCTATAGGCAGGCTGGATATCCATCACATAAAAGGTGCTCTTGAATACCTGGGGTCCAATCTTAACTGGCAACTCAACTTCGCCAAAGACAGCTCTCTTAGAGCCATCAAAAGCCCTCACAACTAAGTTACTTGGCCTCAGGATGGTGTCATCGCAATCCAACTTCATTAAGGCTTCCTTTGGAAGAACATTCAGAGAAGAGCCTGTATCAACCAAAACATGGGAAAGCATCACCCCTTTGCACTCCATTGTGATATGCAAGGATTTGTTGTGATTCCTACCCTCAGATGTCAGGTCATTATCGGTGAAACCTAGCCCCCGGCTAGCGTTTACATTGGAAACTACCGACTCCAGCTGGTTAACAGTTATCTCCGGTGGAACATAGGCCATATTCAGTACTTTCAACAAGGCTGCTCTGTGCGCCTCAGAGCACATCAATAGTGAGAGAATGGAGATCTTTGAGGGTGTCTGATTTAGCTGGTCGACTACCTTGTAGTCACTTTTCTTGATAATCCTCATAAACTCATCCACTTCCTTCTCGAATGCGGTCTTAGGAGGATCTTCCTCAGTAGTAACCTCTTCGGCGGCCATCTGTTTCCCTTTAGCCTTGGCAGCTGCCTCGGCTTCAGTATTCGCGCGTAATGTTGATGGTGCAAATAGGCGTCCACTGCGAGTGAAGCCACCAACCCCTCCAACATTGTCTACAGCGGAGCTACCAATGTCAATGTCTTCTTCGTTAACTTTCTGCCCCTGGCAGTAGATATCAGCCCCATAGTGCCACGGGATAGCACTGTCTTTCTCATATGGAACGGGTCCTGGTATTGTGATGGTGATCGGACCAACCAAAGTCGGTTGAGGGCTGTCAGAGTAAATTGCAACTGGTGCTGAACTTTCGATGTTCACCGTTGCTGGTTCTGTACTTTCTGGGAAATATATTGTTGTCGGAGCGAGTCTCTCGGGAACATATATTTCTTCAGGAGTGAAATAAAACGTCACCGTTGATACATCATTCTTCACTGGACGGGCCTGATCGAACTGAAGACAACCTTCATCTATCAGTTGCTGAATACCCCTTCTCAAACTGCCACATCCATTTTCGGCAGCTTGACAATTTCTGCACTCTTCCCCACAGCCCGGGAAAATCTGTCCTTTCAGAAGTCGGTCTTTAACCACCGATAGCGAAGTCTTCACCTTAGTCACATCAGAAACCAAATTCAAAGTTTCCCCACTATCAACAACATTAATCCTCTGCCCGCCGTGAGCCGACATCGGGTTCTGGATAACATTAGGCACCGGAGCAAAATTGATAGCCTGGGCATCTCTCAAATCTTGTACCTTTAATTGGAGAGCCTTGCAATTATCTGTAGTATGGCCAAGTGCGTTGGAGTGAAAAGCACATCTGGCGTTGACATCATAACCTCTAGGCAAATTATTGGGATCGATTGGTGGGGCCAGAGTTCTCAATGTAACCAGATTCATGTCAATCAGCTTGGGAAGTAATACTGAATAAGGCATTGGGATTGGCTCGATGACCCGGTCCGTCTGCCTTGGACGTTGTTGATAGTGTCTCTGCTGACCCGGATTACCTCCTTGTTGTTGATTGTTGTACCTGAGTTGTTGTTGCGGATGATATTACGGTTGAGGAACAGGTGTTGGAATAGTGACTGCGGCCACTTGATCTTGATAATAATTAGGGCGTCCTCTACCCCTGCCTCTGCCGGCATACACAACGCTTGCCTCGCCTTCTTTTCTTCGCTGACCGTTACCAGCAAACGGTCTCTTGGGACCTGATGAGTTGGAAGCACTATTGTCTTGAATTCGGCCCATCTTCAACAGACTCTCGATTCTTTCTCCAGCAATTACTATCTCTGCAAAGCTGATTGACGGGCAAGCAGCCAATCTCTCAATATAATTGCCTTGAAGAGTGTTCATGAACATGTCCGCCATCTCCCTTTTAGACATAGGGGGTTGGACGGACGCAACAATCTGTCTCCAACGCTGAGCATACTCTCTAAAGGTTTCCTTGGCAGTCTGAGACATACCTTGCAACAAGGTCCGATCTGGAGTCATGTCCAAGTTGTATTGATATTGCTTGACAAAAGCCTCTGCCAAGTCTTTCCAGCTCTTGATGGTAGTACGAGACAAATGAGAATACCATTCACGAGAAGCTCCAGTTAGGCTGTCTTCAAAATAGTACATCCACAACTTTTCATCTTCCGTGTGAGCTCCTAACCTTCCCAGATAAGATTGGAGATGAGTGCGTGGGCAAGAAGCCCCGTTGTATTTCTCAAAAGTAGGGGGTTTGAACTTGTGAGGAATCCTTACTCCCTGAACCAGACCAAGATTTGTGACATCAAAGCCTAAGGAATTTTGAGACTCCAAAGATTTGAGCTTCTCAGCAAGCTCATCCATACGGCGAGTGGTCTCGAGGGCCTCGTCGTGCAAAGAAAATTGATCATACTGATAATCTTCAGTAACGGGGCGCCCGTTAATCCGAATTCCTTGATTCACATTGTACCTTCCGCCAATACCATTTCCAACATTCCTTGTGTTGCCAACATTACCCGGGTTTCCATCAGTATTTGCGTTACCCGCGTTACCAGTGTTCACAGGGTTATCAGCGTTCCCAGGGTTACCAGGGTTTCCCTCAGCATTTGGTATCTCCACCTCCAGATCGGGTCTCGGTTGCTCAACCAATTCCCTCAGTTTTTCCTGGCCTTCTGCCATACCAGTCATCAATGTCATGAACTGATCCATCCTTTCACGCATATCAGCCAGCTCTTTCTGTACTTGGTCCATCGCTAGCTGTGGACGATTTTCCTTTGTCGGGTACCTGTGGACTCGCTTGGGACCAATAACTGCCTGATACAGGGAACAAACATTAGACACTGCGGTGACACCTGCAAAACAGACAAGGGTTAATATGCATGGTATGCGATGCACTGCTTGTTCAGTTTTAAGGCACCCCCGTTTTGAAAGGGAATACCCTGCAAATGAATAAGCATGAGATGTTGGATGCAAATATGCAGATGATGTTATGCAATGCAAAGGCATGTCAATCAGAGTTGATGGATCCGCTTGAACATCTGTCAGGTTGCACTGCCTGGAGAGAAATTCACTGAGGAATATAATACAAGACCAAAACTCTGCTCCAGAAAACCGGGTTAGTTGGAGGTTAAGGTTTCCTGAATTTAGCCCGCCCCTCACTGGTAGGTTCTAAGAACAGAAGTTCGTCAGCTTCAGCCCTTCAGTCGCGAATAATACGTTTACCACTGAAGGTTTGGTATTATTACGGGACAAAAGACCTCCATTGACTCCCCTCAACAGGACATCCTAATAGCAAGTTCCCAGTCTCGGGATCCTCGGATTGAGCAGCGAGAATGCGCCCACCAGAGCTAACATAATCACGTCTCGGAGGAGAGGCCTCGACTGAGTTCTCGGGAAATGGTCACCAGAGTCGACGATTTCTAGAGGAACATCCTGCCGTTACGGAACACCCGTAAGACATAATATATCCAAAAGAAACCTCGTTTGGGTGTGGTTCTTCACGAACGACTTAACGTAGCAACACGCCACGCAAGCCTCATGATTATCCACTCTAAAACCTGTGTGTACACTCAAGCCTGGGTAATGGGCTTATCTCTCATAGAACACCCCATCCAAACAAACAAACAAACAGATCCAACAGATACAACAGATGCATGCAAGCAGGTAAGCAAATAAAGGTACAAAAGCATGAACACCCAATAAACAAGAAATCGCACAAGCTAGGAGGGACTCGCTTAGGGAAGATGGACCAGCAAGAGGTCAACTTCTTAGTGTCCCCAGCAGAGTCGCCAGCTGTCGCAACCTGAAAAATACAGTGCGCGAAAAAACAACCGGCGAAAGAAAATGACAGAAGAGTCGCCACCGTGCGTTATTCATCCCAAAGGAGGGAAAGGAAACGCTCTAAGTAAACCTGAAAAAGGAAAGGACAAGACGGGGTCTTGCAACCAAATCTTGGGTTCGGGAGTCGGTTATGCGAGGGGAAGGTATTAGCACCCCTACACATCCGTAGTACTCTACGGGATCCACTTTTGTAGTTCTTGTCTAAAGGGCGTGGGTTTATCTAATGTGTTATTTACTAAAAAAAGGGGGTTAAATGAAAATGACTCGCGCGGATGTCGCATCCACTGCATACGTATCTCATATGAATATGAGAATCAGAGTCTTCGTAGCTCGGCTACCTAGGGGTTAAGGGTAATTGTGCTCGCTAAGACATCGCGTCTTATGCCTACGTATCTCATCTGGCCTGAGAATCAGAGCAAGCCGTAGTTCGGCTAACTACGGGGTTATGGATTGGGTTTTGGACGAACGACGTTACTACGCAATCTACCGGATGCTCGACCTTTGGAGACTTACTCGCCTGTAGTAGAAGGAGTTAACGTGTTGCTTTGGGTTTTAGGGTTTGGGATGCTCAAGGGCAAAAAGGCAGTCCTTGACGAAGGAACCACACTACCTGCAGGGATACGAACACATACAAAACAAACATGTATAAAGTAAATGTACCATCAAGGGGCTCAGAAGTAAATAAACAAAAGAAAACAAATGCCTCCTATCGAGGTCTTCCAGCTAAGAAAGCGATAAAATGCGGAAAAGAGGTAAAAGTACCACACGGATAAAGATCCGAAGTAACAACAATTAAAGGAGTAAGAAACCCAGGGATCTCCCAAGCTAATGCCATAAAAGAAAAGTGAGTCAGTACAGGTAATCGGAATGAACCTCCAGGGGGTATCCCACAAATAAAGTGGGAAAACCACGCAAACCATCTCTGCAAGAGTCATATGAGCCCTCACAAAAAAAAAAAACTCAACAAACAGGTTAGAGACAAAAAAAATAGGGTAATCAAGGGTTGCCCCCAAATCAAAATGTAACCACATGAATCATGCCCTTTCAATTCACAAAAAGCTCACAAAAAGCAATCAAGGGTAGGAGGCCTAAACCTCTTGTCAAACACATGCATCAAAAGGGTATCAAATTCACCCATAATACCTCAAACATTCAGAGTATTCAAATTCAAAGCACAAAGGTAATGGGAATAAGGGCAAACCTGATTAGAGAGCTTGATTGAAATTGAGTTGCACCCGTGAGGTTTACAAAACAATCTTTAGGGTTTATGGGAGACAGAGGTGATTCTGTGCAGTTGAGTTCCCTTCAGGGTTTGGAGGTTGCTCTGAACTCTGTTAGCTCTTCTCTCACTATCTTTTTCCTCCATGGTTTTGTTCCAAGGAAACCTCAGAGTGTTTTGCTTCTCCTCCTTTTTCTGTCTGATCTCCCTCTTTTATAACCTGATTTTCATGGCTTTGTGGGCTCAAATGAGAGAGGTCAAAGTCCAAGTTTTTCTATTATATTTTATTTATTTATTTTTTATTATTTTTATTTATTTATTTATTTTGTAAAAAAATATATTTATTTATTTTCGTTTTATTTTTCGTTTTATTATTATTATTATTATTATTATTATTATTATTTTCGTTTTTTTTTTCTTTTTATTTATTTATTTTTTTTTCTTCGTTTTTTTCTTTTTTTTTTCGTTTTATTTTTCGTTTTATTTATTTATTTATTTTAAATAAAGTTTCTTGGATCTAATTCTGATTGACATGATGAAATGCAATATGAAATGCTAAATGAATGCATGAATGAGGAGGGTAAATTTTGGGGTGTTACAGACCTGACCCAAGCTTGAAAACATACTCGATAGTGCTTTTTCTATCATCATTATCTCCTGCATAATCAGAGTCTGACCATCCTTGCAAGATCATCTCATCATTCATCTTGTACAAAACACTTGGGTTCATAGTTCCTTTTAGATACCTTAAGATTACTTTTGTAGTTACCAGGTGAATTTCAGTTGGTCTCTCCATGTATCTAGCTACCAAGCATACTGAATACGCAAAGTCAAGCCTGGTTGCAAGAAAATACATAGAGCTTCCCACTATCTGCTTATAGCTTATGTTATCAACTGGCTTTTCATTTTCACTCTTGTTCAACCTGCAACCTGGCCCAATAGAATTACAAACCTTATTGCATTGATCCATGCCAAATCTCGTGAGTATTTCATTAACACATTTCTGTTGGTAGATAAAGATTCATGCACTTTCTTGATTTACTTCCAACCCAAGAAAGTATTTTATCTTCCCCATATTTGTTATGGAAAACATCTTCCTCATTAATTCCTTGAATCCTTCAAACATTTGTTGATTATTTCCTGTATAGATTAGATCATATACTTATAAGATGAGAATCAATATCTTGTCCTCACTATGCTTCACAAATAATGTGTGTTCATGTGGGCATTTTTCAAAATTCTCTTGATTGAAATATGCTTCAATCTTGCTATACCAGACCCTTAGAGCCTGCCTAAGGCCATAAAGTTCCTTTCTCAGCTTGTAGACATTATCTCTTCCTCCCTTCTCATAGCCAAGTGGTTGATTTACATTGACATCTTCCATCAAATCACCATGCATGAATGCACTCTTGACATTAATTTGATATACTTATCACTTCTTGCATGTTGCAAGTGCTAAGACAGTCCTAATAATATCACATCTTTTCGCGGGAGAAAGAACTTCATTATAATCTATGCCATGTTCTTGTGAGTACCCTTTAGCCATAAGTCTTGCTTTTCGTTTCTCTACTTTCCCTTTTTCATTGCATTCTGTTTTGTATATCTATTTGACACCAACTTTCTTGGCTCCTGGTGCTAGATTGACAAGGATCCAAGTATCATTTTTCTCAATACTTTCAATTTCCAAGTCCATAGACTTCCTTCACTTCTCATGCTTCACTGCTTCATCATAATTGAGAGAATCATTGCTGCTACAAAATAATGATGAGTTGTAACATGGTCATTAATGTACCTTGGCCTTCTTCTTTGCCTCACTATATTGGCTTTGCATGCTCTTGCCTTTGAGCATTGTTTTCTTCTTCATTATCATATCCTCACTAACAATTTCTACATTTCTTCCCACATGCCGAGAGCCATAACTTTCAACATGCACTCCATAATTAATCGCTTTAACTTCGTCGCTCTCCATGTTTACTTATTCTCTATCAACATTGTTGGTTGATTGAGTTTTGTCTTCTTTGTCATGTCTATTCCATTCCTAACTTTTTCATTCTTCAAATACCACATCCTTGCTGATCAGGATCTTGTTATTCACAGTATCATGGATCTTGTTATTCACAGGATCGTGGATCTTGTAAGCCTTTGATTCTTCACTAACTACCAAGAGAACATACTTTGGACTCTTAGCATCTAGCTTTTTTCTTTGCACATAAGGAATGTGTGCAAAATCTATGCACCCAAACACCTTAAAGTGACGCACTTAGGGCTTTACACCACTCAATGTTCTTCATAAATAATGTTGGACTTCTATTGATTACATATGTTTCCGATTTATCTATTTCATGCCAAAAGCGCTTAGGAACATTTCTGCTTGTAAACATGCTTCTGATCACATTCATCACAATCCTATTATTTCTCTCTGACACTTTATTTTGTTGTGAAGTATAGGAAGTTGTCAATTGCCTCTTGATGCCATGAAGACTTCTCCCACCATTTGATGCATACCTGATAGGTCCACACATATCTGAGTGGATTAACTCAAGCTTTTATTTGGATCTCCATGTGGCTTGCTTTGGTATGACTTCTTTATGTTTCTTTCCCATCAAGCAATTTGAACAAGTCTCATCCAGGTCCTTCAAACTAAGCATTCCTTTCACCATACCCTTCTTGATGAGTGTGACAAGTCCTTAAAAGCTCAGATGACCATATATGCAATGCCATTGGTATGTGACATCATCTGAAGAAATCTTCATGCACATGGGAAGAACAACAGGTGTACACATAACAAACATTATGTTGGATGAGATCTTTGTGCTTATGATCAATCCTCTATCAGCACGATGTACATTACAACCTCCATCTTTAAACAATATTGTTAGCTCCTTTTGTATTAGTTGACCAACACTTAGAAGATTATTCTTCAAGCCTGGAAAGTAATGCATATCAGTGATTACTTGAGTGATTTCATTCATGTGAAGCTTCAAATTTCCTTTTCCCAATACTTGCATCTTGGAGTTATCCCCTAACTTGACAGATTCATGAAATCTTTCATCAAAATTGAACAACCATTCTTTTGTTCCAACCATATGATTATTGCATCCTGATTCAAGAAACAACACTTGATTTTTGGTTTTTGTATCTTCCTTTTGAGCCATGAGTAACAACTTTTCACTTAGATTGAATCCATCAAAGTTGACATCATTCTATTGCCAACTTGGACATTCACTTTGATAGTGCCCTATCTTGTGGGACTTGTAACAATGGATCTGATATCTGCTCAGTCTTCCTTTGCCACGACCACGAAAGCCACCACATCCCCTACCTCGTTTGTTAATACCACCACTTCCATAACTTGCAATCTTTAACACATGTTCATCCTCATTTTCTTGAGTGATCTTCATCCTTTGATCATGCACCAAGAGACTACTTTATAGCTCATCAATGGACAAGGTTGTGGCATCATTCGATTCTTCTATGGAGCATACCACATAATTGAATTTTGTGTTCATAGACATCAAGACCTTCTCAACAATGGTGGTTTAATCCATCTTGTCACCTTGAGTCGTCATCTTGTTTGCAATAGGAAAAGTTCTTGCAAAATATTCATCAACCATTATGTTATCCTTCATGTAAAGAACTTCAAACTCTCGATGCAAAGCCTGCAATTGAGCTCTCTTCACTTTCGTGGATCCTTGATACTTCCTACGCATGGAATCTCATATATTTTTGGTTGTGTCACGATTCAGAATTGTTTCAAGAATTGCTCGATCAATTGCTTGAAACAAATAGTTCTTGGCCTTGATATCTTTGAGTTTGCTTTCTTCTGCAAGTTTTCTGAGTTCCGGCGTTGCATCTAGTGGTGCAATTGTAACACCCTTCTCTACGAATTCCCAATACTCCTTGAATCTAAGAAGATTCTCCATAAGCATGGCCCAATGATCGTATAATCCATCGAATTTGGGAATTGTTGGTGTCAAGAATTTTGATGAATCAACCATGGAGATGATTCAGATGAGGGACTGGTACAAGAGGATAACAGAAAAAACTAATTTCTCTCACCACGGTATCGAAATTGAATTTCTTGAATAAAAGAAGCACACCCGGATCATCAATCAGTGCTCTAGATACCACTTGTTAGAATATAAGAGAAAGTTGTTATTGAATAATGCAACTTCAAACTCAGTGTACATGAATGATCTATTACTTATATAGCAAGGAATCACTCATAATTAAGTATCTTATAATTAACTCCTAATTAGTTATTCTATTAGCCAACTATATTCTAACATTTTCGTATTAAACATAATATTGCAATATTTTATTTGACATTCTAACAAAGTTACCAAATCAGCAAGACTCTTAAACTTCCATCACATTATTGAGTTATAGGTCTAGGGGGCAGACGTATTGCATGGCATGTCACCCTACCTTAGAAAATGTTTCATTCTAGAGAGAATACAATTAAATTAAATGTTTTTTAGACCCGTTATCTATTAATAAAAGCTAATAATCTAAAAGACTTGTGCAATTGTATAAGCCTAAGATGCTCAATCTAAATATAGTTTGAATTTATCACTAAGAATTTCTAATATGAAACACCTCAATATAAGGGATGACATGGAGTGATAATGACTCTCAATTTCATCTTAAAATATAAAGTCATCTTTAGATAAAGGTCTTGGAAGCACCTAAATGTTTTTAATGCGATGTACATCACAAATAATATTCAAATCATATGAGTATCATCTTCTGTCTTGATATTTAGTTTCTTGTTTCTTGAACTTGGTTTTCTGCCTGGCCAAAAAATCCAAAGACTTTGAAATGAGTTGCACGTGATTTTCTGCCTAGCCATATTCTTCTGGAACCTTTAACTTCCATTTCTATGTTAGTTGTGATCACAACTTCATCCCATAACTTGTGTGGATTTTTGTTTTGTTTTAACATGTCTAAAATAATTATATTTCTTCTTTCAACCATACAAATGTGTTGAGAAATGTAAGGAGTAGTAGCCTCATGCATTATGTCTTCCTCTCCCCCATAAATTCTTAACACCCCTGTCACTTTCCCACTTCATTTTTCGGTTTGAGTTATAAAACTTTTATAAATAAAAATTTCACATAAAGACATTTCTTCAAAAGGATTTTTGATTGTGGTGCATCACACCATATGACCCCTTTCAAATCTATCATGCAAGGAATTTATATAGTCACTTCTACTAGAAACATGACATTGGCTTAGTTGATGGGAAATGTCAAAATATTAGAAACTTTAACTTTAAACAAGGTGCTCCTAGTCCCTGATGATGCTACAAAACTTGTGCCACAAGAAAAAAGTTTAGAGATGGATCACAATAACAATCCTCTGAAAGACATAAGAACAACTGAATAAATGGGTAAATATCATTCAGAGGGTCTCAAGGGGAGCCTTATACACATCCAACTAGATCAAAATGATGCAGTTTTAGGCCTAAAAGGAAGATATTTTACAAGCTACCATGACGATTATTATTGCTACAACGTGAATGCAAATCACAAATTACAATATCATATTTGGTAGTATTTGCCTCATGATCATAAAGCATATTTAGAAACTATTTTTGATTTTCCAGAACCAACATCTTATAGTCAAGTTATTAATCGAAAAGGATGGAAGGAGGCCATGGCTCACAAGATTGAGAATTTATAGGACAATGACACATGGGAATCGACATATTTACATGCATGGGAAATAATAACATAGCTTTTGATCAATTTAATATGAAAGACCTAGAGTCTAAAATATTTTCTTGACTTAGAAATAGCACAAGGATCAAATGGACTTTTTATTTTTCAAAGGAAATATACTCTAGATATTAGTAGTGAATATGGAATGTTTGGCTCCAAACCTTCCTCTTTTCCCATGGAGAAGATGCACATATGAGAGTGTTATGATATTTGAAATATTCATCTGGCCAAAGAATTGTTATGCCTAAAAACAATGTTCTTCAGTTGATAGGCTATTGTAACTTTGATTGGATATTTTGTCCATTGACAAGAAAATCTATCTCTGATTATTTAATGAAACTTGGTGATGCTTCTATATCGTGGAAAACAAAGAAACAAGTGTCCATATCAAGATCCTTCAGTGAAGTAGAATATAGAACTATGGCACATTTTGCCAATGGAATTCTTTGTTTCAGAAGTCTGTTTTCTGCTCTACAAGCTTCATGTCAAAGTCCAATTATTCTGCATTGTAATGATGTTCCCTGTGAGACAAATATAAGATTTATAATTATTGTAGCTGCATAGACGGGTGGTTTCAAAGACCGTTCAATAGTTTTTAAGATCTTAAGTATATTTCGCCATTACGCATTTATTATATTTATACATATCCATATGTCAATAATATGTTGTTTCACTCAACTATTAATATTACAACCTTTTTCTCTCATTCGTATCTGCTTTCTATCTCAACGTCGTGAGATCATTGCATTACCCAATAATCGATATATCAGTCTATTAACTAACGTAGAGCAATAAGTTTCAATAGTTATAAAGCAACAAGACTCCACACCGATCCTACTAAATTACGTGAGAATATCAAACCTAACTCTATCTCTAGGCATTAGTATCCAATAGGGGATTATCTTGGATCTAGTAATAACAAGCACCTTTTAATGTCAGGTCACACTATAAAAACAAGTTTTAGGTAGCAAATTTAAAACAAACATTAAGATTAAAGAGACATAAATATTAAAGCATGAATAAAATTACATAGAACGTCATGACCTATTTATCATATGAATATAATGACTACATCTATCTCCCCATCAAAGATATTTTATCTACACTTACACATCATAAATTCAGCTAATCTCGCGAAGCTGATCTTGGAAGTTTATCTGTCCAATCACATAAGTAGAGCTTCCGCCTTCAGGCTCCCTCTCTTTTTCTCCTATTGTAGACTAAGGTGAACCTACTTCAATTTTGTACTACCTCACTCCAACAAAACCCCATCTGAAATGAACTGGAAGCCTCAATTTATAGGCAAAATTTTGAACCTCACGCTTGGTGCACCGCCCTTGCGCTTAGCGAGACTGCTTTCTTTCCCATTAAGCAATTCTAGTTGTATGATAGGTGGCATTAGCTTCCTTGGCATGCTAAGCGCATCGCCTTTGTGCCTAGCGGGCAAACTCTTGCTTCACCATAAGGTTCTTGAACCTGGACGTGCCATTTGGCCTCCTAGTCGCACTTAGCGCCTATGGCTTGACCTTACAAGCATGTACTTTCATGGTATTGCTTTGGCTTGGCCTTTGAATGATGAATCATGGTTTTCTAGTACTTTTTTTACCTATTTTCAATTAATACATACTTGAAAAGTCGAAACACGTGTTTTTTTCACTTTTCATAGATAAATTGGGTTTTTTTTTTGTATTGATTGCTGGTAAAATAAATTTATAAATGCCTACGTATTTCACGTAAATCTGACACTTATCAACTCTCCCCAACTTATCTTCTTGTTTGTCCTCAAACAAAATTACTCAAATGGTTCATAATTCTTTTGAATGCATGTTTAATTGTAGGGTTGACCGACTCATGTCAAGAGTTTTGAAATTGTTTTTATGACATGGTATTCTTTCAAATGCAAGTTCATAATCAATATCATGACTATCCATAAACTATAACATACATATGAATCATTTGCTTGACCAAATTAATATTTTTAAAACATGTCTAGATTAATAGTTAATCATCCATCAAGATCATGATCTCACCGAGTATCTCTCAATGATAAATATTTTCTTCAAAAATCAGACAATGTATTTACTATAGAAATACTTTGCATTTCATCAAAGCAGTATCACAAAATATATCATCAGTCATGGATCACTAGGTTGTAATATGGTTGGGCTTAAAAAAATCATTGGTTTTTATTTTGATTTCTTACGACCATTTTCTTTTGGTTCCTTTTTCTTTTGTATGCTTGACTTTTGAGTTTTTGACTTTTTTTTGTCAAAACACTTCTCTTTTTCTTTCATTACATCAATACTACTTGGTTTTTTATTTTTCAAAACATGTCTTTTTTTTATTATGTGCCCTCCTATTCTTAAGATAAGATAATGAGCAATGTTTTTTCTTTTAAATCAGCTAAGGGTTGTAATATTGAAAGAACAAAAAAATTTGTTGTACGACTCAAAGGGGTTTGTCAAAAGATCTGCACCCTCACAAGGTAGGCATTATAGTTCAAGTAGTTTTTCACTCAATAAAAAATAATGCCTTGATCATACCATGACTTTGAAACATATCAAGTAATTTAGAAAGACTAATGCAAAGTCTACATAGTTAACATGTATGTCCATTTTTAATATTTAAGTAAAATATGAGGATGCACACATCTTACTTTCGGTAGACTTATGATTCCTGACTTATGTCAGCATGTTTTCTCTAGACAGTAGAAAAATTAAACTTTGAATAAAGTAAATAATTCATAATCATGCTATATTTCACATATAGTCATACATTAATCATGAATACAACATTTAAAGAGAATAAAAACTTTTTCATACTCTTTGTTCTTTGAGATTTTGTTGGCAACCTATCATTTGTGGTTCCATACAATTTGACATCATCATCAGAACCATTTGCAGACAAACTTCCTATGGCAGTGGTTTTTCAAAAAAATCAATTTTTTTCTTCTGAAATTGACACTTAATCATGAAAACAATTAAAATTAAACATTTATAGGTTCTAGCTTTGATCATCTTTGCATTTCACCCCTGCAGAAAACATTTGCATGTCCTAAGGCAAAAAAATAATAAGTGGAATATTGATGACCTCGCCTGGCTCCATGTTTATTACATAGCCAGCCTATGCATTAAAGTGCGTTATGCGCATTCTGTAGCTCGCCTAGCGCACTTGCTGCTACATCACCAAAACCTTTTTTTCTTGTTCAATTTCCTTGATTTGTGCACATCAAATTTTGGAGTAAACCAACAATAAATATCATAATATTCATAATGACCAACACACCCGTGATCATTGTGCATGGACATTGTTAATAATCTACCACTTTAACATAAAAACATAATTCAATAGAAAATGTTTAACAAGTACTGAAATGAAAATAAAGAAATTGTAAAAACTTCACAATGATGCCACTCATGTTGCACCACTCAATCACTTTTATTAATTATTTCATCGTCATTTTCTCCTCGATCACCTTCATCCTCTTCTTTATCATCATTTTCTTAGACCCACTCTCCCACTACTCCACTTCCACTCGCATCATTACTTCTTCACTCATAATATAATGGCCTATCAATAGGCCATTACAAGTAGCTAGTGAACTCACCTAGAGTAGGTACTAGCTCAAGTGGAGCTTGTGGTTCTTGCATCTGTAATTATAACCTGTTCAGAGAATCATTAAGAGACAAACATCTATGACATGTCTCAAAAACATCCCAAATATAGGAGAAAAAAGCTCTCATAGCATGATTCATGCTATCAAAGCTCATCACTTTATGTCGAGGCTTAATAGGTGCAACAAGAGGTTGTGGTAGTCTCTCTCTCTCTCTCTCTCTCTCTCTCTCTCTCTCTCTCTCTCCCTCTCTCTCTCTCTCTTTCTGTGTGTGTGTGTGTTATGCAATATTGGGCAATATAAGTATCATCCAGTTTATACGTTTGTCAGAGGCATATTTCTTCGTTGAATTCACAATCTCCTAAATCTTGTTGGAGATTACTCTTGATATGTCTACTTGTTTTCTTTTACTATGTACCATATCAGTTGTGCGGTCTTAAGGGTAGCAACGAAGGTGTGGCTTACATGTGTAACATTGTGTAGGAGGAAAGTCATCTATATTTGAGTTTTGATGATCAGGTATGATCTCTTGAAACAAATAGGAAGTTTGTCTCGTCTCAACCACTATACCAAAAAAGATATTTAATAGATTTTTTACCCTTTAATAACATTTATAAGAGCTATTAAAACTCTGCTATTATAGGTTAATCACTTAATATAAACATTATTAAAAGTCTAGTCTTTAATAACACTTCTAAAAAAAAAAGAGAGGCTATTGTAGCCATTTTTAACTTCACATTTTTTGAACATGATTTAGTAGCGTTTCTAAGAAAAGCGCTATCATAAGCTTTCCAATTAACACCTATAAAACTTTTCTTTATAAATGTTACTATAGGATCTCATATTTTTTTAATTATTGTTTAGAGATTATACAAGGATTTTTTTTTAAGAATTTCATTTTTCATAAAAAATACAAAAATTTATTTAACATATTCATTATCAAATACTATAACTAAATACAACTCAAATAGAAATAAGCATGAAAATGTCATCTTTAATTAAATTTAATCTAATTTTTATATAAATCAACACTCAAACATATATATATATATATATATATATATATATATATATATATATATATATATATATATATATATATATATATATAATATATATATATATATATATATATATATATATAATTAAAGCTCTTCCCAAGAAAGTGTAAGCTCATGTCCCATTAACTTTTAAACATACCTAGACATCTTGTATTATTGCACTCATTTCCTTTTATTTTTAAATGAGTTGGTCGATTTTTTTTTTAAATAATCACAATTTAAAAAAAAAATCTAAAATAATAATTTAAAAAAAAAATCCAAAATAACCACCTTTCAAAAAAGTTGCGTCAGATGAACTGACACATCCATTTCCCCTAAAGAGGAGGCGTCAGCTTGAGTGGTGCATACATTGGATGCCTCATGAAGAGGCGTCGATGCCTATGGCGCCTGGCTTTGGCATGTGGCGTATGCACCAATTCATCTGGCACATATACCCTTGTGTGAAGGTCCGGCGGAAGTTTCAGCGGTATTTGATAGATATGTCATCATTTGAGCCCATGTCATCGTAGTTAGGTCGATGGGGTTGGATGGATTGTGGACGGTATAGTTGCCAAAGCAAACACACATGTGGTCACGGTGTTTGACTGCACTAAAAGTTGGTATAGTGTTGTCGAGTCCATGGATCACAATGAGGGCATGCCGATGGGACAGTACAAAGTCGAACTAGATAGAGGTTGGTGCGATTGCGGAAAGTTCCAAGCCTTTTGTACGCCCTGCTCCCATATCATTGCGGCATGTTCAAAGGTTCTAAGGGATCTATCATACTTGCTATCTGACGTTTACAAAGTCACCAGCCTATCAAATGTTTATAAAATTAGTTTTTCCGTCGTGGTAAAAGAGGATTACTGGCCAGAATATCAAGGGGACATCGTCTGGCACAACAAAGTTATGCGAAGAAAGAAAAAGGGTCACCCAAACAGCATCCGCATTCGAACCAAAATGGATACGGCGAACAAAATGGTTAAATTATGTAGTTCATGCCGTCAGTCAGGTCACAATCGTACTAATTGTCCTAGTGTTGAAACGAGCACGACCAGATAAATTCACATGTACCTCTGTTGTAATATATGAAAAACTAAATTTATTTCATATTATAAGTTTGTGAGGAAATATCATTACATAAACAACAATGCAGACAAAAACAACTACAATACAATAACTAAGAGATTACAACCATCAAAACTATTTTGAACATGTAATGTATCATCCTATGAACGTCTCGGTCAGTCTTAATATCCATCTACTCACGCACTTCTCCATTTTGGTTGAACGTGGGCACAAGCCATTGGATTCTTCTAATCCTTTCACCATCCCCAATTCCTCCATTTAACCAATTGTTCAACGTCCGATTAAGACGTCCAAACGAATATATATTCCAAAGTCGAATCTTTATTGGAGACGCAACGGCG
This sequence comes from Lathyrus oleraceus, assembly GCF_024323335.1. Taxonomy (NCBI): domain Eukaryota; kingdom Viridiplantae; phylum Streptophyta; class Magnoliopsida; order Fabales; family Fabaceae; genus Lathyrus; species Lathyrus oleraceus. The sequence continues at coordinate 645,961,838 of NC_066583.1, forward strand.
GAAAATATTAAATCGGCATTTCGTTTGTGAATGTATTCAGACTTGGTTAAAACTAAAAAACTTGAAGGAGAGTGAAGTTGAATGAAAGAAAATATGGTTGTATGGTAAGATTTGCGTGAAAAATATTGCATACAGGACGAGGTATTTATACAGAGCAACTAGAAAATGCATGCGTCAAAGGGTTAGGCGCCTGACATGTCAAGACATGTAGACGCCAGAGGTATTTGCGCATCTTCATGAGTCAAATGAATGCGCCATAGGCATTGGCGACTCTTCATGATACAAAATGGATGTGCCAGTTCATCTGGCGCATCTGTTTTAAAAGGTGGTTATTTTGGGGGGAAACTGGAAAATAATTATTTTGGTTTTTTTTAATTATGGTTATTTAAAAAAAAATCCAAATTGATCTCTTGTATTAAATATACTAATGTTTTTTAATTAGTTGCAATTTTTTAAGTTTATACGATTGATTTTTAAGATCGTTCTCCGTGATATATATATATATATATATATATATATATATATATATATATATATATATATATATATATATATATATATATATATATATATATATATATATATATATATATATAATCACAACCACAACATAACAAAAATTGTCCCCGTTGAAGTCTTTGGTTTAATTCAATATCTATTTAAAAATAAATAAATACACAGTCACAACAAAAACCTATAAAACCCATTAATATTTATGCATTGCATACATGTGTGCCAGAAAGGTATTTTCATCCCTCCAATTGAAATTTAGCTATTACTTTAGTATGAAATAATGTAACAATAAAAAATTAATTGGGATCTTTTTATTTCAATTATTATATATGAATTATTATTAGTCAAACAATTATTAGTAAAACAAATGTCTTTGGAACTATCATACAATTATTGAAGGATAATTTGTATTTTAGTTTTTCGTCTACGTGACGTTATTGTTTGTGTATATTAAATAATAGCGTATTTAGTCATTAAGCATGTAATAAATGTAAGAGCAGTTTATGTAACAATGTGTATGTGTGCAACTATTTATAGTAGTTGTTTTAGCAGAGTAATGGAAGTTTGTTATTCTATCTTCTCTCTCTTATTCCATCTTCATCCATTTCACCTTGTGCACCAACAATTGATATCATAGCCTGGTTCAGATCTACAGGGAAACACGAGTGAACGGTGAGGCGTTGTGTGATTGATTTTGTTTCTTGAGTTCGTGTTGAACTTTTGATTGCAATCGTAACAGAATCACATTTTTTATTTTGTGGGATTGGGAAACACTAGTGTTTGGTGAGATCTGAGTTTTGCACAAGGTTGAAAATGAACGGAAACGGTAATCTGGGTATCAACCTTCCAATGTTCGATGGCAAGAACTGAAATCGTTGGAGATTCAGATGCGTATGTTGTTTGGCGCTCAAGATGTTTTTGATCTCGTCAGCGATGGTTACGTTCAGGTTGCACTTCCAGAAAATGCAATGGATACACAGAGAAATGTCCAGCATGATCTGAGAAAGAATGATCAAAATGCATGTTCTACATCCATCAGTGTGTGGATGTGAATGTGTTTGAGAAAATTATTGATTAGATTACGACGAAGGTTGCATGGGACACATCGGTATGGTGCTAAAACGATTACATCTCCAAAGTGAGAATCAACGAAGAGGGTAAAGCTTCAGTCTCTGCGTAAGCAGTATGAGAATCTCAGCATGAAGAACAATGAAAAGGTATCTGACTACATCTCTAAAGTGATTCTGATCACAAATGAAATAAAGTTGTGTGGAGAAACTCTCTTTGTAAAAAGTATCATTGAGAAGGTACTTAGATCTCTTACTCCTCAGTTTGATTAAATCGTTGTAGAAATTGAACATTCTAAGGATCTTAGCACCATGAGGATAGAAAAGTTGCAAAGAAGTCTAAAGGCACAAGAGTTGCGTCTCACTGAGGGAAACTCTGAAATGGAGGTAGAACAGTAGGCTCTGAAAGCAACTTCTGATAAGAAATATCATAAGCAGTCTTAGTTAGAAAAACCCTAAAGAGATCTGATGGTGTTCAGAAGTCGAAAACCTCGACTTCTAGAAGGCAAAAAAAGTGCTCAGAAGGGGAAGGGGAAGTATGATAAGAAGAAAGTTTAGTGCTATTTTTATAATAAGTTTGGCCACTTCGCAGCTGATTGTTGGTCAAACAAGAAAAGAAAATAAGAAGAAGCAAACATAGCCAAAAGAGATTCTGGTGATGAATTTGTGCTATTGATGGCTTCTGAATATGATGATGCGTATTTGGCAGACTGGTGGTATATGGACACTGGATGCTCAAATCATCTTACTAAAAATAAGAAATGACTGGTTGATTTTGACTCTGGGAAGAAGACCAAGATCAGATGTGCTGATGACAAATACCTCAATGCTGAAGGTATGAGAAATGTCAGAGTAGTTTTGAATAATGATAAATCATCGCTGATTTAGAATGTGTGGTATGTTCCTGACATGAAAAGAAATTTGATGAGTGTTGGTCAATTAATTGAGAAACGTTTTTCAGTTACCATGAAGGAAATACTTTTGAAGTTGTACGATTGTAATTAGAAGCTGATTATGAAGTCAGAACAGGGGAGGAATAGAACATTCAAAGTGAATTTTAAAACTGCATACTCTGAATTCCTTAGTGTAACAAGTGTTGTGAAGTAAAGTGAGTTATGGCACAAAAGATTTGGTCATCTGAACTTTAGAAGCTTAGGGAATCTGAATTCAAAGAATTCGGTACATGGAATTCATGTAATTAAGAAGTTAGAGAAGTAATGTAATGTGTGCATGAGAAGGAAGCAACCAAGACTACCATTTGCATCTAAAATGCATCTAAGAGCAAAGCATGCTCTGGGTGTGGTGCATTTTGATGTGTGTGGAAAATTTCTAGTACCTTCACTTGTAGGGAATAAATACTTTGTGTCATTTGTTGATGAGTTCAAAAGAATAACATGGCTATACCTTATAAAGTTCAAACACGAGGTGTTTGCTGAATTTAAGAAATTCAGAATCAACTCTGAGAATCAGTGTGATCAGAAGCTAAAAATTCTCAGAACTGATGGTGGAGGTGAGTATAACTCTACAGAGTTCAGAAAGTTCTGTGAGGAGAATGGAATTGAGCATGAGGTGAATTATTCATGCACTCCTCAACACAATGGTCTTGTTGAGAGAAGAAACTGAACTTTGCTTAATATGACAAGGAGCATGTTGAAGAAGAAGAAGTTACCTCACACTTTGTGGGGAGAAGTTGTTTTTACTTCAACGTATGTTCTCAACAGGTGTCCAACCAAGAAGTTGAAAGAAATTGTTCCTTTAGATAAGTGAACTGGAGATAAGAAAAATGTAAGCCATCTGAAGGTGTTTGGTTATGTTTGTTACAAACATGTTCTAGATGCTAAGAGAAGGAAGTTAGACGACAGAAGCAGAGTTATGTTGCTTGTAGGGTGCCATAGTACAGGTTCCTATAAGATATATTGTCCTGTCACTAACAAGGTTGAATTCAGTAGATATGCCTTTATGAAAGAATCAGAAGCGTGGGATTGGAGTACACCTCAATCCAACTCTGGTGTAGTGTTAACCTCTAAAGATACTTCAGAATCTGAAGGTTATGAAAATGAGTCAGACTTAGAAGATGACTCTGAATTTAAAGATGAGTCAGAATCAGAAGTTGATTCTGAAAGTACTCTGAAGGCGAGTCTAACTCTGATGGTGAATCTGATTATGATCTAGATTCTGATGGTGATTCAGACTCTCGTGGAGATCCAGACTCTTGGAATATTACATACTCTGAAGGTGGTCATGCCTTTGAAGGTGGTACTTATGGGGTTCTAGCATCTGATACTGTTCAACATCTGAAGGAGATTATGAATAAGTTCAGAGGTCGGAAAGAATCAGAAACATTCCAAGGATATTTGCAGAGTTTAATATGTTACAAGACACATAAGTAGACTCTAAAGGAGAAGTCATTTAGTATGACTTGTTAGTAGACTTTGAACTAGTCAATGTTGAAGAAGCGCTCAATTAGAAAGTGTGGCTTAAGGCCATGAAAGAAGAACTTTAGGTTATAGAAAGAAACGAGACTTGGGAGTTGACCAAGCTTCCAAAGGACAAGAAAGCCATCAGCGTCATATGGGTTTTCAAGGAGAAACTGAAGCCAAATGGATCAATTGAAAACATAAAGCAAGGTTGGTGGCAAGAGATTTTCTACAGAAACCTAGGTTAGACTACTTTGAGGTGTTTGCTCCTATAGCGACACATGAGACAATTAGACTGGTGATTGCAATAACTGCTAACAGGAATTGGCCTCTGATGCATTTAAATGTGAAATCTTCATTTCTGAATGGTCCATTACAAGAAGAGGTATACGTTTCACAACCTCCTGGATTTGATAAAAATAATCAGGAAGGGATGGTGTACAAGTTGTATAAAGCCTTGTATGGACTGAAACAAGCTTCTAGAGCTTGAAATATGAAGATTGGTTTATTTTTCAAGCATCATGGATTCAGAAAGTCTAAGATGGAGTATGGCGTGTATGTTCATCATACTTCTGAAGACAATATAATTTTGGTGTTTCTCTATGTTGATGACATATTGTTAATAGGGAGTTGTGAACATGAGATAGCTAAGTTCAAGAAGGTGTTGATGAATGAGTTTGAGAAAACTAATATATGAAAGATGATATATTTCCTAGTGATGGAGTTTATTTAGTCTAAGAAGGGTATCATTTTGCATCAGCTAAAGTATGAACTTGATCATCTGAAGAGATTCAAGTTGTTGAATTATAAGATTGTTGTTACACCGTCTGAAATAAATCACAAATTGGATTCTGATTCTGAAGGTGACGATGTAGATGCCACAACTTTCAAGCAGTTGGTTGGCTCTCTGAGGTATTTGTGTAATACCAGACCTGACAGTTATTATGCAATTGGAATGGTTAGTAGGTTCATGAGTAAATCGAAGTGGTCTAATTACCAAGCTATTGTCAGGATTCTGAGGTATATAAAGAGAACTCTGAAGTATGGAGTTTTGTTTCCTTCTGGAGGAAAGGCTAATTTAGAGTTGATGGATTACTCAGACTGTGATTGGTGTGGAGACAGAGTTGACATGAGAAGTACTTATGGATACTTATTTAAGTTTCTTGAAAGTCATATATCTTGGTGTTCCAAGAAGCAACCAGTTGTTGTTTTGTCAACCTGTGAAGCAAAATATATTGCAGGTGTTGTGGTTGCGTGTCAAGCTGTTTTCCTTCTGAATTTATTGCACGATCTGAAGATCAAGGTGAACAAGCCTCTGAAGTTGATGATTGATAACAAGTCTGCAATCATTTTCTAAGAATTCGGGTTCATAATAGAATGCTAGAAGTTATGCATTGTAGCACTCAAAAGCACCTGACAGATGTTCTGACGAAAGTGATCAAGACTGATCAATTTCTCCACTTGAGGGATGAAATTGATGTTATTAGTTTTTATTAATTAAACCGTGAATTAAGGAATGGTGTTGAAGGGTAATTCAATATTTTAGTATTTTGCCTACGTGTCATTATTGTTTGTGTATATAAGCAGTAGTGTGCTTAGCCATTAAGCATGTAATAGTTGTAAGAGTTGTTTGTGTAGCAATGTGTATGTGTGTGCGCACAATCATTTGTTATAATCGTTTTAGCAGAGTAGTGAAAATTTGTTATTCTCTTTCTCTCTCTTCTTCCATCTTCATCCATTTCGCCTTGAATACTAACAAAAATTAATGTCTTACAACATATCTCTTAATAAATAAAGAAAGGGAATGACCTGAGTTTGAAGATCTTCTCATAAATCTAGAAGTATCTCACGAGTAGTTTACTCGTGTCGCACACTCACAATATGCTTCCATCAAAGAAAGAGTTGTGGTTATGGTGTGATAGCTTGCACCCGTCTATAGGATGAAAAATAAAGTATGAAACTTTTTCTATCAATGCTCTTACAATAATCTGTAAGGAAAAGACATACATGTATTTGATCTTCTCCCAACAATCTTTTGTTGCATTTAAGAGCTTCATGGAGGTACCAAAGCACCACATTAACATTTTCCACACATTCTTCCATCATAGCTACATTTACATAGGAGGGGTAAAACTCGATTAACATATATACCTGTCAAAATCTGCATTAAGTTCCGTGAAAACATAGAAAGTTTATGAATAATTAATAGAAATTCCTGACATCGACAACTAAACGACTTCATTAAAGGTTAACTTACGTTAAAACCAGTTCAATATGTTACAGACTGGCAGTTTTTCATTCAATTGGAATGCATTTCAAAATAACATCTACATGCATGCTAATTCCTCTAATTAAAACAGAGTTGCCAGAATTTCCAATTTAGATCCACTTTAACTATCTGGATCTGGCTATCCTATGAAATCTCTATACATTTATTAGAACTAGTCCTTATTCCTAACATATTCAACCACAAATAAAATATGCTAGAAGGTTAAACATCAGGTGAAAACACTCATGGCTTCATATAAGTATGCTTCTTCTCATTTTGGTGGCCGTCTTCAGGATGAGTGATAGTCGTAGATTAAAGGTCGTGGAAAAACTGCAAATATTGGGTGCAATCAATATAATGTTGATGTTTTTATTTTGTTGCACCAACTTTCAGAAGATCCTTGATTTACTCTTTGATAGTATCCTGCAAAAAATCTAAAGTATCGGATAATCTAATTTACTTTCTCTAAGATAACAATTTATACTTACATTTGGTATTAAAGCAGGTTATAGATAATTTGTTTCTAAAATCCAGAGAATGGTTTCCACAAATTCGATTTTTAGAGACCGTGGTAATAACAACAAGCCTCCCTGCTTTGTTGGAGAATACTATGATTTTTATAAAATTCGAATGAAAGCATATCTTGAAAAACAATGCGATGATATTTGGGATGTTGCTGAAAATAGGTCCATTCATTCCAACAACCGTCATTAACAATGAAGAATAAGTAAAGGCAAAAGACTTATAGAATGAAGATGATAAAAAGAAAGTCTTATTTGACAAGAAAGAAAAGAACATGTTTCAATCGACACTTGGAATGAATGAGTTATTTCGTGTCTCTCAATGCAAAACAGAAAAATAAATATGGGATACACTAGAAGTCACTCATGAAGGAATCATGTAAGTGAATAGATCAAAATTGAACACATTATCTCAAGAGTATGAATTGTTCAAGATGCAACCCGACGAATCAATTCTTGACTTGCGGAAAAGATTCGCACACATGACAAACCACTTAATGGAACTTGATAATACTTTTTCTAATGATGAACTTAATCTTAAAATTCTTATATCTTTAATTGGTGCATGAAAACCAAAAGCGAGGGGGATATCGAAAAAGAAGAGCCTATCAAAAATGACATCCGCAATATTGTTTAGAAAACTTCAAGAGCATGAGATTGAACTTGAAAGACTAGAGAAACATGAGACTCAAGAAATGTTACTTTAAAGTTGATTCAAGGGAAGAATTGGAAGAAGACTTATCAGATGAAGATAAGAACTTCATTCTTCTTGTAAAAAGTTTAGACAAGTTTTTCAATAATGATAAATCTTTAAGCTTTGAAAAAGGAAAAAAAAATTCAACAAGAAGGAAACTTCTACAACAATCCAAAATTTCATTTTATTTGAATGTGGAAAGCAAATGACACATGAAGATGGATTGTCCAAAAAAATTAAGAAAATTGATCATAAAAGGAGAAAGAAATCAAAATAAAAAAAGACCTATATAGCATGGGGTGATAATGAAGTAAGTTCATCATCCAATTCGGAAAGTAGAGAATCTGCAAATCTTGCACTAGTGACATCACGTCATTCAGATGATTAAAAAGATGAGGTATGTTTGAAGCTATGATGCGGTGTTTCGCAAGTATATGAACGCGTCAGAGTAATATAAAAGACTGTCGAATCCACAGAGACCAAGTGTCAATCTATCATTATCTATTGTTATGGTGTTTGTCAAAGGCAATAGAAATAGGTGTTTTTGGAGTGTGCAATGAAAAGTAAAGTGTTAAAATAAAGATATAATTAATAAAGACAGGGTCGAATGTAATTCACGTAATTAATTGATAATCCAAGTACTTGCTAGTAGAGCTACTTATGGGAAATGTTTCCTACTTTGAAAAGAACTAATTTAACAGGAACTGTCGCTTTCGCGTATTCAGAACCGAGTTGTACTCCCTAATCAAACCCTCTTATTGTCACTTATAAAAAGGCGCGCATTGCTTTAGAGTAGTAAACCTATTTTTAAGAAATATAGTATCTTGACTAAGTAAAGTATTATAACCTGGATTTCTTAACCAAAAGAGGTTCTCAGGAACCAGACTCTAAACTTATAAACGCGTCCGAAAATAGTTTTAAAATCTCTTTTCTTCTTAATGTTAAAATCTCCTAATGAACTAAACAAAGCGCTTTCGCTGTTTTTGAAATAGTTAAAAACAATTAAGTTTAAAAATACGTTGGACGGCTTTCGATCTTACCCAACGGAATTGAAGTGCGGGAAAACTTAATTTGAAAGTTAAAATAGCCCTTAAGTGCTTCTACAAACAATTGTACGGATTACTGGTTCAATTACGATCCTTACATTCTAACCTTATAGATTTAGTTAGACATGGTAAAGTAAAAGTGCATTAATTTAAATAAAAGTAGTGCGAGTGCGGAAAGTAAACAAAAGTAGTGCGAGTGCGAGGAAATAAATAATTTAAAGCGAGTGCGAGGAAATAAATGAAAGTAAAGCGAGTGCGAGGAAATAAATAATTTAAAGCGAGTGCGAGGAAATAAATAAAGTAAAGCGAGTGCGAGGAAATAAATAAAGTAAAGCGAGTGCGGGAAATAAATAAAGTAAAGCGAGTGCGGGAAAATAAATAAAGTAAAGCGAGTGCGGAAAAGTAAATAAGATAAAGACAAGTAATAAAAACCTGCTCCAATCGGAGGGTTGAATAAATTGCAAAGAGGAAATGAAAATGGCGGCAGGATTAACTTCCTTCCAAAGTGCTCCAAACTCGATTACAGACTCTATCACAGACTCGATTACACAATTGTGGTAACACTCCAATGCGAAGCGATCACCACTTTATAAAACTGAATATATGCCTAAGTGAAACAAAGTTGCTCTGAGTTTGCCTCTGCTCTAAGTTTGGATGATTGTAAAAGTGAATTCGAGTTTCTATTTATAAGCAAGTAAAAAGATGGAAATGACTTGGATGCCCTTCAACTTGAAAATGGGAGGGAAACTATTTTCCTCTTGTGGCGCCCGCCACAAGGCCAATCTGAGGCGCCTTAGTGGAAGTAGTGGGGAACGTGGGAGTTGAGGGAAGTTGAGCTTGGACACGTCATGGCAGGGTCTATGGCGCCAACCATGGGGTAGGCCACAAGAACAAAATGCTGAATTTTAGGGTTTTTTGCTCTTTTTCGCTCCTTTTCTCGATCGGGGCTTCGATTAAAGTAAAAACCTGAAAACAAAGGAAAACATACCAATAACACAACAAAATGATAATAAAACAACTAGAATACATGTGAAATCGGAGTCGAAAATAGGGTAAATTTTAGTGTTATCAAACTCTCCCACACTTAAACCTTTGCTTGTCCTCAAGCAAAACATTAAAAAAGCTCATAAAAGAAAATTGGTGTAAACGAGTGCTTTAGGTGAAAATTCTAAGTTCAAGTCGGGATGCAGTGATAGGTACTAACTGAGTGAACTAAGGGTATCATGATGACACTAATCCGCAAATACGGACATAAACTTCATTCCTATATTAACCAACCCATATTATCCCACAATACCTAGGCCTGCCTCTTCATCTCTTTTGTATCCTTTTCGTTCAGGCGCAATCACATTAAGCCCGTTATCCGTACATGCTTCATAGTAGAGTGGCCTGTTAGTGATTATGATCTGAGCATGGGTTTTTTGGCACATAAATATGTGTAAACCCTTTTATTGGACCCAACCGTAGTTGTGGGGGATCGGATCATAATCCTCCCTACCGAGTTCAGTGCCAGACACCTCTGAACCAACTAACAGTGGGTAAGTTTTTCTTTTTCTTTTTCTTTTTGTAGCAATTTTTTTACAATTCTTTGGTTTAAATGACTTTGTGAGGGTCACCTATATCGGAGTTGCCTTTTTTTGCTTTCTTTTATTTATTTTTGTTTTTCTGGATCATTCACTTATTTGCATCGGTCCCCTACATAGAGGATGCGTAGGCCGGAGCTGACTGCTGAGATAAACTACTAAGGACTTATACGGAAATGATGATTAAGGCCATGGTATATGGGGTTTCGGGAATGATTCCTATATTTACGAAGCTTATGGTGCTAAAACAGATACTGATGTTTCGCAAAGTTCTCCCAAGTCACCGCATCCTTACTCAAAACATGTCTTTAAAACCTGAAAACTTTCGGAATAACACTATTTTCTTTTGCAAAAAAAATCAGTGGGGCTAAAGGTACGGGGAGGTAGGAATGTACTAAAGATCTACTATATTTGGTGACTCGTCAGACTCATGCATCATACTAAAAAGCAAAATAAACAACTAAAAGGAAATAACAAATAAATAAACTATCTAAAAATAGCAAAGAAAAAGCGATAAAGGAAAAAAAACGAGAAAGACAATAAAGAAAAGACGATAGAATCTCCTCCCACACTTAAATCGAACATTGTCCCCAATGTTTCGAAATAAGATAAGGGAAGAGTTACCTGACAACCTATTGCTGACCACTAGTGCCCTCGCCATCCTGAGGTGGACGACGGGATCGGGTACGACGACGATCTCTCTGATCCATCCTCGCCTGCAGGGCATCCTGAGCGGTCCTCACCTCTCGAAGGTTACCTATATGGAACCTTGAGTGGCTTCAATTAGTGCCATGTGTCTCTGGTGGTAGTTTTGTTGACGGGCTTGTGTATCTGTGATCGTTTGCAGAGACTGTAGAACAGTGTCATAGGACATGTCTGTCCTCCGCTGCGATTCTTGCATGAAGTTCATGTTATCCACCATTTGTTGCTGGATGGTAGAGAGTAGGTCGTCACGCCTTTGCTCTCTAGCCATGTGGTCACGCCACATCTCCTCTGTAATATAGAAGCCAGAAGTGGTACCTGCAGAAGAAGAAGATGGTATGGTGTGTGGTGGTGAAGGATGATGGGGGGACACATGGGGTACGGGAGATCTCTCTCTCCGATCATATTCATCATCAGTGTCATGTCCCGCCTCATCAGGAATGTTAGGAGGAAGAGGATCCAAAACAGGTGAGGCATCTAAAGCGTAGGTCCAATTCCTTTCATCTCGTACATCTGTACGTCTAGTGCACGGTAAAACAACAGACGGGATGGCTACACCATGAACCATAAGCATATAGCCTCCTTATCTCCTCGAGCGACACAATTTCATGTCTCTTAGAAATTTTAGGTTAATTGTGCGAGGAGGTAAGGGTTCTAGGGTAGCCATCTCATCGTTCAGGTTAAGCGCCCGAGCAATAGATGTAATCAATCCACCAAAAGAAATCGGTCCCGCTTTATTCACAGTTAAAATCATATGAGCAAGCATGAACGGGACCGAATTAATACGTCTATTTGTGAGGCTTACTTGTAAAAATAGAAGCTCTCTAGCATTAACCTTATTTGGATTCTCCCGGCCAAAAATAGTGCATGCCAACAGATATCTAAAAACTCGGATGGTCGGGTTATGGATAGTTGAGGCAAGAACTCCTTCAAAAGAGTTTATGGAAGTGTTTGATAAATGCTCCCAGAAGGAAAATACCTCAACAGACCATTCGGAATCCAAAGGGCCCTCACAAATAGCACCTTTCCCATGAGGGATCCCTAACAAGTTGGCTAGTTCGTCGATACTGAATTGGTATTCAACAGCAAACATTCTAAATTTGACAGTACCAACTGTGCTAGCAGTGTTAGGGTTGACAATATAAATTAAGGAACTCAAAAATTCAATTGTCAACCGCTCATAGGTAGGTTCTTTATTGGAAAAGAAATTATGCAAACCTAAATTATCTAATAAATGAAATATGCTATGATAGATACCTAAAGTGTAGAGATAATTTTCGTCAACATACATTGTCGGGAGGATTTCCCGATTTTGCAACCGTTCAATAATTTTTCTTTGTCTATCCCCCGGTTTCCCTCCTCGAAGAATGAATCCGTTAAACTCCATTTGAAAGCTCTTGAAAAGTGATGAAGAAGATGAAGTGGTTTGTGAAAAGGTTGGATTTTTACAAAATCCGACTGATGAAAATGAAAATGGAATTCGGAAAGATGATTTGTACGGTGTGGTGGTTAGAAAAGTTTGAGCTTTTTGTGGGTTCAAGGATGTTGTTCCAAGGTGAAAAAATGGGTTTGGAAGGTTGTAAGTTGCAAAAATGGTGAAGAAAGGGGTTCTGTCCCGACCTTTTACAGAGGTTGTGGCGGACGCCACAAGGTCTATGGCGGGCGCCACAAGGCAAAATCTGGCTGGGCCGGATTTTGGTCCTTTGGCTTGGGCTTCGCTTGTCTTTTGGCTTTGAGGGGTCCAGATAGCATTTGTCTTGTGATTCTCCTAGTATCTTTGACTTGCATAATTTTATAAAGGTAAAAACAAAAATAAAAATGAAACTGAAACAAAAACAAAAATTAAATATAAATAAATAAATAACTGAAAAATTAAAATGCAAATAAAATAAACATAGAACATACATAGATAAAAATAGAAATACTAATGTATAGATGTAGTTTATATAATATTCCAAATGCGATAATATAAGATGAGTTATGTAAATACGAGAAATATAAAAAGGAGATAAAATAAGATTAAATGGTGAGATCATGTAGTGGGGATGTCATCTTCCTGAGAGGAACCACGGAGCATGGCTACTTCTTGCTTGAGTTCTGCGATCTCCTGATATAGACAGTCGGCTTCAGTAGCATGGGTGAGATCAGACACTCCCATCTGTAAAGTGAGGTCAGCCACCTCCTGTCTAAGCGCTGCGATCTCTCTTCGACACTCAGCAATCTGAGTGCGGATGTCGGGTGTCTGCAATAAAAGATTATTAGAGAAAACAGTGATTCTGGGAGATGGTGGTGTAGGCGTGTATTCAGCAATGGGTGGTGATCTCGGTTCCTCGACGGTCTCTCCCTGGCCCTCCAAAGCATAACTCCAATTCGCTGGATCATGCACGCTGGTCATCATAGGATCTGGCAATGTGAAATAATGGATAACCTCACTATCGACTAGCAATCGGAACTGACATGGGTGGAAAGAGGCTCTCCTCATCAACCCTCTGGTCAAACAGAAGTCGATGTCCATGGTGGTGTACCCACAGTAGGTCCGAAGATGTAACAGCTTGCGAGACTGACCTAAAGCGACCGCAATCTGCGTGATGATTCCGCCAACATGGATGACTCCTTCGGTAGATCTGGAGATACCGCTGAGACTGTATAATAAAAAGTTCCCACATGCTACTGGGCGAGACTGGGATGCACAAAATAATAGGAAGATCTCCTCTTCACTCAGTAGTGTCTCTGCATCCGATCTTTCCAGGAAAGAATGTGCTAATATCATCTGAAAGTATCTGAAGGTTGGGTTATGTATGACATGAGACAACTGCATAGATGGATCCTGGCTTCCGCCATCTGAGATATCGCTCCAAAACTTCTCAACCTCCTTACCCAGAAAATATCCCATAGGTGTCTCTAGGATAGCATCAGGAGTGGTCTGGAAACCCAATAAGTCGTCGAACTCTTTCTGGCTGAAGGAGTACTCAACTCCGAAAACCCTGAAAGAAGCATACCCATCTGGTCCAGAATATGGGTCATAGTCGAATGAACTCAGGAACTCCAAAGTCAGGTTCCTATATGTGTTACTCAAGTCATCAGCAAACTCATCCCAGTGAAGCTGGTGGCTAAGGAATCGGATACTCGGCTCGATACCCAGTGCCTCCATACAGTGCTGATCAGGATAATGTGTGGGTGCCATAGGGCGCTGATACAAAGCGATGTAGCGCTCCCTCTGAGCATTATCTCTATAGGCCACATGCATGTCATCGAAATCCTGCATCCTGTAAAGGTTAAGAAAGTGATCCTGAAAATACAAACCATTCAAATCTTAGTCTCAATGCAAACTATGATAAAATAAAATTAAATAAATGCGAAAAAGTAAAATGAAAGAAAAACCATGGGTTGCCTCCCACGCATCGTTCGTTTAACGTCAATAGCTTGACGATTAGAATCTATACACCTGTAGTAGTAGGAATCGGTGGATCGATCAGGGTGTGGCTCGAGTAGTATGCTGGAATGTCTCCTCCTTCATAGATCTTCAGTCTTTGTCCATTTACAATGAATGAACTACAGGTATCGTTCTTGATTTCTACGGCTCCGGATCTCAGAATCTTGGATACTTCGAAAGGACCAGTCCATCTTGAACGTAGCTTTCCAGGGAAGAGTCGTAACCTAGAGTTGAAAAGGAGAACAGGATCGCCTATATTGAAATTTTTCTTTACTATTCTTTTGTCGTGGTAGGCTTTTGTCCTCTCTTTATATATTTTTGCATTCTCGTAGGGAGATTGCCTAAGTTCTTCTAATTTATGAATGTCTAGGGTACGCTTTTCTCCAGCGGCTAGGTAGTCTAAATTCAAAGTTTTAATGGCCCAATAGGCCTTATGCTCTAATTCGAATGGTAAGTGACAGGATTTTCCATAAACTAATTGATAAGGAGTAGTTCCTATAGGGGTTTTGAAAGCGGTTCTATAGGCCCATAATGCTTCTTGAAGCTTCTGAGACCAGTCTCTCCTAGAAATAGAAACAGTTTTCTCTAGGATTTGTTTTATCTCCCTATTAGATACTTCTACTAGGCCACTAGTCTGTGGATGGTATGGTGTTGCTACTCTATGCCTAACTCCATATTTTCTTAAAAGTTTGTCAAATATTCTCGATATAAAGTGTGATCCTCCATCGCTTATGACTAAACGTGGTGTTCCAAATCTAGGGAATATATAGTTTTTAAATAGTTTGATTACTACCCTAGTGTCGTTTGTGGGTGCAACTATAGCTTCAATCCACTTAGACACATAGTCTACAGCTACTAAGATATACCTATTTCCTAAGGATGGTGGGAAAGGTCCCATGAAATCTATACCCCATACGTCAAAGAGTTCTACTTCCTGAATGTTTCTTAGAGGCATTTCATCACGCCTTGAAATGTTTCCAGTGCGTTGGCATCTATCACACTTGACAACGCAAGCATAGACATCACGCCACATGGTAGGCCAGAATAGGCTTGCTTGAAGAATCTTGGCGTATGTCTTAGAGGTGCTCGCATGTCCACCATAGGGTGCAGAATGACAATGCTCGATAATATTATTTACCTCTTCTTCTGGAACGCAACGACGAAAAATGCCATCTTTTCCCCTTTTGAAAGGGAGCGGTTCGTCCCAATAGAAGTTTCTCACATCGTGGAAGAATTTCTTCTTGCAGTGGTAGTCAAGATCAGGGGGTACTATATCAGCAGCTAGGTAATTAACAAAGTCTGCATACCAGGGTACGTTACTTATTGCTAAGGAATTTTGGGAATGCTTATAAGGATCTAGGTTATTATCTTTAATGGTTTCTACTTTAGCGATCAGTCTATCATAGGCAAAATCATCATTTATGGGTACTAGTTCTGGTTTTAGATGTTCTAGCCTAGAAAGGTGATCGGCTACTACATTTTCAGTGCCTTTTTTTTATCTCTTATGTCTAAATCAAACTCTTGTAGTAATAGAATCCATCGGAATAATCTGGGCTTGGCATCTTTTTTACTTAATAGGTAACGAATGGCAGCATGATCGGTGTAAACTATAATTTTTGCTCCTATTAGATAAGATCTAAATTTGTCTATAGCGAAAACTACAGCGAGTAATTCTTTTTCAGTTGTTGCGTAGTTAAGTTGGGCAACATCTAGGGTTCTACTGGCATAATAAATGGCATGTAATTTTTTATCTTTCCTTTGTCCTAGAACGGCTCCAACTGCATAATCACTAGCATCGCACATTATCTCAAAAGGTTCTGACCAATCAGGTGGTTTCATAATGGGTGCAGATATTAATGCTTGCTTTAAAAGATTAAATGCGTCATTACATTTTTCATCAAAAATGAATTCAGCATCTTTCATTAAAAGTCCAATTAAAGGTTTGGTTATCTTGGAGAAGTCCTTAATAAAACACCGATAGAATCCAGCGTGTCCAAGGAAGCTTCGGACTTCTCTGATAGTTTTTGGTGGTTTTAGGTTTTCTATAACTTCTATTTTAGCTTTATCTACCTCTATACCTTTTTCGGAAACTATATGTCCTAAAACTATTCCTTCGGTTACCATGAAATGACATTTTTCCCAGTTTAGCACGAGGTTCACCTCCACGCATCTCTCCAGGATTTTCTCAAGGTTAGCAAGATAATTGTGGAAATCAAATCCGCAAACTGAGAAATCATCCATAAACACTTCCATGATACCATCTAGGTAATCTGCGAAGATTGACATCATGCAACGTTGGAAAGTAGCTGGGACATTACAGAGGCCGAACGACATTCGTCTGTAGGCAAAAGTTCCATAAGGGCATGTAAAGGTAGTTTTTTCTTGATCTTCGAGGTGGATAGGTATTTGGAAGAATTCAGAGTATCCATCTAGATAGCAGAAGTAAAAGTGTCTGGCTAGACGCTCCAACATCTGGTCTATAAATGGTAAAGGGAAATGATCCTTCCTAGTTGCTTTATTTAATTTTCTATAATCTATACACATCCGCCATCCTTCTTCTAAATGTTTTGCTACATGTTCGCCTTTATCGTGTTGCACGACTGTGATGCCTCCCTTTTTATGTACTACATGCACAGGGCTCACCCACTTACTATCCGAGATCTGATAGATTATACCTGCCTCAAGTAACTTAAGAACTTCCTTTTTAACAACATCACTCATTATAGGGTTTATTCTTCTCTGATGTTCTCTGGAGGGTTTTGAGTCTTCTTCGAGCGAAATCCGATGCATGCATACAGGTGGGCTTATACCTTTCAGGTCAGAGATATTATATCCTAAGGTTGAGGTGAAGGAGAATTGTCATCCAAGGTGCAGCGGAATTTAAAATTTTCTCCATTTAGTGATCCTTACGAATGGGCATGATTAGTGATAGAATCGTTACCTCTTGTGGTGATTCAAACCAATGGTGCAAATCTCTTGTAACGATCAAAACCTTGGATACAGATCCACGGGGCGATCACGAACGTTGAACGATGACAGCGTCTCTACTCAGTCCACACGAACGGATTCCTTCAATCTCAGTGCTAGCTGGTACGAATGAAGGCTTTGAGTGAGAGAAAGAGAGATACGAAATTCTAACTCTTCAGTTGTGTTGTATTCCCATACAATGCTTCTGCACAAGAGTTCTATTTATAGAACCACTTGTGTGGGCTTCAAGCCAAAAAGCCCACTTAAGTGTATTTTGGCCCATATCTCATAATATGCCAAAATCACTTAAGTATTTGGTACCTTACCATACTTCGTATTGTACTTAAGTACACCGTACCTTACGATGTTCCTTAGTTGCTCTATCTCTCATCAATCCGTCCTTTGTGTGTGACCCTGTAGGTTTTCGCGACGTTGGCAATTATATTAAATCACGCATTTAACATAATAAACAGTGAGCGGTATCTAGAAACACATCACTGCTACCCAAGACACGAAAATGTCATGTGATCTGACAAAACCTCCTGTGATAATAATTATATGTATAATTACCCCTTTGCCCTTATGTCTATATTGAACACAAGGTATAGACCGTGTCATCCTTGTCCAGTTCAATATTGGGCCCATAGACATTTATCCTGTTACGCAGGATGGGCAAATTCCATCTAGGAAATTCATGTCCCTCAACATGCTTTGTGGAGTACCCATCAACTGTCTTTATGGTTATCCAGTTACAGACAATGTTGGATCAGCAATAAAGCACTCGACTCTACATCTAGGATCCATAGTGGTTTCAGGTCGAAGAGTGGTATACACTATTATCACCATGAGAATAACTTATGACACTTTGCATAACTTTCTATATAGTATTCTCATAGCGGGTCACTCCGGTATAAATATTACTCCTAATATTCATACCTATGTTTAAGACTTGATAACTCTTTATCCATGATCCATGAGATGTGATCATCAGTCTACAAACATAATAGTCTTAATGCTTTAATGTTATCCCACTTCACAATAAAGCTCGACTACGGATACTTTAAGAATAGTGTCCTTATGTTTAATGTACTCTCATGATTAAGTCACACTTAATACATTAAACGGACTATCTATTCCAGGGACTTTATTAATCAACCATAATAAAGAAAATGCCTTTTATTATTAATAAATAATTCGATACAAGTACCAAAAGTATTGGCCTCTAGGGCTTACACCAACAATCTCCCACT
The DNA here is from genome assembly GCF_024323335.1 of Lathyrus oleraceus. NCBI lineage: Eukaryota > Viridiplantae > Streptophyta > Magnoliopsida > Fabales > Fabaceae > Lathyrus > Lathyrus oleraceus. The sequence continues at coordinate 645,980,300 of NC_066583.1, forward strand.
AGCACTAGAGCCAATCAGGCATACCCCGTATGCCCATGGATCTAGTATGGTAATCATGCTTCTGCTGCGCAAGAGGCTTTGTCAGTGGGTCAGCTATATTGTCAAGTGTAGGTACTTTACATATTTTCACATCTCCAATATCTATTATCTCTCGAATGAGATGATAACGCCTAAGTATGTGTTTGGATCGTTGGTGAGATCTAGGCTCCTTAGCTTGTGCGATAGCACCATTGTTATCATAATAGAGACCAATGGGATCCACACTGCTAGGGACTATGCCAAGTTCTCTAATGAACTTATTGATCCAAACAGCTTCCTTTGCTGCACTTGAGGTAGCAATATACTCGGCCTCGGTTGTAGAATCAGCAACTGTATCTTGCTTTGAACTTTTCAAGCTCACAGCGCCACCATTTTAGCAAAACATATAACCATTGGAATCATTCATATTAAAGCGTCTCAGCACCTTGTCTATGTACTCTGACTTAGGTCAAGCATTTTATGATCTATCTCTATAGATTCTGATTCCTAATATATAGGCTGCTTCACCTAGGTCCTTCGTAGAAAAGCATTTCCCCAACCAAGACTTTACTTGTTGCAGGGTAGGGATATCGTTTCCAATGAGTAATATGTCATCTACATATAATACCAGGAAAACGATCATGCTCCCACTAACCTTCTTGTAGACACAAGGCTCATCTTCGTTCTTGATGAATCCATATAGTTTTACTGTTTCATCAAAATGAAGATTCCATGAGTAGGTCACAGGCTCATCTTTATCCATGAGTAATACATCACCTTGATCTGTTATGAGATATCCATATCTCTCAGGTAGGTGACGTATCCTGCTTGACCTACGCTGGTGTAACACGGTGGGAGAACTGACTTTAGTTAAATGTTGCGGATAGCAAGAGTCGCCACCGACTTTTATTTTATCCAAAAGGAAAGGACATAAAAGAACAGGAAAGACCTTAAAAAGATTTTGAGTTCGGGGGGTAGGTTATACAAAGGGAAGGTATTAACACCCTTTATATCCATGGTTATCCATGGGCTCTTAGTTACTTAGCTCACTTTGTTTGTTTGCAAGAGTGTAGTGTGTGATTAGAAAAATTTCTTTAAGTACTTTGTAATGACCCTCGTATGGGTGTATACAAAGCCTAGTTTAGAAATTGTGAGGTGTAAAAGTAATTTTGAAAAGTGTGAGCAAGTAACTATGAGATACCTACCCTAGATTAAGTCTTCCGTGTTCTCGTATATTCTTTCAACGGTAAGACTGTCCTTATTATTAAGGAATAGGTAGTCATTACCTTGGATGTGTTTAAGGGACGGGCGTAGGGTCATCGTATGGTCAATGAAGGAAACATAAGGGGTGTCTTTAGCAACTCGTAGGGACTATCATCATATTTACCGAAGGGACAAGATCATTATATCGTAGGCAACCTCGTAGGGACTTGATCTTTTAAGTTTATAGGGACTTGATGATTTTTCTGTTTGAAGGGACTTTGCTTAAGACACCCCTATTTTCGAGGGACTTGACCATTTAAAGAAGGCAACCAAGAGGAATACCCTAGGAAGTACAGATGGCGATCAAAGATCGACTTACGTGTGTGAGTGTTATTTTTCAGATATTTGTCTTGAATTTAATTTTCTAAGTTCAATTATTTACAGTTAGTTTTTTGCACTCCCTAAATTACTAACCACGCAATAAATATTTACAAAAATAAAAGCAAGAAAAATAAATTCCTAAACTATTACATGGCTATGGGACAGATACATAATAATCGGGCGAGAAAGAATAAATTTACAACCTATACATTTGTTCCTAATATTATAAATAAAACAAAATTAAAATAAGGAAAATAATGAAGCAAAAATAGAATAGATAAAAGCAAATAATAATAAAATAAATAAATAAACAATGGTAATAAAGCAATAATAAAATAACAATAATAATAAAGTGATAATAAAAAGGTTAGAATTTTGAAAGAAATTATTTTATGTTAAACAAGTTAGATTTTTTTTAGAAGTTATTAGAAAAATATGAGTTTAAAATAAATTAGTAATAATAAAGAATTTAAAATACATTAATGTACAAATTATAAAATAAAAGAGTTATATGAAAAATATTAAGTTAGTTATTTACAAAATAAATAAAGATTATAGAAAATATCAAATTATTAGATTAATAGGTTTATTATTATAATTCAATTAGAAAAATGGTCAATTAGATTTTATTTACAAAATATATAAGGATTTATTATTATAAGTAAGTAATAAAAAAAAAGTTATTAAAATAGTTAGTATTTATTATTTATTTACAAAAAAAAATAAAGGTTATAGAAAAATATTAAATAATTAATTTAGTAGGTTTTCACGCCCTACATTACTAAACCACGCAGTTAATATAGGATCAATGGCAGGAATTTAAATGGCAGAAAAATAAATGGCAGAAAAATAAAATGGCAGAAAATCAATGGCAGAAAAAAAACCCTAATTATTACAACGCTTTGGTGCAGTTACATAATAAAGATGGCGAAAAGTAAAACTGAAAATATTACAAGTTAAAACTTAAAATATTACAAGGGCGAAGCAGTTACAGTGTATGAATAACATAAATATGAGCGAAAATAGGAAATAATAATAAGGTTTGTTAAGGTTTAAGAAAAGGTTTATGGTTTAGAGGAAACAACACGGTTAAAGTTTTAGGTTTGAAATTTAGAGTTTGTGGCGAAATTGTCAGGGTTTAGGAAAAATCAGGGTAGTTAGTTATGAAAAAAAATGTGCAGATCTAAATATATGTATATATATAAAAAAAATGAATAAAAAAAACAACGGCGTTGCTAGCGCAAAATTGCGATCATCGCAACTGGATCGGATAACACAAATGTCACGCCTCATACACGTATATGTGAAAACGGCGTATTGACACGATCCGATCCGAAAACATAATCAAATATATCAACAAAATAGATAAAGTATATATATCATATATAAACTATTACCAAACTGTGTGTACGATAGTATAGATCAGCCACTCTCAGTTTCTCTTTTTCGTTCTGTCCTTCGGCCTCCTCCTATCAGTCATGCTAGTAAATATATATAGGAACAAATTAGGTTAATGATAATGGGCCTAAGTTTATTTTGAAACCCAATATTAAATTAAAAACTGAATAAAGTTAAATAATTAAAATAGTTAAAATTAAAATAAAAACTAATTAACCTATTTATTTATTCTAGACCCAATATAAAATTAAAAACTGAATAAAGTTAAATAATTAAAATAGTTAAAATTAAAATAAAAACTAATTAACCTATTTATTTATTCTAGACCCAATATTAAATTAAAAACTGAATAAAGTTAAATAATTAAAATAGTTAAAATTAAAATAAAAACTAATTAACCTATTTATTTATTCTAGACCCAATATAAATTAAAAACTGAATAAAGTTAAATAATTAAAATAGTTAAAATTAAAATAAAAACTAATTAACCTATTTATTTATTCTAGACCCAATATTAAATTAAAAACTGAATAAAGTTAAATAATTAAAATAGTTAAAATAAAAATAAAAACTAATTAACCTATTTATTTATTCTAGACCCAATATAAAAATAAATAGACTAAAAAAAAATAAAAGTCGGGCACCAAAATGCTCGAAAAAATAAAATGAACATGTCAAAATAATCAGCGCGAAATAAATGACTCGGAAAAATACAGTGTTTGGTCGGATTTTGAAATAAAAATTATGACCGTTTAAACCGCTCAGACTGATCAACATATGACCAAAAATAGTCGTAAAAATATTTTTAGCATGTCAATTTAAACCACGTGAACCGCAGATTAATGTTACCGACATTTGCAAACTTAAACATGACATTTTTTCGTTGACTAATTTTGGGCACAGTTAAAAAGTTAATTTGACCAGTCTGTTTGTAAATTCCGAGAAGTTATTCCGGCTAATATTAAGACAGAAAAAAATGTTATGCTATGAAGATGATGCAAATGGATCTGAAACAAAAAAATTGGTTAGAGTTAAAAATAGAGGGCAAATTTTGGGGTGCAACAGCTACCCCTGTTCAATTTTCTGAAACCTGAGGAGTTAGATTGACCTTTGTGTCATTCGTGACTTGGAAGGTTGAAGGGGATTGAACACAAAAGCCCAAAAATTTGCACTCGCCGGTGCGTAAAGTAACACTGATGACTAGTTGTATATGCTTAAGTGGGCTTGAAGATGCCACTTGGAAGAACTGGAGATGGGCTTATAGACGCCATCCCTAATATCAGGAGGTGATAATATCTTGATGTTGATACTGGATATCAGTACTAGGTCTTCGTATAGGCCGTCTCTGAATCGTATCTAAGAACATACTTTTAATTTAAGTGTCAGAACCAAATCTTCGTGGCGATTTCTTTCTGAATTAAGTATCAGCACTAGACCTTCGTATAGATTGTCTCTGAACTGTTTTGAATTGTTGAATAGACCAGTAGAAATAAATCTTCGTGATGATTATCTCTTCTGGAAATATCCTGGATTAGGGAATAGATCTTCGTATAGACCGTTTGCCTACTATCCAAGAACAAAAGAATATCAGGATTAAATCTTCTGAAAATATCCTGGACTAGGGAATAGATCTTCGTATAGACCGTTTGCCTAATATCCAAGAACACCTTGAGTAATGATTAAGTATCAGCACTAGATCTTCGTATAGATCGTTTCTGACCTGTTGTGAATTGTTGATAGTATTTTATCTGTATATAACCATCCTGCAAGGAAAAGGTTAGTTTATGCAATATGTATGCATGCATGGCATGGTGCATCTAAGTAAATGTATTATGCACTTATGGATATGCCATGGTATGATGTAAATGATGTATGTATGAATCATGCGGCCTGAAGCGTCCGGATATCTTTGTATAACAACTGCCGGCTAGGGAAAATAAATCCCGATTTGTTGCTGAAGAATATGAGGAACTCGTTCCCGTCTTGTTTGATAGTATAGTATTTGTCACTTCCCGTATTCGTTCGTCGTACTTCTATTGAAGGAATAAGTTCCTGAGTATCCCGACTGAGGATAAAAGAGATGGACATAAATTCAAGGGGAGACGTAATTCGAAGTATCTATAAAGATAGATTTGCTCTACTGGGGATTTGTAGTGGGGATGAACCGGTGAAGCTTCGTTGAACTACTACCCTCGTTCGTCCTTAGTAAATACTATTACTGCATTTTATGCATTTCTGGTAGACATCAATCGTATTCAAAAGCATACATACATTCAAACACAACCAATGGACGTTTTCGCTTATGTAAATAGAGTAAAAGTAAATCTGGATTCAAAGATGAAATTTTATTTATATCACAAAGTGACCTATACATAGGCAAGTTTGTACAAGGAGACAGAAATCCTAGTAAGAGGAATTCGTCGTAAATTTTTTTATAAAACAAAGAAAACAGCTATGTGAAAAATGATCCTATTGAGTTTCAATTCTACTATTGCCATTATCTTCAAATATCTCATCTTCTGCTGTTGAGACAGAAACGATTGGATTGATCTTTATCTGTTTGAACTTGATTTAGGTAGCACCATCAGTTGAAGTTACATGAGTGATCCAAACGAGACATAGTCATACGCTTTAATCCCTAACTTTTGCCTGGATTGCCCTTTCAGGTTTTCAATCCACCGGGATACCCTTTTTTGCCCAAGCCGCCTTTTCAGGTTTTCGACTTGCCGGGTACACATTTTTTTTATATATATCCCTAATTTTTGCCCGAACCCTTTTGGTTTGCCGGGATGCCCTTATTTTTGCCTAGGCCAGTCAACCTAGCGGGTCTCTTTTTATGCGTAGTATTTTTTTAACTATGTCTGCGTTTACAGGCTGTGGAAAGTCTTCACCATCCATAGTAGTAAGCATCATGGCACCTCCTGAGAATACTCTTTTGACCACAAATGGTCCTTCATATGTAGGAGTCCACTTGCCCCTAGGATCACCCTGTGGTAGTATGATACGCTTGATTACCAAGTCACCAGCCTGATATACCTTTGGCTTAACCTTCTTATTGAAAGCTTTGATCATCCGTTTCTGGTACATCTGACCATGACAAACAGCTGCCAACCTCTTCTCATCAATCAAATTTATCTGGTCGAGTCGAGTCTGAATCCATTCATCTTCATCTAAGCCTGCATCTTTCATAATTCTTAGAGAGGGAATCTGAACTTCCACTGGTAAAATAGCTTCCATTCCGTAGACCAAAGAGAAAGGAGTTGCCCCCTGTCGAAGTGCGCACTGAAGTGTGATAACCATGAAGAGCAAAGGGTAACATCTCATGCCAGTCTTTGTATGTTACTGTCATCTTTTATATGATCTTCTTAATATTCTTATTAGCAGCCTCCACGGCGCCATTCATCTTTGGCCGGTACGGAGAAGAGTTATGGTGTTTTATTTTGAACTGCGTGCAGAGTTCAGCAATCATCTTGTTGTTCTTCCGGAGAGAGCAGGTTTCTCAGATGTATATTTGATAAGATCCATCTTAGAAATCAATAAAGTGGTATGATTCAACATATACTGTCTTAGTCGGCGAGCAGCCTAAGCCAAAGCATAGCAAGCTTTCTCGAGCTGGGAGTATCTTGTTTCACAGTCGGTACCTTTTGCTAAGGTAGTATATTGCATGCTCTTTTCGACCAGACTCGTCATGTTGCCCCAACACACACCCTATTGAATTTTCTAACACGGTCAAATACATGATTAGAGGTCTTCCTTCAACTGGTGGCATCAGATTTATAGGTTCTTGGAGATACTTCTTGATTTTGTCAAAAGCTTCTTGACATTCATCATTCCATATCATCTCTTGATTTTTCCAGCGAAAACCTCTACATAGTCACGTAACATCCGACTCAATCTTTCTTTGACACTATTTTCCAAGCCTGCTCCTATTTTGACTTCTTTCTTGTTTACTTCAGTACCCAGATTTACAACCTCAATTCATTCCTCATGCGGCTGTGTAACTTTCTGTTCTTGTTGTAATAACCTAGCAAGCTCTACAGGTACTTCACAATCTTCATCCTTTCCATCTTCAGCTTGATAGATCGGATTCTCGAAATTATAATTGGCAATAGTAGAACTGTTATCAACAGGATCCAGAGTGGATGAGGATCTGCATTTTAGTGATGTGGGTGTGTGTAAGAACACGTAACTGATGAAAATAAAATAAAAGAAAAACAAAGAGCCCAATATTTACGAAAACGAAACGTCCATTGATTTTTATTGAATGAAGTATGCAAATGAAATGACATCCCGAAACAAGCATACCATTGTGCCCCGGGTAAGGCACAAGGCTTAAAAATAACAACGCAGTAATAGTATTTACTCCTGACTAAAGGAGATAGGAATAACGTCTTCAGTCTTCCAATTGTTGAGCCCATCACCCACAGTAGGAAAAATCCAGTTATCCAGATTGTAGTCTTCATTATAGTCACCCACAGCATTGGTTTGATCTTTCATGTTCCCTGGATTGGTGATACGAATAGCACGAGCACGACGAACAGCCTTCTGGGACTCTGCAGTGAAACCCAGACCAAACTTGCCAGACTTGTAAGGAATGTCGGGAAGCTGACCCCAAATAGTACAACCACCTTCTTCAACCACAGCTCTAGCATCTTTGAGGGAATCCATTGTAGGAGGTACTCTGGTAACCACAGGAACTCTTTTAACCACAGGAGGAGCTTCAGTAGCGGGAACGACCCAAGGAACTACTTCAAATGTCTGGCAAGGAGTCTCAACATATTCACTTTCCACTTCAACATACTTAAATGTATTCACATGACTGACCATATATTCTTCCTCTCCATAAACAGTTACGATCTTTCCCTTCACTGGATATCTCAACTTCTGATGTAGAGTGGAGGTCACAGCACCTGCCCCGTGGATCCAGGGGCGCCCAAGCAAACAAGAGTACGCAGGACGAATATCCATTACATAGAAGGTAGAATCGAAGACTTGAGAGCCTACTTTGATCGGGAGATCTATTTCTCCATGCACCATTCTTCTTGAACCATCAAAGGCTCTCACCACTATATTACTTGATCTTAACACAGCATCTTCAGGACTGAGCTTGTTCAGAACCTCTTTGGGAAGTACATTCAATGAAGAGCCATTGTCTATCAACACATGAGACAAGGTAGTGCCCCTACATTCAATGGAGATATGTAAAGCTCTGTTATGGTTTCTTTTGGCAGGAGTCAAGTCAGCATCAGAAAAACCTAACCCATTATCATAAGTCAGATGTGCAACACAATTTTCAAATTGATCCACAGAAATTTCATTTGGTACATGAGCAGTCCTTAAGAATTTGATCAAGGCTTTAGCATGAGCCTCAGAACACAGCAACAAAGACAACATGGAAATTTTGGAGGGAGTATGCCCCAACTGGTCAAAAATATCATAATCACTCTTAGGAATGATCTTCAGCACTTCTTCCATCTGTTTAGAGAGATTTTCAGCAGTCGGTGCTTCAGCTTGCACAGGTTCAACCACAGGACCTTTGCCTCGAGCATCAGTACTTGGCTCAGAAGTGGAGGTAGTAGTTGGAAGAACTGTATTTTTTGAGGTAGCTGGAGGAGAGAAAATTCTTCCACTTCTGGTGATCTTACTAGATCCAGCAATATTATCAACATCAAGGTTATCATCAGTAACAGGTGTATCAGTCAAAGGTTCCTGCTTAACACCATGGATATAAACATCAGAACCGTAATTCCAGGGTATAGCTTTATCAAAAGTATAAGGAATAGGGCCAGGAGTGGCAATAATCATGGGAGGCACTCTAACTTCAGCAACAGTCTTCACCAGGCCTTCAGCAGTAATTTTGATAGGACCCTTGGAAGTGATCTTGACAGTCTGTTCAAGAGCCATTTCTGCTGAAATAAACAGCGAGAAGATAAGATACCTGTTCATAAGAAACCTGTGATGCAATAATATGGTATGTAGATGCTTATGCAATGTTTTCAAGGACCGTAGGATTTAAATTTGTTTAAACCACCAAAAAGTAAACTTTTATTAGTAATAAACTTGTTTGCCCCTTGGGCTTACAATAAAAATGAAATGAATACAAAAAATGGGGTTTTAAGTCTCCCATGGACGTTTCCTCTTTGTGTTGAGGTATGAGTTGAGATTCCGCTCCTCGTGAAGTTGTTTTGTTAGCTCCAGGATTCTTTCCTGACTTGCCTTGTAATGAGTCTCAAAAGTATCTCTTTGCTCCTTCAACTGGATCCAGGACCTCTGTAACTCTTCCATGTCAGTGGGCATGTCTGGATGAAGAATGATGTAAGAAGTATCTCCTTCAACAAAAGGCTCCATGGTAACTGGCAGGATAGCAGGATATGGCATCATAAGAGTCTGAGCACGAGATCGTACCCATCTGAGATATGGTTCCATAGGAATAGTGTACTTGGGTTCCAGAGTCTTGCTGTCAACCTTGTTCACTTTACCCCATGCTCGTATGAACCTTTGACGGTAACCTTGAAGATCGTTGTCGTAGTCGAACACAATACCCTGAATAAGCATGTCATGAGGACCATCAGTCCGAGCGTAACCAAACTGACGTAGAGCTAAAGAAGGGTTGTAGGTAATGCCCCCTCTTATGCCAAGGAGTGGCACATTAGGGAACTCCCCACAACGGTCAATGATGGTAACATTCTCCATAGATCTAGAGCACCAACGAATATCTGAATGAGAAAGTGACATAATCCTCTTGGACCACCTGAACCCTTGTTCATTCTTCATCACTGATCGAGGAAGGTGAGAAATAAACCACCTAGATAATAGAGGTATGCAACACATCAGAGTTCCTCGTGCCTTCGTAGTACGGGTATAATGTAGGCACTGGATTGCGAGTCAGAAATATGTTGATGGCGTGTACGTCTATGAACTGGTCTGGATTGGGGAATAGTACTAAGCCATAAATCAATAGGGCTAAGATCTCCTCAAAAGCGTCATAACTCAAAGCCTTCAGGAATACTTGAGATTTCTCCACCAATACCTTAGCAAGAATACCCTTAACTCCACTCCTTGTTTCTAGGACAATGTCTGATTTCTTTAAATGTAAGGCTGCAGCAATGACTTCAGGTTTAGGCTCTTTTTCCAAGCCTGTGAAGGGTTTCTGATCAAGAATAGGTATACCCAGAAGCTTGGAGAACTCTTCCATTGTAGGAACCAGCTGATAGTCGGGAAATGTGAAGCAATGATGTTTAGGGTCAAAGAACTGAAACAGGACACTCATCATGTCTTCATTGAACCCTGAAGTGACTAGATCCAGTAGGTGACCATGCCTCTTGATGAACTGGGAGTTTTCAGAAACTTGAGAGACCAATTCCTTAAGCTTAGGAGGTATTCCTACAAAGTTGATCCGGATAGTATTCCTACGAGCAGAAGCCATGACCTGCAACAAAGAACAAAGATAAATCCTTTGGTCCTTGAAATGGTTAGTGAAAATGCTATGCTTATGATGCATGATGATGCTATGATGTTACGCTCAATCACAAACATGTGGCACACACAAACAAGTCACACAATAGCCCTAGGTTTGAAGGCTTGCATGAGGTTTAAAGGTAAGTACCCTCCCCTGAAGTTTAGTTGATTCATCCTGTCCTACAAAAGTAACCAGGTTCTAAGGGATCTCAAAATCATTGATCCTTCACAAGGGTGGTTGTTCAGTAGGCAACTTACTTGCCAACCAAAACCCTCCAAGTTTAGGATCTCAATGAGTGTAGTATCGAGTATCAACCAACTTCAGTCTTCACCAAAGCCGGTTATCTCACTACTTTCTAAAGGCCAAGATGGGATGACTAGGGTTCTAAAATTCAGTTAGTGTATTGACAACATATGGCAGCCTCATATTATCCTCAACTTGCTTAAGGAACATAAGCACCAACCAAGAAGTCACACTAACTATGGCCACCAGATCAACCATATCGATATACGTCGTACAGTTTCCTTGGTCTATTGCCATTTACCTAAGGTACACTAGATCCGGGTTAGGATCTTTCACACATAAGAGCACCCAACAGATAAGTATAAAGCAAACAAGGCAAACAATTTTAAAGTGATCGAATTCCTAAGGGTACCCCTCTTTTATTAAGTCCCCAGCAGAGTCGCCAGTTCTGTAACACGGTGGGAGAACTGACTTTAGTTAAATGTTGCGGATAGCATGAGTCGCCACCGACTTTTATTTTATCCAAAAGGAAAGGACATAAAAGAACAGGAAAGACCTTAAAAAGATTTTGAGTTCGGGGGGTAGGTTATACAAAGGGAAGGTATTAGCACCCTTTATATCCATGGTTATCCATGGGCTCTTAGTTACTTAGCTCACTTTGTTTGTTTGCAAGAGTGTAGTGTGTGATTAGAAAAATTTCTTTAAGTACTTTGTAATGACCCTCGTATGGGTGTATACAAAGCCTAGTTTAGAAATTGTGAGGTGTAAAAGTAATTTTGAAAAGTGTGAGCAAGTAACTATGAGATACCTACCCTAGATTAAGTCTTTCGTGTTCTCGTATATTCTTTCAACGGTAAGACTGTCCCTATTATTAAGGAATAGGTAGTCATTACCTTGGATGTGTTTAAGGGACGGGCGTAGGGTCATCGTATGGTCAATGAAGGAAACATAAGGGGTGTCTTTAGCAACTCGTAGGGACTATCATCATATTTACCGAAGGGACAAGATCATTATATCGTAGGCAACCTCGTAGGGACTTGATCTTTTTAGTTTATAGGGACTTGATGATTTTTCTGTTTAAAGGGACTTTGCTTAAGACACCCCTATTTTCGAGGGACTTGACCATTTAAAGAAGGCAACCAAGAGGAATACCCTAGGAAGTACAGATGGCGATCAAAGATCGACTTACGTGTGTGAGTGTTATTTTTCAGATATTTGTCTTGAATTTAATTTTCTAAGTTCAATTATTTACAGTTAGTTTTTTGCACTCCCTAAATTACTAACCACGCAATAAATATTTACAAAAATAAAAGCAAGAAAAATAAATTCCTAAACTATTACATGGCTATGGGACAGATACATAATAATCGGACGAGAAAGAATAAATTTACAACCTATACATTTGTTCCTAATATTATAAATAAAACAAAATTAAAATAAGGAAAATAATGAAGCAAAAATAGAATAGATAAAAGCAAATAATAATAAAATAATAAATAAACAATGGTAATAAAGCAATAATAAAATAACAATAATAATAAAGTGATAATAAAAAGGTTAGAATTTTGAAAGAAATTATTTTAGGTTAAACAAGTTAGATTTTTTTTAGAAGTTATTAGAAAAATATGAGTTTAAAATAAATTAGTAATAATAAAAGAATTTAAAATACATTAATGTACAAATTATAAAATAAAAGAGTTATATGAAAAATATTAAGTTAGTTATTTACAAAATAAATAAAGATTATAGAAAATATCAAATTATTAGATTAATAGGTTTATTATTATTATTCAATTAGAAAAATGGTCAATTAGATTTTATTTACAAAATATATAAGGATTTATTATTATAAGTAAGTAATAAAAAAAAGTTATTAAAATAGTTAGTATTTATTATTTATTTACAAAAAAAAATAAAGGTTATAGAAAAATATTAAATAATTAATTTAGTAGGTTTTCACGCCCTACATTACTAAACCACGCAGTTAATATAGGATCAATGGCAGGAATTTAAATGGCAGAAAAATAAAATGGCAGAAAATCAATGGCAGAAAATAAAACCCTAATTATTACAACGCTTTGGTGCAGTTACATAATAAAGATGGCGAAAAATAAAACTGAAAATATTACAAGTTAAAACTTAAAATATTACAAGGGCGAAGCAGTTACAGTGTATGAATAACATAAATATGAGCGAAAATAGGAAATAATAATAAGGTTTGTTAAGGTTTAAGAAAAGGTTTATGGTTTAGAGGAAACAACACGGTTAAAGTTTTAGGTTTGAAATTTAGAGTTTGTGGCGAAATTGTCATGGTTTAGGAAAAATCAGGGTAGTTAGTTATGAAAAAAAATGTGCAGATCTAAATATATGTATATATATATAAAAAATGAATAAAAAAAAACAACGGCGTTGCTAGCGCAAAATTGCGATCATCGCAACTGGATCGGATAACACAAATGTCACGCCTCATACACGTATATGTGAAAACGGCGTATTGACACGACCCGATCCGAAAACATAATCAAATATATCAACAAAATAGATAAAGTATATATATCATATATAAACTATTACCAAACTGTGTGTACGATAGTATAGATCAGCCACTCTCAGTTTCTCTTTTTCGTTCTGTCCTTCGGCCTCCTCCTATCAGTCATGCTAGTAAATATATATAGGAACAAATTAGGTTAATGATAATGGGCCTAAGTTTATTTTGAAACCCAATATTAAATTAAAAACTGAATAAAGTTAAATAATTAAAATAGTTAAAATTAAAATAAAAACTAATTAACCTATTTATTTATTCTAGACCCAATATAAAATTAAAAACTGAATAAAGTTAAATAATTAAAATAGTTAAAATTAAAATAAAAACTAATTAACCTATTTATTTATTCTAGACCCAATATTAAATTAAAAACTAAATAAAGTTAAATAATTAAAATAGTTAAAATTAAAATAAAAACTAATTAACCTATTTATTTATTCTAGACCCAATATAAAATTAAAAACTGAATAAAGTTAAATAATTAAAATAGTTAAAATTAAAATAAAAACTAATTAACCTATTTATTTATTCTAGACCCAATATTAAATTAAAAACTGAATAAAGTTAAATAATTAAAATAGTTAAAATAAAAATAAAAACTAATTAACCTATTTATTTATTCTAGACCCAATATAAAAATAAATAGACTCAAAAAAAATAAAAGTCGGGCACCAAAATGCTCGAAAAAATAAAATGAACATGTCAAAATAATCAGCGCGAAATAAATGACTCGGAAAAATACAGCGTTTGGTCGGATTTTGAAATAAAAATTATGACCGTTTAAACCGCTCAGACTGATCAACATATGACCAAAAATAGTCGTAAAAATATTTTTAGCATGTCAATTTAAACCACGTGAACCGCAGATTAATGTTACCGACATTTGCAAACTTAAACATGACATTTTTTCGTTGACTAATTTTGGGCACAGTTAAAAAGTTAATTTGACCAGTCTGTTTGTAAATTCCGAGAAGTTATTCCGGCTAATATTAAGACAGAAAAAAAATGTTATGCTATGAAGATGATGCAAATGGATGTGAAACAAAAAAATTGGTTAGAGTTAAAAATAGAGGGCAAATTTTGGGGTGCAACAGCTGGTCTTGTTCTACTTGAGCAGGTTGCTCTTCCACAACCACTTGTGTTTCCTGCTCTAATTCCTCCATAGGTGTATCGATGCTTTGTGATTCTTGAATTTCTTCAAGCTCTACTTTCCTCCCACTGGTTCCTTTGGAAATAAAATCCTTTTCTAGGAAAACTCCAGTTCGAGCGACAAACACTTTGCCCTCAGAAGGATTGTAGAAGTAATACCCTCTTGTTTCTTTAGGATACCCCACAAATAAGCATTTGTCAGATTTGGGCTTAAGCTTAGTTGAAATTTGTCGTTTCACATAAACTTCGCAACCCCAAATCTTCATGTAAGACATATGTGGTTTCTCACCACTCCATATCTCATATGGTGTCTTCTCAACCTTTTTGGATGGAACACGGTTAAGTGTGTAAGCTGCTGTCAACAGCGCATGTCCCCAAAAGGAGTTTGGAAGATCGGCGTGACTCATCATGAATCGGACCATGTCTAACAGGATTCGATTTCTTCTCTCAGATACACCATTCCATTGGGGTATTCCAGGAGGAGTGAGTTGGGATAGGATCCCACACTCTTTCAGATGGTCATCAAACTCTAGGCTTAAATACTCACCACCTTGATCTGATCGAAGAGTTTTAATATTCTTACCTAGTTGGTTTTGTACTTCATTCTTGAATTCCTTGAACTTTTCAAAGGACTCTGATTTGTGTTTCATTAAATACACATAACCATATCTACTGAAATCATCAGTGAATGTGATGAAGTACTGAAAACCTCCTCTGGATGGTATGTTCAGTGGTCCACATACATCAGTATGTATGAGGGCCAAAAGATCATTAGCTCTTTCACCTTTTCCTGTGAATGGAGACTTTGTCATCTTTCCAATTAAACAAGATCTGCATGTCTCATATGATTCATAATCAAAAGAGTCCAAGAGTCCATCTTTATGGAGTTTGGAAATGCGTTTCTCATTTATGTGGCCTAATCGACAATGCCAAAGGTAAGTTGGATTTAACTCATTAGGTTTCATCCTTTTAGTATTAATGTTATAAATAGACATTTCAAGATCAAGGACATATAGTCCATTGTTCATTTGTGCAGTAGCATAGAGTATATCATTCAAATAAATTGAGCAACAATTGTTCTTTATTATGAATGAAAAATCAAACTTGTCCAAACAAGAAACGGAAATAATATTCCTGCTAATTGCAGGTACATAATAACAGTTCTCTAACTGAATTATTAAACCACTAGGTAAAGTCAATTCATAAGTTCCTACGGCTAAGGCAGCAACCTTTGCTCCATTACCAACTCGTAGGTCGACTTCACCTTTTGCCAAATCTCTACTTCTTTTCAGCCCCTGCACATTTGTATAAATGTGAGAACCACATCCAGTATCTAATACCCATGATGCAGAAGTAGATAAATTAATAACAAAAATACCTGAAGTTGAAGTCTCTACTCTATTCTTCTTATCTTCCAGGTACTTTGGGCAGTTCCTCTTCCAGTGTCCGGTCTTACCGCAATGGAAGCAGGTGCCTTCTTTTGATATGCCTCCACTAGGCTTTAAAGCAGCAACGGTGGGTTTGGGTTTGGCAACTTCCTTGCCTTTCCCTTTATCACCCTGCTTAGTGGGCCTTTTGTTCTGTCTTTTTCCATTTCCGATCATCATAATGGACTTCCCTTTTGACTTCAGATTCTGCTCGGCAGTTCTTAACATGGCGAGCAGTTCAGGAAGAGATTTGTCCATAGCAATCATATTGAAATTTAGGACAAATTGACTGAAACTATCTGGCAATGATTGCAAGATCAAATCAGTCGCAAGTTCCTTTTCGAGGGGAAAACCCAATCTCTCAAGGCTTTCCACATACCCAATCATCTTGAGTACATGGGGACCTACAGGGGCTCCCTCAGCTAACTTGCCTTGAAAAAGGGCTTTTGAAACTTCAAACCTCTCATGCCTAGCTTGCTCTTGATAGAGCATCTTCAGGTGTTCGATCATATCGAACGCTGACATGTTCTCATGTTGCTTTTGCAATTCTGTGTTCATGGTAGCTAGCATGAGACAAGCAATTTCATTGGCATCATCGACATGCTTCTTATAAGCATCTCTTTCTGCCTTAGGTGCAGAACTAGGAGGTTCCTCTTCAGGAACAGGTGTCTCCAAGACATACAACTTTTTATCATGTTTGAGGACAATCCTCAGGTTTCGGTGCCAATCCATAAAATTTGTCCCAGACAATTTTTCCTTATCAAGGATTGATCGCAAGATGTTGTTAGAGTTGTTTGCTGTCATGGTAATCTACATAAGGATTAATGAAAATATAAGTATCATTGACATATTTAATTAGGCCTTTAATTAAATATGCTCCCACTATTTTATTCAAAACAAATGACCCTCATCATTTGATTCGGAAAATCCCGTTGGAAGATTTTCTAGTGGGTCGAGATCCATATTTCACTTCGTTCTAAGTCCGCGTAGGCGGATTACACAAAACTAGGTTATTTAGGTAGGAACTCCTTCCAATTGTATCTCATACAACTCTCGAAAATTTCAGTTGGGTGAATAACTCCTTATTCCAATCCATCATATGGATCATTCCCAACTCTTGCTTCTAAACATATGTATAATCTTATTATAATTTGTTTAGTTAAGTTTGACCCATTGTTTTAACAGTTGGATATTACAATTATCCCATCGCACCTTACTAATATAGAACATGCACCTCGCGTAGGCGAAACCTACATTATTCGATACTAGTCTTGATGAGTGTTAAAACTTGGAAAGCATAAACTTAATATTTATTTTGAGGGAATTGCAATTTTTCTGATCTCACCGGCTTGTTTATCATATAAACCGTCTCTCACATGCATCAACATACATTCACATGCATCAACATACATACAAACATAATGAAACAGTTATGGCCCCTAGCGCAATTGTTCTCCCAAGCCAATGGGAGAACCTAAGCTAACCTAACAACGATCTAAGCTTCTCCAAGCAAGATCTTCAAGGTTGTCCTCCTTTGGAACTAACTTCTTTGCTTTCTTCATATCATTACATTACATAAAGAAACTCGTTTTACGTACGAGGGAGTGAGATGAGAAAAGAAGTTACATTTGGGAGATTAAGAGAGAGGCACGACACGCAAGTCGTATTTTAAAACCCAAAGCAGAATAAAGGAAAACTAAGGCCATAACCGATCACCACAAGACAATAATAAACACTTTATTATTATTATTAATTCCTTTAATTAATTAAAACCAAATTAAATTTCGACGACCGATCACCACATTTTAATGAACAATTCATTTAAAATCGATGTCGCTTTTCGTATTAACACTTGATACTTTTAAAGCACTGAGTTAGCCGAACGGGTGAATTTTTCCTTGCGTTAACCGGTTAACCATATGCGTTAACCGGTTAACACTGTTTGAAATCTGCTAAAAATTGTTTTCTGCCTTGCGTTAACCGGTTAACACTTTTTGAAAATGTCTTGGAAAACTGTTTTCCGCCTTGCGTTAACCGGTTAACCAAAAGCGTTAATCGGTTAACCAAAAGCGTTAACCGGTTAACACTGTTTGAAAAACTCAAAAATTTTATTTCGTAATGTGTTAACCGGATAACCATATGCGTTAACCGGTTAACACTGTTCCAAAAAATGTTTAGAAAGCACAACTCTTGTGCAGTCAAACCCCAATCGCATAACTCTCTGACAACATAACCCTTGTGCCGTCACTAACCCTGATGCACCAATTTCAGACCGTCAAACACATTTCGATTGTTAATTCAGTATGATTGATCAACACATCATTGCTTCACCATACTAATGTCGGATCAAGAAGCAAACGACCATTGATCGCTCAAAGGAAAACAATCATTGAGTGTTTGAATGAACGAAACGAGAACACTATATCATATATAATGTATTTTGCATCAGGATTACATATATCATATATATGTAACTTGATCGATCTCAATTTAATTTTTGATTCATTTTGTCTTTATCATATTAATATAGAACAAAAACAGTTATCAGATTCATGGTTTCGTAAGTGGCTCTGATACCACTGAAGGAGAATTGCCATCCAAGGCGCAGCGGAATTTAAAATTTTCTCCATTTAGTGATCCTTATGAATGGGCATGATTAGTGATAGAATCGTTACCTCTTGTGGCGATTCAAACCAATGGTGCAGATCTCTTGTAACGATCAAAACCTTGGATACAGATCCACGGGGCGATCACGAACGTTGAACGATGACAGCGTCTCTACTCAGTCCACACGAACGGATTCCTTCAATCTCAGTGCTAGCTGGTACGAATGAAGGCTTTGAGTGAGAGAAAGAGAGATACAAAATTCTAACTCTTCAGTTGTGTTGTATTCTCATACAATGCTTCTGCATAAGAGTTCTATTTATAGAACCACTTGTGTGGGCTTCAAGCCAAAAAGCCCACTTAAGTGTATTTTGGCCCATATCTCATAATATGCCAAAATCACTTAAGTATTTGGTACCTTACCATACTTCGTATTGTACTTAAGTACACCGTACCTTACGATGTTCCTTAGTTGCTCTATCTCTCATCAATCCGTCCTTTGTGTGTGACCCTGTAGGTTTTCGCGACGTTGGCAATTATATTAAATCACGCATTTAACATAATAAACAGTGAGCGGTATCTAGAAACACATCACTGCTACCCAAGACATGAAAATGTCATGTGATCTGACAAAACCTCCTGTGATAATAATTATATGTATAATTACCCCTTTGCCCTTATGTCTATATTGAACACAAGGTATAGACCGTGTCATCCTTGTCCAGTTCAATATTGGGCCCATAGACATTTATCCTGTTACGCAGGATGGGCAAATTCCATCTAGGAAACTCATGTCCCTCAACATGCTTTGTGGAGTACCCATCAACTGTCTTTATGGTTATCCAGTTACAGACAACGTTGGATCAGCAATAAAGCACTCGACTCTACATCTAGGATCCATAGTGGTTTCAGGTCGAAGAGTGGTATGCACTATTATCACCATGAGAATAACTTATGACACTTTGCATAACTTTCTATATAGTATTCTCATAGCGGGTCAATCCGGTATAAATATTACTCCTAATATTCATACCTATGTTTAAGACTTGATAACTCTTTATCCATGATCCATGAGATGTGATCATCAGTCTACAAACATAATAGTCTTAATGCTTTAATGTTATCCCACTTCACAATAAAGCTCGACTACGGATACTTTAAGAATAGTGTCCTTATGTTTAATGTGCTCTCATGATTAAGTCACACTTAATACATTAAACGGACTATCTATTCCAGGGACTTTATTAATAAACCATAATAAAGAAAATGTCTTTTATTATTAATAAATAATTCGATACAAGTACCAAAAATATTGGCCTCTAGGGCTTACACCAACATGAGGGATATCTTCGTAAAACGTCTAAAAGTTGGTTCGTCTCCTCTTGGCTCAAGGTAGCACTAACTATAACTGGGTGGTTCATCTTTTCATCGAGGAACTCGTATCTCAGGTTCTTAGGTAGTTCCTTAAGTTCTAAGGTTGGTTTCTTAGGGCATGGCATAGGATCTGGGGTAAGGGATAAACATTCGTAAAGGTTATCATCGATGTAGGGTTTCTTAAAGTCATCATCTTCCCTTATGAGAGTTAATGGTAACTTAATTGTTTTTATAATTTCTTTTTGTTCTAATTCTCTAACACATTCATCAATGATATCTAAGGCATAACACGAATCTCCCATCACAGGTGCCATAAGTAATTTTGAAAGTATAAATTCTATTTTCTCGTCACCTACCTCAAATGTCAACTTTCCTTTCTTGACATCTATTATGGCTCCTGCAGTTGATAAGAATGGTCTACCTAGAAGGATTGGTATATCATTGTCCTCTTTGATGTCCATGACAACAAAATCAGTAGGGATAAATAACTGACCTATCCTAACAGGAACATCTTCTAAAATGCCTATCGGATATTTAACAGATATATCGGCTAACTGAAGTGACATCTTAGTGGGCTGCAATTCTCCTAAGTTTAACCTCTCACAAACTGCTAAAGGCATTAAGCTCACACTAGCTCCTAAGTCTAGAAAATATTTTTCGATGACATGATTACCCAAAAGGCAAGGAATGGAGAAATTTCCAGGATCTTTATCTTTCTTCGCTAATTTGTCCTCGGAAATAGCATTACATTCCAAAGGCTTCGGATCGTCAAGTCTACGTTTGTTGGTAAGGATTTCTTTGAGAAATTTTGCATAAGAAGGTATTTGGGTGATGGCTTCTGTGAAAGGGATTTCTACATGAAGTTTTTCTATAACTTTAATAAATTTTTGATACTGTTTATTGATCTGGGTTTGTTTGAGTCTTTGCGGATATGGTATAGGTGGTTTATATGGCGGGGGTGGTACGTAAGTTTTATCTTTAGGTTCTTCTCCTTTATCTCGACCTTCCTGGTTTTCAGATTCCTCTGGTTCCTTTACTTCGTCCGTGGGTTTGGTACATTCCTTAGAAGTTTCGGGTTCACTCAATCTAGGGTTTGGTGGCTCATCATAAGCGTTCCCACTTCGTAGGGTAATGGCATTGGCTTGTCCTCTCGGATTTTGTTGAGGTTGTCCAGGGAACTGTCCTCCAGGTGTAGTCTGAGGGGCTTGGTTTAAAGCTACCTGAGAGATCTGGGTTTCAAGCATCTTAGTATGAGTAACTATTTGGTCAACCTTTGTTCCTAACTGAGTAATCAATTTGTTAACATGAATGTTTTGGTTCATGAACTCCTTGTTTTGTTGGGTTTGAGCGGTGATAAAATTTTCCATAATTTTCTCAAGGCTCGGCTTTGGTGGTACGGGTTGCATAGGTTGATTTGATCTAGGGGCTTGATAACTAGGTCTCGGAGGTGCATTACTTTGGATAGGGTTATTGTTTTTATAGGAGAAGTTCGGGTGATTCCTCCATCCAGGGCTATAGGTATTCGAGTATGGGTTCCCTTGGGTGTAGTTCACTTGTTCAGAGTGGGTTTCGTTTAATAGACTGCATTCTGCAGATTGGTGTCCTTTGGTTCCACATATCTCACAATCTGATGAAACTGCGGCTACAGTATTCGGGTTTATGCACATATGCTCGACCTTGAGGGCTAATGCGTCCATTTTAGCTTGCATCATGTCTATAGAGCTTAGTTCATGCACTCCTCCTCGGGCTTCCTTCTTCTCAACTGTCGCTCGTTCGATTCCCCATGATTGATGGTTTTGAGCCATATCTTCAATGAGGGCACTAGCTTCAGGATAAGGTTTGTTCATCAGAGCACCGTCTGCGGCAGCGTCGATGGTCATCTTTGTGTTGTAATGAAGTTCATTATAGAAGGTTTGAATGATTAACCAATTTTCTAAACCATGATGTGGGCATGCTCGTAACAACTCTTTATATCTCTCTCAAGCTTCGAACAACGATTCTCCTTGGTTTTGGGTAAATCTAGTTATATGGTTTCGAAGAACGGCGATTTTACTCGGGGGAAAATATCTAGCAAGAAAAACTCTTCTAAGGTTATCCTAAGTCGTAATGGAATTGGGTGGAAGGGAATCTAACCTTGATAGGGCTTTATCTTTGAGGGAAAAAGGGAATAATCTTAAACGTATTGCCTCAGGAGAAGCTCCATTGGTTTTAAAAGTGTCTGCTAATTGAAGAAATATTTTTAAATGTTGGTTTGGGTTCTCAGTAGCGAGACCTGCGAATTGTCTCTGTTGCACTAGTTGCAACAGGGATGGTTTAAGTTCAAAATTATTAGCTGGGATGGTTGGGTTTACTATACTAGAACTAGGTTCTTCATTAGATGGTTGAGCGAAATCCTTAAGAGGTCTTTGGTTTTGATCTTCGGCTATAGCTCTCTTAATTCTATGAAAGAATAAACGTGCGCGAGCGTAACGTTCACGTTCCGCCAGAGGGTATACTAAGCTTAAACTTCCGGTGCTGCGAGTTCTTCGCATCGACCGGCGGGAAATAGCCTAAGTCTAAATGATATAACAACAGGAAAATGAAATTTGACGAAATTGGTCCCCGGCAACGGCGCCAAAAACTTGATGCGTGCTTTTCGCAAGTATACGAACGCGTCAGAGTAATATAAAAGATTGTCGAATCCACAGAGACCAAGTGTCAATCTATCGTTATCTATTGTTATGGTGTTTATCAAAGGCAATCGAAATAGGTGTTTTTGGAGTGTGCAATGAAAAGTAAAGTGTTGAAATAAAGATATAATTAATAAAGACAGGGTCGAATGTAATTCACGTAATTAATTGATAATCCAAGTACTTGCTAGTAGAGCTACTTATGGGCAATGTTTCCTACTTTGAAAAGAACTAATTTAATAGGAACTGTCGCTTTCGCGTATTCAGAACCGAGTTGTACTCCCTAATCAAACTCTCTTATTGTCACTTATAAAAAGGCGCGCATTGCGTTAGAGTAGTAAACCTATTTTTAAGAAATATAGTATCTTGACTAAGTTGAAAAGTATTATAACCTGGATTTCTTAACCAAAAGAGGTTCTCACGAACCAGACTCTAAACTTATAAACGCGTCCGAAAATAGTTTTAAAATCTCTTTTCTTCTTAATGTTAAAATCTCCTAATGAACTAAACAAAGCGCTTTCGCTGTTTTTGAAATAGTTTAAAACAATTAAGTTTAAAAAGACATTGGACGGCTTTCGATCTTACCCAACGGAATTGAAGTGCGGGAAAACTTAATTTGAAAGTTAAAATAACCCTTAAGTGCTTCTACGAACAATTGTACGGATTACTGGTTCAATTACGATCCTTACATCCTAACCTTATAGATTTAGTTAGACATGGTAAAGTAAAAGTGCATTAATTTAAATAAAAGTAGTGCGAGTGCGGAAAGTAAACAAAAGTAGTGCGAGTGCGAGGAAATAAACAATTTAAAGCGAGTGTAATACCTCAAAATTTGCCCCCCTCATGCATGCATTCATTTTTAGGTCATTTAACATTTCATATTGCATTTCATCATGTCAATCGAAATTAGATCCAAGAAACTTGAATATCATCCAAGACACTTTGTGGGTCCTATCTGGGTGATCAGTCAACACAATGGAATGGCTTGAGATACTTCCAACATGTTCAAATGGGGTCTATTCATCAGTCAAAACGTTAATCTTGAAGGAGCAAAAGTTTGTTCATGAACTGTCATGCTCGCTAGGCGAAGCCCACGCGTTTCGAAAAAAAAAACGAAAAAAATAATAAATAAATAAATAAAATATAACGGAAAAATCTTGGACTTGAACCTTTCTCTTTTGAGCCCACAAAGTCACGAAAATCAGGTTATAAATTCTAGACTTCCATCTCCCAAAAAACCCTGGGAAAAAGATAGTGAGAGAAGAGCTAACAGAGTTCAGAGCAACCTCTAGAGACTGAAAGGAACTCATCTGCAAAGAGCCAATTCCACCTCATATAAACCCTCAGATTGCTTTGCAAACCCAACCGGGCAATTCAATTTCATTCGATCTCTCCAATCAGGTTTGCCCTATTTTCATTACTCTGTGCTTTCAATTTGAATGCTCTGAATGTATGAGGCATTATCGTTAGGTTTTACATGTGGTCACATGTTTTAATATGTATGTCATGTCTTGATGTGTGGATCCTTGCCCCTGACTTTGAATTTTGATACCCTTTTGGTGCATGTGTTTAACAAGAGGTTTAGGCCTCATACACTTGGTTGCTTTTTGTGAGCTCTTTTTGTGAATTTTAAATGGCATGATTCATGTGGTTACATTTTGATTTGGGGAAACTCTTGAATGCGCCCCATCTTGTCACTCTAACCTGTTTGTTGAGTTTTTTGTGAGGGCTCACATGACTCCTGAAAGGATAGCTTGCTTGGCATTCCATTTTATTTGTGGGATACCACCTGGAGGTTTATTCCGATTACATGTGCTGACTTGCTTTCTTTGGTGGTGCCAGCTTGAGAGATCTCTGGGTTTCTTGTGTCGTTAGTTGCTATTACTTCGGATCTTTATCCGTGTGGTACTTTTATATCTTTCCCGCATTTTACCGCTTTCTTAGCTGGAAGACCTCAATAGGAGGCAATGTTTTCTTTTGTTTGTTTACATTTGTGCCCAAAGACCTCCAAGAAGAGGCATCAGTGCTAAATACCTCCCTGAAGAGGAAATTGACGGATAAAAGGGATTAGTAATCAATCCCCCGTTATTCAGTGTGTCGTTCTTTATGCTCGTACTACGTGTCGATGCTTCAGAACAAAAACCCAAGATCTTTTATCCGGTCAGTCAGTGGAGAGGGTTCCACCTTTCTGAATCCCCATTTTTTGTCATAAGCTCACCCTGGCCAGGGTTAAGAGCTATGAGGTCTTATCCTCATTACCCTTTTGATCTGCTCACCCTGACGTTCAATGTCAGTGGTTAAGAGCCCATTTGATTACATATTCCATGGCTTGTTTGTCGAGGTTGATATAACCCCTCTTGACTAAAGCCCTACCCATGTATGTTTGAGCCCCCCGTTGGCGCGTTTACTTTAAGATACATGTTTTGTGTGGTGTGATCGTTTCCCCATAAGATTGCTAGGCTTCGTATAGTCTCTCGTTTGCATGTCAATTAAGGTAGCACTGTTCCTTCGTCTAGGACTTCCTTTTTTGCATGAGCATCCCTAAAACACAAACCAACTCATTGATTTTTCTTCTCCTAAGAACACGTTTACTCCTTCTACTACAGGCGAGTAAGTCTCCAAAGGTCGAGCATCCAGTAGATTGCGTAGTAACGTCGTTCACCCTAAAATACAACCCTTACCCCCCGTAGTTAGCCGAACTACGACTTGCTCTGATTCTCATTCCATATGAGATACGTAGGCATAAGACGCGATGTCTTAGCGAGCACACTCTTCTTTAACCCCTAGGTAGCCGAGCTACGAAGACTCTGATTCTCATATTCAGATGAGATACGTATGCAGTGGATGCGACATCCGTGCGAGTCATTTTCTTTTGACCCCTTTTTAGTAAATAGTGCATTAGATAAACCTACACCCTTTAGACAAGAACAACAAAAGTGGATCCCGTAGAGTACTACGGATGCGTAGGGGTGTTAATACCTTCCCTTCGCATAATCGGCTCCCGAACCCAAGATTTGGTTGCGAGACCTTGTCTTTTCCTTTCCCCTTTTCAGGTTTACTTCGAGTGTTTCCTTTCCCTCCTTTGGGATAAATAACGCACGGTGGCGACTCTTCTGTCATTTCTTTTCTTCGCCGGTTATTTTTTTTCGCATTCTTTTTTCAGGTTGCGACAGAGTGCGAGGAAATAAATGAAAGTAAAGCGAGTGCGAGGAAATAAATAATTTAAAGCGAGTGCGAGGAAATAAATAAAGTAAAGCGAGTGCGAGGAAATAAATAAAGTAAAGCGAGTGCGGGAAATAAATAAAGTAAAGCGAGTGCGGGAAAATAAATAAAGTAAAGCGAGTGCGGAAAAGTAAATAAGATAAAGACAAGTAATAAAAACCTGCTCCAATCGGAGGGTTGAATAAATTGCAAAGAGGAAATGAAAATGGAGGCAGGATTAACTTCCTTCCAAAGTGTTCCAAACTCGATTACAGACTCTATCACAGACTCGATTACACAATTGTGGTAACACTCCAATGCGAAGCGATCACCACTTTATAAAACTGAATATATGCCTAAGTGAAACAAAGTTTCTCTGAGTTTGCCTCTGCTCTAAGTTTGGATGATTGTAAAAGTGAACTCGAGTTTCTATTTATAAGCAATTAAAAAGATGGAAATGACTTGGATGCCCTTCAACTTGAGAATGGGAGGGAAACTATTTTCCTCTTGTGGCGCCCGCCACAAGGCCAATTTGAGGCGCCTTAGTGGAAGTAGTGGGGAACGTGGGAGTTGAGGGAAGTTGAGCTTGGACACGTCATGGCAGGGTCTATGGCGCCAGCCATGGGGTAGGCCACAAGAACAAAATGCTGAATTTTAGGGTTTTTTGCTCTTTTTCGCTCCTTTTCTCGATCGGGGCTCCGATTAAAGTAAAAACCTGAAAACAAAGGAAAACATACCAATAACACAACAAAATGATAATAAAACAACTAGAATGCATGTGAAATCGGAGTCAAAAATACGGTGAATTTTAGTGTTATCAAGCTACAAATTTGTGGTATCTTGATAGTGGTTGTTCAAAGCACATGATCAGAGACAAATATACATTTTCACCTCTAGTATTAAAATTCAAAGGATATGTCACATATGTAGACAACAACAAAGGAAATATTATTGACATAGTCAAAGTTGGATCACCATCTTTCACAATAATTAATGATGTACTCTATGTAGAAGGATTAAAGCGTAATCTTCCAAGCATAAATCAACTTTGTGACAAATGTCTCAAAATAAATTTCAACAAAGATGAATTCATAATTGAAGATGAAGTCATTTATGAGATAAAGCTTATGGGTAAAAGAATTAATTAGTAGTTAATAAATTGATTAGACTTTAATTGATTATTTGATTATAGTTCTAATTAATTATTTGGTAATTACTAAATATATTGTTTGACTATTTGTTTGGTCATTTGCTTTGTGCTTAGTTATTTAATGAGGTAATCTTTATTCTTTGTTCATACCATAACACGCATAAATAATCTGCGTGATTGTTGCGTCGTTTCATTGTGTTGCGATTTCGGAGTTAAAATCCAACTTAACTTCTAAAAATCGCTTGGACGCGTAGATTTTTGTTCGGCTTCTTATGGTAATTCTTACATGAATCCACTTTAATTTAACTTTAGAGCTAAATTTAGTCGCTTTTGATTTCGTTTGGTTTCCGGTCCTGTGGCTTACTGTTGGATCTTCTTACAATGAGATCCTTGTGTTTATATTTACTTGTTTGATGGACTGTATGTTTATCATTTTATTATATTCTCATTGACAAAACGTACATCCATCATTTGTTGTAACTTGTATTTATTTTATCGCTTTTATTTCTCTTAGTTAGTTAAATAAATTAAAAACGAAAAACAAAAAAATAAAATCAACCTTTCAAATAAAGACTAATACTTGATCAACATCAAGATAGTTTTCAAAATCTCACCATAATTTTCAATCACTCTCAAAAATCATTTCAATCTTAAATCATTTTCACCATCCATTTCACCTTCAACCATTTTTCAATCCATTCGCAACACAAATAAAATGATTGATCCAATGTCAAGTCATTTTTCAAAGAAATTCAAAATGACTAATAAACAATTTGACCATTTTAAAATCGAAAGAAAAAAACTATATGGGTGAAAGGTCTAGTAATAGTTCTGGGTTCAAGTTGTAAGATTTTGCAAGCTATAAGTGTTCGCCCTCACTTCAAAACACTTGTAAATATGCAAACCCTTTTCATAACAAAATTGAAAGGAAATACCACCTGGGGTGAATGGTCCAGTCATAGTCTTGAGTATTAGACTCAAGTTGTAAGAGCTTGCAAGTCATAAAAATCCTAGTTTTTCAAACCAAAAAGACATCAAACACATTCAAACCTTTTGCCTTTTGGCACAACCCTCCGACCCTTTTTTTCACAAATGAAAGATGTTTCATCTCGAGACGATGCAATAGAGTGTTTTGTTCACAATCATGTGAGTTGAGATAAGTGACATTTTTCCGTGAATGTTGATATAGAAATCCATTTAATATGCTGCAAACGCTCGCTTCTCACTTGTTTTGGGTAGCAATAAATGTTTTTCCGTCGATTGAGACAAAATAACTTTAACTAAAATCGACCATAAGACATTTTCTACCCAGAACTACATAGCCTTGAGTTCTCCATCGCACCCGAAGATACATAGGAGTGAGACCCGCAATCTCATCAGACACATTAATAAAAAAAAATTGCAACCTCTTTTATTTTCTCTTTTCTATTTTAGTTTACTCGAAGAAAATAAATAACATTAGCTAACATTTAATCGCAAGTTTAACTAAAAGGTTCTCGTTAAGTGCAACAGACGTGAGGGGTGCTAATGCATTCCCCTTGCATAATCGACTCCTAAACCCGGATTTGGTTGCGACGACCATGTTCTTTTCAAAGGTTTTATCAATATTTTCCCTTTCCTTAATTGGATTAAATAAAATTCGGTGACGAATCTGTTTGAACACATTTTCCACGAGCGTGCGATGCGTTTCGCGAAGGATCGTATTTTCCGAGGTACGACACCTTCTCACTTTTATCATTAATTACTTTTGTGTCTAAACTTTGTGAAACTTGCTGCATAATTTTAAAGTGTCTTTGAAAGTTTCATAATGAGTTCTGAGCACTTAAAGTCTTATACAGTGTGAGTTGTAACATTTGGAAGGGAATATCAATCTCTACATAATTGATCACAAAGTGTTTAGTGATCATTGTGTTGTATTAAAAAATAGTGTGATTTCTATTCAAGTGTAAAATTATAAGGTGGCGTGCCTTTGTGATTGTGTTAGAAAGTTAAGAGAGTCATATGAATTGGTTTTAATGTTTCTTACATAGTGAAACGACAGACGACGAGACTAACATCTAATATGTTTGTTTCCCACAACCTTTGTCGTCGGCTTAACACCTTGTGAATGACAAGAAATTGGAAAAACTCCTCATTCAACACTTTGCAATAATTCAGGAGGAAAATTATGGGTCAGCCAACGGCTCAATGAGGGAGGGTTTAAGGTTTAGGGGTAATGAGAGAAAAAGTTCTTTTGAAAGTCAAGTCGCACATATATAGGAAAGTAAGCCATATTAGTTAATGATCCAAATCATCGTATGGTAGGAAGATAAAAAGCAACCGTCAGATATGCACATTGGAAATAATATGGCACTTGAGTACACTCGAATACCCTAGTCTTCAAAACGGAAAGACACATATTTTAACTAGCATTTAATACGCCTGTCTCCCACGACCTTCGCGATCGGCTCAACACCTTATGACCAACAATAAATTGGAAAAACTCCTCGTTCAACACTTTGCAATAAGTCAATAGGACAATTGTTCTGGGTCAACCAAAGATCCAATAAATGATGATTTCAGGTTTAGGATTTAAGGTTTAGGGATAATAAGAGCAAAAAAAATAATTGAAAACCAATATATATATATATATATATATATATATATATATATATATATATATATATATATATATATATATATATATATATATATATATATATATATATATATATATATATGAAAGTAAGTCAGACCAATCAATGATCCAAATCGTCGGATGATAGGTAGATAAAAAGCAATAGTCATATCTACACATTGGAAATACAAAGACTCTTGAGTGCACTCCAATATCCTAGACTGCAAAAAGGCAACATGTACACACATACTTTCCATACTTCATTCTATTCCTTTTCAGACTCATTAATTAACTTGAATTTTAGAGTGCTAACATTACGGGTCTGCCCCATAATCTGATTCCAATCTTAAATAAAAGTAATTGTATTAATATAAACTATAAGTAAAATTCTAAAAAATAAATTGTTCAAACACAAGACTGAATTGGAGTATTTTTATTGATTTAACTTTAACTAAAATCTAATTAATTATTATAAAATTTTATACTTTAAACTTATAACTTATAATTCATAATTTATACTCCATTTATTCAAAAATAAATATCGTATCATACTTTAGTTTCTAATATAACTTGAATTTTATCTTTCAATTATATCATTTAACTAATACTCTAAATTTATCATTTTATTATTATGTATTTATGATAATTTGAATACATTAATAATAAATATGAATAGTTTAATAAAAATATTATTCTTTCTTTTATTTATTATATTTTTTTAATCGGTATGAAATGATTAACTATGACAATTATTTTAGAATGGAGAGAGTATTTATAAATTCATATATATTATTTAAAAAGATTAATTTAATAAATTTATTTTCTCACAAGTTTATAATTTAACTTATGACTTAATTTAAATAGTTTATAATTTATTATTTCTTCTCTAAATTTTATTCTAATTATCTTAATTTAAAAAAATAAATATTAATTAAACATAATATATAAGTTAGTTCAAATATTAATTTTAAATAATATAAATCAATGACCTAGGCTTTTATCAACTAGGATTAAATTTTCTTTGCAGTGCATCTGTAACTTTGGTTGTTTAGTTTAGATCAGGTGGTCTTGCTTCTTCTTTACGGTGCATACGCGGCTTAGCCATTTTGTTTTAGATATAGGTGGTTTTGGTTTTTGGCTTTCATGTTAGCTTTTGATTTTGTGGCCTAGATTGGGTGTTAATGTTAGAACATAAAACTCAAATTGAAGGTTTGACAATGGTGGAAGATAAGAAATTTGGGGAAGATGAAGTTGAGAGAGAATTAGAGAGAAAAGAGTAATATTGGATGAATAGTAATTTTGGCATTAATTGGAATTGGGAATATTACAAGAGTATTTATACATTGAGAGAATAAAATGATACAACTCAAAAATACAACTAAAGTGACTAAACAAATAAATTCTGTTAGTTTTTGGAAAGGTAATAACAGAATTTAATTGCATTTAACACACCACCTCACTTTAGTTTCTCCAAGTCCACCATGCTCAAGCACTTTTTCAGCCTCTTGAACACATCATTTGTCACACCCTTTGTCAACAAATCCGCGACTTGGTCTTCGCTTCGGCAATAGCTCAGTCTAAGCTTTCCATCACCGACCAATTCTCTCAAGTAATGAAACCGCATCTCAATATGCTTGCTCCTTCCGTGTGCAATCTGTAGCGGTGTATTCGTTACCATTGGAGATATTGACTAAATCCAAGGTAAATCATACAAAGTCGAGTCACCACCGCACTTCTATTTATCCAAAGGAATGGTTAGAAAGCGAACAAAAACCTATAAAGTTTTACAAACAAAACTAGTAAAAGAGGGTCAGAGATCTGGGTAAGGGGGTTGGTTATGTCATGGGAAGGTGTTAGGCACCCACAACATCCTAGGTACTCATAGGGAACCCTTTTCACAACTTGTTGCAAAGGTTATTGTTTATGAAATTATTTTGTGCAAACATGATTGAAGAGATGAGAAAAGAATATACAAGTTTATTTACATTTTGTGTTTGGATGGATGAACCCATTGCCTACGTACCCTCTCATGAAAGATAAGGATCAAAACCCCGTAGTTCGGGTAAAAGATTTCAAAACATGGGTGGATTGATTGGTCCAAAAGCCCTAAGGTCTTTTGTTATCAAAGGGAGAAAACTCGACCTGAAAAACCACAAGTCCACCATGTGAGAATAGCTTCAACATGCTAGTGAGGGGTTAACCCTATAATAAGCATGGAAGTCTTACAATTCAATCACTAAGGACAAAGGTGAGTATTATATCTATCACAAAGATAACTCAAACCTAATAGCTAAAGGTTATGAAAAATTTGATTAAGAAGTGGACATGGAGCCACAAAGAAACACATTTGAGTGAGTTGCATTAACCAATTAGAAGTATGTACAAAAATGGTCAAAGTTGATTTAAAGATTCAATTCAAAATGAGTATTATGAAAAGAAAGTTTGAAAATCAAAAGCATAAAGCTTAGGTTTCTAATGTTGAAAACAAGTCAAATGTTTGCACAAAATTTTTTGGTTTGGGTTAGGGATGAAAAAGGATCAAGGTTAAGCATGCAAGAAGTGGGGAATAAAAGAATGCAAACGCAAGTAGGGTTGCTCTCTTGAGATCATATGGATGATCCAAGTAAGTCCCATCCTTTGGAATAAGGCAACACAAGGTATAAAGAATAAGCAAGTCTCATAAGAGAACCACAGAAAGAGGAAACAGAATGGCAATCAATGGACTTACATCCAACTCCTAACAACAAAACTGGAAACAGAATGCCAATAGATGGACTTATATCTAACTCCTCAAAACAAACAGGAAACAGAATGCCAATAGATGGACTTATATCTAAATCCTCAAAACAAATAGGAAACAGAATGCCAATAGATGGACTTATATCTAACTCCTCAAAACAAACAAATGAGCAAAAGCAAACACATGCAAAGCAATCAAGCAAACAATGCATCACACACTATATACAAACAAGAGGCTCAATCAAATAGGTGGGCTTTAGTCAAGAAGGGTCATATCAACCTCGACAAACAAGCCAAACTGTACAAAGGTGGTTTGTAGCTCTTAACCACTAACATTGAGAGTTAGGGTGAAGCTGATGAAAATGGAAATGAGGATGAGACCTCATGCTCTTAACCCTGGCCTGGGTGAGCTCAATGATAAATAAAGTGTGGGGATCCAGAAAGAGGGACCCTATTCCACTTGACTGACTCTATACAAAGATCTTAGGTACTTGTTCAAGAGCATCAACACGTAGTGCGAGCATAATGAACGACTCACTGAATAACAGGGGATTGATTGCTAATCTCTTCTATCTGTCAATTGCCTCTTCACTTAGGAGGACTTATCAAGTAACATGCCTCATTTAGAGGTCTTTAGCACAAATGTAAGCAATCACAAACAGAGCCTCTTAAGGAGGACTTCAGCCAAATGCCTGCCAAAAAGGTGACAGGACTTCCAGACTACATGGAGTAAGAGAGTAGCTACCTAAGTGGTGTATCAACCACAATCCAAAGCTCAAGCAAGAGCTAAAAGCTAGCAACTAATGTACCTGTACAAAAGCTAAACAATTAATATCTCAGTCAGAAAACAAACAGACAAACAGTCCAACTGTTACACAATTCAATGAGCAATGGTCAAGCAATCGAATGAAGCAATGGGCTCAAGCCTATCACTTAGAATCCTACAAAACATCAAGAGTTAGTACTCAAAGGCATTTGCATCTCACAAAGTGAGACCAAACCAATCATCAATGCTAAATGTCCAAACTTGAAACACAAAGCACAATTAGTTCATGTACAAAACACTAGTACAAAGACTAGGTTCAAAACCAAATCAAATGATCAAAACAGAAGTAAATCTTTTGCATATAGCAAGTTCAAACATGTCATAAGGTGTCCTCAAAAGGACCAAGATCAATTCACATGGCAAAGGCATCAAATGATCAATGTAAAGCAAAGGCAAGCAAAGGTGCACAAAATGGACATCCAAGTTAGAAAATCCAAATCAAAACAGAAAAGCATCCAATGATCATGAAATTTTTTATGTGAACTCATCATGTTATGAACATACATCATGCAAAAAAATTAGATCCAGAAGAGTTCAAATGATAGGTAAACAAAAATGCACAAATTGAATACCAGAAATGTGACACAAATTGTCACACTACACTTTCATGTGTCCAAAACAGTGATGGCATATGATAAAAATCTCAAACCAAAGCTCAAAAATCATATCACATGTGAGGATCAAGCATGCCAAATTTCAAATCAATTGGATAAAAGATGAGCATTTCATAAAGCATTGAATGTAGCATATCAATTTGGCATAAGGTTCAATCAAAAATCACATATTAAAAATCCAGCAATCAACAAATCATGAAATAAATCCTATAAAAAACTAGAGATCAAAACAAGATTGTGAAAAAAAATTAAGATCAAATTGGACACTTCTACTATTTTTTATGATTTTTTAAAGTTGGAGAAATAAATTGGAATAATATGAAATAATAGGAGGGAAAATGTTATTTGAATGAAATTCATAAGATGCATCCAGGCAGGTTCGAACACACGCTCCAAGGGAAATAAGAATGCAAATGAAATAAATTCAGAAACATGCATACGCCGGATCGAACTCACGCTCCCAAGGGAAATGAGAATGTTCAAAATAAAATCAGAAACATGCATACGCTAGGATCGAACACACGCACGCCAGGCCAGGAGCGTTCACCAAAACGCAACGTTTCATCATGAAACCCTAGCAATAACCAGACGGTGGCAGACGAAGGTCTTCTCCGACCAACCAGGCGGAGCTCCGCCGTGGATTTTTCCAGAAATGGACGAAATATATATGGTTCGAAAGCTCCTTCAACGAGGATCATGAATATCATATCAAAATCATCTAAAACCTCATGAATCGAACGGATCGAGCAAAAACATATTGAACATCCAAACTTTAAGTTCATCATACAAGCTCATTTTTCAGCCAAATCAAGATCTAAAACTATCAGCACTCTCAGCATTACAAGATCTACATGTTTATGGCAAGAAAAAGGCAAAAGGAGATGGTCGAAATTTCACCTACTTGTAATGGCAGTGAATGAATTCGCGTGCTCAAGCTTCCTCCAGCTCCAGATCAACTTCCTTTAACCTCTAATGAAGCTTTGTACAAGAATTACCAGTTGGAAACACCTAAATCCAGCTCAATTTGAAGCTTCCATTAATATGTTCAAGCTCTTGACATGCACGAATCTGGACTGAATTGGCCAAAGTAATGGTTGATTCTTGCTCAAAACTATACCAGGATCATGAATCTACAAAGAAACTTGGTGTTTGTATGGAGAATTGAAAGATTCGAAGAGAGAGAAAAAATGGAGGGAATGTGAAATTTGAGATCTGAAATTGTTCCTCTTCTCAAATGCAGTTATGATTTAGCTTTTATACTCTGTGTTAATCATGCTGAAATTAGGATTAGGCTTTGATTAATTGAGATTAGAGAGATATGAGGTGAATTGCAAAATTGGCAAGTGTGCTTAGCATGTACATGCTACACGTGAACAGTGCCATGCTGAGGTACAAATTCACTTAAAATCAATCAATAATCAAGATGGAAGTGTTAATTTGCTTGCATGATCAACCAAATTCAAATTATCCAATTTTCCCTCCAAAATGCACATGTATGCACAAGTGGTCATATGAGCTTCTTTCATGCAAGGCAAGGGTTGATTTGGAATCTCTTGGTCATGACAAGCATTTTGCAAAATGAGTGGACAAATTTGGAGTTTTGAATCAAAAGTTATGCTATGTTGAACCTCCATGTATACTTTGTGATCATTTGGTCATAACTTCTCAACCAATTATCAGATGGACATGATATAGGACTTTTTGGAAAGAGGGGAGAAAGATATTCAACTTTGATGTTCACCAAAATTTCATTTGAAGCTTCTTTGATGTTGGAAAGTCAAGTTGAATGTGGACCAAAAACTTGCCATTTTTGGAAACTTGAAATTATAGGTCACTTTCCATTTTGGGAAACTTTTGCAATGACTTCAAAATCTTCAAGATAGATGTTTGACATGATGAATAGGCCTTGTTTGAACATGAATGGGATGTCTCAAATCATTTCCCCCACCTCAAAGCCCTCAGTTGACTGCACAGTTGATCATTTGGTTTTCAGATGACCTTGACATGCCTTGATGAATTTGAGCCTTTACCACTTGGGGAATTTGCTTCAAAATGAAACCTAGCTCATATAAGCTCCATAATATCATGTGGTCTCATTTCAAGAAAATACCATCAGCTCTTGCACAATTGATAACATGAAATAATATCACATTTTTGGACTCGATTTAATTAAATTATATTATTATTTGATCCGATTTATTTTATATTATTCGATATTACTTGGTATTTTCCTTCTATTTATTTCAGGTAACATTATTTGAAGCATACGTGAAAAAGAATGAAAAGGGGGTGCAAAAAGAAGCATTCCACTAAAGCCCAGCCCACAACTACAAAGGAGAAGCGCTGTGATGCTGTGACGACCGCCACACAAGGCGTGACGAGCGTCACGCCCCTCTGCTCAGTGTTACGAGCGTAACACATGGTGTGACGAACGTCACACCCCCACTCCTATTTTTCTGCTTTGACGCGCGTAACAGAAGCACGTTCGGCCTTTTTCTTCGCTTGACTCGTTGACACACTAGGAAACCTACTGAAGGAACTTTTGGGGAACAGTTACATGATGGATGAATATAAATAGATCTTAAGTGGTGCCCTGTCTTTTTTCTCCTTTTTCCGCCGTGCAAGCTTTTATAGCAATATATTTTACAGCATTCTACTTTCTTAGCATTTTTATTTCCTTTTCTTTTCTAGTTAATTTCCAAAGCATTGAATTTTTTTTCTTTCACACTAGTTTCTACACCGGAAACTATTGTGTAGTTTTTACTGGATCTAACCTTACGTTAGGTCATAGTATTTTATTCCTTCGCCTTTATTTTCCTGTCCGAACGAAGATTGTGAAGAACAAATCCAACCGGTTTGTGGTGGAGTGTCCAAGCATCGAAGCTAGGGAACAACCAAGATTTCTATTAATTTTACAGGTTCATTAATTTATTGTTTTAATTTATATATGCTCTGCACTGCTGTTTACCTATACTGTTTGTTTGATATGGCTGTATTTAAGCATAATTATTGTTTAGGCTTGTTTAGCATGTCCGGCTAAATAAACTTAGATATCGGTATGTAAAGTAAGCGGAATAAAGGAATCAAAACTAAGTTGGTTTAAATTTATGTAAAAAAATATAGTCACTCTTTTTATGGTCTCAATTTACAGAGTTAATACCAAAGTTTTTGTACGAGAGTAAAAAACATAAAGAAGTTAAAATCAATAGAACGACGGTTTGAGCTTTTAACTGGACAGTGTAAATTGGACATTAACTTTAAATCAGGGCGAAAGCAATTTTTAGAGTTAATTAAATTCTAATCATTTTCAAAAAGTATTTTTAAAGGTTGAATGTGAGGACGAGAGTTAAGCATTTAAGTTTAATCATATAATCTAAGTCAACAGGGCGAGAGTTTGAGACGAGGGTGTTTAAACGGTTAGTATTTTAATAAAAAGAGTTTCTATAGATTCTATTGTTTTCAAAAAGTGATTTTAGACTTAACTAAATAGTGAGAGCGTACGTTAATATAAAGTCATAGTCTGATTCAACAGAGCGAGAGTTTGAGAAAAGATTTTTAATCAATAGTGTCTACTGAAAAGACTTATTTTAAGACTAAGAAACCAACGAAGATTTGATTCCCTAATTACGACGAACTACATACCGATATCCGCGTATTTGATATTTAATCTAGATCCGATTCTAGTTTTACTGTTCCCCCTAATCAACAAAGTATCATCCGCCTTAGCTTTACGAAGTAACCTTAGAAAAACGATATATCGATTCATTAAGTCCTTGTGGGATCGATATCTTTTAAAACTACGCGATTAGACTGTGCACTTGCAGTTAATACCCCAATAGACTCATAAAGTCGCGATCAAGTTTTTGGCGCCGTTGCCGGGGACTTTTATTTAGTCGATATCGTAACTCTTCTATTATGCTGTAGAGACTAAGGCAATTTTTATTTTTTCCCTTGTCTTTCATTGATTTGTATGCCACACACTCGCTCACAAGGCGAACCGTACTACTTACGAATCAACGACGTTGAACAATATCTCCGAGTCTTACGACGAATTCGGGAGTATCGTGCTGCAAATAATCTTCCTCCAATCGAAATTCCTGATCTCAAAAATCTTCTTCCTTCACCGATACCCGAGATGGCAGAACCAGCTCGTGCTCTTCGAGATTACGCCGCTCCATCACAAGATGAGCCGCATTCGAGTATTGCTCCACCCGCAATCGAAGCAAACAACTTCGAACTTAAACCTTCGCTGTTGCAGGCAGTGCAACAGAACCAATTTTCTGGAAATCCTACCGAGGATCCAAACCTTCATTTGTCTGTATTCGTCCAATACGCTGATACTGTTAAAGCTAATGGTGTCACTTCAGAGGCAATTCGACTTTGTCTCTTTCCTTTCTCGTTAAGAGATAAAGCTAGAAGATGGCTTCAGTCTCTTCCTTCCAACTCAGTCACCACATGGAATGAGTTGAAGAAAGTCTTTCTTGCCCGATATTTTCCTCCAAGCAAAACAGCTATGTTAAGAGCCCAGATAAATGGATTTAAACAGAAAGATAACGAGTCTCTTTTCGAAGCTTGGGAAAGATACAAAGACATGATGAGACTTTGTCCAAACCATGGTTTAGAGGACTAGTTAGTAATTCATACCTTCTATAATGGTCTCTTATACAACACAAGGTTAACAATAGACGCCGCCGCAGGTGGTGCGCTTATGGATAAACCCTACGCTGACGCTTATCAACTTATCGAGAGCATGGCCCAAAATCATTATCAGTGGGGAAGCGACCGAACAATGGTAGAAAAACCTCAAACAAAAGGAGGCATGTACGAGATAAGTAGCCTTGATCATGTTAATGCAAAAGTGGATGCTCTTGCCCAGAAAATTGAAAGTTTAAATGTATCACCTCCAGCCACCGTGGTTGCCGTAACTCAAAATTGCGAAGTCTGTGGAGTTCAAGGTCACACTCCTACAGATTGTCAACTCCTAACAGGAATCCAAGCAGAGCAAGTGAACTATGCTCAAGGAAATCCCTACTCGCATACCTATAACTCGAACTGGAAGAACCATCCTAATTTTTCATATAAGAGTAATAATGCTTTATACGCACCAGGTCAAGCTCCCAGTCAAGCCCCAGCTAAACCTCCTGGATATCAAAAGCCGACCCCATCTACACCTAACAATAATGTTCCTAGGAAATCCAACTTGGAAATCATGATGGAGAACTTCATAGCTTCTCAACAGCAAACCAATAAAGAGTTCTTAAACCAGAATGTACATACTAACGAACATATTAAACAACTAGCAAGTAAAGTAGATGCCCTGGCTACCCATAACAAAATGATGGAAACACAAATCTCACAAGTAGCTCAACAACAAGCGCCTACTGCTGCCCCAACTGGTACATTTCCTGGACAGCCCCAACCTAACCCGAAAAGCCACGCTCATGCAATTATATTAAGAAGTGGAACAGAGGTAGAAGGACCGTCTGACCCAAGGATTGAGAACCAAAACTCTAAAAAGTCAACTGAGGAAGAAAGTAAACCTAAGGAAAAGGAAGAGTGTAACAAGGAAACCATAGAAAAGAAAGAACCTTATGTACCTCCACCGCATTACAAACCACCTATCCCTTATCCTCAAAGGAAAATTAAAACCAAAGACGCGGGCCAATTTAAAAAATTTGTTGACCTACTGAAACAATTAAACGTCATCATTCCTTTTACAGAAGCTATTACACAGATGCCCTCATATGCTAAGTTCTTAAAAGAAATTCTTTCTAATAAAAGGAAACTTGAAGATAGCGAAAATGTTACACTCACTGCTGAGTGCAGCCCGATAATCCAAAATATGCCTCCTAAACTTAAAGATCCTGGTAGTTTCTCTATACCCTGTCACATCGGAAAATTTGTCATAGACAAAGCTCTATGCGATTTAGGAGCCGATATCAGTGTTATGCCCTTGTCCATATGCAAGAGACTTGAAATGGGAGAATTAAGACCAACTAAAATGTCTGTGCAATTAGCAGATCGTTCCATTAGATATCCCGTAGGAATTCTTGAAAACGTTCCCGTGCGCATAGGTCAATTCTACATCCCAACCGATTTTATAATTATGGACATAAGAGAAGATGAAGTTACCCCCATTATATTGGGAAGACCATTCTTAGCAACCGTCGGTGCCATCATAGACGTAAAACGAGGACGACTCACTTTCGAAGTAGGAGAAGAGAAAATTGAGTTCATTCTTTCCAAATTTTTGAAAACACCTGCAATAGAAGACACATGTTACTTCATGGATATCATCGATGAATGCATAAAAGAAACAGAATTAGAAAATGACGAATTGTCTGACTGTCGTGTAGAAGACAGATTGAACCAATGTTTAGCAATAACATCGGATCCTACGCAATGCCTTAAGAAACCAACCCTCGACCTGAAAACACTTCCCAAAAATCTGAGATATGAATTCCTAGACTCAAAACTTGAACGACCAGTGACAGTCAATGCAAACCTAGGAAAACTCGAAACCGAAAAACTCCTACATATCTTAAGAAAATATCCAACCGCACTAGGATACAACATCATCGATCATAAAGGGATAAGTCCTTCTATTTGTATGCACCGCATCATGCTAGAAGAAGACTGTAAAACTTCTAGGGAACATCAGAGGAGACTAAACCCGATCCTGAGTGAGGTAGTGAAGAAGGAAGTAACGAAATTATTAGAGGCAGGTATTATATATCCTATATCCGATAGCAAATGAGTTAGCCCTGTACACGTAGTACCAAAGAAAAGGGGTATAACCGTGATCGAAAATGAAAAAGGAGAAACTATAACCAAACGAATCGAATCGGGATGGAGAATGTGCATTGACTATAGGAAGCTAAACAAAGCAACCCGAAAATATCATTTTCCTTTACCATTCATAAACCAGATGTTAGAACGACTAGCCAAGCATTCTCATTTCTTCTATCTAGACGGTTACTCAGGCTTCTTTCAAATACCAATTCATCCTGATGACCAAGAAAAGACAACGTTCACATGTCCTTTTGGTACCTTCGCTTATCGACGAATGCCGTTTGGCTTATGCAATGCTCCTGCAACCTTCCAAAGGTGCATGATGGCCATATTCGCCGATTTTCTCGAAAACATCATGGAAGTCTTTATGGATGACTTTTCCGTATACGGGCAAAGTTTCGAAGAATGTCTTGAAAACCTAGAAAGAGTTCTAGAACGATGTCTAAAAGTAAACCTAGTACTTAATTGGGAAAAATGTCACTTTATGGCACAAGAAGGGATTGTTTTAGGACACATCATATCAAATAGAGGAATTGAAGTAGACAAAGCCAAAATAGAAGTAATCGAAAACCTTCAACCTCTGAAAACTGTGAGAGAAGTACGAAGCTTCTTAGGACATGCCGGTTTCTACCGACGATTCATTAAAGATTTCTCTAAAATAACTAAACCTTTAACCGGATTATTAATGAAAGATGTTGAATTCATCTTCGACAATAAATGTTTAGAAGCATTTCAAACACTTAAACAAGCATTGATCTCCGCGCCCATAATGCAGACTCCGGATTGGAATGAACCATTTGAAATAATGTGTGACGCAAGTGACTACGCCGTAGGCGCTGTTTTAGGACAACGAAAGGATAAAAAACTTCACGTCATATATTATGCGAGTAGAACTCTAGATGAAGCACAAATGAATTACGCCATGACCGAGAAAGAACTTTTAACAGTAGTATTTGCACTAGATAAATTTCGTTCTTACTTGGTCGGAGCTAAAATAATCGTTTACACTGACCACGCTGCCATTAGGTACCTCTTAACAAAAAAGGACGCTAAACCTAGACTCCTAAGGTGGATCTTGTTGTTACAAGAATATGATTTGGAAATCAAAGATAAAAAAAGAACTGAAAACGTAGTAGCAGATCACCTCTCTAGACTTGAAAACCTGGAACCGGAAAGAACATCGATCAATGATGATTTCTCGTACGATAAACTTATAGCTAATTTGGAAGAAAATAGAGCTGATGAACAGGTAGAGACCACCTTGGTTGTATGCGTTACACCATGGTACGTTGATTTTGTCAATTATTTAGCCGCCGGAGTGGTTCCACTTGATTTATCCTACCAACAAAAGAAACGATTCTTCCATGACATAAAACATTATTACTAGGACGACCCTTTACTTTTCAAAAGAGGCCCCAATGGTATTTTCCGTCGGTGTATACCTGAAGAAGAGGTAGAAAGTATAATCCAACATTGTCATTCCGCTCCTTATGGTGGACACGCAAGTACATCCAAGACCTGCTCTAAAATCCTACAAGCCGGTCTTTATTGGCCAAACATATGGAAGGATGTGCATGCTGCTGTCAAGAAATGTGATAGGTGTCAACGCACAGGAAACATATCTAGACGTGACGAGATGCCACAAAAGGGCATTTTGGAAGTAGAAATTTTCGACGTGTGGGGAATAGATTTCATGGGACCTTTTCCACCTTCTTTCGGTAACAAGTACATACTCGTAGCGGTTGACTACGTATCAAAATGAATTGAGGCTATAACTTCTCCAACAAACGACACACGAGTAGTAACTAGACTCTTTAAGAATATAATCTTTCCAAGATTTGGTGTCCCAAGAATAGTCGTCAGTGATGGTGGATCACATTTCATATCTAAGATACTCGAAAAATTATTGTTTAAGTATGGCGTAAAACATCGAGTAGCAACACCTTACCATCCTCAAACTAGTGGACAAGTGGAAGTATCTAACAGAGAAATTAAACAGATATTGGAAAAAACAGTCGCTACATCAAGGAAAGACTGGTCATCAAAATTACCCGAAGCTTTATGGGCATATCGAACCGCTTACAAAACTCCCATAGGAACAACCCCATTTAGGCTTATTTATGGTAAATCTTGCCACCTCCCAGTAGAGTTAGAACATAAGGCCTATTGGGCTATTAAAAATTTAAATTTAAAATATAAGGCCACCGGTGAAAAGCGAATTCTTGATATAAACGAATTAGAGGAACTTAGACAAGACGCATACGAAAATGCCAGAATCTACAAGGAAAGAACGAAAAAATGGCATGATAAGCGCATATCAAGAAAAACTTTCAAACAAGGCGATGTAGTCCTTTTGTTCAACTCTAGACTTAAGTTATTCCCAGGAAAACTACGCTCTAGATGGTCAGGCCCTTTCCAAGTCACTAATGTCTTTCCTAGTGGGGTTGTGGAAATTAAAGGAAAATCTATTGAAGCATTTATCGTAAACGGGCAGCGTCTGAAACATTATCACTATGATGAAAACAATGAAGACTCGCAAGTCCTGCACTTAGACGTATTGTCTCCAAAATTTATAGATTAACATTTAATACTTTTATGTCGAGCTTGCGACATTAAACAAAGCGCTTCGTGGGAGACAACCCACAACTTTCTATTTTATTTTATTTTTTTATTTTATTTTT
The DNA here is from genome assembly GCF_024323335.1 of Lathyrus oleraceus. Classification (NCBI taxonomy): domain Eukaryota; kingdom Viridiplantae; phylum Streptophyta; class Magnoliopsida; order Fabales; family Fabaceae; genus Lathyrus; species Lathyrus oleraceus. Next base: position 646,023,393 of record NC_066583.1, read on the forward strand.
TTCTTTGATTAGTCTTTTTGATTTTATTCAGTATCCACTCTTCATTTATTTTAATTTATAAAACTTTTCTTCTTTTCTTCTTTCGGCATCTGGCCAAATCCTAACTAAATTCTTGCTTTTCTTTTCTTTAGTTAACATTAACCTGATGGGACATATTGATCGTATGGGTATCAAATTCAGAGGGAGAGCTCAGAGATAAAAATTTGAAGAACTAGCAGAGAGAGAGATGCACCCAAGTTTATATGCTAATGATTGGGCAATGACTGCCCTTGGACTAAGAGAGAGTGTCCTGTATCTGCTGAGTCAAATAGGGTGGGAAACCACTCCTATTCGAAGACAATTTGTCACTTACCGGAGGCTAACTCTAGAATTCCTTAGCTCTTTGATGTATCTACCAAACCATGGAAAAGGAATAAGCCGAGGTTTCATTCAGTTCAGGATGTTCAACATGGAGTATCAGTATAACATTCAAGAATTTACTAACCTTTTAGGGTTCCCTACTTCTTTTGATACATTCACCATGAGCCAAGAAGACCTTTCTGAATATAGAGAGCTTGAGCATTTTTGGGGAAGTTTGACGGGTAATGACGACCCCGAGGAACATGAGTTTCTCTCTGGAAACATACATAACCCGACTTTTTGTTATTTCCATAAGATCCTAGCACACACTCTTTTTGGGAAGAAATCAAACATTACCACAGTATCACGTGATGAACTCTTCATAATATTTTGTGCTTCCCAGAACCGTCCAGTGAATGGTGCCACTTATATGTTGGCGAGTTTTGACCGCCTTACTCAAGATGACCGTGCACCGATCCTAATAGGAGGATTGATAACTATGATTGCTAATGCTATTGGATTGCGCCAACCCATGCTTGACTTGAACCCTTTTTGTGGCATTGAGCCTATGAATATACCTTTCCTCTTCAACACTATGTTTATAGGAAACCTTGGACCTGAAGAGTTTGAACTAATAATTAATAACCAAGCTTTTTACCTATTCACCATGCCTAGTCCAATGACTAGTGTCCATAACCGAAATAATTGGCTCTACAACCTGAATGGAATACCTTCTCCTGTTAGATCTGTTGAATCCATCCAAGACTATGAGATTTGTGACGACCAGATTCCTTATGCTAAGTCTGATCCACAGACACCAACTGGTTACCATGATGTTGCCTCTCCACCTCATCATATCCCGCCCGCAGAATCGGCAATACCTGATCATAGACATCATATGCCCGGAACTGATTATAACACCGTCATTCAAGCCTTGATGTCAGAACAAGATGCCATTAGAGAAGAGTTAACTAATATGGGACATGAATTTCTGGGATACATGAGTAGTATGACAAATCAATTCCATGAGTTGCTAAATCGTGTCAATTCCTTTGCTCCTCCGGCCAGAGATCCTACAAGTGGCTAGAAGTTTTTAGTTAATTAGTTTTAGTTTTAGGCAATTTATAGTTTCGTTTAACATTGCTTTTAATCTTAGTATTTGCTTTTCCATATTTTCTTTTGTCTTCAAATGTTACATTATATTTATTGAAGCTATTGGCATTATTGGTTTATTTTATTTTATTTTGATTTATGCAATATCTACAATTACCAATAATGATATTCACTATATGCTACTACTTACATAGCCTATTAGAGAAAAATATATATATACATTATGGTGTGTAGTAGAATAACATACATGGCAATTCAAAAATATAACAATAGCAAATATAATAAACAAAACAAAAAAAATAAAAAAAAATTATTATTAATAAAAATAATTTATGAAGCACCCACGTCAGCAGTCACGAGCGCCAGTGACCGTTGCAAGCTAACTGGTGTGACGAGCGTCACACAAGCCATCACGGTCGTCACGCAAATGCACATGATGCCCGTAACACCTTCTGTCACGAGCGTGACAGCTTCAGAATAGGTGAACGTTGGTGACCATTGGGGACATGACCGTTGCTCCCCATCTTTTCATTTTTCCGTTCAACTCACCTTTACTCCATCCCACTCACATTCATCCATATTTATTTTTCTCTCACCCACTCACCTTCCCAATTCCAAAACTTTCCCTATAAATACCTACAACACCTTTCTTCCTACACCACATCATTCCAACAAACCACTCTATACAAATACATTTTCATCCCCTTTCCTTCCTTCAACCTACCTATCACTATGGCAGAGAACCAACAATTCGGAAATATCATCTTTCAATCTGAAGATGATAACTATCAACGAGAGCAGTTCGATCGGTTCCAACAACGAGGTGTCGTCTCTACCAGGTATCCTGATTTAAATTGTTTACAAGAATTAGGATTACTTCAAGGTGTGCAATGGCTACTTAGGCTTTCTGATTTAACCTTTCTTTGCACACAAAATCACCCTACCTACCCATCACTCACCTTAGAATTTTTAAGTTCTTATTCATACACCACTCCAACCGATGAAGACGAGTACTTAACCGGTACCGCAACTTTCCGCATGTTCAACACCGAGTACTCACTATCCCAGGACCAGTTGAGTTCCATGCTACACTTTCCTGTAGGAGGCCAAGTCCACCCAAGAATCCCTCCGAACTCACAGTGGCACATAAACGCCTTCGACCTCTTCAGAAAAATATCCGGTGTGGAAACCAATAACTGGGATGCACTACTTGCTTCGCACATACATAACCCCATTATCCGGTATTTTATCCGCATTCTACAAAACACCATTTTTGGTCGACCCAACAACAACAAAGTCAACGCGAAGGAATTATTCTTCCTCCACTGCGTCTTTGAAATGGATACAAAGGTAAACGCCGCCTCTTTCTTATTTCACCATATCCGCACCCTATGTGCTAAAGGCCGCCAACCTTTTGTGATTGGAGGATTAATAACCACCATAGCACTTGGTCTGAATCTAGGGGACCGACTTCAAAATTTGCAATCTCTGCCACCCCTATTTATGGATATAAGCTATTGTCGCTCCAGCCGCTTAATAAAAAATAGGGTAGGCGGAAGGTATTATCTTATGGTGAATAACCAAGAAGTCCCAAGCGTTGTTTTGCCCAACATTGCCCTCACAGATGTCACCAACCCCGACCGATTCATCTACGATCTGAATGCTCTTGAAGCTACCGACCCTACACAAGCAAACCCGCTCCAGGACGAGTTTGAGGAAATGGAGCAAGGTGATCAAGGTCCTGAACAACAGTCAGCCCCGCTAAACCCTTCCGATAATGCAACTGGTCCATCCTCCCGACGTCGTCGAAGAAGAAGGCCAGCAACTAATGATGACATCATGGACGCTATTGAACATCAAGCCCAACGACTTGATGCCATGCAGGCGCAGAATAACGAAGTGATGCAACTGATGCGCCAGATGCAACAACAACAAGTAGCGAGGAATGCAATAACCGACCAGCGGTTCACTGACTTGCTCAACAGGTTTGATGACTTGGAAGTTCGTCAACGATCACCGGGTCCGAGAACAAGAGGCGGAAGGCAGAATTGAGTTTGGGTTCCCTTTTCTTTTCCTTTTCTTTTGTTTTCTTTGAACCATTGGGGACAATGTTTCATTTTAGTATGGGGGGGGAAAACTTTGTTTCAGTTATGATTACTTCTCTTTCAACATTCCTCTTCCAAGTATGTTATTTTCCCTTTCATTGTTATTTCCCTTTTATAAAAAAAAAACAAAAAAATATATATATTTATTTCAAGTCGAGTCCCTAGTGTGAAAATTTTTATTATCTATTCCCCTCAATTTTCTCGAGCCATAATAAAAATTCAACACACTCAATAAGTATAAAGGTTGCCTATTTTATCAAACTTGAGTAAAATTAAGACAAAAATTATTACCGCCCCAACACTCTAAAAACCTCAACATGTTAGATCGGGCTAAGTACCTATTATACCAATTCCTTGAACTTTTAGTTTTATAGTAACCCTGAGTAGTTTATACAGAAGTCGACACCATCTTAATAGCAAACTACGTGGAGAGTCGATGAATATAAGTGAATGATTCCCAAAAACAATATATTAAAAACCAGGTAATGCACTAATTAAGTTAGGTGATCCTTACCCGATCATTTAATCCAAAGGTTGCGGACCCTACAAAAACATTATATGAACGATCCATTGTGAGTTGGTTCAGCGGTTTCTGGTGCTGAACTTGGTAGGGCGGACTACGATCCGATCCCCCGCAATTTGCAATGGACTAAATAACGAAGTTATCCAACTTATGTACCAGAACTTGTAGCTAAAATGGGATCAGAATCGCTAACCGGTTACTCCACTATGTGCGCGAAAAGATAAAGGGCTTAATGTGATTTCGCTAGAACGAAAACGGGTGAAATAAGAGTAAAAGAACTAGGCTAGCTATAATAGCATGACTCAAACTGGTTTGCATAAGGTGGGGTTATCTAGTGTTGTTACAGTAATTTGTGATGTTAAGATTAAGCTCAAGTTATTTTTAAACGAGATTTACTTGCAACCTACTACGAATTGATGTGTGTTTGGAAATTTCATTTGGCTAATATTTTAAACCGATTTCTACATTGTATCTTGCTTGAGGACAAGCAAAAGTCTAAGTGTGGGGGAGTTTGATAACATGAAATAATATCACATTTTTGGACTTGATTTAATTAAATTATATTATTATTTGATCTGATTTATTTTATATTATTCGATATTACTTGGTATTTTCCTTCTATTTATTTCAGGTAACATTATTTGAAGCATACGTGAAAAAGAAAGAAAAGGGGGTGCAAAAAGAAGCATTCCACTAAAGCCCAGCCCATAACTACAAAGGAGAAGCGATGTGATGCTGTGACGACCGCCACACAAGGCGTGACGAGCGTCACGCCCCTCTGCTCAGTGTTACGAGCGTAACACATGGTGTGACGAACTTCACACCCCCACTCCTATTTTTCTGCTTTGACGCGCGTAACAGAAGCACGTTCGCCCTTTTTCTTCGCTTGACTCGTTGACACACTAGAAAACCTACTGAAGGAACTTTTGGGAAACGGTTACATGATGGATGAATATAAATAGATCTTAAGTGGTGCCCTGTCTTTTTTCTCCTTTTTCCGCCGTGCAAGCTTTTACAGCAATATATTTTACAGCATTCTACTTTCTTAGCATTTTTATTTCCTTTTCTTTTCTAGTTAATTTCCAAAGCATTGAATTTTTTTTCTTTCACACTAGTTTCTACACCGGAAACTATTGTGTAGTTTTTACTGGATCTAACCTTACGTTAGGTCATAGTATTTCATTCCTTCGCCTTTATTTTCCTGTCCGAACGAAGATTGTGAAGAACAAATCCAACCGGTTTGTGGTGGAGTGTTCAAGCATCGAAGCTAGGGAACAACCAAGATTTCTATTAATTTTACAGGTTCATTAATTTATTGTTTTAATTTATATATGCTCTGTACTGCTGTTTATCTATACTGTTTGTCTGATATGGCTGTATTTAAGCATAATTACTGTTTAGGCTTGTTTAGCATGTCCGGCTAAATAAACTTAGATATCGGTATGTAAAGTAAGCGGAATAAAGGAATCAAAACTAAGTTGGTTTAAATTTATGTAAAAAAATATAGTCACTCTTTTTATGGTCTCAATTTACAGAGTTAATACCAAAGTTTTTGTACGAGAGTAAAAAACATAAAGAAGTTAAAATCAATAGAACGACGGTTTGAGCTTTTAACTGGACAGTGTAAATTGGACATTAACTTTAAATCAGGGCGAAAGCAATTTTTAGAGTTAATTAAATTCTAATCATTTTCAAAAAGTATTTTTAAAGGTTAAATGTGAGGACGAGAGTTAAGCATTTAAGTTTAATCATATAATTTAAGTCAATAGAGCGAGAGTTTGAGACGAGGGTGTTTAAACGGTTAGTATTTTAATAAAAAGAGTTTCCATAGATTCTATTATTTTCAAAAAGTGATTTTAGACTTAACTAAATAGTGAGAGCGTACGTTAATATAAAGTCATAGTCTGATTCAACAGAGCGAGAGTTTGAGAAAAGATTTTTAATCAATAGTGTCTACTGAAAAGACTTATTTTAAGACTAAGAAACTAACGAAGATTTGATTCCCTAATTACGACGAACTACATACCGATATCTGCGTATTTGATATTTAATCTAGATCCGATTTTAGTTTTACTTTTCCCCCTAATCAACAAAGTATCATCCGCCTTAGCTTTACGAAGTAACCTTAGAAAAACGGTATATCGATTCATTAAGTCCCTGTGGGATCTATAGCTTTTAAAACTACACGATTAGACTGTGCACTTGCAGTTAATACCCCAATAGACTCATAAAGTCGCGATCAACAATGGATGCTCTTGAATTGTTGAACCTGTGCTTGCTTAGACTACAAAACAAAATGTTAGATGACATATTTTTGTGCTTTTGGTTAGTGATTAAAACAAGAAAAGCAATGATATATAATGCAAACATGCCTGGTGATCTCAAACCACTCACAAGGAGAGATCCCACCCAAAGGTAAGGAAGCCAAGATGCTTAAAGATCCTTGAGGCTAATGCAATGCTATGATGCCATGAGGGATCTTAGGGACAAAATTGGGGTCTTATAGATGCCCCTATTTAAGGTCATTCTAGCCGGAGAAATGAAGGTTAAAATCTTCATCTCGACGAGGTAGAATGGGCTTAAATAATAACAAAGAGACAAATGTTGGTCCCTGAGAGACCTCATGATGCAAATGTATGCAAAACAAACAAACTCTGTGGGGGATATGCGTCCAAAAAGAAGAAAAGACATCGGGAGAAAAGACAATCCATAGGAGCAATACACTCGCTAGGAATAGAGACTCTAACGGGACTCTTATGGGGATAAGAAAAAGAAAAATGCGTGAGCAGGACACGACTGGAAACTGGAGACTTTACTAGGGAGTAAAGGACTGAAACTGCGTGAGCAGGTCACGACTCGAAACTAGGGAAAAGAATTCCAAAGGGAAACAAATCCGATGGAAAGACTCAAGCTGACTCAAAAATGCATGTGCTGGGGAAAACGCCAACATAGCAAAACTATCCACAATGGATACTTCGGATGAAAATCTGGACTCAGGTTGGGGAAAGATATGAACAAAACATCCCTGCCAGGGAAAAATGCATGTATTGGGGAAAACGCCAACACAACAAAAGGAGGATCACAACAGAAATTCCGCTGGGGAAATCTAAAAAGACTCTCCAGGGGAAGCAAAAGGATGAGGTGTTACCGGTTACTGGGTAACAAGCTCAGGAAGAATGAATATCTAAGACCGGTATAAGGGTGAGAGATATCAATCAACCAAACCATCCGAGGAAGACCTAAAAAGGTATATTTCAACTCAGGAAAATCTGACTCCACAGGGGACCGAGGTCATAATAGAAAGGAAGGAACACCAGGGATACCGGTTACTGGGTATATAATAGGTGACCGACCAAGACGTGAATTGGGGTTTACTTCCAAAATACTCATCATCCGAAAGGAGGGCTTGAAAAAGCAAATCGACTTACAGGATGGACATTCGACTCCACAAAGGGAATACGAATCTTACTCGAATGGGGAAGGACAGAAGGCTTCAACCAAAGAGCGCATGAGATATATTATCCATTACCGTCAGAACGTGGATAGTATACTCGCAAGGAAGGAACACCAGGGATACCGGTTACTGGGTATATAATAGGTGACCAACCGAGGCGCGAATTGGTTTTTACTTCCAAAACACTCATCATCCTGAAGAAAGCTAGAAAAGCAGACTTGTTTATAGGATGGACATTCGATTCCACAAGGAATACGAATCTTACTCAATTGGGGAAGAACAACAAAAGACTTCGACCAAAGAGTGCATGAGATATATCATCTATTACCGTCAAAACGTAGATAATATACTCGAAAGGAAGGAACACCAGGGATACCGGTTACTAGGCATATAATAGGTGACCAACCAAAGGGAGAAACAATCATTATCAACAAGGGATAAATGAGAGATGACTCATAGGGGATAAATTGCAAGCATACGACAATTATCCAAACAAATGGGGGAAATATCGACACCGAATATTGTTTCCGTTTCCTCCCAACACATATATTGGGATGGGTTTCCCTATTGAGTTACATCCTCATTAGGACGAGTCTTGATTCAGTTTGCCTTTTTGGTTTGATCCTAAATTGGCCTTGTGACTGTCTCTTGTGCTTCCCTGTGGTATAAGTGAATATTTGCTCAGTAACCGGCAACCATTCATCTTATCCCCAGCGGAATTTGTGGCCTTCTACCCAGTAACCGGTAGTTATAAGTCATATTCTTTGTGGCCTTCTACCCAGTAACTGGTAGTTATAGGTCCTATTCTTTGTGGTTTTCTACCCAGTAACCGGTAGTTGTAAATCCCATTTTCTTTCTCTCCAGCAGAATTTGTGGCCTTCTACCCAGTAACCGGTAGTTATAAGTCCTATTCTTTGTGGTTTTCTACCCAGTAACCGGTAGTTGTAAATCCCATTTTCTTTCTCTCCAGCAGAATTTGTGGCCTTCTACCAAGTAACCGGTAGTTATAAGTCTTATTCTTTGTGGTTTTCTACCCAGTAACCGGTAGTTGTAAATCCCATTTTCTTTCTCTCCAGCAGAGTTTGTGGCCTTCTACCCAGTAACCGGTAGTTATAAGTCCTATTCTTTGTGGTTTTCTACCCAGTAACCGGTAGTTGTAAATCCTATTTTCTTGCTCTCCGGCAGAATTTATGGTTTTTATACCATGTTGGTGGTTATAAACTCTAATCTTTTTTCCCCATGCGGAGTGGGGGTCCTTTCGCTTCCCATGCAGAGTCAATGGTCTTCTACCCGATATTCGGTAGTTGTAAACCCTATTTTCACCATATCCTCATCAGAGTTTGTGGTCTCTACCCAGTATCCAGCAGTTGTAAGTCCACCACTCTCCCCTTTGCAGAGTTAACCTTTGTTGTTCATCCTAGTTGATGACGGTTACTCTTTGGCGGTTATCATTATCCAGTATTCGATATTGATTTTCCTTGCCCCTTTTTGGATAATTGCTTTGATTAAGCAATTTTATCCCCAGCGGGTCCTCTTTCATTTACCGTTTGCCGGTGATGTTTGTTGCTCCCCTTCTTTTGGATGATTGCTTTGTTACGCAATTCATCCCCAGTGAGTCATCTTTCGTCTACCCTGTTTTTGTGGTAACGATTGGTTCTCCTTGATTGGTCATCATTATATACCTAGTTTGGTATCCCGATGCCTTTCATTTCGGTCGATTTATCCTTTATTAACCCAGTAACCGGTTGTGGATAATCTTCCATGCGAGTATATTATCTACGTTCTGACGGTAATAAATAATATATCTCGTGCACTCTTCTGTCGAAGTCTTTTGGTCTTTCCCCAGTTGAGTAAGATTCGTATTTCATGTGATGGAATCGAATATCCTTTTCCGTGGTTTTCTACCCAATCATAGATAAGATCCAACACACCAACAACTCAGCTGGGGATAAACTATCACAAATAACATCCATCACCAACAACTCTACTGGGGATGAACTATCTGAGGAAGAGAAGGAAAGTTGGGGATCAACCACCAAATACCGAACCTTCCAAAGAAAACACTTCTGATAAGGAGTGAAGATCACTGCTCTTCTACTAGGGGAGAGTAACGGACAAGCATACCACTCTGGGATGAACCTATATAGATAAAATTCATCACCACCAACAAACCTGCTGAGGAGTTTGCCTGAAGGATAGAGGAATTGTGGGGACCAACCCCTCAAAACGAGTCTTCCAGAGAGGACACCACTGCCGAACAGGAAATATTGCTGCTCTGCTGGAAATCCGGATATGAATAATCTCAACAAGCACTCTAGCAGGGGAATTTTAACCACAACACACTCTGGTGAGGAGCAATCCCAACAAAATCCTGGGAGGAGAGGACACATTCATGCCAGGGATATGAACAAATGTCTTACCCTGTTGGGAATCATACCACCCTTGGGAGAGCACTGAGGATCTCTTGAGTATCCTTTAATCATTGTGAATGTTCACTTTGTTTAAAAATTATTTGTGAAAAAATTATTTACTTAAAACAATGATATTTTTATCAATTAAAACATGCAAAACATTTGTTGAAAAGAAACAAATAAGAGTGCAAATAATTGGATAAAAGCTCAAATTTATTTGATAGAATGGTAGCCTGCAAATGGCAAGACTCCATAGATCTATACAAGTTCGAAATTGGTGATATATATTGGAAAAGGGCTACATTAAACATAATTACCATTTCTCCACCAATGCCGTATTCAATGTATTCGAAGCTTCAGTTGACGACGAATGAACAAAAATCTCTGACGGAGGACAGATGTAGAACACAGTCTTGTCAGGATGCAATTACTTGCCAAATCTCTAATTTTTGCCTACATTGCCCCAGGATGAGGTACTCAATCTAGCGGGATGCAAATATCATTCTTTTTTCATGTCTCTAACTTTTGCCTGGATCGCCCTTTCGGGTTTTCAATCCACCGAGACGCTCATTTTTGCCTAAGCCGCCCTTTCGGGTTTTCAACTTAGCGAGCTATTCTGTTTTATTTTTAGGCAAAGTATTTCTTGACTGCATCTGAATTCACATGACGAGTGAAATCCTCCCCATCCATTGTTGTAAGTATCAAAGCACCGCCTGAAAAGGCTCTCTTGACAACATATGGACCTTTATAGTTTGGAGTCCACTTGCCCCTGGAATCGGGCGCGAAAGACAAGACTTTCTTGAGCACAAGGTCACCTTCTCGGAACAGTCGAGGCTTGACCTTCTTATCGAATACTTTCTTCATTCTCTGCTGATATAACTGACCATGACACATGGCAGTCAATCGCTTCTCTTCTATCAGATTCAACTGGTCATAACGACTCTGAATCCATTCAGCATCAGTCAACTTGGGGTTTAAGGGTGTCATTTTTTCTTTTATTTTTCTCTACATTTTTTTTATTTTGATTTTTTTTTCACCCCTTTTGTTTACATTTGTAAAACCCCAATTTGACTGTTTCCAGGTTCTCAAGATGCGGCTGAATGATCTTATCTTCATGCTCAAGAAGGCGGATAATCTCATCAGGAATCGCTTCAACATCATCTTCCTCTGCCTCGAATACAGGGAATTCAAAATTGGGAGATGGCGTTGGATCATTATGTTCAATGGGTTTAGAAATCAACCTGCATAATGATTTTGGATATGAAAATCTTTTTAGAAATCAAACAAGGCAATCATTATGCATATGAAAAGTTTGATTTATTCTTGTTTTAGGGTTTTTTGTGATCACCAATTTCATGCAAAAAAGCAAAAATGGAAAATAATTGGAAAAACAAACATTTAACATGAATTTATTGAATGAAAACATCATTGTATTTATGTTGCCAACAATGTCATCACTTCTCCTTTTGGCATGGGAGAAGGGTTTTTAAACAAAGTGATTATTACTTTGATTTATGGATAACTGTAGGAACATCCACAGCGACCCAATTGTTGCAGATCCCACCAAGGATGACAAAATTGTCAGAATCCTCTGCATCCTCTTCCAGAACAGCAGCAGCTTCTTCGCTCTGACCGGTGTGGATGAAACCTCCACTCTTGAATAGCCCTTTCTCATTGAAGACCCCAGAAGAAAAGCCTATGCCAGCCCGAGACTTGTTGTCTTCAAGCTCAATCATTTTTCCTAGACCAGCAACTGCACCACATTCAATGGCCAATTTCGCATCTCGATAGGAAGCAAATGAAGGAGTTCTTTTCTCAACAGGCTCAGCTATAGATAAAGCTTGGAAAGGCGTTCCAACTTCATCCTCAACATCTATGTATGAGAAAGAAGACAAGTGGCTAACCAGGAGAGCCTTTTCTCCCCCTACCACAACCAGTTTCTTGTTCTTCACGAATTTCAGCTTCTGGTGTAGGGTGGATGTCACGGCGCCAGCCTCGTGAATCCATGGTCTGCCTAGGAGACAGCTATATGATGGGTGAATATCGATAACCTGGAAGGTAATTTGGAAATCACTTGGTCCAATCTTGATTGGGAGATCAACTTCCCCAATCACGGTCTTACGCGACCCATCAAAAGCTTTCACAACAACTCCACTCTGCCTCATGGGAGGCCCTTGAAATGACAGTCTAGAGAGAGTGGTTTTTGGCAATACATTCAGGGATGACCCAGTGTCCACCAGCACGTTGGACATGGCGTCGTCTTTGCAATTCATGGAGATGTGTAAAGCCAAGTTGTGGTCTCTTCCCTCCTCAGGGAGATCAGAGTCACAGAAACTCAAAGTGTTACAAGCAGTAATGTTTGCAACAATGCTATCAAACTGTTCTATTGTGACATCGTGATCAACATATGCTACATCCAAGACTTTCTGCAGAGCCTCTCTATGCGGTTCTGAATTCAGAAGCAACGTTAACACGGAGATCTTGGATGGTGTTTGTAGAAGCTGGTCTACAACACTGTACTCACTCTTCTTGATGAGCTTCAGCATCTCATCACAATCTTCTTTCAAATTGCCACTAGGGCCAACAAAAGCAGGAGTTCTTTGTACAGAGGAGGGTTTAACAACAGGTGCTGGGTTCGGAGAATTCACTGCATTCCCAACCGGACGCTCAACAGAGTCAGCAATAGCCTGAGGCTTCGGGGGTGCAGAAAATACACGACCGCTACGGGTCAACCCACTGACATCAGCAATGTTCACAACCGATGGCAGAGTCACCTCTTTCCCATCTTCCACAGCAACAACATTGTATCGGAATGGGATTGCCTTGTCAGAAGAATAAGGCACAGGACTGGCAGGCTTGATAATCAGAGTAGGAGAAACCTTCTGCTTGCTACCATCATATCTAATGATAACGGGTTTGGGTATCCTGAACACCGGAGAAATCACATTAACCTCAGGTTCATCTTTGTCAACATTCCTGTTTTGAAGGATCTCAATGACTCCTTCGTCCAGTAATTCCTGAAGATCTTTGCGCACTTGGCGACAACCCAAACGGTTAACAGAGCAGATTCGACATTTATCATGATCGTGCTCCAGGTGACTGTAATCACACAGCAGACGATGCAACTCGACCAATGACTGTCGAATATGGCTAACATATTTGACTTTGTACTTGCCAGGGCAGCCCTGGACCATGTTAACGGATTTCCCATGCTCGGGCAACGGGTTCTTCTTAACATTAGGACCTGCGCCCTCAAAGCTCAAAATACCGCACCTCATAAGGTCTTGAACCTTAGTCTTCAGCGGAAAGCAGTTCTCCACATCATGGCCGGGAGCACCAGAGCTGTAAACACAATGCATATCAGGCTTATACCACCACTGAGGGTTGGCAGGTATAGTTGGCGGGTCCCTCGGAGTAATCAGTTTCCTCTCCATCAAAGAGGGATACAATTATGCGTATGACATCGGAATCGGATCAAAAGTGATCTTCTTCCTCTCATAACTCGTGCTGGCTTGATTACTATTGCGAGGCTGGTAAGCCTGCCGTTGAGGACGATGTTATTGCTGATATTGCTGAGATTGTTGTTGATTATTGTGTTGCTGATGATACTGTTGGTTGTCTCTGAAGACAGGTGCTATGTGAGCCACCTGATGCTGGTTACCGGCTGGACGCACGGTCTTCCTCCTCATAGAGGGTCTTCTGGGTTTCACATGGGAGGTCACAGCATGTGCCTCTCCATCTTTCTTCTTCGCAAACGCCCCATATCGTTTGGTAAAAGAGCCTTCATCTTTGGTCAGACGTCCTTCTCGGACTCCTTCCTCTAGACGCATCCCCATATTCACCATTTCGGTGAAGTCTGAAGGAGCGCTAGCAATCATCCGCTCGTAATAGAATGAGCTCAAGGTCTTCAGAAAGATCTTGGTCATTTCTTTCTCTTCTAGTGGAGGAGTAATTTGTGCCGCCAACTCTCGCCACCTCTGGGCATACTCTTTGAACGTTTCTTTGTCCTTCTGGGACACAGCCTTGAGCTGATCCCGATCGGGAGCCATATCCATGTTATATTTGTACTGCTTGACGAAGGCTTCGCCAAGATCATTGAAGGAACGGATGTTCGCACTGTCCAAACTCATATACCAACGCAATGCAGCACCGGACAGACTGTCCTGGAAGTAATGAATGAGCAACTGATCATTATTTGTTTGAGTTGACATTTTCCTGGCATACATGACCAGGTGGCTGAGAGGGCAAGTGTTCCCCTTGTATTTTTCAAAGTCAGGGACTTTGAATTTCACAGGAATTTTCACACCGGGAACCAAACAAAGCTCGGCAGCAGATTTGCCAAAGAGGTCCTTTCCTCGAAGATTTTTCAATTCCTTGCGCAGCTCAAGAAATTGATCATTCATAGCGTCCATCTTCTCATGAACATCTGGGCCCTCAGACGGCTCAGAATGATAGATGGTGTCGTCTACCCTAGGAACGGTATGCATGATAGGAGGAGGAACATCAAGGACCGGGCTAGATGCCGACATCAAAGCAAAAGTTGGTGCAGGAATATCAGGCATAAAGTTGGGAGGCATCCCCCACGGAAACCCGGTTGGCATAGCGGTCGGCACAAAATACGCACTGGCAGCAGGCACAGTTGAGGAAACAATCTCAGAGATGACTGTCCTCTGGGGAGGAGTTGAAGGTGTTGGAGACGACTGGCTCTAGGCAGCCAAGAACGATTCCATCAAAGCACTCAGTCTGGCGACTTCCTCTTTAAGCTCACAGTTCTCTTGCTCAAGATGATCCATCAATCTGGAAGAGTTGGCTCTGGTGTAGTACCGGTGAGTCAGCTTGTCTTCAAAATAAATGAAGAGTACAGAGTTAGACCACAAGACCAGAGGCTGAGAACAACACCTGCTTATGCAAATGATGCATGCAATGCTTGTGCATATGATTTGTTTTTATTTCAAAGGAACTATAGGGTTTTATTTGCAAATTTGGAAATATTAAGCATTTGTTTGCATTTGGAAATATCTCATCAAATATATCAGGAGAAAGAAGTACAACATTGTCAATCATTACAAGAGAAAAGGAAAATAATCATCCTATGGATCCCTAGAAGCTCGGGATACCGGAAGATAAGCTGCACGAAGCCTCTTCACCTCTCTCTCGTAAGTTGCCTCCATATTCGTCTTCTCTTTGGCGATTCGATCATACCTCCTTTTCCAAAACTTGGAAGACTGAGGAAGTAGAGAAGTCCATGCATCGTCAGGATCATCAATGACCTGATGCTCGAGGAACTCGATCATAACATCTTTCTCCTTAATCTGTTGAAGCAACTCTTCCCTTTCACGGATCCAAGCACGTGATAGGTCTTCGTCTCTCAACTCCTCTACTCCTTGATTAGGGAGGGTTGAAGGCTCAGCCACAACCAAAGGTGTAGGTCTCGGATAATCGTAAGGCATGAGATACTCGGATGCTCTCTTCCTTACCCAAGAAGTATATGGCTCCAAAGCAATGCAATTCTTAGGACCCAACTCATTCCTGCCTTTCTTATGGATCTTACGTCAAGCGCGAACCATTCTGCCCCTCAAGCCTTGGGGATCTTTACCCTCCTGAAAGAACACACCTTCTAACAGAATGTTATTAGGTTTATCCTTTAGGGGGAACCTACGCTGACGACGTGCCAAAACAGGGTTGTAGCTAATCCCACCACATGTACCAAGAAGAGGCACATTGGAGAATTCACCACAAGAGTCAATAATCTGCACACCGTCATATACACGGTTATACCAAGAGATATCATCACTAGTGAGAGACATGAGTCTCGTAGACCACCGTAGACATCCCTTGTTCTCCTTGAAAGTGACCGTCTGAGGTAAGTGAGAAATAAACCACTTATACAACAGAGGCAAACAACACACAATAACGCCACCACCCTTTGCATTCCTCATATGCAAAGAGAAATAGGTATCACCCAACAGAGTCGGAACGGGATTAAGAGTAGAAAAGATCCTAATAACATTCACATCCACAAATTTTTCGATGTTGGGGAACAATACCAATCCATAGATGAGAAGTACAAATATGGATTCAAAGGCATCCTCACTCATGGCCTTCCCATAAACGGTAGCTTGAGCAACGAGGAACTCAGAAAGGAGACCTTGAATTCCACCTTTGGTAGTCATATGAGCTTTAACCAAGGATTCACCTATGTGCAACATATCAGCTATCTCTCGAGAAGTAGGAATACTCTCCAAGCCACTGAACGGCAACTGATCCAGAATAGGTATACCCACCAGATGAGCATACTCCTCAAGGGTAGGCAAAAGCTGAAAGTCCGGAAAAGTGAAGCAACGGTACAGAGGATCATAAAACTGCGCCAACGTACTCATCAACCCTTCATCCACCTGAGTAGTCAGAAGAGGAAGAAGCTTCCCGAAGCGAGCTTTGAAACCCAAGGGATCTAGTACATTGGATATCAGATTCCTTAACTCTTTCAGATCGGGTTGTCTGAAACTGTACTTCTTTGTAAACCTTCTTTGTCTTTCCATATCTGAAAATTTTGCAAATAAACCCCTTAAGTTCCTTGAAAATTTTCTTTTTTTTTATCTGATGATATGGATGCAGATGAATGCATGAATGCAACAATCACACTCAAGGATCAAGCAAAGCACACCAGACAAAGGTCATGGGATGGCTCATATTATCCTTAATATCAATCATCCATTTTGGTGGATTATGGTTTTCACCTTATCAACACCCAAGTTCCATTGATATTAACGATATATGAACGGTTCAACCCTCCTTAATATCAATCATCCATTTTAGTGGATTATGGTTTACACCTTATCAACACCCAAGTTCCATTGATATTAAGGATACCTGAACGGATCAACCATGAATCACGGGTTTGTTGTGAGTCACGAGCATGGAGTCTCGGTTAAGAACCACCCAAAGGGAGTGTACTAGGGTTTAAACCTGCCAAACATGTTCTACAATAGGTTCCCATAGTCATCATCCCATCTTTCGAATATCATCGGAGGAACGACTACTCGTATTCCAAAAATATTCTCAAGAGAGACTCTTATGAGTGTAGTATCGCGTAACAATCGCATCAAATCTTACATTTGAACGACCTCCGCACTACGTCCTAAGAATAGGCCAAGATGGGCTTGGTAAACTAAGGTCCTTGGCTTCTAAGGCACATACTGGAAAGAGTAATGTCTAACCACAACTTACTTGTGTGACATTATTATCCCAACATGACCTCAACCAAGTGAATGGACTCGCAAGTCAACTTGCTAAGGAATAACTCCACACAAGTCAACGAGACTACGCCATTCTCCTATCCTAAGGTGCACTCGAGTTCAGGTACAGAACTCATCTCACAGAGATCACCAAGCAAACAAGCAATTGATATATCAAGCAATTCAATCATTACAAACAATACACTAATCCCAAATTGCACAAAAATATGTCATAAACAATATAATACAACAAGTGTGAAAAGTTGGCAAACCCACTAGGGATGCAATGATATAGATTTTATCCCCAGCAGAGTCGCCACTTTTTTGTAGCGGTGTATTCGTTACCATTGGAGATATTGACTAAATCCAAGGTAAATCATACAAAGTCGAGTCGCCACCGCACTTCTATTTATCCAAAGGAATGATTAGAAAGCGAACAAAAACCTATAAAGTTTTACAAACAAAACTAGTAAAAGAGGGTCAGAGATCTGGGTAAGGGGGTTGGTTATGTCATGGGAAGGTGTTAGGCACCCACAACATCCTAGGTACTCATAGGGAACCCTTTTCACAACTTGTTGCAAAGGTTATTGTTTATGAAATTATTTTGTGCAAACATGATTGAAGAGATGAGAAAAAAATATACAAGTTTATTTACATTTTGTGTTTGGATGGATGAACTCATTGCCTACGTACCCTCTCATGAAAGATAAGGATCAAAACCCCGTAGTTCGGGTAAAAGATTTCAAAACATGGGTGGATTGATTGGTCCAAAAGCCCTAAGGTCTTTTGTTATCAAAGGGAGAAAACTCGGCCTGAAAAACCACAAGTCCACCATGTGAGAATAGCTTCAACATGCTAGTGAGGGGTTAACCCTATAATAAGCATGGAAGTCTTACAATTCAATCACTAAGGACAAAGGTGAGTATTATATCTACCACAAAGATAACTCAAACCTAATAGCTAAAGGTTATGAAAAATTTGATTAAGAAGTGGACATGGAGCCACAAAGAAACACATTTGAGTGAGTTGCATTAACCAAATAGAAGTATGTACAAAAATGGTCAAAGTTGATTTAAAGATTCAATTCAAAATGAGTATTATGAAAAGAAAGTTTGAAAATCAAAAGCCTAAAGCTTAGGTTTCTAATGTTGAAAACAAGTCAAATGTTTGCACAAATTTTTTTGGTTTGGGTTAGGGATGAAAAAGGATCAAGGTTAAGCATGCAAGAAGTGGGGAATAAAAGAATGCAAACGCAAGTAGGGTTGCTCTCTTGAGATCATATGGATGATCCAAGTAAGTCCCATCCTTAGGAATAAGGCAACACAAGGTATAAAGAATAAGCAAGTCTCATAAGAGAACCACAGAAAGAGGAAACAGAATGCCAATCAATGGACTTACATCCAACTCCTAACAACAAAACTGGAAACAGAATGCCAATAGATGGACTTATATCTAACTCCTCAAAACAAACACGAAACAGAATGCCAATAGATGGACTTATATCTAAATCCTCAAAACAAACAGGAAACAAAATGCCAATAGATGGACTTATATCTAACTCCTCAAAACAAACAAATGAGCAAAAGCAAACACATGCAAAGCAATCAAGCAAAAAATGCATCACACACTATATACAAACAAGAGGCTCAATCAAATAGGTGGGCTTTAGTCAAGAGGGGTCATATCAACCTCGACAAACAAGCCACACTGTACAAAGGTGGTTTGTAGCTCTTAACCACTAACATTGAGAGTTAGGGTGAAGCTGATGAAAATGGAAATGAGGATGAGACCTCATGCTCTTAACCCTGGCCTGGGTGAGCTCAATGATAAATAAAGTGTGGGGATCCAGAAAGAGGGACCCTATTCCACTTGACTGACTCTATACAAAGATCTTAGGTACTTGTTCAAGAGCATCAGCATGTAGTGCGAGCATAATGAACGACTCACTGAATAACAGGGGATTGATTGCTAATCCCTTCTATCTGTCAATTGCCTCTTCACTTAGGAGGACTTATCAAGTAACATGCCTCATTTAGAGGTCTTTAGCACAAATGTAAACAATCACAAACAGAGCCTCTTAAGGAGGACTTCAGCCAAATGCCTGCCAAAAAGGTGACAGGACTTCCAGACTACATGGAGTAAGAGAGTAGCTACCTAAGTGGTGTATAAACCATAATCCAAAGCTCAAGCAAGAGCTAAAAGCTAGCAACTAATGTACCTGTACAAAAGCTAAACAATTAATATCTCAGTCAGAAAACAAACAGACAAATAGTCCAACTGTTACACAATTCAATGAGCAATGGTCAAGAAATCAAATGAAGCAATGGGCTCAAGACTATCACTTAGAATCCTACAAAACAGTAAGAGTTAGTACTCAAAGGCATTTGCATCTCACCAAGTGAGACCAAACCAATCATCAATGCTAAATGTCCAAACCTGAAACACAAAGCACAATTAGTTCATGTACAAAACACTAGTACAAAGACTAGGTTCAAAACCAAATCAAATGATCAAAACAGAAGTCAATCTTTTTCATATAGCAAGTTCAAACATGTCATAA
Source organism: Lathyrus oleraceus (assembly GCF_024323335.1). Taxonomy (NCBI): domain Eukaryota; kingdom Viridiplantae; phylum Streptophyta; class Magnoliopsida; order Fabales; family Fabaceae; genus Lathyrus; species Lathyrus oleraceus. The sequence goes on from NC_066583.1 coordinate 646,043,133, forward strand.
GGTGTCCTCAAAAGGACCAAGATCAATTCACATGGCAAAGGCATCAAATGATCAATGTAAAGCAAAGGCAAGCAAAGGTGCACAAAATGAACATCCAAGTTAGAAAATCCAAATCAAAACAGAAAAGCATCCAATGATCATGAATTGTTTTATGTGAACTCATCATGTTATGAACATACATCATGCAAAAAATTAGATCCAGAACAGTTCAAATGATAGGTAAACAAAAATGAACAAATTGAATACCAGAAATGTGACACAAATTGTCACACTACATTTTCATGTGTCCAAAACAGTGATGGCATATGATAAAAATCTCAAACCAAAGCTCAAAAATCATATCACATGTGAGGATCAAGCATGCCAAATTTCAAATCAATTGGATAAAAGATGAGCATTTCATAAAGCATTGAATGTAGCATATCAATTTGGCATAAGGTTCAATCAAAAATCACATATTAAAAATCCATCAATCAACAAATCATGAAATAAATCCTATAAAAAACTAGAGATCAAAACAAGATTGTGAAAAGAAATTGAGATCAAATTGGACACTTCTACTATTTTTTATGATTTTTTAAAGTTGGAGAAATAAAATGGAATAATATGAAATAATAGGAGGGAAAATGTTATTTGAATGAAATTCATAAGATGCATCCAGGCAGGTTCGAACACACGCTCCAAGGGAAATAAGAATGCAAATGAAATAAATTCAGAAAACATGCATACGCCAGGATAGAACTCACGCTCCCAAGGGAAATGAGAATGTTCAAAATAAAATCAGAAACATGCATACGCCAGGATCGAACACACGCACGCCAGGCCAGGAGCGTTCACCAAAACACAGCGTTTCATCATGAAACCCTAGCAATAACCAGACGGTGGCAGACGGTGATCTTCTCCGACCAACCAGGCGAAGCTCCGCCGTGGATTTTTCCAGAAATGGACGAAATATATATGGTTCGAAAGCTCCTTCAACGAGGATCATGAATATCATATCAAAATAATCTAAAACCTCATGAATCAAACGGATCGAGCAAAAACATATTGAACATCCAAACTTTAAGTTCATCATACAAGCTCATTTTTCAGCCAAATCAAGATCTAAAACTATCAGCACTCTCAGCATTACAAGATCTACATGTTTATGGCAAGAAAAAGGCAAAAGGAGATGGTCGAAATTTCACCTACTTGAAATGGCAGTGAATGAATTCGCGTGCTCAAGCTTCCTCCAACTCCAGATCAACTTCCTTTAACCTCTAATGAAGCTTTGTGCAAGAATTACCAGTTGGAAACACCTAAATCCAGCTCAATTTGAAGCTTCCATTAATATGTTCAAGCTCTTGACATGCACGAATCTGGACTGAATTGACCAAAGTAATGGTTGATTCTTGCTCAAAACTATACCAGGATCATGAATCTACAAAGAAACTTGGTGTTTATGTGGAGAATTGAGAGATTCGAAGAGAGAGAAAAAATGGAGGGAATGTGAAATTTGAGATCTGAAATTGTTCCTCTTCTCAAATGCAGTTATGATTTAGCTTTTATACTGTGTGTTAATCATGCTGAAATTAGGATTAGGCTTTGATTAATTGAGATTAGAGAGATATGAGGTGAATTGCAAAATTGGCAACTGTGCTTAGCATGTACATGCTACACGTGAACAGTGCCATGCTGAGGTACAAATTCACTTAAAATCAATCAATAATCAAGATGGAAGTGTTAATTTTCTTGCATGATCAACCAAATTCAAATTATCCAATTTTCCCTCCAAAATGCACATGTATGCACAAGTGGTCATATAAGCTTATTTCATGCAAGGCAAGGGTTGATTTGGAATCTCTTGGTCATGACAAGCATTTTGTAAAAAGAGTGGACCAATTTGGAGTTTTGAATCAAAAGTTATGCTATGTTGAACCTCCATGTATACTTTGTGATCATTTGGTCATAACTTCTCAACCAATTATCAGATGGACATGATATAGGACTTTTTGGAAAGAGGAGAGAAAGATATTCAACTTTCATGTTCATCAAAATTTCATTTGAAGCTTCTTTGATGTTGGAAAGTCAAGTTGAATGTGGACCAAAAACTTGCCATTTTTGGAAACTTGAAATTATAGGTCACTTTCCATTTTGGGAAACTTTTGCAATGACTTCAAAATCTTCAAGATAGATGTTTGACATGATGAATAGGCCTTGTTTGAACATGAATGGGATGTCTCAAATAATTTCCCCCACCTCAAAGCCCTCAGTTGACTGCACAGTTGATCATTTGGTTTTCAGATGACCTTGACATGCCTTGATGAATTTGAGCCTTTACCACTTGGGGAATTTGCTTCAAAATGAAACCTAGCTCATATAAGCTCCATAATATCATGTGGTCTCATTTCAAGAAAATACCATCAGCTCTTGCACAATGGATGCTCTTAAATTGCTGAACCTGTGCTTGCTTAGACTGCAAAACAAAATGTTAGATGACATATTTTTGTGCTTTTGGTTAGTGATTAAAACAAGAAAAGCAATGATATATAATGCAAACATGCCTGGTGATCTCAAACCACTCACAAGGAGAGATCCCACCCAAAGGTAAGAAAGCCAAGATGCTTAAAGATCCTTGAGGCTAATGCAATGCTATGATGCCATGAGGGATCTTAGGGACAAAATTGGGGTCTTACACAATCGGATTCTTCGCAAGATTTATTGCGGAAACATTGTCTACAAACAGTGTGGTGGCAACATCGTCACCACATCCCAATTCCTTCAATAGATTCATAAGCCACATAGTTTGGCACGCACCTAACAACGCCGCAATGTACTCGGCCTCACAAGAAGAGAGTGCTACAATCGGTTCCTTTTTCGAACACCAAGAGATTGATGTACTACCAAACATAAAGATGTACCCCGCCGTCGATTTTTGATCATCTTTATCTCCGCACCAATTAGAATCGGTGTAGCCAAGTAAATTGCACTTACGCTCCGTGTCCGTGCGGGAAAGAGAATTTCGCAGCCAAGAGTACCTTTCACATATCTAAGGATCCTCTTAACCGCCACCAAGTGAGACATCTTAGGTATCTCCATGAATCTACTTGCAATACCGACACTAAAAGCCAAATTCGGTCGCGTATTGCACAAATACCGTAACAATCCAATCAAGCTCCGGTAAAGCATTGGATCGACATCATCCTCCTCATCACTTTTGGACAGCTACACTCTAGCCTCACAAGGTGTAATAGAAGCATTACAATGCTTCATATCACACTTTTTCAAAATATCTAGAGCATACCTCTTTTGGCGCATAAGCAACCCCACTTTTGACTTGTGAAACTCTATGCTAAGGAAGTAATTCATGACACCAAGGTTCGTCATCTCAAACTCTCTCATGAGCTCACTTTTGAACCTTGAAACACTCTTGTCATGTCTGCCCGTAATCAAGAGATCATCAACATACAAGCAAAGTATAATAACACCATCATTCGTATCCGATCTCACATAAACTCCATGTTGGGATACACATCATTTGAAACCAATGTCAATAAGAAAGTCGTCAATACGTTTGTTCCAAGCTCTTGGAGCTTGTTTCAAACCATACAACGCCTTGTGTAGCTTGTAATACTTCATCTCTTGATTTTTTTATCATGAAACCGGGTGGCTGCCCCACATAGACTTCCTCAACAAGAGGACCAATTCAAAAACGTAGATTTGGCATCCATTTGGTAAACCATCCAATTGTTGCTATGGGCAATACCAACAACCAAACGAATAGTCTCTAATCTAGCCACCGGTGCGAATACCTCCTCATAGTCTATACCTTCTCGTTGCAAGAATCCCTTCGCCACTAATCGAGCTTTGTGCTTGATTACTTCACCTTTGGGATTTGCTTTAACCTTATAGACACATCGCACACCTATTGGTTTCTTTCCAAGTGGTAAATCGACCAACTCCCAAGTACCGCTTTTCTCAATAGATTCCAGCTCCTCTTTCACTGCACATATCCACTTAGGATTACTTAAGGCTTCTTCCTCATTTACCAGTTCGGATTCGGCCATAAGCGCGAAATGAACAAAATCACCATCGTTATTCACTTTGTTATCTTGGAATCTTTCGTAATCTCGGAGTCTATGAGGCAAGGCTCTTGCCTCACTGGTCTACCATTATTAACAACATCATTTTGCGCTACTGTAGGTGCTGGTACAGCGGTGTCGGAAGCCTCCAAATCAGTGATTTCAAAAAACTGTTGCTGCTGTATTTCTGTGAGTAATCGGTTACTGCTAGTAGGGTAACCGATTACTGCTGCATTTTCTGCACTTTTGACTTCATCAAAATTCACATCCCGGGTTATGACGATCTTCCAATTTTTTCCATTGAACAACTTGTACCCTCTAGTAGAGTGATATCCTACAAATATCATCTTCTCACCCTTATCATCCAATTTCTTCCGAAGTTGGTTCGGTACATGACGATATGCAATCGATCCAAAAACGCGCAAATGATTCAAATTCGGTGTGAAGCCACTCCAAGCCTCTTCCGGTGTGCGTTTCTCCAGCTTCTTAGTGGGACACCTATTCAACAAGTAGGTGGCTGTAGACATGGCCTCACCCCACAATTCCTTAGGCAAAGTTTTCCCATAAAGCATACTACGCAGTTCATTATTGTATGATTTTTCCTCTCGGCATCCCCGTTTTGTTGAGGCGTATACGGAGGCACCACCTCACGTACAATTCCCTCAAAATCACAAAACTTCCCAAACTCACTAGAGGTATACTCACCTCCACCATCCGTTTTGAGAATTTTGAGCTTCCGACCGCTTTGGCGCTCCACCATGGATTTGAAATTCTTGAAAACTCCAAATACCTCATCTTTTCTCTTGATAAGATATGTCCAAAGCTTCCTACTAAAATCGTCAATGAACGTAATAAAATATCGATTGCCATCATAAGTCTTGCATCGGTCCGCAAACGACGGAACATACCACCTCAAGTAAGCCTTTGGTTCTTCGACCCGTATCTTTGCTAAACACATTCTTGTGTTGTTTCGCCTTCACACATTCCTCACACAATTCAGTTGGAATACTAATGTGTGGCAGCCCCGTTTCCATTTCACTTTGTTGCAACTTTCTTAGATCCCTAAAATTAAGGTGACCAAGACGGTAATGCCATAACCACTCATCTCTACTTGCCGCGGTAGCTAGACAACGATGCTCCATAACCTTTGACTCAACCTTAAAGGGTCTATTGGCAGCCATCGGCGCTTTTAGAATCAACACACCATTTGAATCCAAAACGCGTAAAATCTTGTCCTCCAAACGAATTTTGTATCCTCTTTCAAGTAATTGGCCAATGCTTAAAAGATTACACTTAATTCCCGGTATATACAAGACATCTTCGATCCTTGAATGTCCACCATTCCTTTTTCCGACCAAAACATCTCCTACCCCTTTGGCGCTTAAAGTGGTGTCATCGGCAAATTTGACTTTACTTTTTGCCGCTTGATTGATTTGCACAAACCATTCTTTTCGACCCGTCATATGTGTTGAACAACCGGAATCCAAGTACCACTCATCTCTCCCTTGGACTCCATCACGAACGGTAACCAATGCACTTCCATCCGAATGTGTTTTCTCGCTATTTTCCAGAACAGTACAGCTGCTGTCCCGCAAACTGTCACTACTGTAGTTGCTGCCCGAAACATCCAATGCCATAACTCTCCTCTGTGATCATTACTAGAAGTGTGTCCTCATCATCAACCTCTTCCATAGCAACCTTGGCTTCATTATTGTGATTCTCATTCGATTTACCACGACACGAATTTGCAAAGTGTCCAAACTTTCTACACTTGTAGCATTGTACTTTACTCATGTCGTGCTTCTTAAAACCATTGCTATGACCACTATCCTTGGAGCTACTTTCACCCTTTTCACTCGTCGAATGCTTTGAATTTTGCGAATCGTTTGAACCAAAATTCTGAAAATTTGATTTACCTCTCGCCGTAAATTTTCCTTTCGACCTCTTGTTCTTTTCATTGAAACGCGTTTGCAAAACAATCTTCGCTTTGGCTTTGTCGGCGCCTCTCTCATCCATCCTTTGTTCATGTGCCTCTAATGAACTTTGCAATTCATCCTTGCTCAAAGTTGTTAGATCCTTTGATTCTTCAATAGCCACAACTATGTTGTCGAAACGCGACGTTAACGAACGCAATACTTTCGATACAACATTCTGCTCAAGAATCGTTTCCCCACAAGATTTGATTTGATTAACTAACCGGGTAATGCGCGTAATGTAGTCGTTGCTCGTTTCTTTGTCTTCCATTTGTGTTAGCTCGAACTGTCGCTTGTAAGTTTGTAACCTTACAACCTTCGCTTTGACGGCACCGACATATGCTTTCTCCAAGATTTCTCATGCTTGCTTCGCCGATTTACAATCGCCGACCTTCTCGAAATTGTCATTATGAACACACGAATGAATCAAGAATAGGGCTTTGTAATCCTTCTTCTTCTCTTCTTTGTGTGTAGCTCTTTGAATGTCGGTAGCCTCTGCCCCTAATTGTGTAACTCCATTGACGACGATCTCAAGCACCTCTTGATAACCAAACAAGACCTTCATTTGTTTCACTCATTTATCATAGTTCTTCGAATCAAGAATCGGGAGATTGGTGGGAATTCGATCATTGGAAACGGTTGCCATTGTTGCAGTAGATTAGGATCAATAACCAAGGCTCTTGATGCCAAATGTTAGAACATAAAACTCAAATTGAAGGTTTGACAATTGTGGAAGATAAGAAATTTGGGGAAGATGAAGTTGAGAGAGAATTAAAGAGAGAAAAGTAATATTGAATGAATAGTAATTTTAGCATTAATTGAAATTGAAAATATTACAAGAATATTTATATATTGAGAGAATAAAATGATACAACTCAAAAATAGAACTAAAGTAACTTAAAAACTAAATTAGGTTAGTTTTTAAAAAGATAATAATAGAATTTAATTGCATTTAACTTAACGGTTGTAGGCATTCTTGATGCCTCAGCTTTAACGACTTCTTTTGCTTTTGTTTTTTAAAACAAATATCTGAATTCATTCTGAATATTTTAATTTTTAATTTTAATCTTTCAAAATACTTTTTATAAAGAATAATCATTCTAAAAGTTTTTATACAATTTTTATATTTTTATAATTTAGATGCAAAATTTTAAAACAACTATTTTTCTAAAAAAGTATTTTGATAAATGTAAATATTATAAAAAATTAAAAATTAAATTAACGATATTTAAGAAGAAAAAAAATATATTTAACACATATATTTAATCCTACAAATTTATAAAGTAGCTTATCACATATCTTTTATTTTCTTTCTAAAAAGAATGGAAAAGTTCCATTTAAGTTCTCTATCTAGATCGAAATGGTTCCATTTATATACTAAAAGGTACTATGTATTGTAAATCATTTCTATGTTTATAATGCTTAATATCTCCGGTATATGTATACTACCTGAAATTTTCTCAAAAATGGAAAACTGTGCTAACAAACGCAGTAATCATGCTTTAGAAAAACAAATACAAGTGTAAACAAGCATTTGTGAAAAGCAATAGATGATGAGTAGTTTTAGCACTAAATCGTGACTTAAAATCATATCAGAGAGATACATAAGCAATTACACATAAAACAAAGTGAGCGCTGATTGTAGTTAAGAGTAGTGACAAGTGACAACAAAACTACTAGTTGAACTCAGTTACGGCGTTGGTTGGTACACGAGGTGACGGTAGTAGCGGAAGCTAAGGCTGAGGCGGTGGTGGAGCTGTAATATACCATGGTATAGGCTCTGGAGGTGGCGGCGGTGGAGCTGTAATATACCACGGTATAGGATCAGGAGGAGGAGGCGGTGGTGGTGATGGTGTGTACCACCATGGTTGAGGAGGTGGTGGCGATGATACTGAGTACCACCATGGAGGTGGTGGTGGAGAAGAAATCAATGGCGGCATTGGCGGCGGAATTATCAAAGGCGGTGATGGAACTAACGGTGGGGGGAGAGGAAAGTAATGAACGGGGGGTGGAATTATCCAAGGAAATGTTGGAAATGGCCATTGTCCACAGTTTCCATATAAATATTGGTAAAATGGGTCGCACCGTGTTCTTCTTCTTCCTCTACCTCTTCTCTGTACTCTCAATTCTTCATCTTCTTTGTTTTGGTGTTTGTGTTTCTGATGATGATGATGATGATGAGAAGCATGTGTTGTAGTTTCAGTAAGAGAGTAGTGAAAGAGGAGAACAAGTGTTAGCACTGTTAAAATTACTTTCATTTTTTCATTAACTCGTGTGCTGCCTCATTCTGTTCCTTAGTCAAACAAAAAGGTTCTATATATACTGTCAATTAATCGTGAAACAAGTTTTTACATGATGAGTAGAGTATTTTGAAAAATACAGTTATTAATAAAAGTATAAAATGAAACTATTTTTATAAATGCGTGTATTGAAAGAGTGTGTAAATGCAAAGAGATATGGGCATCAAGAATTACGCATTTCGAGAGTAGTGTATGGGTATCTATCTGCCATCAACTACCCACCCACCACTATCAATTTTGAGTTGTTGAGCGCTAGAAGAAGGAGAATACTAGCTTCATAGTGGAAGATAGGTGAGTGTATTAATGGAAGAAGAGATAAGTACCTAGTTATACGTGCCATTTTGACCATTTTTCATCAGCAATGAGTCGGTGGTATTGTTAGTGTACCTAGTACCTAGTACCTACTACTCAGGTTGATTTTTTCGGGGAAATAATTTGCTAACTCGACTAATCGGTTCTTTGATATCTTTGGTGTATTTCCTTCTATCTAATTTATAAGTAAATGTTTTTTTATTTTTTTACCCCTTAAATATAAATAAATGTCAACCATTCCAAGTGTATTTAATGTCTTTATTTCAAAAGTATCAATGTATTAATTATTTAATATTGTTAATAGAAAATAATTTAATTAAGAGTATATTAATAATTATGTTGTCTCTCTCACATGATATCAAAAAACTTAAATGCACTTAATTATATTTCTTAATAAACCTAAAACTTATCTTTTTTTCTTATATATCTGGCCGGAGTAATATATCCGCTATATCTTTTCGGACAAATACAAAAGTACTAGTATGTACTAGTATATTTGAGATTTCTTTCCCAAATTGATAGACCTTGATTATCACCACGCATATTTTAACAACAATAAACTTAAGCGTTTCGCTCTTCCACACCTCACATCTAGGGAATTATGTACATATGAGATATTTTTCGGACATGTACAAACGTATGTACATTCGAGATGAACATTTGAGATGTACATAATTCTCGGACGATAATCTGGGAAGTATGCACAGAGTTCCCGCCAGATCAGATCATCCGACAACCTAGGAAGCACTCACATCAATAATATTCAATACCCTTTTATGGCTCCCAGACAGCAAGGGAATCATCCCTTCATGACAAATCATTAATCATTATGGCCATAAATGCGATCATATTATTCCATTAACGGGAGGCACTATAAAAGGGAGGCACTAAGATTCAAAATACATTGTGACTTCTCCCGACTAACTTCAAGGGAGTTATCAAATATTGTTCATACAAAAACATGTGTATTTATAAAGAAAATAAATGATTAAAATAAGTTATTTTGATAAGTGAGAAGGAATGGTTAAAGAGAAATAGAGACAAAGTCACTAAAGGTAACCAAGTTCAAAAGTAGCAAATTCTTGTTTGATTTTTTCACTCACTTGAGTCTCTGTCATTCTATATGTCTAATCTCATGTTTGAATGCATATGAAATTGGAAATATCTCAATCCGATTCTCTTATATATAAATATATCAAAGTATATAATATCATTGTAAGGTGTATTTTTTGCATAAAATACAAAGCGTTCTTTTAGATGGCAAATCAATCATCAAGAAATTTATTAGTCGATTGGTAGAATGGGCCAAAGATATAGCCCACTAAGAATTTAGGGGGGCACACATTCAGGATAAATAATGGGTATTCCTCTTCTCACTTTATGTATTGTTGACCCATTACACTGAAATTCAATAACGTACACAGGGGTGGTAAACGGGCATGTCAACCTTGTTTAGGTCCGCCACGCAAAAACCCACAAAAAACAAAGCAGAGAGGAACGATCATAGTTAAGGATGCAGGCCAAAAAAACATGAGCCGTCTCGCACTAAAGCGAGGGTGGGGAGGAGAAGGACGACCTCACAAACACTACACCTTTAAACCTTAAAAATGCAAAATTTATGTTAATGTATGTGCCCACAAAAGCTCCTAAAAATGGGATGGGGTAGGGCAGACACATTAGAGGGTGCATGACTAAACCAATGATCCGCCCCATACTAAAGTGCAAGCAAAATGGGTATATGCCCAACGGAACAGTCCCGTTTTACCATCCCTAAATGTACTAAGTTTGAGATTTTAATATCCTAATGTATTAATTACATACGAAAATTTATCTAAAACAAAGCAAATGGAAGGTAAAACATATATTCAGATTTTGAAATTTGAAATAACAATTTATGAAAATTGATATCTAAACGCTATCCCACATAACACACCAAATTCAATCTCAGAATAATAGAGATAGAATATAGTTAGTTGTTTAAGGAGTTTGTTAGTAGTTAGTTACAAGAGAAAGTTAAATTGTAACTAACTCTATAGTGTGTTAACTCACCATATAACTAGTGAGATGATTGTAATGTAATAGTGGAAAAATAGAATATACAAGAATTTTATATTTTATTATGATATCAGAGTCTATCGATCGGACCATGAGCTTCCTATTGATAATATCCACGCATCAAACCCAAAAGAGTGTCAGACATGAGAGGATGTATTGGGAAGATTCCAAGTCCTATATTGGTTAGACATAGAACCTCTAAAACATTTATATAGAGTGCCACCTCTGACCTTACAAGTCAGTTTTTTAAGAATAAGTTCGGTCAAACTCTAATATGGCATCAGAGCTTCTACGTCTAACCATACAAAGATTTCTTGGGCATACTGTGTGGAACTATGTGTATTATAAGTTCATTCAATAAGTGAACAAAGATAAGAAACTCATGTCTATCATGGTTTGGTTTTGATGATGACTACTTAGTTTCATTGCTGACAACTTGTGAAGATACAACCTTTTGTGTCAAGTTGTCAAAGATGCATAAGACAGTTTCTTTAAAACTTTTCAATCAAATCATGCTAATGAATTAGGGTTTAATGACCACCGATGATATAAATCTTGAATATATCTCAAGCCTCATCTTCAAGAAGATCGAGAAAGTTCTCATATGATTGGTGTATTCGACAAAGTCTTGAAGCTTCAAAATAGGAAAGAGAGGAAGTGTGAAAGTTCGTCCAACCGCGTCTGAGTGATCGTTGTTTTATAAAAACACAAAGACATTTTCATAAAGTAATATGGCTAAATCACATAGACTAAAACCTTTTTAAAAATCTCTATTTCTCAAAGAAAACAACCTAAAATTATTTTGGAGTCGTGTCAGATGAATCGGGTGTTAAAGCCATTTGAGAGCTTCTTCTTAAGTGATTTTTCATGCTCTTCGAATCTAGACCATTGATATTGATTAATTTCAGTATGAGTATCTAGATTCTTCTAGGTTAGGTCAAATTTGATGATGAACCTATTTTTGCTTGATTGGGACATATGATCGGATGATGTTAATGTTATTGTTCTGACTTATTGCTATTGTTCAATTATTAATTCTACTCAATGCTTTTTTATTGTTACATCATTGGAATCAATATTGATAAGTAATGACTACTGATGCTATGCCTATTTATCTGAACTACTTCAGTTGTTGAATTTGCTAATTGGTTAGGGATAGTATGATTAGGAATTGTGACTTAGGAGTTAACGTGTTATGTTGCATAATCTGATGAGACAATTGGCCTGAGGGATCGGGGAGTTGACTTCTATATTAGTGAGCTACACGACAAGGTATTGGGTGTAGAATAGTTAGTCTATCGTCTAATTCTGTAGTCACCGCATGTCTGTGTTACACTTGGATTTTCTACTACTAGAAAGTCAACAAAGAATATCAATGAAAAGACATTTACTGTGAAAAAGCATTGATAAAGTGCCTTTAAAAAAGCATTAATGATAAGTCGTCGACAGACCAATGATAAAGGATCAACCGAGCTATCGGCATAATGAGACGTGGTTTAGCGGAATTGATCGCGACTTAGTAAGTCTATGGGAATCGTGATTGCAAGTGCACAGTCCTATCGCGTGGTTTTAAAGATTATCGAACCCACAAGGACTAATAATAGAATGTATCATGGTATAATGTTGTTATGTAAATCTAAGGCTGATGATCGTTCTAAGATTGGAGGGATGAAGAGAAATAACTATAACGTAAATAGAAGATTGATAAAGATATATGATAAAGGGATATCGGTATGTAACGCATCAAACTCCGGGGATTCGATAGGTAGATGGTGTAATCTTATTGGTCAAAATATTCTTCAGTAGAAATTATTTATAGAAAGGACTTAGTCTCACACTCTCGTTTTTATTGACTCTGACCATACTCCTAAACCAGAATGCTTGGCTCTCGCGGTCTCATTTTGAATTTAAAAGTAATTTTTGAATATGAATAAAGTCTAATTTATCCTAAAGCGCTCTCGCTGTGTTTAGGATTAATGCCTAGTTTCAGCTATCTGGTTAAAATCTCAAACTCTCGTTCTTGTTGACCGTAACCTTAGTTTGTTTTGTACTCTCTTACGAAAAACGGTTTGATTAAAATAAGAAACTAAAAACCGGAAAAATAAGTTTTATAAAAAACTAACACCAATTATTTATGAATCTCGTTGTTTCGACGGTCTTTACATACTGATACCTAAGGGTTTAGCCGGACATGGATCCGGTAATAGACATGGTATTTGTAAAATCAAACATGCAATAAAATAAATAAAACAGCAATGAAAATAAAACCTGGATTACAAATTGAGAATTGGAACTGAATCTTGATTCTTCGATTAAAATAATGTCGGCAGGCTTTGGCGATGAGTAACCGTTACAATTGAATTCAAATGCGTAAATAATAAATCGCAATAGTCCCCGATGTGGATTACTATTACTTTTACAAAGTAAGAAAACTGCCTAGCAAACTAAAAGAAAATAATTCTGACTAAAAATAATCCGTAGATTGAAAACTTGAAGAAGATAGAGCCCCCCCCCCAGCGAGACTGAGAGAGAGTCCTTATATATTTTCCACATCCCTAATTTGTAGCGAAGGTGGGTGAATTTGTGGCTAGTGTCGCATCGCGCGAAAAACCGGCGGGAAAAGAAAGAACAACAGAGCCGCCACCGTGCGTTATTTATCCCAAAAGAGGGAAAGGAAACGCTCGAAGTAAACCTGGAAAGAACATGGTCTCGCGACCAAAGAGAATGGGTTCGGGAGTCGGTTATGCGAAGGGAAGGTATTAGCACCCCTACGCATCCGTAGTACTCTACGGGATCCACGCACAAAAGGAAGGATAATATTGGTTGCTAAACACTGCTCAAACTCACACACACTGGCTGAAAGAGACAAAAGAGACTGACTGAAACTGAACTCGGCAGGATGTCGCATCCTGGGCCTACTTAGTCTATCAGGCATAGACATCAGAGTCGAAGTAGTTCGGAATGGGAAACGACACATGCTCGCTAGGATATCGCATCCTATGCATACGTATCTTCTCGGACGAGAGAAGAATCAGAGCATTCGTAGCTCGGCTGACACGCACACAAACCAACACAGGCAAAGGCAAACGTGGAGCCTGAATGCCAATCACTGGACTTACATCAGCATCCGAACCTAAACACACACACACTGGAACCCAAATGCCACTCGATGGACTTACATCGGCTTCCAAGCACACAACAACACAACAAGTTAATAGGGAGTCAGGGACTCGAGCCTATAACTGTCAAACACACACTCAAACAAACAGACAACAAATTGCTAAGGAGTCAGGCACTCGAGCCTAGCAACTGTCAAACAACACACACAAAAGAAAAGAAAAAGCGCCCGGAGAGATCAGCTCAATCTCCTGCCTACATACTTCATCTGGTATGAAGATCAGGGCGATGTAGTTCCCCTACGCAGGGACAAAGGTTCTAGCCTAACCAGATAACAGAGGGAGACACAACTCTAGGGAGACTACGACTCGAGCCTAGATGTTGTCATGCAAAGTCAACCCTAAGTTAAGGTTTCTAGCTAGATGGCACGAGGGCCAACCTATCCTAATCAAGGCTTGCACAGGAAGCAAGGGTCTCGATCGCAACGAGGGCGAGAGAAAGGAAAAGGTCTCGACCGCAACGAGGGCGAGAGAAAAGAATTAGCGTTAGTGGTTAGTCAAACTCGGCAAGACATCGCGTCTCGTGCCTACGTATCTCATCTGAACATGAGAATCAGAGTTGCCGTAGTTCGGCCAAACAACTCTAAGCATGGCTCACACAGGAAGCAAGCCACACAAACTTGACTCGCACAGGAAGCAAGTCAAGCACACCCTACCTTGCACAAGGGCAAGTCTAAGCTAAACCTAAAGAGGCAAAGCAAACAGGCAATCACAATCACAAGAAGCACACTCTATATGCATACAAGAGGCTCAAGCAAAAGGTTAGGCACTAGGGCCAACTGGAATAGGGTAAGTGTGCTCTTAACCTTGCCATTGAGAGGCTAAGGTGAAGCAGATGAAATGATGAGGTGAGGATGAGACCTCACAGCTCTTATCCCTGGCCAGGGAGAGCTAATAGACAAATGAGCATGGGTCCAGAAAGTGGGAACCCTTCTATACTCGAAGACTCTGACATTGTACACTTTGTACAAGATCTTGGGTTTGTATCCCAATGCGTCAACACACAGCAGTGTGAGCAGAGGGATGACACAACAAGAGTAGTGGGGGATAGATTGCATATCCCTACCTTCCACCAATTGCCTTACTTGAAGGACTTTTCCTGCTTGGGACAATTTTAAACACACACAAGCATGGCCTCTTAAGGAGGACTTCAGACAGTTTGCCCGGCCAAATAACAGGCCGGGTCTCCAGACTACATGAAGAAAGAGGGATTACCTCAAAGCAAATTGCTAAATAGCAAAGCAAAGCAAGTTCAAAGAACTTAAGCAACTAAAAGGGTACCTGAAATAGTCCAACTAATCAGCAAACAGTTCAACAGTTTAAATCAAAAGGAACGGATAAACAACAGTCAACCACAGAGGGACCAATGTGCAAAGCACAAGACTCAACTATATGAGTCACACCTACAAAACAAGGGTTAGCACATGATATATATAATCCAACTCAATCAAATTTGAATGATCTTTGAGGCATTGGTGCTTAACCTGAAACATTAACTCAATTGTAAGCTCAAAAGACCACTAGGACTAGCCTAGAGTCAAAGATGAAAGAAAAGGTCAAAAACAGCAAAGAAAAGTCAACCCAATTCATGTTCAAACATTTAAGAAGCTAGCACAATTGGTTTCAAGTTTATATCATGCATCATTGTCATTTCATAAACCAAAGAAGTCAAACATTGGCAAAATGAAGCACACAAAAGGTCAACAGCAAGACCAAGCTCAAAAGCAGTCATAACCAATTCCAAAAATTATGAGATAATTCACACTCAATCACAATCCATATAATAGCATGCATATAAAATTTCAGCTCAATTGGATCATGGGAAGATAGTCAAATAAAATCAGGAAGTCAACACAATTTCAAATGTGCACAATGAAGGTCAACAAACATGGGTCAACTTCAAAAAATCATATCAAATTGAAAACAGATGAGAAATGAATGAGATTAACACCAATGCAAAGCTCAAGATGTCTAGTTATCACATATGAAATTTCATGGTCATACAATATGGTATGAAAATTTCCCAAATGATTTGGCAATGTGTAGCACAAAAAGTCAACATTTGACTAGGAAGGGAAGAAAATTCTCAAATAAATGGAAAACAGCACAATCCATTCCAGGAAAAATCACACATGAACTAGACATGTAAGGGAGTGATCATACAAAATTTGGGGTCATTTGGATGTAAGGAAGCATGTTAACAAAAATTGGGAAAATGCACATTCATTGGTGTGACGCAAGTTGTCACACCCTAGTTCAAAAATTCATATCCAGAAAACCACATATGATAAATGCATAAACTCTACATGGAAACAAAGGTGAATGTGTCTAGTTTCTCCACAAAAAATTTCGGAACCAAAGGATGCAACATGATCATTTCACAATTGTTTTGGCAACATGTATCATTTTTGGTTACATAACACAAACCCTAAGGCCAATTAAAAATCCCTGATCCAAAAAATCTGGAAAAATGATGATAAAAAACTAAGGATCATGATGAAGATGATGCAAAAATCCCCATGAATTTTGGATAAAGCATGCTTGACTTATGATTTTTAGAAGACAATGGTCAAAATGAAATAAATATTGGAAAAAAAAAAAAGTGAATTAAACATGATTTTAGTGGTTTTATTAAGCACGGTGGCATTTTGGTAATTGCTGCAGAAACTAAATGAAACGGTGCGTGTAATCAAAGGCGTGGCAAATGATAAGTGGAACATGGCAACGCAATAGTGCAGGCACTTAAAATGGGAAAGTGCGCTTGCTGTATGCACAGATTTATTGCTTCAGTAAATGGATTTCCACGTAATCCCTGCATGGCCCACTAAAAAGGCCAATCACAATGCAACCTTCTAATAAACATCATGCATAGCATACAAAACAAAACCCTACGGATCTAAGCGGTACCGCTACAGAAGGAAGAAAATGCCCAGTATGCTTAAAACAAATTCCAGAATCATATGCAGCAAACACACACGGTATTCACTGTTCATCACAAAAATTTCCAGCAATACGAAAATTGTACCAAAACCAAAAATTAATATATCAAAATGCTCATCTAAACATGCTCAAACTTAAACCAAACTTCATTAATCTCAAATCATGCTAAAATGAACAAATCATGTAAAAATATAAATGAACATCAAATTTGGATTTCAAATTTCTCTCTCAATTCCTAACCGTTTCCTTCGATTCAAAGCTCAGTAAGCTCATGGCAAAAAGATCTACAAGATGTATAGCATGGTTTCAAGAAATTGGAGATTTGAAATCTTACTTGATTTTGAAGCAATGAGTGAAACAGTTGTTGTTTTGATACTTGGTGATGAAACAGTTGCACAGCAAGTTTCCAGGAAGTGAATGGATGAAGATTCTTTGCTCAGCAACCCTTGAAACAAGCCAATTTGAATTTTGCCATTGATGATGCTTAGAGAAAACAGTCATGAATTGGTGGTTACAGTTGTGAAATGAAGGTGAAAATAAACTCAAAATGGTGAATAGATGATGTAGCAAGCAAGGCAATGTTGAGTTCTTTGACAATTTCTCAAGAAAAATCCCAAATGCCAAAGATGTGATTTGAGAGAAAAGTGGTTTTTTCTGTGATGTTAGGAGGCAGCTAGGGTTCTGAATTGGCAGAAGATGATGAAATGGATATTGTATCAAGCAAGGCAAGGTTTTTGTTCTTCTGGAAGTTCTTTGACAGATTTTTGCAAAAGTGTGAAAAAATGAATCTTTAGAGAATGAGTGTTTTCTGTTTTTTTTTCAAGTGGTTTGTGTGGCTGCTAGTTATTTCATTTTTGACAGAAAATCCATCATAAAATCTGCTGCTTTATGTTGTACAAATCATAGTCCATGGATATGTGGGATAGAGTTGGTAAAAGTTGTACTTTTGGCCACACTTCAAGCAACTTGGCATGGCTTACATGTACTGCATAATTTTGACTTTGTAACATGACCAAAACCATATTTCTGAACATATTTGATTGGCCAAATGGTTAAAAGATGATTATATCAAAAAGTCAACTCTTGGTCAAACTTGAATTTAAATGAGACAA
This sequence comes from Lathyrus oleraceus, assembly GCF_024323335.1. Classification (NCBI taxonomy): domain Eukaryota; kingdom Viridiplantae; phylum Streptophyta; class Magnoliopsida; order Fabales; family Fabaceae; genus Lathyrus; species Lathyrus oleraceus. The sequence continues at coordinate 646,061,062 of NC_066583.1, forward strand.
GTCAAAAAATGCCATTTTGATTGGCAAGGTTTTGGCTCATGAAATTTACATTTTTGGAAAGAGGGGATCAAATGTGACTTGTAGGAAAAAACCCCACCAAAATTGGCCAAATGGTTTGGGAGATATGGCCTTTTGAAGTTCAAGAATTTCTGAAATCGATTCGATCATAACTTGCCAACCACACATGGGAATTGAGAGTTCTTGGACTTTTTGGAAATGGGAGAACAAGATCTTCAACTTTCATGTTGGGCAAAAATTCATTTGAGGCTTGTATCATGATGTAAGTTTGAGGATCAAGACTTTCCATTTTTGGTAAGTTTCAGTTACAGGCCCAGTTTCCATTTTTGGAAATTTTTGCTCTGGCTTCAAATTCTTCCATGATGGTGTTTGACATGATATATGAGAACTATTTGGACATGAATAAGCTCTCTCAAACCAAATCCAACCATCAAAACCATAAAATCAACTACAGTTGACCAAGTTTGACTTTTTAGGGTTTCTGACTGATTGTGCATTGACTGATGACTTCTGAACATCCAATCCTTGACCAAAACACTTCAAATGGATCCCCAAGTCATGTGAACATGTTGGACCAACCCTAGGGCTTTGGCTCAATGGAATTTGTACTTGCTTGCTTGCTTGACTGACTGATCTCCTGATCAGTTTGACCTAATTCCTTGATTGGCTTGCACTTGAGGCAAATGGGACAATGCAATGCTATGCAGTGGACCATGTTATGCTATGACCTAATATGAAAATGTATGTATAATGATAGGTGCAAATTTGAGGTGCTACAGCTGCCCCTATTCAATCAGCTGGGAACCCGAATGGATGAGAGCAACGGTTGTCAGACTTTCAGGGTAAACAGGGATTGAATACCAAGAACCGTAGAATTTGCACAATACAGGGATCCACCAATGGAAACGTCCACTGGGATTTGATATTTATTACAGGGTATATATTTTTGGTTTTGTTTTCAAAAGGTACGGCCATATCTAGACATCACAACGATGGGGAATGGGAACAAAAATCACAACTAGATGCCAACGGACAACTAGGAAAAACTCGACGTTTATCGGGACCAACGGAGAGGTAACCAGACGTTATTTGAATAACTGGAAGGGAGGACTCGACCAGACATCGACGGATGAATGGGAGAAGACTCGACGTTTACAGACATCGCAAGATGATGTTTACAGACACCAAAAAGACTCGACCAGACATCGACGGATGAATGGGAGAAGACTCGACGTTTACAGACATCGCAAGATGATGTTTACAGACACCAAAAAGATCGACCAGACATTTACTGATGAATGGGAATACTCGACGTTTACAGACATCGAAAGATGATGTTTACAGACACCAAAAAGATCGACCAGACATTTACAGCTGAATGGGAATACTCGACGTTTACAGACATCGAAAGATGATGTTTACAGACACCAAAAAGATCGACCAGACATTTACAGATGAATGGGAATACTCGACGTTTACAGACATCGAAAGATGATGTTTACAGACACCAAAAAGATTGACCAGACATTTACAGATGAATGGGAATAAGAGAAACACAACCAGACGTCAACGGACGAATGGGAAAAACTCGTCGTTTATCGAAACCAACGGAGAGGTAAGTCCACATGGGGAGGGTACAACTAGACATCACCGGATGACTAGGAAAAACTCGACGTTTATCGACACCAACGGAGAGGGGTAATTTTCACTAGGGAAGGGAGGCCGACGTTACGAACATTGAGAGATGATGTTTACAGACATCAAAAGAAAACCAGACACTTACGCACGACTGGGAATCACCGAAAGATGGTGTTTACCGACACCAAGGAAACAACACACACGGGTGCTGACAGGGTACACTAACATTCTAAAGATGACCGGGCAAGGCTGAACACTTGCAGGGGGTCTCACTGGGGAGAAGCAGGCTCTTGTCACCAACGGGTGGGGTAATAAAACTCTATGGGGATATTAATCCTGAATGCTGTCAAGAGCAACTGTAGCAGACTTGCTGTGCTGATGTTGAAGGAAATGATCCGCCTCTGCCGGGGATACGGTCTGGTGAAGTTAACACATGAATGCATATGTTTGAATTTTTCTATGGCGTAATGCTCCATTTATGAATGGAAATGCTACGCGATTTTTGAGGATGCAATGATTACTACATGCAAAATGCAAATGAACCCTGGCTAGGGAGCCAAAATGATCAGATATTCTGACTCTGTGGGGAGACTCCTCTTGGGGAAATACTCTGCGGGGAACTCCGCTTGGGGAATGGTAAAGCGACTTCACACTCATGTTGAAGAATAGCACTACTGCTGGGAAAAGGTAAACTCCGCTGGGGATATCCTTCAGTCCACAGATAGGATAAATGTTGGAGATAAATTCAATGAACCTGCCTCACTCGGGGAGGAAATCGGCAAATACAGGCCTGCTGGGGGTAGGCAATCCTTAGATCAGTTGGGGAATAGAAGGCACTATCCACAGACGTCTCCGCAGGGGAACATAGCTCTGATAGCTTCCAAACTTGCTTGGGGAAAATATCTGCTGAGGAAACGTCCTCACAGATGTCAATCTGAAAAAAACAGCACAACAAAATGCCCCCAGGGGATACATGGACAAGATACGCTCAAGTGTCCTCAACATTCAAAATGATTTTCAAATGTTTCATCTTTCTGCACGTCATTGTTTAGCCTCCATGTTCTTATATGCAATGCTTATCAAAAATTCGGACATTTTGCAAACAAAACAGTAAAAACATAAGAGCCATTTATCTGAATAACGACTTTTATTGATTGAAAAAGTGCCTGAAGAGGCAAATACATTGGGAGGCAATTCCTAGAAAGAGGTAATTGCGCACAAAAGAAAAAAATCTATCCTAATGGCAATGTGAACACGGCATCCACTATTTCCTAATTCTGTTATAACTCACAGATCATCATTTTTCCTCCCAACTCCTTGCTTTCTGAGAAGAATGAATGGACGGATCACATCTTTCGAGATGGCAGACGACAAAGCTTGATGAAGTACAGACAACTCAGACTGTAGTCTTCGCTTTAATCCCTAACTTTTGCCTGGATCGCCCTTTCGGGTTTTCAATCCACCGGGATACCCATTTTTGCCTAAGTCGCCCTTGCGGGTTTTCGACTTACCGGGTGTACAAATTCTTTTCATTTTATCCCTAACTTTTGCCCGAACCTTTTCTTTCTGTTTTTTTTTGGTTCGCCGGGATGCCCATTTTTTTTTGCCTGGACTCTTTTTTCTTTTTGTCCAGCGGGTCAATTTATGCGAAGTATTTTTTGACTGCATCTGAGTTAACAGGAGACGGAAAATCTTCACCATCCATAGTTGTAAGCATCAAGGCTCCACCGGAGAAGACCTTCTTCACAACATACGGACCTTCATAATTAGGAGTCCACTTGCCCCTGTTATCTGTACCGGGAGGGAGGATCCTCTTCAAAACTAGATCACCGATCTGATAGCTTCGAGGACGCACTTTCTGATCAAAGGCTCGCTTCATCCTTCGCTGATACAGCTGTCCATGGCATACAGCTGCTAGCCGTCTCTCCTCTATAAGGCTCAACTCATTAAACCTTGTTCGAATCCACTCGGCTTCGTCCAGCTTGACATCCAATAAAACTCTTAGAGAAGGAATCTCCACTTCAACAGGTAGGACAGCTTCCATACCATACACAAGGGAGTAAGGGGTTGCCCCGGTCGACGTACGTACTGAGGTACGGTACCCGTGCAAAGCGAAAGGCAGCATCTCATGCCAATCCTTGTACGTAACGACCATCTTCTGCACAATCTTCTTGATATTCTTGTTTGCCGCTTCTACGGCACCATTCATCTTCGGTCTGTAAGGAGAAGAATTGTGATGTTCAATCTTGAAATCTTTACAAAGCTCTTTCATCATCTTGTTGTTGAGATTCGAACCATTGTCAGTGATGATTCTCTCAGGAACTCCATAACGACAGATGATTTCTTTCTTGATGAACCGGGTAACCACTTGTTTGGTAACGTTAGCATAGGAGGCTGCTTCTACCCACTTGGTGAAATAGTCAATCGCAACCAAGATGAAGCGATGTCCATTCGAAGCAGTAGGCTCGATCTTCCCAATCATATCAATGCCCCACATGGCAAACGGCCAAGGCGAATTCATGACATTCAGAGGGCTTGGTGGTATATGCACCTTATCAGCATAGATTTGACACTTATGGCACTTCCGAGCATACTTGAAACAATCGGATTCCATAGTCATCCAGTAATAACCCGCTCTCAACAGTTTCTTAGCCATTGCATGTCCGCCGGCATGAGTACCGAAGGAACCTTCATGAACTTCCTGCATTAACATGTCTGCCTCGGGTCTGTCCACGCATCTGAGCAAGACCATGTCAAAGTTTCTCTTATACAACACATCATCTTGATTCAAATAGAAGCTTCCAGCTAGCCTTCTCAGGGTCTTCCTGTCATTCTTCGACGCACCTTCAGGATACTCCTGAGTCTTGAGGAAATTCTTGATGTCATAATACCACGGCTTCTCATCATTCACAACAGACTCGGCTGCAAACACATACGCAGGCCTCTCAAGTCGATTCACCGCAACATGTGGCACATGATTCCACCAATGAACTTTGATCATAGACGACAAAGTAGCCAAGGCATCAGCCATTTGATTCTCATCCCGGGGGACGTGATACAACTTCACTTTCTTGAAGAACGTCAGTATTCTCCTGGTGTAATCTCTATACGGAATCAAATGCGGCTGATTCGTATTCCAATCTCCATTGACTTGATTGATCACTAGAGCTGAATCTCCAAATATGTCAAGGGTTTTGATCCTCAGATCAATGGCTTCTTCTATTCCCATGATACAAGCCTCATACTCAGCTTCGTTGTTGGTGACGTCAAACGTCAGTCTGGCAGAAAAAGGTATATGTGCACCGTTAGGATTGATCAGCACTGCCCCAACACCGTTACCATTCATATTCACAGCCCCATCAAACATCAGTGTCCATTTGTCATCCGGGTCCGGTCCTTCCTCGACGAGAGGTTCTTCGCAATCTTTCATCTTAAGATACATGATGTCTTCATCAGGGAATTCAAACATCATGGGCTGATAATCTTCAATCGGTTGTTCGGCGAGATAATCTGACAGAATACTACCTTTGATGGCCTTCTGTGACGTGTACTGAATGTCATACTCGGTTAGAATCATCTGCCAACGGGCAACACGTCCGGTGAGAGCTGGCTTCTCAAAGATGTACTTTACTGGATCCATCTTAGAAATCAACAAGGTAGTATGGTTCAACATATACTGTCTCAGTCGGCGAGCAGCCCAGACCAAAGCACAGCAAGTTTTCTCGAGCAGTGAATATCTTGTTTCACAGTCGGTAAACTTTTTGCTAAGGTAGTATATGGCATGCTCTTTTCGACCAGACTCGTCATGCTGTCCCAATACACACCCCATCGAGTTCTCCGTCACTGAAAGGTACATTATCAGAGGTCTCCCCGGAATTGGAGGTATCAGAATTGGAGGTTTCTGTAAATACTCTTTAATCTTGTCAAAAGCTTTCTGACAATCATCATTCCACTTGATCGCCTGATTCTTTCTGAGCAGTTTGAAAATTGGTTCACATGTGGCAGTTAGGTGAGATATGAACCTTGCAATGTAGTTCAACCTCCCTAAAAACCCACGGACTTGCTTCTCCGTTTTCGGTTCAGGCATCTCTTGAATAGCTTTGACTTTTGCTGGATCAACCTCAATCCCTTTCTCACTGACAATGAAGCCTAAGAGCTTCCCTGATCTCACCCCAAACGTACACTTGTTCGGATTCAACCTTAGCTTGAACTTTCTCAACCGGTCAAACAGCTTCTGCAAATTAACCAGGTGCTCCTCTTCTGTCTGCGACTTCGCAATCATATCATCTACGTACACTTCAATCTCTTTGTGCATCATGTCATGAAAGAGAGTCGTCATTGCCCTCTGATAGGTAGCACCAGCATTCTTTAGCCCAAATGGCATCACTTTGTAGCAGAACGTGCCCCAAGGTGTAATGAATGTCGTCTTTTCCATGTCCTCTGGCGCCATCTTGATCTGATTATATCCGGAGAAACCATCCATGAAAGAGAATACCGAGGATTGAGCCGTATTATCAACCAATACATCAATGTGAGGTAATGGGAAATCATCTTTCGGACTCGCTCTATTCAAATCCCGGTAATCGACACACATTCTAACTTTACCATCCTTCTTCGGCACAGGAACGATGTTGGCCACCCATGGGGGATAACTTGTAACAGCCAGAAAACCTACATCCCACTGCTTCTGAACCTCTTCCTTGATCTTAGTTGCCATGTCAGGACTCGTTCTACGAAGCTTCTGCTTGACCGATGGACATCCTTCCCTAAGAGGCAAACGATGCATCACAATATCTGTATCCAACCCAGGCATGTCCTGATATGACCAGGCGAATATCTCCACATATTCTCTCAGCATCTCAATCAGCCTCCTCTTGACAGAGTCTTCTAAAGCAGCCCCAATCTTAATTTCTCTTTTGGCGTCCTCAGTACCCAAATTAATAGTTTCCAACTCCTCCTGATGAGGTTGGATGACCCTTTCCTCTTGCTTCAGCAATCTGGCCAATTCTGCAGGGAGTTCACAGTCTTCCTCACTCTCCTCTTCAGCTTGGTATATGGGATTATCGAAATCATACTGAGCCATAACAGAATTGTTCATAGTGAATGCCATAAGATCGCTTCTGCATGTTTTAATGCTTTGTTTTAGAAAAAGAGTTCAAGAAAGTCACAAAAAACAAAAACATTGCCATTTTTATTGTTTTGAAAAAGTGAAAACAAAAATAGAAAAACAGGGATCACAAAGTTTGATTGCAAAAAATGTCCTTCATTAATGATAATCATTAAAACATGATGAAGCCCTACAAAATGAATCACTACGCCTTGGGCAGAACGTAGGATTTTCATGCAAAATGACAAACAACAGAAAATTACTCTGTCAGAAGAGTAACTTGAACCACTTCTTCAGCCGTCCAGTTGTTGATAGACCCCCCTGGTGCACACGGGCGAACCCAGTTGTCCAGATCACAATCACTGTCACAGTCTTCACTACTGGTTGCAGAGACGTCGCCATGATTCATCAGCCCAGCGCTGGTAAAGGTACTCGGACCCGCTTGACTATTCTGCTCTGCTTGGAGAGGCTCGTAACCAACGCCAAATTTGTCTTCTTTGACAGGCAAATCCAACATCTTGCCCCAGCCTTCAGCTTTGCCAGAATCAACAACCTCCTTAGCCTGCTTGTAAGAAATGATTGAAGCACCAGGCTTCTTCTGCTCAGCATACGCCACCTTCTCAAAAGCCACAGTCTCAAACGCCTGGCATAAGGTTTCATGGATCTCGCCATCCACCTCAACATATTTGAACGAGGATAGATGACTCACCAGAATCTCTTCTTCACCGCACACAGTCACAATCTGACCGTTCCAGACATACTTGAGCTTTTGATGGAGAGTCGACGAGACTGCCCCTACTGCATGAATCCACGGACGCCCCAACAAACAACTATAGGCGGGCTGGATGTCCATAACATAGAAGATGACATTGAATACCTCAGGACCTATCTTCACAGGCAAGGTAACCTCCCCACACACAGAACGTTTGGAGCCGTCGAAAGCACGAACGATCAGGTCACTGGGATTAAGCACAAACCCTTCCGCGTCAATCTTCCTCAGAATCTGCTTAGGCAACACATTCAGCGATGACCCGGTGTCTACCAATACGTGAGACAACACTGCCCCCTTGCATTCCATGGTGATGTGCAAGGCCTTGTTATGGTTTCTCCCTTCAGGCGGTAAGTCTAAGCTGGTGAATCCTACTCCATGCCTGGTGCTCACATTGGCCATCACACCCTCCAGTTGATTGACAGAAATCTCCTGAGGTACGTAAGCCAGATTCAACATCTTCAGCAAGGCATTACGGTGTGCCTCAGAGCACAACAATAGTGAAAGTATAGAAATCTTGGACGGAGTTTGATTCAACTGGTCTACAATCTTGTAGTCACTCTTCTTGATCATCTTCATAAACTCCTCTACGTCTTTCTCAAATGACCCCTCGGGCGCTTCTTTCTGAACAGGCTCCTCCTCGACCACAGCTTGTTTACCCTTTGTTCTGGCGAGAGCCTCAGCGTTATTGTCCCTCAAAGGCTGCGGTGCGAACAGACGACCGCTTCTAGTAAAACCTCCTGGACCCCCCACATTATCCACAGTCGGACCAACAGTTGCAGGAACTCCATTCGGTAAACCAATTGTCACTGGAGTTTGATTCACTGGTTTCGTCTGACTTTCAACCCTTCTGTTACTGCGATAAGCATTATCATACTTCCACGGCACGGCTTTACTATTCTCAACAGCCCTTCTTCCAGACGCAATGATAGTAGTTGGAGCACTGATGGTTACAGGCACAGGAATGGTAACTGGGGTACCATTTGTTGCAGGTGCACTGACGACTCTTTGTCCACGTCCTTCAGACGGTTTGAAGTAAATGGTGATGGTTGACACTGTTCCGCGATCTTTTACAGCCCTACTGAATTGCAAACAACCTTCATCCATCACACCCTGGATACCGGCCCTTAACTGGTCGCAACCATTCTCAGATTCTGTACAGCCCAAACAATCTTCATCACAGCCCGGGTAGATACCCCCATTCAGCAGACGGCTCTTCACAACTAGCAGAGAAGTCTGAACATCATCCACATTAACAACCAGTTCTTCAGCTTCTTTCCCTTCAATATTGTTCACTCTGTGCCCACTATGCTGAGGCATAGGGTTGTTCACGACGTTAGGCACTGGAGCGAAGTTGATTGCCTTGGCATCGATCAAATCTTGGACCTTGTGCTGGAGAGCTCGACACTTCTCAGTATGATGCCCTGGTGCCCCAGAGTGAAAGTCACAACGGACGTTGGCGTCGTATCCAGGAGGCAATACTGTAGGCGGAGCCATTGTACGCAGCTCAACCATCCCCAACTTGAGTAGTTCGGGTAACAATTCTGCGTAAGACATTGGTAACGGGTCAAATCTTCTATCAGGCTGCAACCTCTGTCTTGGCTGATAAGGACGTTGCTGTTGTTGCTGTTGTTGTTGTTGCGGTTGTTGAACCCTTTGTTGTTGTTGACGAGGTTGAGGTGCAGGAATGGTCACTACAGCTACTGGGCGATATTGATCTATGTTTGCATTTGCTCTGTACACACCCCCTCTGTGTTGTACAACGTTAGTCTCTCCTTCTCTACGGCGAGGTGCCCCAGAGAAGGGTTTCTTCGAAGATGAAGAAGGAGCCCCATCATGAATCCTTCCAGCCTTGATTAAACTTTCAGTTCTTTCGCCACAGATGACGACATCAGAGAAACTACCGAATGGGCAGCTCCCCATCCGATCCATAAACACACCTTGAAGAGTACCAATAAACATATCTGTCAACTCCCTCTCCAGCATAGGGGGTTGAACTCTAGCAGCCAGTTCACGCCACCTCTGGGCATACTCCTTGAAACTTTCATTGGATTTCTGACAAAGACTCTGCAGCTGAGTCCGGCTCGGTGCCATGTCCATGTTGTGTTTGTACTGTCTGAGGAATGCTTCACCCAAATCCCTCCAACATCTGATAGAATCTCTTTTCAAATCCATGTACCAGTCCAAAGAAGCCCCAGATAGACTATCTTGGAAAAAGTACATCCACATCTTCTCGTCGTCAGTGTACGCGGATATCTTTCTGTAGTAGGCCTGCACGTGGGTGCGAGGGCAGGAGGTACCGTTGTATTTGTCAAATGATGGTGCCTTGAACTTGTATGGGATTCTCAGACCTTCAACTAATCCCATGTTTGTAACATCAAAACCGAGGGAGTTCTGACATTCCATAGCTCTAATCTTCTCAGCAAGGGCCTCAACTTTACGATCTCTCGCATCATTTCTTCCCGGAACATCTCCGTCTTCGCTGAGCATAGAGAACAAATCTTCTTGTCTATCAACAATCGGAATTCTGTTACGGGCCGGAGCATGAATGACTCTGGCATTAGCAGCATCTGGAGCGATTGGTTGACCGTCGATTCGAATACCCCCCAACTCATCACCTACAGCATAGTTGTTGATGGCAGCAGCGGGAGTGTCAGGGACTGGGTTCCCCTCTGGCGGAGCATGGTTGGGCGGTGGAGTTGCAGCTTCTTGCCTCTGAACTAGAGCTCGGAGTTCTTCTTGTCCTTGCGCAACCCCTTGCATCATGTGCATAAACTGGGCCATGTTAGCCCTCATCTCAGCTAACTCGGTTTGAAACTGGTCCATATTCCTCTGATGGTTGAGTCTCGTTGAGTAGCGGTGCGGTCTTTGATCAGCTATCCTGCCTGGACACAGGAATCACAGTGAGAAGTCGGCACAAGAACACCTGTTATGCAAATGAGATGAGTATGATGCTAAATGATGCGTATGATGCACATGATATGCTCATTTCTCAGGCATTCAAAGAGCCTGACCCATCCTGAAAAGATGGCAACCTGCAACAACAAGAGAACAAAAGATACAGGGAAATACTGACAACCTTATCTATTAATAAGGGTAAACAGGTCGTGCAACCAAGTCGACCGAACATTCGAATAATCAGAGTACAAAGAAATGAATCCCATCCAACAAGCCTGGAGGTGATTCTCATCAAAAGATCCAAAACGGAGTACAAGCAAATGAATCCCTTCCAACAAGCCTGGAGGTGATTCTCAACAAAATACAACAAAGATACTATCTAAGACAGACGGTCTTCCGGAATGAGGGTCTTCAGGTAATGGCACTGGTCTATCAACAGTGTGCATTCTGAACATTCTGGTAGAGGGGTGATTTTCTCCTTCAGTTGTCTTCTAAGCTCCAAGACTTCTCCTTCAAGATAGTCCTCTGATTTCTGTCTCAACTCCATCTCTTTCTTCAACTGAGTGTCTTTGTCTTTGAGTTGCTTCTCTAGGTCTCTGATCTTCTTCTGATAGTTGACTTCTGCTCTCTGCAACCTCAAACACTCCCTATGCTCTGCATCCAACATGGATTCCATCTCCTCATATGATCTCTTCTTGCTCCGTGCTCTGCTAGCATCCTCTCCTTGCACTTCCCTGAGTTGATGGGCCAAGTGCAGCTTATCAGCCTTAGCTTTGTATAGTTCCATCTGAGTGTCTTGCTCTTTCTCTCTCAACCGACGATTCTCCATCAGGGCTTGCTTATAGTGCTCAGCAGGTACACTATCAGCGAGAACCAAGGGTGGTTGCTCTTGCAACGGCTCCATCCTATCGTAGGGTAGCAGCAAAGTTTCCACTCTCTTCTTTACCCAATCAGTGTAATCGGGCATTGCAATGGCAAACTTCTTCCCTAAGACGGATCCATCCTTCGCTTCAACAAATTTCCAGGCTCTCCCAATCTGCTCCAACTTAGCAGGGTCAGTACGCTTCTCAAAATACACACTCTCAACTACCTCAGCTTCAAGTGGCCTTCTACTCATGACAAATCCTAGCTGGCGAAGAGAAAGAACTGGGTTGTAATTGATGCAACCCTTGGTCCCTACGAGTGGCATATTCCGGAATTCTCCACAACTCATAATAACATTCTTCACATCTATCCGGTACGACTGCCATCTGATGTCATAGGAGGTGAGTGACATGACCCTCTGAGTCCACTTAAGAGTGCTCTGGGTATCTACAAATGGTCCACTAGCTGGCAGAAGAGACATGAACCATTTGAACAGAAGAGGTAAGCAGCACCTGATGGCTCCACCCTTACCATGCCTACTGTGGATGGCATAGTAAGTATCAGCTAGAAGGGTAGGGACTGGATTCCTTCCAATGAAGATACTGATAGCTGCATGGTCAACAAAATTTGGCATACTGGGAAATAGGACAATCCCATAGATCATGGTGGCAAGCTGCGCGTGAAAAACTTCCCAATTCCCCTTCTCGGCTTCATCTCTAGCAACTCTCAGAAGGAACTTCAACGGCAGACCCACAACTTCCCCACAGGGCTTCCAATTCTCACCAACTTCCTTGACATTCATTCGTAGAGCTCTGGCAATCAATCGGAAATCGACCTCCTTTGGGACGTCCAAAAAGGGAATCTGATGCTGAATAGGGATACTCAACAGGATAGAATACTCCTCGAGAGTAGGTGCAAGCTGATAATCCTGGAAAGTGAAGCATCTGAGCTCTGGGTCATAAAACTGTAGTAGTGTCTGCAGAGGCACCGGATCCACTACTGTCTTCAGTACTGTCAAGATATCTCCATACTGTCCAACGAAATTCTTCAGACGATCATCTGTCACAAAGCTACCCAACTCAATCAGTGAAGTCAACGGCTCACGATGAAAGCTGTAGGAACAGGTCTTCCGCTTCGGCTCGGGGACCGTTGCCATCTCTATCAGTAGACAAGCTCTGGAATGTACCTGAGAAATGATATGCATGCAGAGATTAGTTTTTTCTTTTTTTTTTTCTTTTTTTTTTTTCTTTTTTTTTGTTTTCTTTTTTTTTGATTTTTTTTATTGCGTTTCTTTTGAAAAATAAATATGCTATGATGCAAATGATGCAGACTGGACTGGCTGGTTGTGCAAACTCTGATACTAGGTCGAAGCTTCAGTCAAAATCGGAACATAAATCCCACTTAAGGTTAACTGAACACTGTCTGAACACAAAGTCACCATCAGAACCAAGTCACCAACAGAACCGAGTCACCAACGGTACCTGTAATGAAATAACCCTTCCCCACTCACAGGTGCAGTCTAGGCCAGGGTAAAGCTGAGAGAAACGCAGCATAAATAACCTTTCGCAGAAATACTATCATATACACACCCGAAGTATGTAACGACAGTATCCCACCAGGGTCTGAACTGCTCGTGATATCAATGTTCCGCTAAGTGGCGCCATACCACCCGCTTCCCATGAATCACTCTATTCCTAATCATCCTAGATTTTCACTCATGGTCTGGGTATTGGACCTTTTACCTCAACTGACTCCCCCCCCCCACACAGAGAAAAACAGACAGCCAGCCAGTAATGAATAATGAATATGAATGCAAACATCAATGCATACAATCAATGCAAACAATAATTGTACATATATACAATGAATGCAATAAAATACAACAAGCAGAAAGCAACCAAAACCCTAATCCTAGAGAGCGCTAGGAGAGACCCGCCTAGGGAAGATGGACCAGCACAGGTCAACTTCTCTATCGTCCCCAGCAGAGTCGCCAGCTGTCGCATCGCGCGAAAAACCGGCGGGAAAAGAAAGAACAACAGAGCCGCCACCGTGCGTTATTTATCCCAAAAGAGGGAAAGGAAACGCTCGAAGTAAACCTGGAAAGAACATGGTCTCGCGACCAAAGAGAATGGGTTCGGGAGTCGGTTATGCGAAGGGAAGGTATTAGCACCCCTACGCATCCGTAGTACTCTACGGGATCCACGCACAAAAGGAAGGATAATATTGGTTGCTAAACACTGCTCAAACTCACACACACTGGCTGAAAGAGACAAAAGAGACTGACTGAAACTGAACTCGGCAGGATGTCGCATCCTGGGCCTACTTAGTCTATCAGGCATAGACATCAGAGTCGAAGTAGTTCGGAATGGGAAACGACACATGCTCGCTAGGATATCGCATCCTATGCATACGTATCTTCTCGGACGAGAGAAGAATCAGAGCATTCGTAGCTCGGCTGACACGCACACAAACCAACACAGGCAAAGGCAAACGTGGAGCCTGAATGCCAATCACTGGACTTACATCAGCATCCGAACCTAAACACACACACACTGGAACCCAAATGCCACTCGATGGACTTACATCGGCTTCCAAGCACACAACAACACAACAAGTTAATAGGGAGTCAGGGACTCGAGCCTATAACTGTCAAACACACACTCAAACAAACAGACAACAAATTGCTAAGGAGTCAGGCACTCGAGCCTAGCAACTGTCAAACAACACACACAAAAGAAAAGAAAAAGCGCCCGGAGAGATCAGCTCAATCTCCTGCCTACATACTTCATCTGGTATGAAGATCAGGGCGATGTAGTTCCCCTACGCAGGGACAAAGGTTCTAGCCTAACCAGATAACAGAGGGAGACACAACTCTAGGGAGACTACGACTCGAGCCTAGATGTTGTCATGCAAAGTCAACCCTAAGTTAAGGTTTCTAGCTAGATGGCACGAGGGCCAACCTATCCTAATCAAGGCTTGCACAGGAAGCAAGGGTCTCGATCGCAACGAGGGCGAGAGAAAGGAAAAGGTCTCGACCGCAACGAGGGCGAGAGAAAAGAATTAGCGTTAGTGGTTAGTCAAACTCGGCAAGACATCGCGTCTCGTGCCTACGTATCTCATCTGAACATGAGAATCAGAGTTGCCGTAGTTCGGCCAAACAACTCTAAGCATGGCTCACACAGGAAGCAAGCCACACAAACTTGACTCGCACAGGAAGCAAGTCAAGCACACCCTACCTTGCACAAGGGCAAGTCTAAGCTAAACCTAAAGAGGCAAAGCAAACAGGCAATCACAATCACAAGAAGCACACTCTATATGCATACAAGAGGCTCAAGCAAAAGGTTAGGCACTAGGGCCAACTGGAATAGGGTAAGTGTGCTCTTAACCTTGCCATTGAGAGGCTAAGGTGAAGCAGATGAAATGATGAGGTGAGGATGAGACCTCACAGCTCTTATCCCTGGCCAGGGAGAGCTAATAGACAAATGAGCATGGGTCCAGAAAGTGGGAACCCTTCTATACTCGAAGACTCTGACATTGTACACTTTGTACAAGATCTTGGGTTTGTATCCCAATGCGTCAACACACAGCAGTGTGAGCAGAGGGATGACACAACAAGAGTAGTGGGGGATAGATTGCATATCCCTACCTTCCACCAATTGCCTTACTTGAAGGACTTTTCCTGCTTGGGACAATTTTAAACACACACAAGCATGGCCTCTTAAGGAGGACTTCAGACAGTTTGCCCGGCCAAATAACAGGCCGGGTCTCCAGACTACATGAAGAAAGAGGGATTACCTCAAAGCAAATTGCTAAATAGCAAAGCAAAGCAAGTTCAAAGAACTTAAGCAACTAAAAGGGTACCTGAAATAGTCCAACTAATCAGCAAACAGTTCAACAGTTTAAATCAAAAGGAACGGATAAACAACAGTCAACCACAGAGGGACCAATGTGCAAAGCACAAGACTCAACTATATGAGTCACACCTACAAAACAAGGGTTAGCACATGATATATATAATCCAACTCAATCAAATTTGAATGATCTTTGAGGCATTGGTGCTTAACCTGAAACATTAACTCAATTGTAAGCTCAAAAGACCACTAGGACTAGCCTAGAGTCAAAGATGAAAGAAAAGGTCAAAAACAGCAAAGAAAAGTCAACCCAATTCATGTTCAAACATTTAAGAAGCTAGCACAATTGGTTTCAAGTTTATATCATGCATCATTGTCATTTCATAAACCAAAGAAGTCAAACATTGGCAAAATGAAGCACACAAAAGGTCAACAGAAAGACCAAGCTCAAAAGCAGTCATAACCAATTCCAAAAATTATGAGATAATTCACACTCAATCACAATCCATATAATAGCATGCATATAAAATTTCAGCTCAATTGGATCATGGGAAGATAGTCAAATAAAATCAGGAAGTCAACACAATTTCAAATGTGCACAATGAAGGTCAACAAACATGGGTCAACTTCAAAAAATCATATCAAATTGAAAACAGATGAGAAATGAATGAGATTAACACCAATGCAAAGCTCAAGATGTCTAGTTATCACATATGAAATTTCATGGTCATACAATATGGTATGAGAATTTCCCAAATGATTTGGCAATGTGTAGCACAAAAAGTCAACATTTGACTAGGAAGGGAAGAAAATTCTCAAATAAATGGAAAACAGCACAATCCATTCCAGGAAAAATCACACATGAACTAGACATGTAAGGGAGTGATCATACAAAATTTGGGGTCATTTGGATGTAAGGAAGCATGTTAACAAAAATTGGGAAAATGCACATTCATTGGTGTGACGCAAGTTGTCACACCCTAGTTCAAAAATTCATATCCAGAAAACCACATATGATAAATGCATAAACTCTACATGTAAACAAAGGTGAATGTGTCTAGTTTCTCCACAAAAAATTTCGGAACCAAAGGATGCAACATGATCATTTCACAATTGTTTTGGCAACATGTATCATTTTTGGTTACATAACACAAACCCTAAGGCCAATTAAAAATCCCTGATCCAAAAAATCTGGAAAAATGATGATAAAAAACTAAGGATCATGATGAAGATGATGCAAAAATCCCCATGAATTTTGGATAAAGCATGCTTGACTTATGATTTTTAGAAGACAATGGTCAAAATGAAATAAATATTGGAAAAAAAAAAGTGAATTAAACATGATTTTAGTGGTTTTATTAAGCACGGTGGCATTTTGGTAATTGCTGCAGAAACTAAATGAAACGGTGCGTGTAATCAAAGGCGTGGCAAATGATAAGTGGAACATGGCAACGCAATAGTGCAGGCACTTAAAATGGGAAAGTGCGCTTGCTGTATGCACAGATTTATTGCTTCAGTAAATGGATTTCCACGTAATCCCTGCATGGCCCACTAAAAAGGCCAATCACAATGCAACCTTCTAATAAACATCATGCATAGCATACAAAACAAAACCCTACGGATCTAAGCGGTACCGCTACAGAAGGAAGAAAATGCCCAGTATGCTTAAAACAAATTCCAGAATCATATGCAGCAAACACACACGGTATTCACTGTTCATCACAAAAATTTCCAGCAATACGAAAATTGTACCAAAACCAAAAATTAATATATCAAAATGCTCATCTAAACATGCTCAAACTTAAACCAAACTTCATTAATCTCAAATCATGCTAAAATGAACAAATCATGTAAAAATATAAATGAACATCAAATTTGGATTTCAAATTTCTCTCTCAATTCCTAACCGTTTCCTTCGATTCAAAGCTCAGTAAGCTCATGGCAAAAAGATCTACAAGATGTATAGCATGGTTTCAAGAAATTGGAGATTTGAAATCTTACTTGATTTTGAAGCAATGAGTGAAACAGTTGTTGTTTTGATACTTGGTGATGAAACAGTTGCACAGCAAGTTTCCAGGAAGTGAATGGATGAAGATTCTTTGCTCAGCAACCCTTGAAACAAGCCAATTTGAATTTTGCCATTGATGATGCTTAGAGAAAACAATCATGAATTGGTGGTTACAGTTGTGAAATGAAGGTGAAAATAAACTCAAAATGGTGAATAGATGATGTAGCAAGCAAGGCAATGTTGAGTTCTTTGACAATTTCTCAAGAAAAATCCCAAATGCCAAAGATGTGATTTGAGAGAAAAGTGGTTTTTTCTGTGATGTTAGGAGGCAGCTAGGGTTCTGAATTGGCAGAAGATGATGAAATGGATATTGTATCAAGCAAGGCAAGGTTTTTGTTCTTCTGGAAGTTCTTTGACAGATTTTTGCAAAAGTGTGAAAAAATGAATCTTTAGAGAATGAGTGTTTTCTGTTTTTTTTCAAGTGGTTTGTGTGGCTGCTAGTTATTTCATTTTTGACAGAAAATCCATCATAAAATCTGCTGCTTTATGTTGTACAAATCATAGTCCATGGATATGTGGGATAGAGTTGGTAAAAGTTGTACTTTTGGCCACACTTCAAGCAACTTGGCATGGCTTACATGTACTGCATAATTTTGACTTTGTAACATGACCAAAACCATATTTCTGAACATATTTGATTGGCCAAATGGTTAAAAGATGATTATATCAAAAAGTCAACTCTTGGTCAAACTTGAATTTAAATGAGACAAGTCAAAAAATGCCATTTTGATTGGCAAGGTTTTGGCTCATGAAATTTACATTTTTGGAAAGAGGGGATCAAATGTGACTTGTAGGAAAAAACCCCACCAAAATTGGCCAAATGGTTTGGGAGATATGGCCTTTTGAAGTTCAAGAATTTCTGAAATCGATTCGATCATAACTTGCCAACCACACATGGGAATTGAGAGTTCTTGGACTTTTTGGAAATGGGAGAACAAGATCTTCAACTTTCATGTTGGGCAAAAATTCATTTGAGGCTTGTATCATGATGTAAGTTTGAGGATCAAGACTTTCCATTTTTGGTAAGTTTCAGTTACAGGCCCAGTTTCCATTTTTGGAAATTTTTGCTCTGGCTTCAAATTCTTCCATGATGGTGTTTGACATGATATATGAGAACTATTTGGACATGAATAAGCTCTCTCAAACCAAATCCAACCATCAAAACCATAAAATCAACTACAGTTGACCAAGTTTGACTTTTTAGGGTTTCTGACTGATTGTGCATTGACTGATGACTTCTGAACATCCAATCCTTGACCAAAACACTTCAAATGGATCCCCAAGTCATGTGAACATGTTGGACCAACCCTAGGGCTTTGGCTCAATGGAATTTGTACTTGCTTGCTTGCTTGACTGACTGATCTCCTGATCAGTTTGACCTAATTCCTTGATTGGCTTGCACTTGAGGCAAATGGGACAATGCAATGCTATGCAGTGGACCATGTTATGCTATGACCTAATATGAAAATGTATGTATAATGATAGGTGCAAATTTGAGGTGCTACAGCTAGAAACATAGAGAAAAAGAGGGAAGACTAGGTTGTGACGGTTGCCACAACCCTAGTCTTTGACTCCGTGGCGAGCGCCACAAATATATGGTTGAGCGCCACATTTCCTCATGCTTGATGGCGGGCGCCACCACCTCCTTGGGTTCATGTGGCGGGCGCCACACACCCTAGATGATGGGCCCCACAAGCCCATTTACTTTGGTGGCCCATTATCTCTATTTTTCTCCATTTTTTTCTCTTTTTCTTTCCTTTTTGCTATTTCCCATTTTGCTTGCTGTAAACCTTTTAATCAATAAATACCTGCAGTAAACATAAAATATTGCGTAATAATAAGTGTTAATCAAGTAAAAAGCAATGCATATGGAGCCAAAAATACAATGCATTTTTGCGTTATCAAACTCCCTTATACTTAAACATTTGCTTGTCCTCAAGCAAATGCCGCGTATATGAAAAAAAGTTTTGTAAAATATTTGCAGCATACATTATCAAGACTCGTATAAGACACAGTTGCATTCGGATACTCATTCTAGTCTATAAACTTTACTTTGGTTCAAAATTGTATTAACAGGTATTCACTTCCATACTAAGGGTATCGTTGGAACACATAGTCGCAATATTGCAACCGTAAGTCTCCCTCCTATACAAACTAATCCGAATCATGTTGTCATGCCTAAGCCTACCTTACTAAACCTTCTTTTTATCCTTTTTCATTCTGGCGCAATCACATTAAGCTCGTTATCCTTTCACATTCATAGCAAGATAATTTGTTAGTGACTATGATCTCATCCTTATTTCTTTCTTTCTTTTTCGCACTTTGGCTCAAATAACAGTTGAAGATGGTTATACCGTTGGGCTAAATGACCGGGTGAGGATCACCTAACTTAGAGGGAACAACATTTTTCATATATTTCGTAATCTTTTCTTCTTTTAAGCCTAAAATCATACACTTATTTGCATCGACTTCTTGCGTAGTGTGTGCTTAGGATGGTGCTGACTGCTAGATAAACTACTTAAGGAAATATTAAAAGATAGAATTTAAGGCTATGACATGACAAGTACTCAAGTCAATCTTATACTTGGGAGATTTAAGGTGTTAAAACGATACCGATCTTATAAAGTTTTTCCAAATCTCTACAATTCAACCTTAGTTTTATTTATAGCTTAGAATTTTCAAAAGATGTACTGTATCTCTAAGTCTAGATTTTTGCGAATTTTTTTGTATGACTTGAGCAAATAGGAGAATTAGTAAATAACGGAAACCACACATAAAGACTCGACAACACATTGATATTTAACTCGACTGACACTTTAACAAAGATAACAAAAGGAAATAACAATAACAATAATTTAAATCTACCTAGAAAGCGATAATAAAAGCGGTAAAGCTTCCTCCCCCATACTTAAACCTTGCATTGTCCTTAATGCAACGACATAAGATAGGAAAGAAAGGTAGAACCTGGGTATCCTGCTACTGGCGCCTTCTACCATGTGTACGTGCACGTCCACCGTTTCCTGGTTGGTGAGGTGGCGTGTAGTTTTGGAGATCTTCCACACGCATTGTCAATATTACCATTTCATCGATCAAGCCAGATATGTTCGGTTCTGAAAGCGAGTCGTGTTGATCATGCTGCATTTGGTGAAGGATTTGCATCATTTCAGTTTGTTGAGCTTCCATGTTTTGGATTTGTAGGTCGCGCTGAGCGTCTAATTCGCTACGCCGCAGCAGTTCAGCATAGATCTCATCAAGAGTGGTTGGTGCCACATTTCTTCTTGGTCTTTGACTAGAGGATGTACCTGCAACATTTTCAAATGACATGTGTGTAGTGTGTGGGTCAGTAGCGGGAGCAGTTTGCTTCGGAATGTGATCCTCATCGGTATCCCCGCTAGCAGCTACATTCTTAGGAATGTGCACGGGGACTTGGTTATGCACCAGATCATTAATATAATGATAATTATCCGGGTTACGCACATCTGTGCAGTTTGGATCTGGGAGGATAAAATCTTGTAACACATTATTTGCAATTATTAAACTAAATTTACCGTCACTTTTTCGTTTTACTAGTTTCATGCTCCTTGCCATGTCAATGTCAATGGCATGAAGCGAGAGTGGGGTTAGCCTGGGGAAATTTTCTTCGAGTCTTAGGACTCTGGCTATGGAGGTTATTAAACCTCCAAAAATAATCGGCCCTCGCTTCGCATTGACAATGACCTGCATGTGAGATAGCATAAAAGGGACGGTATTCACCTTTTGTGGCAAAAATGTGGAGAATAAATAAAAGAGTTCTTTTTCGTTCACCTTGTTAGAATTTGCTCGACCAAAAATGGTGGACGCCAATATTTGGCGGAAATATCGAATAGTCGGGTTGTGAATTAAAGTGGCTATGTTTCCCTCAAAACTATGGGTGACTGTACCGGTTATTGCCCTCCAAAATGGTTGGAAGGCGCGTTGCCAACCCTCAGTATCTAGGACCTCACTCACTACGCCATCCCCGTGGGGGAAATGTAGCAGGTCCGCTAGTTGGGAAAATGTAAAGGCATATTCGACGTTGAATAAACGAAACTGGACAGTCCCACTGGAGCAGTTTGTGTTGGGTGTGGGACTAAAAGTGAACGAGCTTAGGAATTCTAGTGTTAATTGAGCATAGACAGGGTCCTTAAGAGATAGAAAATTATTTAAATTTAAAGTGTCTAGCATAAAGTTAACACTATCTAGAATTCCTAAGGAAAATAAACAGGGTTCATCGGCGTACCTTGTTGATTCTATCTTTCTTGCGCTTAGAGACATGTGCGTCTCTTCTTGTAATTCGCCTGGCTCGCCGTTCTTGAACACTATTTCGTATTCCCTCATCTGTGCCATGATGAATTTCACACTCGTTGTGTAATGTAGTGAGAATAGAGCAAGAGAGAAGAGGAATATGCTTATGAGAGGTGTGGTTTGTTGAGGTTATGTTGGTGGTTTATATATAGATGATGGTGGTTGGAAATTTATTGATGAAATAAATTTCATTTACGGTATTCAATGCCTTGGTCAATTTTTTTTTTTGAAAATGGTTGAATGACTTTAAGGCATTATCAAGCATGCAAGGGACAAAACCATTAAGTGATCTGATGTGTCAATATTACACAGCTTGCGCGTGAAAGCTTGTGTAGTGGTTGGCACCACTTTTGATGTTCGTGGGCGGGCGCCACTATGGGCTCTGTGGCGGGCGCCACAACCCTCACATGGGCGGCACAACTGTGTGTGGCAGGCGCCACATGCAGTGTGGTCTTCCCCATGTGTGTGCCTTTATAGTTGCTTTGACCATAATTTTCAATTGAGTTTTAGTTTACCGACATGGAATAATAACTTGTTAGAAGAGAACCAACATAATATATAGTATATAGGAATAATAAACATGATATAGTTAAATGAAATTAAATTGCAAAATTGACGAATAAAAGAATGGAGTAGACGGGAAAATATGAAATAATTTGTCTACTGGAATAAAAAGAAATGAAGTAATTAAATGAATCTGAATGTTTAAAAGTAAATAACAAGAAAATTCCAAACAAGAAAATAAAATAAAAGTCGGTAAATCGGTAATACTCTAATAAATTACCCATTACAGCGGCTGCTGGTGGGAGGAGCGAACGAGTAGAAGTGCTTGTAAATGTGATTCAGGTTCTCTGTCACTACATCCATAAAGCCACAGAATTCCATGCGCAGGGTACTCAGTTCACCTCTCAGATTGGCGACGTCTGTCTGAACAGCTTCGATGGCAGCAGCATGATCGGTGAGAGGTGCAACAGGTATAACTAGGGCATGTGATTCAGCATCAGAGAGATAATTGTCATAGTGATCATAGATTTGGGGTGTCTCTGGAGGAGAAGGTGGTGCATCTGGTGGTCCACCCAAATCATAGAGCCAGTTGTTCCTATCATGTACACTCATCCTAGGGTCTGGCAGGGTAAACAGGTGTACTACTTGGCTGTTAATTAGGAATTCAAACACATCCGGACCTAGGTTCCTAATGATACCAGTGTTGACACAAAATCGAATGTTCATAGATCGTATAACTCTGACAAGTGGGTATTTCAGTCCCATGGCATTTGCTATCATGGTCACTAAGCCTCCCACTAAGATTGGTCCATGGTCTTCCTGTGCTATACGTTACAAATTAGCTATCATGAATGTAGTAGTGTTAATAGGTCGGGCCTGTGATGCACAGTACATCATAAAGAGTTTGTCTTTGGACAAAAGGTTCTGTTCTGTTCCTTTCCAAATAAGGTGTGAGCTATGATCTTATGAAAGTAACGAATCGTAGGGTTATGGATGTTCTTTGAATGCATAAGGTCTGGCTCTAGATGGTCGTTTCCTGTGATGCTACCCCAAAAGAGATCTAATTAATGGTCTACTAGCCTGTCTTCCTGGGTAATGGTAAAGGTATCATGACCATTAGGGCATCCTGGAGTTCAGCCATTTCTCTATGGATGTAGTGGTAATCATTATCAAACAACCTAAAGGTGATTAGGCCTTTGTTAAATATCATACCATGGTTTGGAAGGTACACTAGGGAGCTTAGGAATTCTAAAGTCAACCTATTGTAGGAAGTGAATTTTCTTTTGATAGCAAAGGTGTCCCAGCCTAGTTGGTTAATTAGGAACATAACATTGTCTCTTATACCTAATTTGGTCATGGTGCGTCCATCTGGGTACAAGGTTAGTGTCATTTCTCTCTGAGCTAGAGCCTTAAAACGTCTCATTTGAGCTCTGCCTCTGAAGACTATATCCATGTAATCTACTTGTTGCATTGTGATAGTCAGTAGCTAGATAAAATCAAGTAGATAATAGCATTAAGTTAGTAATGGTCAATAATACAGAAAGGTACCGATTAACTTTATGAGAAATAAGAAAGAAAAAAAATAAATGAAAATTAAGCAGTAGTAATAATTATAAATTTGGGTAATGAAATTAAATAGTTAAAGACAGAGTGTGGGTTATCTCCCACCAAGCGCTTTGTTTATTGTCGTAAGCTCGATAGAAATAGGATACGTGTTATTCTTTTGAATGAGCGCGGAGCTCTGCAAGCTTTAGATTTGCAATGAAATCATTGTTATCAATGTTGTTGTAATGTTTCAAACATTGACCATTTACTATGAATGGTTCGCTCGTTTTTCCTTTTATCTTTATTGCTCCATTCAGAAAGATATCGGTAATTTCGAAGGGACCGGACCATCTAGAACGAAGTTTTTTGGGAAAGAGTCTAAGGCAAGAGTTAAACAGAAGTACTTTGTCGCCTTCCTTAAACTCTTTCCTTGATATGCGATTGCCGTGCCATTTTTTTGTTATTTCTTTATAGATTCGGGCATTCTCATACGCATCTAGTCTAAGTTCTCCTACTTCGTGGATATCTAATATTCTTTTTTCACCTGCGACAGTATAATTGAGAATAAGGGTCTTAGTGGCCCAATATGATTTATGTTCTAATTCTACCGGCAGATGACACGATTTTCCATAAACTAGCTTAAAATGTGTGGTTCCTATTGGGGTCTTATAAGCTGTCATATATGCCCATAGGGCTTCTGGTAATTTTGAGGACCAATCTTTCATAGAGGTGGAAACCGTCTTTTCTAAGATTTGTTTAATTTCTCGGTTTGAGACTTCTACTTGCCCACTCGTCTGTGGGTGATAGGGTGTTGCTACGCAGTGCCGGACTCCATATTTTAGTAATAGATTTTCAAAAATTCTTGAAATAAAGTGGGAGCCACCATCACTGATGACAAGTCTCGGCACTCCGAATCTAGGGAAGATTATACACTTAAAGAGTCTAATTACCACCCGTGTCTCATTCGTTGGAGAGGTTATGGCCTCAATCCATTTTGATACGTAATCAACCGCAACAAGGATATACTTGTTACCAAAAGAAGATGGGAAAGGTCCCATAAAATCGATTCCCCAAACATCGAAGACTTCTACTTCTAAAATTCCTTTAAGCAGCATTTTGTCGCATCTAGATATGTTGCCAGTGCGTTGACACCGGTCGCAATTTGTGATCGCGATGTGGACATATTTCCATAGAGTGGGCCAAAAGAGGCCGACTTGCAAAATCTTATCGCAAGTCTCCGAGGTGCTTTCATGTCCTCCATAGGGATCAAAATGACAGTGGGAGATTACATTTTCTACCTCATCCTCGGAGACACATCGACGGAAAATACCGTCGGCGCCTCTCTTGAAAAGTAGAGGCTCATCCCAATAGTAGTGTTTAATATCGTGGAATAATTTTTTCTTTTATTGGTAGGTGAAGTCTGGCGGAACCACCCTAGCTGCTAAGTAGTTGACGAAGTCAGCGTACCATGGTAGTGTGGTTTTGATGTAAATTGCTTCCATTACCTCATTTGTTTTGGTATCCTTATGGGTTAATGCATCTTTAGTTGTATTTCT
Source organism: Lathyrus oleraceus (assembly GCF_024323335.1). NCBI lineage: Eukaryota > Viridiplantae > Streptophyta > Magnoliopsida > Fabales > Fabaceae > Lathyrus > Lathyrus oleraceus. The sequence goes on from NC_066583.1 coordinate 646,086,203, forward strand.
TTCCAGTTGGGCTATGAGTCGTTCGTATGGAAAATCATCGCTTATAGGCACTCGTTCAGGTTCAATACCTTCCATTCTTGACAAGTGATCGGCCACGACATTTTCAGTGCCCCTTTTATCCTTGATTTCTAGGTCAAACTCTTGTAATAGTAAGATCCACCTTAGAAGTCTTGGTTTGGCGTCTTTTTTGTTTAACAGGTACCTAATTGCAGCATGATCGGTATAGATAATTATCTTTGCTCCTACTAGGTGTCGCATTACGCGAAAAACCGGCGGGAAAACAAGACAACAGAGCCGCCACCGTGCGTTATTTATCCCAAAAGAGGGAAAGGAAACGCTCAGAGTAAACCTGGAAAAAGCATGGTCTCGCGACCAAAGAGAATGGGATCGGGAGTCGGTTATGCGAAGGGAAGGTATTAGCACCCCTACGCATCCGTCGTACTCGACGGGATCCACGCACAATAGGAAGGAAAATGGTTGCTAAAACACTGCTCACAAACACACTGGCTGAAAGAGACACACGAAAACAAACTGAAACTGACTCGGCAGGATATCGCATCCTGGGCCTACTTAGTCTATCAAGCATAGACATCAGAGTCAAAGTAGTTCGAACTGGGGAACGACACATGCTCGCTAGGATATCGCATCCTATGCATACGTATCTTCTTGGACGAAGAATCAGAGCATTCGTAGCTCGGCTCGCGCACACAAACACAATAGACACAGGCAAACGTGGAACCCGAATGCCAATCGCTGGACTTATATCGGCTTCCGAACCAGAACGCACCCACACTGGAAACCAGATGCCACTTGATAGACTTATACCGGACTCCAAGCACACAACAAGAGGATACGGAATGCCAATCGCTGGGCTTACATCCGTCTCCTGACACACACAAGAAGAAGAAGGGTCTCGATTGCAACTAGGGCAAGAGAAAGGGAAGGTCTCAATCGCAACGAGGGCGAGAGAAAAGAATTAGTGTTAGTCGTTAGTCAAACTCGACAAGACATCGCATCTCGTGCCTACGTATCTCATCTGGACATGAGAATCAGAGTTGCCGTAGTTCGGCTAAACTATTCCTGTTGGTTTGTGTTTTTTAAGTGAATAACATCACTACGCAATCTACCGGATGCTCGACCTTTGGAGACTTGCTCACCTGTAGTAGAAGGAGTTGACGTATCCTCAAAAGGGGATAATGTTTGTTTGTGTTTTAGGAAAGCTCAAGCAAGAAAGGAAGTCCTATACGAAGGAACCGTGCTACCTTAATTGTCATGCAAACGAGACTACGCGGAGTCTAGCAAACCTAGGGGATACAATCACACCACACAAACATATACAGCATGAAATAAACACACCAACAAGGGGCTCAAATATCAAGGCTAGGCTTTAGTCGAGGGGTCATGTCAACCTCGACAAACAAGCCTCTGTATCAAGGTGAGGTTAGCTCTTAACCTTGACATTGAGAGTCAAGGTGAAGCTGATGAAAGGTGAGTGAAGATTAGACTTCACAGCTCTTATCCCTGGTCAGGGAGAGCTTCAGACAATGAAGTGTGGGTCCAGAAAGTGGGAACCCTTCTACACTCAAGACACTGACACAACTGTACAACTGTACAAGATCTTGGGTTAGTGTCCTCAATGCATCAACACAGTAGTGTGAGCAGAGGGACGACTCAACAGAATAGCGGGAGATAGATTGCATATCTCTTTTATCCGCCAATTGCCTCATAGAGGTCTTTACCTGCTTGGGGACAAAAGTAAACAAGCACAAACATCGCCTCTTAAGGAGGACTTCAGACAGGTGCCTGGCCAAGTAACAGGCCAGGTCTTCCAGACTACATGGAGACAAGAAATTCTACCTCAATGCTAATGCTTACCAAGCAAAGCAATGCCAGTTCTTAAAAGAACTGAGCAACTAAGGGTACCTGAAATCAATCAAATATAATCAGCATCCCAATCATAAAGTCTAAACCAACAAGATAAGAATCAACAATGTACAATCAAACAATGCAATGTGCAAAGCACAATCAACTCAAGTGATCCAAGCATCCTACAAAATAAACCAAGTTAATCCATAACAAGTACATAAACCAAACTCAATCAACTTGAATTACTCTCCTTAAAGCAAATGCTTCTTCAACCTGAAAATCACATTCAAACATGAGATACAAGACCACTAGGGCAAGCCTAGGGTCAAAAGGAGATGAAAAATTCAAAACAGCAAGTAAAAATTGATCAAAACCAAGATTAATCAAACAAGAATAGAATCTAATTGGTCTCACATCAAAACTATGCACCAAATCCATTTCATAAGCTAAACATGTCAAACTATGCAATTTGGAATCACATTGGAGCAAACAGAATGATCACAATCAAATCAATACCAAAACAGCTCAATAAATTCCACAAACATTCCAGCCTAAACAGAACACATTGAATGAGCAGCATATCAAATTTCATGATATTTGGACAAGTGGAAGTAAGGAAATTAAAATCAGGAAGTCATGGTATGCAAATACTATTTCAAACAAGACCACAAATCATGTGCCAACTTCAAATGAATGCCAAATAGTGGAAACAAATGATAAATGAATGGGACTAAAGCCAAGATGAAGTTAAGCATGTTAAGGACCAATCCACCAAATTTCATCTTCATATGATAAGGAATGAGAATTTTACAAGTCATGTAAGTTGATCACTCAAGAAAAGTTCACAAAATGGTAAACAGCAAACAAAAATACCAATCAAATAGGAAATTGATTAACAAATCCTACAAAAAATCATGGTTAAACTAGACATACACTAATCACATGCAAAAATTAAGAGCAAATGGCAAAGCAGAAGCATGGAAACAAAATTCAAGAACATGGCATAACATAGTGTGACACACATTGTCACACTCAACTTGACCACATCATATCTCTCTAACCAGGGACTCAAAATTAGCAAACTATATACCAAAATCACCAGGAAAGAGTCAAGAATATGCATGTAAAATTTCACACACTTTGGATAAGGCATCAAGATTTCATGAAGGAAATGGTAAAACATACACATGAAGCATACATGACCAAAGGCATTAGGCAAAGTCAAAAAATCAGCCAGGCACAACTTTTACTATCATGCCTAAAAAAACTAGAGAGAATTTGGAGATGAATGCAAAAATCCTCACTCAATTTGGATCAAGGATGAATATTCTATGATTTTTTTGAAGTTTGATCTAAAAATGAAATAAACATCTAAGAATTAAAATGAAATTATGTGAAACGAATGGCAAACTTGTAAATACTGAGCTAGGGGCGAAACGCCCCGTTTCAATTAGAACACATGGCGGCATAGGATTGGTTCATGGCATGGAAACGCGAACATCATGCAAAGCAAGCAACAGAAGGATCTAAAATTTTCTGGAAAATGAAATCAACCGCGTTCATCATGTTCAACAATCCTCAAGAACAAATTCTCACCAAAGTAATCATGCCATATACCATTCGAATCAGCAAATCATGTAGATCACTAAAACAGCAAGCATTCATCATAACTCTACTCATACTAATCAGATCGAGCAAAAGAAGGTTTCACATCCAAACTTAAATTCCAGATTTCTCTCTCAAATCTTAATGAATTTCAATTCTATAAATTGCATCGTACTCTACAATCTACAATCTACAAGAACCACATCTCAATTCCAGCAATGGTGAAGATTGAAATCCAACCTTATGAGTGAGCAGCTGTTGGATTCGCGCGTTTCCAGGTGTGAAATGATGAAACAGATTATGCTTGATGATGTAGGAGATGAATGAAGTAGCTCTTGCAGCTCCAGTACGCACCAGGTAGAAGAATTCTCAATTTGCCATGTGAAGAAGCTTGATTCAACAGTCACAATTGCTACGTGTTTTGGCCAGGATTTGTTGAAACAGTTCCTCAAGATTACCTGTAGAGAAGAATCAATGCAAGAACCAGCACAATAGATGATGATTTCAATGGAAATTGTGAAAAAAAGTGTGTGAAAGTGTGAAGAAAATTGGAGAGAATTTGATGATTTTCTGTTTAGATTTGAAAGAATGATTTGTCATTATGATTTTCTGTTACAATTAGGCCTTTATACCATACACTAATCCACTTGTTAACCACAATTAGGCAAATTGGAAATGATTAGTGTAATGCACATGTTAAGCAAAGTGGCCAAAATGCCCTTTTCAATTGTAGCCAATGCATCAGTACAAAACCAGTTGGAGCAAGTCATATTTGATGTTTATGATGTGTAGAAAAAGGTTTCAAGTGCAAATGCCTTGTATTTTTGAAAATCACTATTTTTCCCACCAATTTTTAAATGGTTCACTTGAAAAATGACCTTTTGCTATGATGATTTTTGATGAAATGTGATGATGCAATATGATAGTACAGGTCAAATGTGACTTGCTCAAAAAAGAATCACCCAATTTGGCCAAATGGTTCATGAGTTATGGCCTTTTGAAGTTCAACATTTTCTGAAAATGATTTGATCATAACTTGCCAACCACAAATGAGAAATGAGTGTTCTTGGACTTTTTGGAAAGGTGAGAGCAAGATCTTCAACTTTCATGTTGGGCAAAATTCCATTTGAAGCTTGTATGATGAAGTAAATTTGAGGAGAAAAACTTTCCATTTTGGGCAGTTGAAATTACAGGTCACCTGCCATTTTTGGAAAGTTTTGATCTGACTTTATTTTCTTCAACCTTGATCTTTGATATGTCAAATGAGACTTGTATGGACATGAATGAAGCCTTTCAAACTATCTCCCACCTTCAAATCCATAAAATCAGGCACAGTTGACCACAATTGACTTTTTATGGCTTCAGTTGAAATCCAGCTTGACTGATGACTTCTGAGCAACCAATCTTTGGCCAAATCTCTTCAAAATGATCCTTAGACCATATGAACTTGATAAATCAACCCTAGGGATTTGTCTCAATGGAAATTGCACATGCTTGCTTGATTGACTGATTCTCCTGATCAATTTGACCTAATCTGTCTGAGGACTTGCACTTGGGCAAAAGGCCATGCCATGTTATGCAATGGACCATGTTATGTTAATGACCTGATGATGAAAATGTATGTACACAAGGTAGGTGCAAATTTGAGGTGCTACAGCTGCCCCTATTCAATCAACTGGGAACCCGAATGGATGAGAGCAGTGGCTGTTAGACTTTCAGGGTAAACAGGGATTGAATACCAAGAACCGTAGAAATTTGCACACTGCGGGGATCCATCAACGGAAACGTCCATTGGGATCTGATACTTATTACTGGAAATTTTGATTTTTCTGTTTCTTCTTCTCAAAGGCACAACCACCTCCAGACATCTCAAAACGATGAATGGGAACAGAAATCACAACTAGATGCCAACGGACAACTAGGAAAAACTCGACGTTTACCAAGACCAACGGAGAGGTAGCCAGGCATTAGTGAATGACTGGGAAGGGATACAACCATACGTCAATGGACGACATGGGAAAAACTCAACGTTTACCAAAACCAACAGAGGGGTAACTCTACTGGAGGACGACCAGGAAAAACTCGACGTTTACCAAGACCAACGGAGAGGTAACCAGACATCAACGGACGACGGATGCACTGGGAAGACTCGACCAGACGTCATAGGACGAAAGGGAGAAGCTCGACGTTTATCGACACCAACGGAGAAGGAGACCAGACATCAACGGACGACGGATGAACTGGGAAGACTCGACCAGACGTCATAGGAGGAAAGGGAGAAGCTCGACGTTTATCGACACCAACGGAGAAGGAGACCAGACATCAACGGACGGCGGATGAACTGGGAAGACTCGACCAGACGTCATAGGACAAAAGGGAGAAGCTCGACGTTTATCGACACCAACGGAGAAGGAGACCAGACATCAACGGACGACGGATGAACTGGGAAGACTCGACCAGACGTCATAGGACGAAAGGGAGAAGCTCGACGTTTATCGACACCAACGGAGAAGGAGACCAGACATCAACGGACGACGGATGAACTGGGAAGACTCGACCAGACGTCATAGGACGAAAGGGAGAAGCTCGACGTTTATCGCCACCAACGGAGAAGGAGAAAGCCACTTCACGAGGGAAAGGCACCACAATCAGAAACCGAATAGGACGTCTACTGGGGATTCTGGATGGGAATCAACCAGACATTAATGAATGACTGGAGAATAGGATGTACAACCAAACGTCAACGAACGAATGAGAAAAACTCAACGTTTATCGAAACCAACGGAGAGGTAAATCCGCATGGGGAAGGACACAACTAGACGTCATCGGACGAATAGGAAAAACTCGACGTTTATCGACACCAACGGAGAGGAGGAATCTTCTAAGGGGAACCATATGGTATTACCAAAGGATCTGTAGGGAATAAGCAACTAGACGTCATCGGACGACTAGGAAAAACTCGACGTTTATCGACACCAACGGAGAAGGAGAAATCTTCTGAGGACGTCCCTGTGGGGAAAGATATCAACTATACGCCAACGGACGCATAGGAAAAACTCGACGTTTATCGACACCATCGGAGAGGTAAATCCGCATGGGGAAGGGTACAACTAGACGTCATCGGACGAATAGGAAAAACTCGACGTTTATCGACACCAACGGAGAGGAGGAATCTTCAATAGGGAAGAAGGACGACATTACGAACATCGAAAGATGATGTTTACCGACATCAAAAGAAGACCAGACACTTACGCATGACTGGGAAACCACCGAAAGATGGTGTTTACCGACACCAAAGAAACAACACACGCGGGTGCTGACAGGATACTGACATCTACGTGTCAGGGCAAGGCTACACACTTGCAGGGGATCTCACTGGGGATCAAGGTCACGACAGCGAGCAAACAGGAAGGAACACCAAGGATACCGGGTTGTAGGCATGAAAAAGGTGATCGACCAAAACGTGAATTGGTTTGTACTTCCAAAACACTCATCATCCTGAAGAGGGCTAGAAAAGCAATCTTGTTAGAGGATGGACATTCGATTCCACAAGGAATACGAATCTTACTCGACTGGGGAGGACGACTTCGACCCAAGAGCGCATGAGACATATTATCTATAGCCGTCAAAACGTAGATAATATACTCGCATGGAGGATTATCCATAACCGGGTTGCAGGTTGTTAAATGGATAAATCAACCGAAATCATCCTGAAGAGAGCGAAAGCAAACTTGTTAAAGGAGGGACATTCGATTCCGAACAAAGGAATACGAATCTTACTCTGATGGTGAAAACAATCAAAAGATTGACCAAAGAGCGCATGAGATACATTATCTATAGCCGTCGAAACGTAGATAATACACTCGCATGGAAGATTATCCATAACCGGGTTGCAGGTTGTTAAATGGATAAATCAACCGAAATAGAGAGGCATCGGGATACCAGGACTAGGTATGCAAAGATGGCCAATCAAAAGGGGAAACCACAAACATTACCAGCAAACGGTGAATGAAAAAGGACCCACTGGGGATAAAATTGCTTACTCGGAGCAAACATCCAAAAGGAGAAAGGAATATCAATACTGAAACTGGATAATGATAACCACAAAGAGGGGATTACATCTACCGGTTCGTAGGTAGAAAACCACGGAAAAGTAACCGGTCATCGATAGGATGAGCACAAAGGGTTAACTCCACCAAGGGGAGAACATGGAGTTTACATCTACCGGTTAGTAGGTAGAAGACCACAAAGATAGGACTTACAACTACCGGATAGTAGGTAGAAGCCAACAAACAGTCTGCTGAGAGACAGAGTGAGAAAAAAGGATTTACAACTACCGGGTAATAGGTAGAAGACCGCAAAAATCCGCCAACAATCAGAATAAACCACAAAGATTACCTCTGCTAGGGGATGAAAGTGGGATTTTACAACTACCAGTTAGTAGGTAGAAAACCACAAAGATAGGACTTACAACTACCGGTTTGTAGGTAGAGGCCACCAAAATCTACTGAGGATAAGATGAATGAGTGCCGGTTAGTGAGCAACTATTCATTTATACCACAGGGAAGCACAAGAGACAGCCACAAGGAAGCCAGTTTAGGATCGATCCAAAAAGGCAGACTGAATCAAGACTCATCCTAATGAGGAAAGAACTTAATAGGGAAAACCCATCCCGTTAGGTATGTAGGGAGGGAACGGAAACAACCGTCATCCACGAGGATACAACTCGGTGGGGAGCGCAGAAGGAAATGGTAGACACTTTCTGCTTAAGGGGTAGACTCTATATGGAGAGATCAGACACACCCACATCTGCTAGGGGAAGATCCACTGGAGAGATCCGTTCTCCTTTCACCAACGGATGAGGAAATAAACCTCTCTGGGGGTATCAATCCTGAATGCTGTCAGGAGCAACTGTAGCAAACGTGCCATACAGATGTTGAACGAGAATCCGCCTCTGCCGGGGATACGGTCTGATGGGTTTCGAACACATGAATGCATATGTTTGAATTTTTCTATGGCGTAATGCTCCATATTGAATGGAAATGCTACGCAATTTGAGGATGCAATGATTACTATATGCCAAATGCAAAATGATGAAAACTCCGCTGGGGAGCCCAAAGATCAGATACTCCAACTCTGTGGGAGACTCTGCTTGAAGAAATCTGCTTGAGGAAAACTCTGCAGGGAGAGCACCGACTTCTCACTCATGCTGGAGAACAGAGATACCAAGAATCAACCAGATCTCTGGTGAGGATAGATAGGCATTGATAAAGTTCCTCATGTCAACCACTCTGTTGAGGAATCTATCCGAAGGAATGTCGGAGTACTGGGATGTCAATCCACCAAGTACCGAATCTTCACAGAAAAACACCCATGCCGGGGAGAAGAGAAGACTGCTCTGCTGGAGAGACGAAAGCTAAAGTCTTCAGTAAACACTCTGCTAGGGGAACTGCCCCCAATAATGTTCAACACAGTAACCTGCTAGGGATGCACCACAATAGGGCTCAAACAGCACTCTACTGGGGATGCCCCACCATAGAGCTAACAAGAACCTGGAGGAAGCATGTTGCACTGCAGGGGTCATGAAGATGAACAACTTCAACCAACACTGCACTAAGCATCCTTGCTGAGGAGAAACCACAAGAGGTTCTACAGGGAAGAGATACAGTTATGCTCGGGATACGAACAAATGTCTTACCTGTTGGCAATCATACCACCCTTGGGAGAGCACTGCGGGTCCCCTAAGTATCCTTCCATCATTGTGCATGTTCACTTTGTTTAAGAACAATTTTTTTGTGAAAAATTTGTTTATTTTGAAAATAATGATACTTTATTAATTAAAACATGCAAAACATTTGTTGAGTTGAAACAAATAAGAGTGCAAATAATGGGATAAAAGCTCAAATCGATGTGATGGAATGGTAGTCTGCAAAGGGCGAGACTCCATAGATCTGTACAAGTTTGAAATCGGTGATATATATTGGAGAGGGCTACATTGAACATAATGACCTTTCCTCTACCATTCTGAATTTCGATGTATTCGGAGCTTCGGTCGACGACGCATTGAGAATCCCTGACGGATAACAGATGTAGAGCACAGTCTTGTCAAGATGCAGTTACTTGCCAAATCCCTAATTTTTGCCTAGATTACCCCAGTGTGAGGTGCTCAATCTAGCGGGATGCAAATTCTTATTCAATGTCTCTAACTTTTGCCTGGATCGCCCTTTCGGGTTTTCAATCCACCGAGACGCTCCTTTTTGCCTAAGTTGCCCTTTGGGGTGTTCAACTTAGCGAGCTGTTTTGCTTCTTTTTATTTTAGGCGGAGTATTTCTTGACTGCATCGGAATTCACAGGACGAGTGAACTTCTTCATCCATTGTTGTAAGTGTCAAAGCACCGCCTAAAAAGGCTCTCTTGACAACATATGGACATTCATAGCTTGGGGTTCACTTGCCCCTGGAATCGAGCGCGAAAGACAAGACTTTCTTGAGCACAAGGTCACCTCCCTGTAACACACGAGGCTTGACCTTCTTGTCGAGTGTTTTCTCCACTCTCTGCTAATATAACTGACCATGACACCTGGCAGTTAATCTCTTCTTTTTTATCAGATTCATTTGGTCGTGACGACTCTGAATCCATTCAGCATCAGTCAACTTGGGACTTCGAGGGTGCTATTATTCTTTTGTTTCTTTCTTTTGACTTTTCTTTCTTTTTGATTCTTTTTTTTTCTTTTGATTGATTTTTTTTTACCCTCCTCTTTCCATTTTTGTTTTTTGTTAATGCCCTAGTTGGCTGTTATGCTGATTCTCGAGATGCAGCTGAGTGATCTTCTTTTCTTGCTCAAGAAATCGGGAAATACCGTCAGGAATCCCTTCAACATCATCTTCTTCCGCTTCAAATACAGGGAATTCAAAATTGGGAGATGACGTCTGATCATTATGTTCAATGGGTTTAAGAAACAACCTGCATAATGATTTTGATATGAAAAGCTTTTGAAAATCAAACAAGACAATCGTTATGCAGATGAAAAGATTGCTTTTATTCTTGTTTTTAAGCTTTTTTGTGATCACCGATTTCATGTAAAAAGCAAAAAGGGAAAACAAATGGAAGAACAAATGTTTTAACATGCTTTTATTTGAATGAAAATATCATTGCACAAAATGTTGCCAACAATGTCATCACTTCTCCTTTTGGCATGGGAGAAGGGTTTTTAAACAAAGTGATTATTACTCTGACTTATGAACAACTGTAGGAACGTCCACAGTGACCCAATTGTGATAGATCCCACCAGGGATGACAAATGTCAGAATCCTTTGCATCAGCAGCTTTTGCTTTTGAACAGCTCTCTTTGTTGAAAAGTCGGCGCCGACCCAGGACTTGTTATCTTCAAGCTTGATTAACACGGGGACCCAAGTCTTCAAAATTCAGAATACCTGACCTCACGAGGTCTTGAACCTTCATCTTCAACTGAAAGCAACTATCCACATCATGACCAGGAGCACCCGAATGGTACACACACTGCTGCTCAGGCCTATACCACCACCGAGGGTTGACGGGTACGGTCGGCGGGTCTCTGGGAGTAATCAAGTTCCGCTCTATCAAAGAGGGATACAACTCTGAGTATGACATAGGGATCGGGTCAAAAATGATCCTCTTCCTCTCATTACCCGTATTGGCTTGATTATCATTGGGAGGCTGGTAAGCCTGCTGTTGCGGACGATGTTGCTGATGTTGATACTGCTGAGTTGGTCTTCTCTGTTGCTGTGGAGTTTGAGTTGCTGGGATAGTCACAGCAGCGACCTGATGATATGGTCCTCTGTTTGCACTCCTTCGACGGTGCACAGCATTTGTTTCACTCTCTCCCCTTTTGGGTGCCCCAGAGAATGGCTTCTTAGAATTCGAAGAACTTGAAGAGCCAGGATCTTGTATCTTTCCCACTTTTATAAGGCTCTCGGTCCTTTCCCCACAGACAACAACATCAGAAAAGCTACTGAACGGGCAACTTCCCATGCGGTCCATGAACACACCTTGCAAGGTCCCGATGAACATGTCAGTCAATTCTCTCTCCAACATCAGAGGTTGCACTCTCGCGGCTAGCTCCCACCACCTCTGGGCATATTCTTTGAAGCTTTCACCAGTCTTCTGACACAAGCTCTGCAGTTGGGTTCGGCTCGGCGCCATGTCCATGTTGTGCTTGTACTGCCTCAGAAAGGCTTCACCCAGATCTTTCCAGCTTCTAACTGATTCTCTTTTCAGATCCATGTACCAGTCCAAAGACGCTCCAGACAGACTGTCTTGGAAAAAGTACATCCACATCTTTTCGTCGTCAGTGTAAGCAGAGATTTTCCTGAAGTAAGCCTGCACATGGGTACGAGGACAGGAAATACCGTTGTATTTGTCAAAGGTCGGCGCCTTGAATTTGTAGGGGATCCTCAACCCATCAACCAAACCCATATCGGTCACATCGAACCCCAGAGAGTTCTGACACTCCATGGCACGGACTTTCTCAGCAAGGGCATCCACTTTCCGATCCCTATCCTCAACTCTGACCACATCATCGTTTTCGCTCAGCAGCGTGAACATGTCCTCTTGTCTGTCGACAATAGGAGCTGGATGACGAACCGGAGCCCGGGTAGCTCTGGCATTGACAGTCTCTGTAGCAAGAGGTTGTCCATTGATTCTTATTCCTCTCAACTCATCCCCGACGGCATAGTCGTTAGTGGGAGCAGCAACATTGATATTCTCATGAGCAGGGATACCAGCAGGCGAAGCACGGTTGGACGTCTGAATCACAGTCTCCTGTCTCTGGACCAGGGCTCTAAGCTCCTCCTGACCTTGCGCAACCCCTTGCATCATCATCATAAACTGGGCCATATTTGCCCTCATCTCAGCCAACTCGATCTGAACCTGATCCATACTCCTCTGATGATTGAGTCTGGTTGAGTAACGATGCGGACGACGGTCAGCAATCCTGTTTCAGTCAGGAACCAAAGTGAGAAGTCTCTCCGAACATGTCTGTGATGCCAGGATGCTATGTGCATGATATGCATGATATGGGTACTATATTTTATCATGAATGATCCTGATAAAGGATATGCACATGCGGGTTAACTTTTTTCTGTTTGTTCATGCATTATTATTATTTTTTTGAAAAATAAACATGTTATGATGCAAATGATGCAAACATGACTGGTCAGACTGTGCATCTCAAGGCACAAGGTCGAAGCTTCGGCTTGAACTCGGAACCACCATTCATCTGAAACCCAAAGTCAACTGATAAACTATCATCTGAACCCAAATCTGGAGAACCGAGTCACCATAAATCCGACTTGGGGAGTTCCGAAATAAACGGAACTGGAGATTACATCACTATCATCACAAGAACATCCACCGAACGGATGACAGCCAGATCCTCTGAACAGGTACTCTCAAATTCAACCCGGGGATCCGAAATAAACGGAACCCGCTGATAAACCACGGACAGAACTCCGGCGTCCCTAAAATAAATGTCCATAATTCACAGTCACTATCAGTACCAGAGTCACCAACAAGTCACCAACAAGTCAGCAACTGTACCTGTAATGATGATTCCCTCCCCACTCACGGGTGTCATCTAGGCCAGGGTAAGATCGAGAGAAACGCAGAATAAACAACCCTTTCAAGAATATCATCCTGTGCACACCCGATGTATGCACCGATAATACCCCATCAGAGTCTGAACTGCTCGTGATATCAATGTTCCGCTAAGTGGCGCATACCACCCGCTTCCCATGAATCACTCTATTCCTAGGTTTCCTAGATTGCACTCATAACCTGGGTATTGGGCCTTTTACCTCGAGTAACTCCCTCCCCAAACAGAGAAATACAGCTAGCACAGCAGATGAATATGAATGAATGCAAACATTAATGCAAACAATAAATGCAAACAATAAACAATGAATGCAATAAATAACACAGCAAAAAGCAACCAAAGCCCTAACCTAGAGAACGCTAGGAGAGACTCGCTTAGGGAAGATGGACCAGCACAGGTCAACCTCTTCTTATCCCCAGCAGATTCGCCAGCTGTCGCATTACGCGAAAAACTGGCGGGAAAACAAGACAACAGAGCCGCCACCGTGCGTTATTTATCCCAAAAGAGGGAAAGGAAATGCTCAGAGTAAACCTGGAAAAAGCATGGTCTCGCGACCAAAGAGAATGGGATCGGGAGTCGGTTATGCGAAGGGAAGGTATTAGCACCCCTACGCATCCGTCGTACTCGACGGGATCCACGCACAATAGGAAGGAAAATGGTTGCTAAAACACTGCTCACAAACACACTGGCTGAAAGAGACACACGAAAACAAACTGAAACTGACTCGGCAGGATATCGCATCCTGGGCCTACTTAGTCTATCAAGCATAGACATCAGAGTCAAAGTAGTTCGAACTGGGGAACGACACATGCTCGCTAGGATATCGCATCCTATGCATACGTATCTTCTTGGACGAAGAATCAGAGCATTCGTAGCTCGGCTCGCGCACACAAACACAATAGACACAGGCAAACGTGGAACCCGAATGCCAATCGCTGGACTTATATCGGCTTCCGAACCAGAACGCACCCACACTGGAAACCAGATGCCACTTGATGGACTTATACCGGACTCCAAGCACACAACAAGAGGATACGGAATGCCAATCGCTGGGCTTACATCCGTCTCCTGACACACACAAGAAGAAGAAGGGTCTCGATTGCAACTAGGGCAAGAGAAAGGGAAGGTCTCAATCGCAACGAGGGCGAGAGAAAAGAATTAGTGTTAGTCGTTAGTCAAACTCGACAAGACATCGCATCTCGTGCCTACGTATCTCATCTGGACATGAGAATCAGAGTTGCCGTAGTTCGGCTAAACTATTCCTGTTGGTTTGTGTTTTTTAAGTGAATAACGTCACTACGCAATCTACCGGATGCTCAACCTTTGGAGACTTACTCACATGTAGTAGAAGGAGTTGACGTATCCTCAAGAGGGGATAATGTTTGTTTGTGTTTTAGGAAAGCTCAAGCAAGAAAGGAAGTCCTATACGAAGGAACCGTGCTACCTTAATTGTCATGCAAACGAGACTACGCGGAGTCTAGCAAACCTAGGGGATACAATCACACCACACAAACATATACAGCATGAAATAAACACACCAATAAGGGGCTCAAACATCAAGGCTAGGCTTTAGTCGAGGGGTCATGTCAACCTCGACAAACAAGCCTCTGTATCAAGGTGAGGTTAGCTCTTAACCTTGACATTGAGAGTCAAGGTAAAGCTGATGAAAGGTGAGTGAAGATTAGACTTCACAGCTCTTATCCCTGGTCAAGGAGAGCTTCAGACAATGAAGTGTGGGTCCAGAAAGTGGGAACCCTTCTACACTCAAGACACTGACACAACTGTACAACTGTACAAGATCTTGGGTTAGTGTCCTCAATGCATCAACACAGTAGTGTGAGCAGAGGGACGACTCAACAAAATAGCGGGAGATAGATTGCATATCTCTTTTATCCGCCAATTGCCTCATAGAGGTCTTTACCTGCTTGGGGACAAAAGTAAACAAGCACAAACATCGCCTCTTAAGGAGGACTTCAGACAGGTGCCTGGCCAAGTAACAGGCCAGGTCTTCCAGACTACATGGAGACAAGAAATTCTACCTCAATGCTAATGCTTAGCAAGCAAAGCAATGCCAGTTCTTAAAAGAACTGAGCAACTAAGGGTACCTGAAATCAATCAAATATAATCAGCATCCCAATCACAAAGTCTAAACCAACAAGATAAGAATCAACAATGTACAATCAAACAATGCAATGTGCAAAGCACAATCAACTCAAGTGAGCCAAGCATCCTACAAAATAAACCAAGTTAATCCATAACAAGTACATAAACCAAACTCAATCAACTTGAATTACTCTCCTTAAAGCAAATGCTTCTTCAACCTGAAAATCACATTCAAACATGAGATACAAGACCACTAGGGCAAGCCTAGGGTCAAAAGGAGATGAAAAATTCAAAACATCAAGTAAAAATTGATCAAAACCAAGATTAATCAAACAAGAATAGAATCTAATTGGTATCACATCAAAACTATGCACCAAATCCATTTCATAAGTTAAACATGTCAAACTATGCAATTTGGAATCACATTGGAGCAAACAGAATGATCACAATCAAATCAATACCAAAACAGCTCAATAAATTCCACAAAAATTCCAGCCTAAACAGAACACATTGAATGAGAAGCATATCAAATTTCATGATATTTGGACAAGTGGAAGTAAGGAAATTAAAATCAGGAAGTCATGGTATGCAAATACTACTTCAAACAAGACCACAAATCATGTGCCAACTTCAAATGAATGCCAAACAGTGGAAACAAATGATAAATGAATGGGACCAAAGCCAAGATGAAGTTAAGCATGTTAAGGACCAATCCACCAAATTTCATCTTCATATGATAAGGAATGAGAAATTTACAAGTCATGTAAGTTGATCACTCAAGAAAAGTTCACAAAATGGTAAACAGCAAACAAAAATACCAATCAAATAGGAAATTGATCAACAAATCCTACAAAAAATCTTGGTTAAACTAGACATACACAAGTAATCACATGCAAAAATTGAGAGCAAATGGCAAAGCAGAAGCATGGAAACAAAATTCAAGAACATGGCATAACATAGTGTGACACACATTGTCACACTCAACTTGACCACATCATATCTCTCTAACCAGGGACTCAAAATTAGCAAACTATATACCAAAATCACCAAGAAAGAGTCAAGAATATGCATGTAAAATTTCACACACTTTGGATAAGGAATCAAGATTTCATAAAGGAAATGGTAAAACATACACATGAAGCATACATGACCAAAGGCATTAGGCAAAGTCAAAAAATCAGCCAGGCACAACTTTTACTATCATGCCTAAAAAAACTAGAGAGAATTTGGAGATGAATGCAAAAATCCTCACTCAATTTGGATCAAGGATGAATATTCTATGATTTTTTTGAAGTTTGATCTAAAAATGAAATAAACATCTAAGAATTAAAATGAAATTATGTGAAACGAATGGCAAACTTGTAAATACTGAGCTAGGGGCGAAACGCCCCGTTTCAATTAGAACACATGGCGGCATAGGATTGGTTCATGGCATGGAAACGCGAACATCATGCAAAGCAAGCAACAGAAGGATCTAAAATTTTTTGGAAAATGAAATCAACCGCGTTCATCATGTTCAACAATCCTCAAGAACAAATTCTCACCAAAGTAATCATGCCATATACCATTCGAATCAGCAAATCATGTAGATCACTAAAACAGCAAGCATTCATCATAACTCTACTCATACTAATCAGATCGAGCAAAAGAAGGTTTCACATCCAAACTTAAATTCCAGATTTCTCTCTCAAATCTTAATGAATTTCAATTCTATAAATTGCATCGTACTCTACAATCTACAATCTACAAGAACCACATCTCAATTCCAGCAATGGTGAAGATTGAAATCCAACCTTATGAGTGAGCAGTTGTTGGATTCGCGCGTTTCCAGGTGTGAAATGATGAAACAGATTATGCTTGATGATGTAGGAGATGAATGAAGTAGCTCTTGCAGCTCCAGTACGCACCAGGTAGAAGAATTCTCAATTTGCCATGTGAAGAAGCTTGATTCAACAGTCACAATTGCTACGTGTTTTGGCCAGGATTTGTTGAAACAGTTCCTCAAGATTACCTGTAGAGAAGAATCAATGCAAGAACCAGCACAATAGATGATGATTTCAATGGAAATTGTGAAAAAAAGTGTGTGAAAGTGTGAAGAAAATTGGAGAGAATTTGATGATTTTCTGTTTAGATTTGAAAGAATGATTTGTCATTATGATTTTCTGTTACAATTAGGCCTTTATACCATACACTAGTCCACTTGTTAACCACAATTAGGCAAATTGGAAATGATTAGTGTAATGCACATGTTAAGCAAAGTGGCCAAAATGCCCTTTTCAATTGTAGCCAATGCATCAGTACAAAACCAGTTGGAGCAAGTCATATTTGATGTTTATGATGTGTAGAAAAAGGTTTCAAGTGCAAATGCCTTGTATTTTTGAAAATCACTATTTTTCCCACCAATTTTTAAATGGTTCACTTGAAAAATGACCTTTTGCTATGATGATTTTTGATGAAATGTGATGATGCAATATGATAGTACAGGTCAAATGTGACTTGCTCAAAAAAGAATCACCCAATTTGGCCAAATGGTTCATGAGTTATGGCCTTTTGAAGTTCAACATTTTCTGAAAATGATTTGATCATAACTTGCCAACCACAAATGAGAAATGAGTGTTCTTGGACTTTTTGGAAAGGTGAGAGCAAGATCTTCAACTTTCATGTTGGGAAAAATTCCATTTGAAGCTTGTATGATGAAGTAAATTTGAGGAGAAAAACTTTCCATTTTGGGCAGTTGAAATTACAGGTCACCTGCCATTTTTGGAAAGTTTTGATCTGACTTTATTTTCTTCAACCTTGATCTTTGATATGTCAAATGAGACTTGTATGGACATGAATGAAGCCTTTCAAACCATCTCCCACCTTCAAATCCATAACATCAGGCACAGTTGACCACAATTGACTTTTTATGGCTTCAGCTGAAATCCAGCTTGACTGATGACTTCTGAGCAACCAATCTTTGGCCAAATCTCTTCAAAATGATCCTTAGACCATATGAACTTGATAAATCAACCCTAGGGCTTTGTCTCAATGGAAATTGCACATGCTTGCTTGATTGACTGATTCTCCTGATCAATTTGACCTAATCTGTCTGAGGACTTGCACTTGGGCAAAAGGCCATGCCATGTTATGCCATGGACCATGTTATGTTAATGACCTGATGATGAAAATGTATGTACACAAGGTAGGTGCAAATTTGAGGTGCTACACTAGGTAGGAACGAAATTTATCCAGAGCGAACACTATGGTTAAAAGTTCCTTTTCTGTGGTGGCATAGTTCACCTGTGCAGGGTCTAGGGTTCTACTTGCATAGTATAATGCATGAAGTTTCTTATCCCTTCTTTGTCCTAAGACTGCGCCTACAACATAGTCACTAGCATCACACATGATTTCAAAGGGTAATCTCCAATCGGGCGGTTGCATGATAGGTGCGGTAATAAGAGTTGTTTTCAATTGTTCAAACGCCGTTAGGCATTTATCGTCAAAGATGAATTCGGCGTCTTTCATCCATAAGCTAGTCGGTGGTTCGGTGATTTTTGAGAAATCTTTAATGAATCGCCGATAAAAATCGGCGTGTCCTAAGAAGCTTCGTATTTCTCTTACGGTTTTCGGAGGCTGGAGGTTTTCTATAACTTCTATTTTGGCCTTGTTGACTTCAATCCCCTTGTTGGATACTATGTGTCTGAGTACAATTCCTTGTCGGACCATGAAATGGAATTTTTCCCAATTTAGCACAAGGTTCATTTTTACGCATCTTTTTAGTACCATTTCAAGATTCGATAAGCATCCTTCAAAGCTCTATCCGCATACAGAGAAATCATCCATGAAGACTTCCATGATGTCATCTATGAAATCAACAAAGATTGACATCATGCATCTTTGGAATGTTGCGGGAGCGTTACACAGTCCGAATGGCATTCTTCGGTAGGCGAATGTACCATAGGGGCATGTGAAGGTCATTTTCTCTTGTTCGTCGGGATGAATAGGAATTTGGAAAAATCCCGAATAACCGTCTAGGTAGCAGAAGTGAGAATGCTTAGCCAATCTTTCAAGCATTTGATCGATAAACGGTAAAGGAAAATGATCCTTCCGAGTGGCTTTGTTTAATTTTCTATAATCAATACACATTCTACTTCCAGTAACCACTCTTTATGCTATAGATTCTCCTTTTTCATTATTCACAACTGTGACGCCTCCCTTCTTTGGTACGACATGTACTGGGCTGACCCATTGACTATCGGATATCGGGTAGATAATATCTGCTTCTAACAGCTTTTGCACTTCTTTCTTTACTACATCACTCAAAATGGGATTTATCCTTCTTTGATGTTCTCTAGAGGTCTTACTGTCTTCCTCTAGCATTATGCGATGCATGCATATGGAAGGGCTTATTCCTTTTAGATCTGAGATATTGTAGCCGAAAGCAATTGGGTATTTTCTAAAAACGTGTAGAAGCTTTTCAATCTCTATTTGCCCTAAGTCTGCATTTACTATTACAGGTCGCTCAAGTTCAGTGTCTAGGAATTCGTACCTTAGATTTTTGGGTAACGTCTTAAGTTCTAGGGATGGTTTCTTTGGGCAAGGCATATGATCGAGCGTTAGTGCTAGGCATTCGCTTAGGTTGTCATCTTGGTATTCCTTACTTAAATTTTCATCTTCAAAAGTAGGAGGCCTTGGAATTTTTAGTTTTTCGAAGTATGATGTTTGTTCATTCTCCATCTCTTTTATGCATTCGTCGATGACATCTAGTAGACAACAGGTATCATCTATTGCTGGTGCCTTTAGGAATTGCGTCAAAATGAATTCAACTTTTTCCTCACCAACTTCAAAGGTTAGCTTTCCTTTCTTAACATCTATAATAGCTCCGACTATAGCTAGGAATGGTCTTCCTAATATGATAGGGATGTTGGAATCCTCTTTTATATCCATGATTATAAAACCAGTAGGAATATATAATTTTCCTATGCGCACCAGAACATTTTCTATCATACCTACGGGAAATTTAACAGAACGATCTGCAAGTTGTACAGACATCCTCGTAGGTCTTAGTTCTCCCATTTTTAGCCTTTCGCATATGGACAAGGGCATTAAACTAATACTGGCTCCTAAGTCGCATAGTTCTTTGTCGATGACAAACTTTCCGATTACACAGGGTATGGAGAAACTACCTGGGTCTTTCAGCTTAATAGGCATATTGTTTTGTATTATGGCGCTACACTCACTAGTAAGTGTAACGACTTCGTTATCCTCTATCTTCTTTTTGTTAGATAAGATTTCTTTGAGAAAATTAGCATATGAGGGCATTTAAGTGACGACTTCTGTGAAGGGTATTGTGATATTCAATTATTTTAGAAGCTCTACGAGTTTTTTAAATTGTCCTACACTTTTAGATTTAACAAGTCTTTGAGGATAAGGGATAGGGGGTTTATACGATGGTGGAGGCACATAAGGTTCTTATTTCTCTACGGCCTCTTCTTTTTTATCTTCCTCTTGTTCTTCTTCCTTCTCAGTTACCTTACCTTGGTCTTTATGCATGGATGGGTTTTGAGTTCTAGGATCGGTCGGTCCGTCTAGTCCTGTCCCACTTCGTAGTATAATAGCATTTGCATGACCTTTCGGGTTTGGTTGCGGTTGTCCAGGAAATGTGCCTGCAGGAGCAGCAGTAGGTGCTTGTTATTGAGCCACTTGCGAGATTTATGTTTCCAACATTTTGTTGTGGGTGGCTAATGCGTCTACCTTGTTTGCTAATTGCTTGATTTGCTCACTAGTGTGTATGTTTTGATTTAGGAAATCCTTATTCGTTTGGGCTTGGGTAGCTATGAAGTTTTCCATCATTATTTCTAAGTTTGATTTCCTATGAGCATTTTGAGTATTTGTGGCGGCTTTGTGATATCCTGGTGGTACAACAGGTGCTTGCTTAGGTGCATACAATGCATTATTGTTTTTGTACGAAAAGTTAGGATGGTTCTTCCAACCTGCGTTATAGGTATTTGAGTAAGGGTTTCCTTGAGCATAGTCCACATGGTCTGTGGAGGTTCCTGTCAAAAGTTGACATTCTGGGGTAGTATGCCCTTGAATGTCTTTGAGCATATTGTACAAGAGACCGTTGTAAAAGGTATGAATGATCAACCATTCTTCTAGACCGTGATGTGGATAAAGCCTCATCATGTCTTTGTATCTCTCCCAAGCTTCAAAAAGTGATTCATTATCCTTTTGTTTAAACCCGTTTATTTGGGCTCTTAGCATAACCGTCTTACTAGGTGGGAAATATCGGGCTAAGAAGACTTTCTTCAACTCGTTCCACGTAGTGGCAGAGTTGGATGGTAGAGACTGGATCCAAGCTCTAGCTCTATCTCTTAATGAAAATGGGAAAATACGTAGTAGTATAACTTCTAGGCTGACACCACTCGCTTTCACTGTGTCTGCGTATTGCAAAAATACTGACAAGTGTAGGTTCGGGTCCTCCGTGGGACTAGAGGGGACGATTTTGCACTCCTTCGGCCATCTCTGGTTGAATAACTGATTCAGAAGTAGGGTTGTTAAGGTCAGGAAGATT
Source organism: Lathyrus oleraceus (assembly GCF_024323335.1). NCBI lineage: Eukaryota > Viridiplantae > Streptophyta > Magnoliopsida > Fabales > Fabaceae > Lathyrus > Lathyrus oleraceus. The sequence goes on from NC_066583.1 coordinate 646,107,963, forward strand.
TAGCTTGATACGATGTTCCCGTATCAAGTCTCATATCTGGTGTTCTAATCTAAGATAACGCTCTGGTTCGTCGAACTGTAGTTTTAATTTCTCGCCTTGAGGGCGAGTACTTGGCATACACTCGACAAATGTAGAAAGGGAAAAATAATTGTTTGCCTTAGTCTATACTGGGCAACACTGGAGTTACGATATCGACTAAATTAGTCCCCGACGACGGCGCCAAAAACTTGGTCGCGACTTAGTAAGTCTATGGGAATCGTGACTGCAAGTGCAGAGTCCTATCGCGTAGTTTTAAAGATTATCGAACCCAAAAGGACTAATAATCGAACATATCGTGGTCTAATGTTGCTATGTAAATCTAAGGCTGATGATCATTCTAAGATTGGAGGGATGAAGAGAAATAACTATAACGTAAATAGAAGATTAATAAAGATATATGATAAAGGGATATCGGTGTGTAACACATCAAACTTCAGGGATTCGATAGATAGTTGGTGTAATCTTATTGGTCAAAATATTCTTTAGTAGAAATTATTTATAGAAAGGACTTAGTCTCACACTCTCGTTTTTATTGACTCTGACCATACTCCTAAACCAAAATGCTTGGCTCTCACGGTCTCATTTTGAATTTAAAAGTAATTTTTGAATATGAATAAAGTCCAATTTATCCTAAAGCACTCTCGTTATGTTTAGAATTAATGCTTAGTTTCAGTTATCTGGTTAAAATCTCAAACTCTCGTTCTTGTTGACCGTAACCTTAGCTTGTTTTGTACTCTCGTACGAAAAATAGTTTGATTAAAATAAGAAACTAAAAACCGGAATAATAAGTTTTATAAAAAACTAACACCAATTATTTATGAATCTCGTCGTTTCGACGGTCTTTACATACCGATACCTAAAGGTTTAGCCGGACATGGATCCGGTAACAGACATGGTATTTGGAAAATCAAACATGCAATAAGGCATAAATAAATAAAACAACAATCAAAATAAAACCTGGATTACGAATTGAGAATTGGAACTGAATCTTGATTCTTCGATTAAAATAATGTCGGCAGGCTTTGGTGATGAGTAACCGTTACAATTGAATTCAAATGCATAAATAAGAAATCGCAATAGTCTCCGATGTGGAGAACTATTACTTTTACAAAGTAAGAAAACTTCCTAGCAAACTAAAAGAAAATAATTCTGACTAAAAATAATCCGTAGATTGAAAACTGGAAGAAGAGAGAGCCCCCGCAACGAGACTGAGAGAGAGTCCTTATATATTTTCCACATCCCTAATTTGTAGCGAAGGTGGGTGGAATCGTGGCTAGACACATGGAGAAAAAGAGGGAAGACTAGGTTGTGGCGGTTGCCACAACCCTCATCTTTGACTCCGTGGCGAGCGCCACAAATATAGGGTTGAGCGCCATATTTCCTCATGCTTGGTGGCAGGCGCCACCACCTCCTTGGGTTCATGTGGCGGGCGCCACACACCCTAGATTATGGGCGCCACAAACCCATTTACTTTGGTGGCCCATTATCTCTATTTTTCTCCATTTTCTTCTCTTTTTCTTTCATTTTTGCTATTTTCCATTTTGCTTGCTGTAAACCTTTTAATCGATAAATACCTGCAATAAACATAAAATATTGCGTAATAATAAGTGTTAATCAAGTAAAAAGCAATGCATATGGAGCCAAAAATACGATACGTTTTCGCGTTATCAGGAATCTCAAGGATAAATTCCCAAGACCCAGATTGTTGGGAAATATATCCAAAATCTCGAAAAGGGTGGTCGACAAATGCCTTTATTCCTTAAAGAGGTCCAGCCGACTAAACCACATGATGTAAAAGAAGTACATTTATAAGTATTGGGTCCTTGATAAGTAGCGTCGATAGCACATTGGAGCAGTTACTATCGAGGGTTCGTGAAGAAGTGGGAAGTAGTTACCACTCAATGTGGGTTTTAAATAGAGTGTCTTGGAAGACACGTAAGTACACTAGTAGAAACTTGAAGATTGAACATAGAGTAAACGCAGTAATCCCGCAATAATCATAAATGTCATCGATGGTTACTTTGTAAACATAATAAATAGTAGACTCATACATGGGATCAAGGGCCACAAAATGTCATACATACTCTCCATACCACTGGAGTACCTGAGCCAAAGAGCGAAATAGTTGAGCGAGAAACATGTATGCGCCTGCATCCACTCTTTTTTAGTCTTTTTTCTTCCTTAAATGAAATATATATTTTTACCTTCATTTTATTTAATGTCATTTATTGTATTTTACCTTATCATTTATCACAACATGACTTTATTTACAGTCTTTTTCTACGCTGCATTCAATTCACACGCACGTGTCTTGACACAAATTATTTGCATAAATTGCTTTGGAGATTTTTCGAGTTAATCTCACAGACTTTCAAACTCGTGATTGTTTACCAAAAACATTGGTAAACAAGCTGGACCCTTTTATGCAAATATTTTTGCAGAAAATAAGTGTCTTACATTATTTTTTTTATAGTGTCTTCCGTTTTATGGTCTTCCTTGTTGTATGCACTTCGGGAGTGGTAAGAGACTTTTCGAAATGTCTCAAAAAAAACAAACTCCTTCCTAGAGTAATACTCCAAACCCAAGAGGACAACGGGCGGTTACTAGCATCGACAGTTCTATGGCTCCAACCTCAGTCGAGGAGATGCCCACTATCATAAGCCAAGAAGTGGTGTATTCTATACCACAAGATGTGAGAGTTTAGTCACCATAAGCTTCAAATGCTCTAACGTTTTTTAGGGAATTACAGAATTTAGGAGACCAAAGGCCTCCTTATCTAGGTTTCTCATTACCTAAGAAGGAACAACCGCATGACATGCAAACTGCGATGATGACAAGCCTACACCCTAGTACGTCAATCTGTTATGAAAACGTAATGGTAACGGCATCGCCCTTTAACTCGTATTTGACTTCAGCGTCCACCATGGGAAACTTTGGCTAACTTAGACAACCACCAGAAGGGGGGCATTTTCCTCCCCATAGTGATTTTTCCTTAACCAATAACTCTCTCCAAGTCATGAATAGTTAATGGATAAAAGCAACCACGATATGGTTCACATGATTACATAGCAGATAGGCAACATGTTTAGCCCACTTATAAAAAACACGAATATGAGTTATCAACAGTTAAACCACCAAATGGGTAGGATTGCTATTTTTTTGGGCACCACTTGTGCCGCCGACTCTAGTACCTAACATTCCTCAGGGGCTAACCCCCCCCCCCCCATAAAATAGGGTTGTCGGAAATAATCAAAGGCCATAAGGCCTCGACGTGATCCTAGTGCAATACAAACAAGATGTCGAACAAGTCCTGAGTCAAGCCCGACAGGACAACATGGGGGTACAAGATAATATCACCAACGTCGTTAAACGCATTTTGGTCTTGAATACCCTCAACATGGGCTTCCACGGCCCAAACTATATACCCATATTGTCTGAGTATGTAAGGCAAACCAAATTGCCTAGGGGATGGAAAGTCCTAAAATTCACCAAGTTTATTGGCGACACTAGTGAGTCCACCATCAAACACGTCGCCCGGTACCAGACCGAGGCTGGTGATTTAGCCAACAATGAGAACCTAATTATTTTCTAAAATCATTGACAAATAACGCTTTTACATGGTTCACCACCCTTCCACCCAATTCCATTTTTACATGGGCCAAATTAGAGAGGGCATTTCACGAGCAATTCTACATGGGGGAAATGTAAGATTAGCCTCAAGTAATTAGCCAGTGTGAGGCGAAAGGTGGCTGAATGTATCAATGATTACCTCAATAGTTTTAGAACCTTAAAAGCGAGATTTTTTACACAAGTGTCAGAACTTGGGTTAGTTGAACTGGAAACAAGGGATCTTGACTACTCCATTAGGAAGAAGTTAGACACCCAATACTTGAGAGATATGACTCAGTTGGCCAATAGAGTTCGACAAGTCAAACGGTTAAAAGTTACGAAGGCTAGAACTTCCAAGTTCAGTAAAAAGAACGTAGCTTATGTCGAAGTCGACAACATAGGAAACTCATCTGGCTCAGAGTATGAGTATGTGGAGAAGAATAAGGTTATTGTGGCCTAACTAAATCCAGAGCCTCCTTACACATGCAAGCTGCTGAAACCCTCAAACGGGAAGAAATACGTAGAGCCCAAAAATGAAAAATTCATTGCTAGAACATATACCTTCGAAGTTACTAAGTATGCCGAAATCTTTAATCTATTGGTTGCTGATGTATAAATCGTTGTACCTAAATAGGCTAAAGTTTCACAATTATAACAAAGAAAGAAAAAAGGTTTTTGTAAATTCCATAATGTTTTGGGTCATAAAACTTCTCAATGTGTACTTTTCAAGGACCTGATGCAAAATGTTGTCAAGGATGGCAGACTTAAGTTTGCTGACAAGCAGAAATCATGCTCAGAAGAGGAAGTTAGAGCTAAAGTTAAGGCTCTCTTTGTCGAGTCAATGGGCATCATGGTTGTCGACACGGTCGACAGTGCTCGAGCTGAAGACAACAAACCAAATTGCGAGGATCAAACAACAAAGGCCTATCCCAAAGTTGAAAAAAACTAGTCGATTTTTTGAATCGTTGCGGATTAAAAGATTTAGAGGTAATGTTGTGTCCTAGGTGGAGCTCTGTGTATGACAAAGAAGCTGCTAAAGAGCTGGTAAGGGTGTGCATGGATAACCATTTAATATGAATCAACTCATTTTTTTATGGTTATGGCTTATAAATCGAACCACTTGTCACAAAAACCAACTTAAAATTTATAACTGTTTCCGAACCGGTTTTAAATCGGTTTTGATTTTAATCCAATTATATAATTAAATTTAAATCTTATTTCCTTTAAAATAATATCAATTTTTAAACTTAAATACTTAAATAAATTTTATGAGGTTTTAAAATAATTTTTCTTTAAAAAAAAATTTCAAAAAAGAAAATAAAAAATATTTCAAAAAAAATGAAAAAACAAAAAATATTTTGAAAATAGAAAAAAATTCTGAAATAAAAAAGAAACGGAAAATTTTAAAATTTTTAAAAAATCTAAAAAAAATTCAAAATTCAAAATAATTTATATTTTGAAATATAAAATGTCATTTTTTTTAAAAACAAAAATTATTTTTTTCCTGGAAATATTTTTTTTTATTCTTAAAATTTGAAAAAATAATTTTTTCCGAAAATTTAAAAAGTTCTGAACAAAAATATTATTTAACATAAAATTCTAAACTTCTTTTGTACAAAAAATAATTTTTTTTTCTGAATTTAATTATTTTCTTAAATAGAAAAAGAATCTTGAACTTTTTTTAGAATAATTTTTTTAATGAAATTTTAAATAATTAACTTTAAAAGAGTTCAAAATATAAAATTGAATATGTATACGATGAAACATGAAAATAGACAAACATATAAACTTAACACATAATGAATTTTGGATACCCAATAACTAAATCACATTATTATCATGGATACTGGTTTTTATTTGGATAACAAAATAGATATCCACATTTATATTTTAGTATTTTGTTTGGATTTTTAAAAGTGGAATAATTTGGAAAATAATTTGGTTAAGGATAACCGGTTTTTTTGCACACCCTAAGAGCTGGAGAGGGCAAACCCTTATCAAGCCAAAAAATTTGTTCGACAGGGTAAACCCAAGGAACCTTTCTCCAACAAAGGAAAAGGCCCAACAAAGTTCCAAGGTAGGACTTATGTCCTACCGCAGATACATCTCCTAGAGAATGGTTACGCCCTGCTCGGAAATCAGAAATTGGTGGGGGCAAATGGAAATTAGTGAATGTTGATTCTGATTCCTCATACAAAGACAAATCTCAAGTTTCGAAGAAACACTCTCATGCATCTCATAACTACATAGGAAAAAAACCCATGATTTGGAATCCGTGGAGGAGACACTAGAGAAACAAGAAAGTTGCACGAGAGGCTGGAAGCTCCAGCAAAAGTGATAACATTTAATCTGTCAATAAAGGTCGAATTAGTCGACGACCAATCAGGAAAATGTTGTTTCCCCCTCTATCACCCATAAAGGAGGATAAAGCAACGAAGGATAAAGTAGTCCAAGACATCGATATAGAGACAGACAACTTTGATTCAGGGTCTGAGGCAGAATTAAATATCATTTGCAATATGATATATGTGTTGCCCTTCGAGTACGAAACGATCATAGAAGTGATTGAGGAAGAAGGTCTCAAGGAAGAACTAGCTACCCACAAACCTCGGTGCTATTATGTGAGGAATGACGACTCAGTTAATAAAGATCATGTCATTTTTGAAAGGCAATGTATGGCCAAGCAACAACACTATAAGCCTTTGTTATATAAGGGCCAAGGTAAACGGCGTGGGGGATCAACAAAGTTTTGATCGACTGTGGGGCATGTGACAATGTAATGCCTCGATCCATTTTGGAAAAATAGGCAAATTTACCATAAATTTATCCTGTAACAACATGGTATTGTCCAAATATGAGGCCAAAACCAGCAAACCTTTAGGGGTCATTCAAGTTAACGTAGTGGTGGGAACTCTTGCAAGGCCAACATTGTTATGGTGGTGCCGACTAAAGCAAACTACAATCTGCTATTAGGTAGAGAATGGTTGCATGAAGTAGGATGTGTACCCTCGTTTATGCATTAGAGGATCAACATCGGAAGCCTGGTAGGATTGTCAAAACCATCGAAGCGAATCAAAGTTTTTTCAGAGCGAATGTCAATCACATCGGCAAGCTTAACTTTGACAAAACAATTGGCTAATATTTTGCCATAAAAACCTGGCGGAGGAGGATATAACTTCGAAGGGCATGAGGTATGCTACCCGGTGAAGCTACACGCTTAATACAGGTTTACATGGGAATATGAAATTGTCGGAGGGTATAACCGATGGTTTTAATCTGATGGAGACCATGATTGAGTCAAGTGTGTTTGCTTGGATTTTGGCCTATGTGGCTGAAAATAAAATGCATGTGGCCTTGGAGGCCGAATCTCAAAAAATACTAGTTGTCGGAGCCATTAATCCTGAGAACTCTTGGGTAAATCAATCTGGCCTTACCGACCAAACAAGAACTTCAGAAAGCCCAAGTTTGGATTGCATATATGATGATGAGCCTTTGCGGTTCGAGAAAGACCCAACAATCTTGACCAAGAAAATGCAGGCGCGAGATCCTTTAGAAGAGGTATACTTGGGAGATGGGACGATGAAAAGACCTTCATACATTAGTGCCAAAATCTCCCCACACTTAAAAGCTTAAGTAATCAAGGTTCTAAAAGAGTTCAAAGATTGCTTTTCCCGGGACTATGATGAAATTCCCGAACTTAGTCGCGATTTAGTAGAATTAGTGTTATCGATCAGACCTGATAAGAAGCCAATAAAGCAGACCCCGAGGAGGTTTGCTCCTAAAATCATGTCCAAGATCAAAGTTGAGATGGAGAGATTACTCCGAAACAAGTTCATCAGACCTGTCAGGTATGTCAAGTGGCTTTCTAATATTGTTCCAGTTATTAAGAAAAACAGAACCCTTAGAGTCTACATAGACTTTAGAGATCTTAATGATGATACTCTTAAAGAAGAATATCAAATGACAGTGGCTGAGATGTTGGTCGATTTTACGGTTTGATTCGAATACCTGAGTCTCCTCGATGGATACTCTAGTTACAACCAAAATTTTCATTGCGGAGGAAGAAGTAGCAAAAATGGCATTTTGATGCCCAGGGGTCATAGGCACATACAAATGGGTAATGATGCCTTTTTTCCTGAAAAATGTTGGTGCTACTTACCAGAGAGTAATGAAATTGATGTTTCACGACTTTATTAAAACATTCATGCAAGTGTACATTGATGACATTGTTATCAAATCTTTATCTAAGGATGGCCACCTTGACCATCTTCGACAATTTTTCGAAAGGATGAGGAAACGTGAACTTAAAATGAACCCGCTAAAATGTTCTTTTTATGTTCATGCAGGGGATTTTCTTGACTTTGTTGTCTATAAGAAGGACATATAGATAAACTCAAACAAGACAGAATCCATACAAAATACGGAGTCTCCAACCAACAAAAAACAACTTGAGTCCTTGTTAGGAAAAATCAACTTTCTAAGGATATTCATTTCGAATCTAAGTGGTAAGACAAAAGTATTCTTACCGCTACTACATTTAAAGAAAGAAGAAGGTTTCAGATGGAGGCCAGAACATCAACTAGCCTTTGATGAGATTAAGAGGTACATATCAAAGCCTCCAACGTTGTTACCTCCCATGAGGAACAAATCTATGAAGTTGTATATTGTTGCATCTGAGTCAACAATTGGGAGTATGTTATCCCAAGAAGATGATGATGGTGTCCAAAGAGCCATATATTAATTAAGTAGAACATGAATGATGTTGAGACTAGATACACTATGGTAGAAAAATTATGTCTATCATTATATTTTTCTTGCATCAAACTCAAGCATTATAATCTTCAAATGTGTTTGTTTATTCATACTTCGACATAATTAAACATATGTTATCGAAACCAATTTTACATAGTAGAGTTGGAAAGTGGACATTAGCCCTAAATGAATACTCTTTAACTTGTGCACCCTTAAAATCCCTGAAAGGCCAAATTATTGATGATTTCATAGTAGATCAAGCAGTAACATAAATAGCGTAGAACTATGTCGAGTTCCTGGCATGGAAACTATATTTTAATGGTTCCACTCATTCCTAGGGAACAAGTGTAATGGTTTTCATCATGTCCCTGGGAGGATTTCCCATTAGGTATAAGTTCAAGATCAACGACCATTGTTCCAAAAATGAGGCTGAATACGAAGGCTTGATCATAAGTCTTACAATATTATTAGACTTGGGGGCAACCGGAGTCGAGATCAAGGGTAACTCTGAACTCGTGATCAAATAGTTAAAAAGGGAATACAAATGTAATAAAGATAATCTATTAATATACCTCGTCATGGAAAATTCAATGCTTAAACGATTTCAAATTGTGGATATTGAACATATACCATGAATACAAAACCAAGAGGCCAACAATTTGGCCCAAGTAGCCAAGAGAAATTAAAGAACTTAACTGAAGTAAAAGACAAACTAGTATCAACTAGCGTTATCAGACCAGAGTTATCAACGCTAAAACTGGTGAGAGTAGAGGAGTTACCAGGATTTTTTGGAAATTTTGAAACTTTTGCCATTGACAACATAACAAACAATGATTAGCGAAAGGAAGTTGTTGTGTTCCTTAGAAACCCAACAGGAACAACGGATCAAAAAACAAAATACAAGGTGTTAAGTTACGTCATTATTGGGAACAAGTGGTTCAAAAATACTCCACAAGAGGTGTTGCTCAAGTGCATTAGTAAGAGTGAAGCCTAGTTGGAAATTTCTGGCACTCAAAGCGGATCATGTGGCGCTCACCAAGTAGGCCACAAAATGAAAGGGTTGTTGTATCGATAGGGAGTATGTTGTCCCACCATGCTGAAGGATTGCATTGAGTTTGCTCGATGATGTTAAAAGTTCCAGAAACATGGAGGAATAGAACATGTACCCGCCAGTTCTCAAAGGTGAAATCAACCTAACACACAAACATTTTCTACTTCGAACTACGGAGCTATGATTCCTCAACACCTGATGAGTGATACGTAGGCACAATGGCCACAATTCTTGGCGAGCACAATAATAAAAAACCCAAAACCATTTCTTTCACACTCTTTTTGAAAATAAGAATAAATAGAAATAAGTGAGATAAATACCCACGTACACAGACAATCTAAATGGTTCCCATGGAGTACCATGGACATGAGAGGTGCTAATATCTTCCCCTTTTGTAATCTAATTCCGAACTCAAGTCTCGGTTGTGAGACCGATTCTTTATCCGTACCTTTGTGCTTCCCATGCACACATTTATTCCTTCGAGGTTTTATCGACTATTTCCCCTCTCTTCTTCGATAAAGGAATCCAAAATAAAATTCGATGGCGATTATTCTATTTAGCCTTCTTTATTTCTTCTCTTTGATTGAAAGGGTGCATTATTTTGTTCAATCCCGGTTCCTCGCCTTCGTTAAAATCCTGGTTGCGACAGCTGGCGACTCTACCGGGGACCGAGATTCCCTAAGCAAGTCTAGCCTATTTTTGGTTGTTTTTCCTATTACGTATGTGGGGATTTATTCGCTAATTTATTTTTGCATTCTTTTATTCTTTATTACTAACTTGTGTTTATCTTCCTTTGTTGGTCAAAAACTTTGACTTTGTAACGAAGAAAATGGTTATAATAATGATTGAAAATTAAAACCTTGTGTGAAAGACTCTTCACCTGAGTCTCAGAGCTTACTTGAGATATGAGAGGTTGAGTAGTATTGGTCCCTAGGGAGCTTTCCTCGTGAAGGGTCGTACGAGAACCTCACTTAGTGGTATACTTTCTTGGAGGTATTGATGACCGTTGAGCTTTCGGTGTCAACACCCTTATCTCCATTAGAGTTTGTGACCTTAAGAACTCATTTTTATAACATTAAACCTTGGCCGGCCTAGACTGATGGTCGCGTAGTATAGGTCCCCAGGGAGCTTTCCTTGCGAGGGTTGATATGAAGATCTCACTTAGAGTAGACTTCCTTGATGGAGTTGCCGCCTGACAAGTAAATTGACATAAGAGGCAGACAGTCAAGGAAGTCCATGGCTCTAATGGCAGTGTCTTACACTGAATCTCTCAAAAGCCTAGATCATGCAAAGTGAGAACCCTAGTGTGATAAGCAGTCATTATTAACCCCATTCCTCGTCACAGTAATTCTGAACCTATGAACCATGTGCCTACGTTCCGTGAAAAATAATAAAAACTATCCATTCATGCCTTCATTAACATTCATACATCACTAATCAATAAGCAAAGCTCTTAAGGATTTCGTTTATTTAAAATGCAGGAAATACAAAACTTTTTCTACAAACACAATCATGGCTCCCACAACAAGGAAAAACACCTTCTCATTCAGATACAAGAGTCCAGATATTGATACTTTGAAGGTCCTTTGCTATGGGGTAACATCCCTCAAGGATAACAAATTCAGATCTACCTTTGGCAACATCGTAGATCTCCTAACAGAAAAGGTTGACTATGGTGCAATCACCACTTTGGCTCAATATTATGATGTCCATATGAGGTGCTTCACATTCCCTGACTTTCAAATTTCCCCAACTCTGGAAGACATTGAAAGGCTTCTCAATCGACCGATAAAAGAATATAATTCCTTCCCCAAGTTGGAAGAAGGACTTTGCTTGTCCGAACTCTCTACAGTTCTAGGTATCAACAATAATGAACTAGTGGCCAACTGGGGATCTAAAGGTATTATTAAAGGTCTAACACAAAAATTCCTTGAAAACCATGCTCGGAAGATGATTATGGAAGAAAGACCATATTTCTGCACCCCAACTTTAGCACTCTTAATCTACGGAATTGTTATATTCCCTAATGTAGACAAATTCATATATCACTTGGCGGTGGAAATCTTCCTAACCAAAAACCCGGTGCCATTCTTACTCACGGACTTCTATCATACCTTCCATACAAGGCATAAGAAAAAAGGCTTTTACACTTATAGATTAGGACCTGCATGCTCAACGAGGACCCTTCGCCTACAACAATTTGTCTTGGCCCAAAAAATTTACATCTCTCTCAGCCAGTTCAGTCCTTTGGTATAAAAGATAATGGGAAATTAATGATGTCATTTCAAGATGCGGAGGATTCCTAAACATCCCTTTAATAGGATCACATGGTTGCGTAAACTATAACTCTGTGCTACTCAAAAGACAGATGAGGTACGCCATGTTAAGTCCTCCAGAAGACCAAGACCTCATACCTTTCGTCATCAACACTGTGGATCCACTCAGTTCAACTGTGAAGAGAGTGATAAAAGCTTGGACAAGCATGATCTGGATCTACCAATAGTGGGGAAAGAAGAACGTCATAGCCAAGGAACCCTACTTTGTGTGGGTGAAAAAAAGGGCTAGGATTTCCAAGATGCCTTTCCTTTACGACTCTTATTCATTGGAGCCCGAACCCGAGCCCATTATGCAAGAAGACATGGACAAGCTTACCAACCAGATACAAGAGCTAGAGTTAGAGAATTTTCAACTACGAGTCCAACTGGTCCGCACCAAGGAACGCAACTATGCCTTGGAAGACAAGGGTAAGCAAGTTTGTGAGGAGTTCGCAACCAACAAGAAGAGACTAAGGGAAATAGAAGGCCATAGAATTTGGGTTGGTGGTGCTCTACTAGGAGTTAATTATGATCTAGATGCTCGTAACAACAAGTTGGATCAAGCGTATCGAACCATCAGGGACCTTGAGAAGACCGTTGAGAAGTTTAATGCGATGAAGAAAGAAGCTAGATAGGATTATGAAGCCCAAATCCTAGATCTTAGAAGTACTCTCAAGGAGTGCAAGGATCTCTTGGCTAAGGAACAACTAGATAGGGAGAAGGTTCATTAGAGCCTCTTATGCGAGTAGTTCAACCTCGGAAGAGCTTACGATCAGATCAAAAATCTGAAGATGGGAATCTACGACCAAGCGTACATGGAATTACGGAATGACTGCAGATACAGGGATGAGATATATCGTGGGGGAAGAAGCTTCAATATCTCAAAGATATAAAATCATCCATAACCTCCAAACCCTCTACAATGAGTGGAGAGACAAGTATGCAAACATGGCAGTACTGACTAATTATGCCCTCCAAGACTTTCCTGATAAGTTGAAAGAGGCTTATTTGATCATGTTCCTGGAGAACACCCTCGAAGAAGTCTATCATTTTTTCAAATTTTGCAAGAAGACAATGGCAGATCTTATCACCGATATTGAGGCTCTCCGCAAGTCTCAAGGGGTCACCTTTAGGGTTGACATTTAGTTTGCTTTATTTGTCTCAACAACTTTTATTTTGAAATTTCCATTGTACTTGTACTTGTAATATTTCCCTTCAAAGGATGAATGAAGCTCCAGTGATTTCACTATGTGTTTTCTTTATTCTTGATTGCAGCCGTAAATCGTTAAGTATTTCTTGTAATAAAATAAACACGAATAACTAAAGAGATTTTCATTAACAAAAAAAACATTCATGCATCATTTGCATTTTCAAACAAACAAAAAAAACACATCATCCCATATTTTCTTGACCAGAAACTGACGGTACAAGATGACTTCCCGACACCATTGCAACACTCGCCACAAAACAACAAACAGTAATGGACAAGCTGGAACAGAATCATGTCCCCCTCCACGAGGAAGTGACTCAAGTAAGATCACAAATGGGACAATTGATGGAAACAATCCAAGCAGTCGCTCGAGGTAAAAAAAGGCCAAAATGTAGGAAGAGATGAACTAGCGGGCTCACACTGCTACTCCTATCCCTAATGCCAAACCTCCTATCATGGAAAATTCAATACCTCCTCATGGAAATAATCCAGTCCATATTCCAGTAGGTGCACCTTGCGTTGTCCCTCCAGTCATCCTCAATCCTCCTGTTGTTGAAGTGGATGACCAACAAGACGCTTTTTTCAGTCCAAGAGTTGCCTCCGTATATGATGCCTTTGGTCCTCCATCCAATGAGGTGGAAAAAAAGGTTAAAGCCATTGAGGAAAATTGGCGTCTTAGGTCTCGATGCTGCAAAGATGTACTTAGTCCCCGGAGTGGTTATCCCCGCAAAATTCAAAGTCCTTGACTTTGAGAAATATAAAGAAGCCAGTGATCCGAGAACCCATATTCGAGCATACTGTCACAAAATGGATGCTTATTTTAATGATGACTGACTCCTCATGCATTTATTGTAGGATTCACTGAGTGGAGCATCTTTGAACTAGTATATGCAACTGGAAGGTACATACATTCGGACATGGAGAGAGATGGAAGAAGTGTTCTTTAAGCATTACCAGTATAATACAGACATGGCGCTTAATCACACACAACTGTAGAACCTGATGCAAAAGTCCGAGGAGACTTTTAAGGAATGCACTCAGAGGTGGAGAGAGCTTGCAGCTGGGGTACAACCTCTTTTGCTAGAACGTGAATTGGTGGATATGATCATGGGAAATCTACAAGGTCCATACCGGGATAGGATGGTAGGGAGTACATCCTCTGGTTTCTCCTACTTGGTATTGGTTGGAGAGAGGATAGAAAATATGATAAAATTGTTGGTGTAAGCCCTAGAGGCCAATACTTTTGGTACTTGTATCGAATTATTTATTAATAATAAAAGGCTTTTTCTTTATTATGGTTGTTTAATAAAGTCCCTAGAATAGCTAGTCCGTTTAATGTATCAAGTATGACTTAATCATGAGATCACATTAAACGTAAGGACATTATTCTTAAAGTATCCGTAGTCGAGCTTTATTGTGAAGTGGGATAACATTAAAGCATTAAGACTATTATGTTTGTAGACTGATGATCACATCTCATGGATCATGGATAAAGAGTTATCAAGTCTTAAACATAGGTATGAATATTAAGAGTAATATTTATACCGGATTGACCCGCTATGAGAATACTATATAGAAAGTTATGCAAAGTGTCATAAGTTATTCTCATGATGATAATGGTGTATACCACTCTTCGACCTGAAACCACTATGGATCCTAGATGTAGAGTCGAGTGCTTTATTGCTGATCCAACGTTGTCCGTAACTGGATAACCATAAAGACAGTTGATGGGTACTCCACAAAGCATGCTGAGGGACATGAGTGTCCTAGATGGAATTTGCCCATCCTGCGTAACAGGATAAATGTCTATGGGCCCAATATTGAACTGGACAAGGATGACACGGTCTATACCTTGTGTTCAATATAAACATAAGGGCAAAGGGGTAATTATACACATAATTATTATCACAGGAGGTTTTGTCAGATCACATAACATTTTCGTGTCTTGGGTAGCAGTGATGTGTTGCTAGATACCGCTCACTGTTTATTATGTTAAATGCGTGATTTAATATAATTGCCAACGTCGCGAAAACCTACAGGGTCACACACAAAGGACGGATTGATGAGAGATAGAGTAACTAAGGAACATCGTAAGGTACGGTGTACTTAAGTAGAATACGAAATATGGTAAGATACCAAATACTTAAGTGATTTTGGCATATTATGAGATATGGGCCAAAATACACTTAAGTGGGCTTTTTAGCTTGAAGCCCACACAAGTGGTTCTATAAATAGAACCCCTTGGGTAGAAGCATTGTCACTCACTCAGACTCAACTCAAGTGAAGACTTGGAATTTCGTTTCCCTCTCTCTCTCTCTCACTCAAAGCCTTCATTCGTACCAGCTAGCACTGAGATTGAAGGAACCCGTTCGTGTGGACTGAGTAGAGACGTTGTCATTGTTCAACGTTCGTGATCGCTCCGTGGATTTGTATCCAAGGTTTTGATCGTTACAAGAGATCTGCACCAAAGGTTTGAATCGCCACAAGAGGTAACGATTCTATCACTGATCATGCCCATTCGTAAGGATCACTAAATGGAGAAAATTTTAAGTTCCGCTGCGCCTTGGATGGCAATTCTCCTTCAAAAATTGGGGAAGATCCAGAACTCCGCCAACACCTCCTGTGTTGTAAAGACACCCTTTGTCGCGTATGGAAAGAATAGGGAAGGAGAGACGAATGCAACTGCAGTAGTCAGAGTAAGATCCGCAACATAATGTGTCTTGTATCAACAAGTGGTTGTCGTAGCGCCCGTCCAACAACAACAACAACCTTTCACAATTCTGATTCAACAACCACAACAATAGCAACAACACTATCACCAACAACCTCAACAACAACAACCATGTTATTAACAACAACAACAACAACAACGACAAAGAAACCCCGATAGGAGATTTGACTCGGACCCAATTTCGTATAGTCATATTCTACCTTACTTGTTACAAGGATCTTTGGTGCAGTTAAGAGAGCTAGGGCCACCCCCAACGGTCCTTCCTTTTAGTTATGATATTAACGCCCGATGCGAGTTCTATTCAGGAACTCCCGATCACTCAATCGAGAACTGCAAAGCCTTAAGATATAAAGTGCAAGATCTGATAGATTCTAAGGCTATTACATTTGCGCCTAACGGCCCAAATGTAAATAATAACCCAATGTCTCCTCATGATAAGCCAACGGTAAATTTGGTGGAATTTGATAATGGAAGAAGATTATTGTCCTGTCTGGATGAGCTAAATACTCATCTTATAGAGATCAAGAATGTTTTGATGAAAATGATGCATTTCATATTTGTAGTACAACTTGTGAACATTGTTTGAACAATCCACAATAATGTGAAGCTTTGAAGTCTGCCATACAAAGATTAATGGACTAAGGGATCTTGGTGATAGATCGTCCATCCACAATTGAAGATGTTTCCACCCTGGAAATACCATACAATCAAGTCCCATCTCTTCTTATTCCATGTGATTTATCATAAATGACTATCTCCAACAACCCAGTTACTCCTATGGTTATAACGGTACTAACATCATTCCCCTTTGATGATACAAAAGCAGTTTCATGCATTTATGACTCAACTATCTACATCTAGGGAAAAGAGTACAAGAAAAGATCTTTATCCAAACTGACTATTAAGGGACTCGTCATGAAGCCTAGTGAGCTAGTGGTGAGAGAGATTGATGGTTCTAGACGAATTGTGATTGGTGAAGTGGACCTCCCTATAAAGATCGACCCACATACTTTATTTATCACTTTCTTTGTAATGGATATACATCCCGCTTATAGTTGTTTTCTTGGATGACCATGGATACATTCAGTTGGAGCCGTCACATCGAAAATCCATCAACGACTGAAGTTTTTAGTCAGCAACAAGCTTGTGATGATCGAAGGAGAAGAAGACAACATGGTTAGTCATCTAGAATCTTTTCGGTATGTCGAAGGAGGAGGAGAGGTACAAGAAATCCCTTTTCAATAATTTGAAGTTGTCAATGTTGATATGGTTGGCCCTATATGGGAAGTTAAAACTGTTGAATTTCCGATGGCCTCTCTGAAAGACTCTCAGGCTGTTATCAAGAATGGACACCCTGAAGGTTGGGGTAGGATGTTAGAGATACCCATAAACAAGGACCGTGCTGGATTGGGATACAACTTCTAAAACTTGAAGAAGCAAGTGCCAATTGCTGCAAAGGGGCAGATACTTCCCTTGTCAGAATTCTTCTCAAGTGTTGGACACCTCGTGGATGGTTGGATTTATGCTATGGGGGAATATGGAGCAGTTGAGGAAGGATGATTGTTTTACCAAAAGACTAAGGACAAGAATTGACAAACTGGACTGTGTTTGAATTACCGGAGGTTATAATGTTAGAAAAGTAATTCTCTTGTTTAATGTTTTCCCTTTAAGAAACAAAAGAACCCATGATATGCCCAAGGAATAGGGGAACCATTTGTAGGTCCCATTCAAATATTCTATTTTAATCAATCAATGGAAACACCACTTTTTACATTCAAATTTTGCTCACTATCTTTCATTTTTTACTTTCTCACTTAATTTTAAAATGGAAATGTTTTCTTCTTTTATTTAAAATTTTCATTCATGTTTTCCTTTGAAAAATAAAAGCATGAATCATGAATCATGCAGATCCCCCCCCTGATTTCCACCAAGAACGACTCTACTATGGTTCCATATGAGTTCTACAATCCAATTAATCACGCCGACAAAGACAGTGGGGGAGATTGCAGGCTCCCAAAAGAGTTAGCACGACTACTCAAGCAAGAGTTGAAGGTCATTCAACCACACGTAGAGTCGGGAGAAGTGGTCAATCTCGGAACGGAAGAAGAATTTAAAGAGGTCAGAGTAGGCCCAGCTCTACAAGAAGAAATGAAGATAAAGTTGGTCAAACTCTTACAAGACTACATGGATGTGTTAACATGGTCTTACCAAGACATGCCCGGTCTCGATACTGACATTGTGGTCCATCATCTTCCCCTCAAGGAAGACTATCCTCTCGTGAAGCAAAAGCTTAGAAGGACTCGTCCTGATATGGCTATGAAGATAAAGGAGGAAGTACAAAAGCAGCTCAACGCAGGTTTCCTAGCAGTTTCCAACTACCCTTAGTGGATTGCCAATATTGCGCCCATACCCAAAAAGGACGGAAAAGTATGAATGTGTGTAGATTACAAAGATTTAAATAGATAAAGTACCAAAGACGACTTCCCACTACCTCACATTGATGTGCTAGTGGACAATACCGCTCAATTCTCTGTCTTCTCCTGCATGGATGGCTTCTTTGATTACAACCAAATCAGAATGGCTCCAGATGACATGAAGAAAACTACTTTCATCACCCCGTGGGCAACATTTTGCTACAAGGTCATGCCATTTGGCTTAAAGAATGCTAGTGCAACGTACCAACGTGCAATGGTGACAATCTTTCATGATATGATTCATAAAGAGATTGAAGTGTACGTTGATGACATGATCGCCAAGTCCCAAACTGAAAAGGAGCATTTGATTAACTTAGAGAAGCTATTCGAATGCTTGAGAAAGTTTAAGTTAAGACTTAACCCCAGTAAATGCACATTCGGGGTAAGATCTAGAAAACTGCTAGGTTTCATTGTCAGCCAACGAGGGATCGAAGTGGATCCTGAAAAGATAAAGGCCATACAAGTTATGCTTGCACCTAAAACTGAAAAGGAGGTCCGAGGATTTCTCAGGAGATTGAATTATATCTCCCGATTCATATCTCATCTCACGGCCACTTTTGAGCCGATCTTCAAACTACTTCACAAAGATCAAGTTGTCATTTGGAACGACAATTGCCAAAACGCTTTTGAAAAGATCAAGGAGTACTTACGAAAACCTCTGATTCTGATACCTCATGTGCCTGACAAACCTTTGATCATGTACTTAACAGTCCTCGAAGGATCTAGCACGCAATATACTACTTAAGCAAGAAGTTTACTGATTGTGAGAGTAGGTATTCCATGCTTAAGAAGACTTGTTATGCACTTTCTTAGGCTGCCAAATGCATAAGGAAATATATGTTCACCCATACAACGCTCTTAATCTCTGTAATACCCTAATTTCACCCCTAAGATCCCTTATCATTTGTATCATTTGCATAACATCAAGGTCATCAAATACTTTTGTGTATATCCTTATGCTTTGCTAACCCCACAAAAATACAAAAAAAATATATGTCTTGCTTTGCTTTGTTTGCAAGTTAGGGTTTTCGCATCAAGAAGTGAAAGGGATAGATCAATCAAGGCTTAGAGGGATCATAGATATATTAAGGTGATCAAGAGTATCCCTCCATCAACAATCAAAGTTTGTACTCACCTCAATTCAAGTTCATTAAGCCACAATTCATCTGACACTCCAAATTAGGATTTTGGTCAAAGTCAGCTTAATGTTGGCTCTTTGACCAAAGCACGATCCTATGGCTTGAGGCATGATCCAAGGTATTCAAATTTGTCCTCATAATCCACTCATACAATTCAGATGGCTCAAGAGGTTAGGTTCATAAACAGGTGAAAGTTTGAACACAATTGATGAAAAAGTCAACAGATGCTTAAAGTCAAAGTTTGACTTTTAAGATTTTTGGTCAACTATGGACTTTTCAAGTCAAGGATTATGAAGATATGATCATTGAATTCATTTGATCAAGTTTAGTCAAGAAAATCAAGGTTACTTGCAAAAAGGGCAAAGATGGAGAATTTGAAATTTTTACTAAGTCCCTAAAAATCATGTCCAAGTGCCCAACTTTCCAAGGTCATAACTTGTGATCTAAGCCACCATTTTCTTTGCTCCAATGATCAGATTAAATACCTTGTTCCATACTTTAACTTTGTCCCATGTGATGAAACCTCAAAAAATGCACGAATAAGGATATATGGGGCCATGAATTGGATGATTCATTTGTTTGTCAAGTGGTAAAACACTTAGTGAAGTTTTCAGCATGCTGACCTGGTCAAGTGACCAACGTTATGCCAATTTTTCACCATAATACCAACTGATTCAAGAAAAGTGATCAACATGAAAGTTGTATATCATGATTCCATCTTTCCAAAATGTCCAAGATAAAGAAATTCCCATGCTTGAGCTAAGAGAATCGAATTTGGGAAGACATCCTCATGGAATGGTTCATAGGTCAAATTCCAAGCCAAAGTACATTACAAATCCAAACAAATCCACTGGTACATGTACTTCTTGCTTCTAAATCCCCCATAATCAGAATATTTCACCCACTTTTTAGCTATTATCCAAGTAACTCAACCAATACACAATGAACTATTCCATTTGTTGCATAAAGTAGCTTTAATCCAACAAGAAGTACCATTGAGCTCCCAAGTGGACTTGGATCTGATACATACCAACTCCAAGCCTCAAGTCAACCCCTATGCCAAAGACAACACAAAACACTTCATGAACTCCTTTCTTTTTCCATGCTTCCCACTTGGAGAATTGTGCAAGAACCAAGCAAGAAAGCAATGAAGTACAAGCCATGATTATTTTATGATATCCGAGGCTTCTTGAACCCTCAAGGATCCCTATAATTAGAGGAAAAATCCTCATCTATCCACACACCAATCTTTCTAATAAAAACTTCATTCTTTATAGCTTTTCAACCTTAACCTCCATTTTCTCATTTGGTTCGTGCATTCTTAAAACAAAAGGTTCCAATCATCTTATGGGAACTCATAAGCATTAGGAGAAGCATCAAATAGTAGCTCGAAGTAGTATTAAAGAGGCATTGGACCTTGCTCTAATATGTATATTCTTGCATTTTGAAACTCATCATAGATACGTCATTTCATTTTGATTTCTGAAGCAAACATGTAACATTTATTGTGTTAAGAAGGATCGTTAACTTACATATCATTTATATTGTTATTTATGTGAATTTAAGTTGCATGACACCTAAAGTTTCAGTTCTGGTTTTTGCCTTTGTGCATCTTCGTCTTTGAGTATTAGCTGAAACCTATCATACCATTGTGTTCCTTACATTTTTCTAAGCAACTTTGATCTTTATTTCATGAAAAATGATTGATAAATGAGAGAGATATGATTGATGGAAGATTGGAAAAATAATGGAATAAAATAAACGGAAATGAGAGAGAGAGGTTGAAGATGATGTTGAGTTGGCATTGAAAAAAGTCAAAGGAAACGTGTTATATAATATATACAATTGTTTGCGTTTTAATTAACGGATGTATAGCCAACCCAGTGGTAGAAACACGCATCTAAAGTCCCATGATGATTGAATATGTATCTCATACTTGTTCATGTGCTATCTCTTGTGGTGTTATGTAAACCTTTGTCATGTCTTGTTTATGATCATCATACTTCAAAAACATGTAAGTAGCTTGTTCATGGCTTACCAATTTATGTATCTTTATGTACCTAAATCCAAGGGAAAGGATCTTATATTGACTTTTTTGTCATATAATGTCTATTTGTTTGTTGACTTTATTTGTCTATTCATGCATTAACCCTACCCTTTTTTCAAACTAAAACACCCATTCAAATCTTGACTTACCTTTAATCCATGGATCTTTCAACTACACTTGAAAATGCTTTAGTATACATGAAACATTTCAAACACAACCTTTGACTTACTTTTATTCAATGGATCTTTCAATTACAAATGCTTTAGTACACATGAAGCATCTCAACTCAAACTTTGACTTACCTTTAGTCAAGTAACACTTTCCAAAACATTTTTTTAACCCCTTTTATTCTCCCATCAGAAAAATGCAAACAACTCTTAAAAACATAGATAAAATCAAAAGGTTCCTGTAGAGTACTATAGATGTTTAGGGTGCTAATATCTTCCCTTTGCATAACCAACCCTCGTACCTTCGATCTCTACTTGCTTTGCTCCTAGTTTTACTATTTTCTATGCATATTTATTTTGGGTTTATTTTGAATCTTTTCCCCTTCCTTTGGAAAAATAAAAGTTCGGTGGTGATATCAATGTTTTGTGAGTCAAGCTAATCCAATATCTTGGTCTCCGATTCTCACCGTGACAGAAGTGGCGACTTCACTATGGACACTTCCCAAGAGGGTTATACCTATTTTGTTTTCATCTATGTTTTATTATTTTTTTGTTTATATTTGCTTGGGTGATCTTTGTGTTAAGATAAGTCCTAACCCAGACTTGAGTGCATATTGAGATGGGAGGGTGGTATAGTCAAGTTGGCTTGGGTGGAGTAATCCCGAACAAGCTAACTTGAGAATCCTGCAATCAGTGAAAGCCCATTTAGGGATGGTATTTGTTGAACAAGCAATCGTTAATATGTTTTCTATCTTTGACATGGGAGCCTAAGAAGCTGATGACTTTAGTATCCCTTTACCCTACTAAGCCTTGTTAGGACGTAGTGTGGTGACTATGAAGGTGCAAACCTGAATTAGTTGATACACGATACTACACTCAGATGAGTTTCTCTTGAGAATAATATTGGTTGACAAGTAATTGTCAAAACTGGTAATATCTGAAAGATGGGATTATGATTGTAGGAACTTTCTTAGAACCTTGGTTCCTATCTTGATGATAAACCCTTAGCACTTACATTTGTTGGGATAGTTAGACCCATGGCCTCGTGCTCGTGAAGTCAAACCCATGAACCATATGTATTTTATATCTTGATTATGTTTGTTGTTCTTGATGTGTTTGTGCATTCATACATTCATGCATTCATTAACATCATCTAAATTAAAGTCTTCAAAGAACTTAAAAGCATTTGTTGCAATAATCATAGGAATCTTTCACTATGGATTTTGGAAGAAGAAGAACTCAAAAGTACACTTTCAAAAGTCCAAAATTGGAATATTTAAGAGAGATAGAATCTTTGGTGGTTAATCCCGAAGACTTCAAAGGCAGATATGGGAGACTTCTACCTCTTTTGAAGCCCAACATGATGGAGGGGATTCTTGCTACATTGGTTCAATTCTATGATCCATTGTACTAGTGCTTTACCTTTCCAGATTATCAGCTTGTGCCTACCTTGGAGGAGTTTTCTCACTTGATTGGCTTACCCATCCATGATCAAGTTCCCTGAAATTCTGGTATCAGATATGAGATGTCGAAGGTAATGTCACGACACTAATATCTAAACAACAAGTGAAATATGAACATAATAAAAACCAGAAAACAATTGAAAAATGACACAAGCAATTGTTAACCCAGTTCGGTGCAAACACACCTATGTCTGGGGGCTACCAAGCCAGGAAGGAAATCCACTAAACATAATTAGTTCAAAGACTCTCAGCAAACAACTTCAAGTTCCAGTCTTTTACCTAATCTCTACCCGTGTGATTTCTATCTAAGAACTCTTAGACATGAAACCCTACTCACCCCCCCCCCCCTCAATCAAAGCAGTGATACTAGAACAAATACCAAAAAGAAAGAAGACACACTTCAAGGATACACACTTGATCTTGCTTAAAAGCTTCAATCAAGTAAACAAATACACCCGTACTTCAAATCTTAGAATGGACAAATTATAACTCAAAAACTCAGTCTAATTCACACATCAACAAGATGGATGAATGGCTCACAATTCACAAACGCACACATGACTAAAACCCTAATACTCACTCACTTCACCGTTCGTGTTTTTCTATGTATAAAACAGGGTTTACATACTCTTTAAGTATAAGCTTTCTAAATGGGACTAGGCAGCATGAAACCCTAATTCTATTTATTGCGTATTCCCTAAGAAATAGCAGCGAATCATTCCTTTCCGGGAAACAAAATATTTTGTCTGTAAATAGAATTACTCCTTGAATAATGCATGCAATCTCCACATAAGCACCCAAAGACTTGTATGAAAAGCGCAACAATAAAATACATAACATTCAGACTAAATGTTCTGTATGCACATGTCGTAACATCGGGTCTGACATCTTGAATAAATCTTGCACAACCATATCAAACAACCTGCAGAAAGCTGATATCACATGTCAAGACTACAAGCGTGACATATTGTGATAATACTAAGTTTTACCAAAATTGATGCCAATTCATAGAACCAACAAACTCCCCCTTTGGCAAATTTTGGCTAAAACAAACAACAGATCACACGTTCACAAGAAATCAATCAGAGCATCAGAAGAAAACATACACACATCACTAGCAAAAAATAACAACTAGTAAACACACAAGCACTTGCACATACAACACTAGCAAGAACCAACTAGAAAACATCAGGACACACAAGTGCTTATACTCTCCCTCAAGTCCATGCAACTTCCCAGAACACAACAGCTCCCCCTTAAGCCAGTCCACAACAAGCAACAACCACACTGCTTCACACAAACAGAACACAGAGAATTCTCCCCCTGTACCAAACAAATAAACACCAGAATTCTCCCCATGTATCAGACAAGCAGAGCAACAATACTACTACAGAGCTAAGCTAAGATAATCAGCTACATCTACAACTACTTCTCCCCCTTTTTAGCCAAAAGAGACCAAAGTGACAAAATAAATGTCTATCTAGTCATTAACAGAAATACCAGAAGTTAAAGAGTTACATCACCAAGTACATACACAGCTGTAAGAATTCTGAGAAACAAACCAAAAAAACACAAAGAAATCCACCAAAAAACCAAGAAAACCATCAAAACAAGAGGGACCAAAGCCAACAGAGCTACTTAGTAGAGCTTGAGTTTGCATCCTCTTCAGCAGCACCAGAAGCAGAATTGTCACTCGCATCATCATTGTTAGCAGACCTCTCACTAGAGATGTGGGCTCCAGCTTCTTCTTCATGGCTGACATTAGCATGTTCAACATTTTCACCCTCAGCCTGCTCCAAGCTTTCAATTAAGGCTTCCAAAGATTGTTTTCTAGCTGTGGCTACCCTAATCCCTTCACCTAGCTCTTTGCATGTCTCCTTAAGCTCAACAATTGCATGACAATATCCTCGACCTGACTGCCTTCAAAGAGTTTGTAGTGCACAAACAGAGCTGGTTTTCTCCTATTAGGTAAATTATTTGAGCACAAAATACCAGGATGTTGATTTAAGATAATTCCACGGATCATAGAGGGAAAAGCAATTGGCAGCTTAACTGCATTAGTAGTTGCATGCTTGATGATTTGATCAAACATATATCTACCATAGTTAAATTTCACTTTTGTTCCAACAGCAAAACTAAACCTCCCAAGAGTATTAGCAATGGTGGAGATATGGTTGGTAGGAACCCAGTTAGCAGCTCATATTTTATGCAGGATAGCATACTTGATAGTCAACTTCCCAGCAGGAAGATGCTTTTTAAAAGGCCAAAATTTCACCTGCTTAGCTGTAATCTCCCTGCAAACTTGATTGTTTGTAACCTCTAATTCTCCTGCACCCTCATTATTTATGCCTAGAAAATTATTAATAACAGTAAGAGAGAATGTTATACACTTACCCCTCACATAAACCTTGCAGAACTCCTTGCTATTCTTATCAGAAATATCCTCAGGAATATTAACAATAAATTCCTTGACTAAACCTTCGTAGCATTGAGAGAACCCAGAAACAGTCTTCAAAAGCCCAACAACTTGTATCAGGTCCACGACCTCATTGACATCAGCAACATCTTTTCCCAATTCCCTTTCCACAGCTACCCTTCTCTAAATCACAAATTTCCACTTAGCAGCTCCATCCTCAAGATGGAAGGAGATGCTATCCAAATGAACAACAGGTACTTTAACAGGAGACTTCCTGACAGTAGTTTTCTTCGTAGGCGAGATGTCTGGGACATCTTCCTCAACATCCTCTTCAGGCTCAAAATCATATTTGACCTTCCTCTTATTTATTTCAACCTTGCTCCATGGTTTGGAGGGACCAATGACAGTAGTCTTCTTAGCTTCTCTAGCTGACATAAGTTCAGCCACATATTTTCCTTTGCGAGTCTTCATGCGTTTAGCCACACTTTGCTTTATGTGATGAATCAAGCTTTCCTCTTGATCATCAGAGCTACCATCCTCTATATCAATCACAACATTTGCATCATCATGCTTCTCAGAGTGGGAAGCATTATCCATGTTAGAGGCCACAAATTTCTCTTTGTCAGACACGGTTTTCCCTAGAGAGCGCAACCATTCAACAACCAAGGCCTTTTCAGAACTGGAGGAATCATCACCCTCCACTAGGTTTTTCAACCTTAGAAGGGGGATACATTTGAGCAAGGGGAGTAGAAACCCCCTTCACAGAGTGGCCTTCATTAAGAATTCTAGTAACTATGTCTCTTATAACACGATCAGTATAGTGTGTTCCTTCCTTATACTTAGTGACAGAAGTAGACTTAGTATTTTTAGAAGCAGATGTATCTGGATGTTGTGACATTTTGGAGTTTTTCTGGAAAAAGTAAGTTTGCCCTAGCAGAGGTTTGTGGAGAAGGAAAAGGAAGATGGAATAGTTGAGGTAGGTAATGGGGTTATGGGAGTAGCGTGTGAAGATGGATTAGATGGTATTTCCAATACAAGGTAATGATTTACCATAATGGGGGCACTTTATTTTAGGAAAATAGACTATAATTTGAGTACTTTTTCCACTCCATATTAATTGCTACAAATTTTCATAAATGCAAATCCCTAATCTCCTTCTCAGGAATTCAAATTGATTTGCATCCAAGGCCTTTCTAAAAATATCAGCTAACTGCATCTCAGTAGCAATATCCTCTAAGGCTACAATCTTATCCTCCACAAGTTCTCTAATAGAATGGTGACGGATATCAATATGGTTGGTCTTGCTGTGCTGAATAGGGTTCTTTGAGATGTTTATAGCACTCAGGTTATCACAGTATAATGTCATGACATCTTGTGTGACATTATATTCAGTCAGCATTTGTTTCATCCACACCAGTTGAGAACAACTACTTTCAGTTGCTATGTATTCAGCTTCAGCAATAGACAGAGAAACACAATTTTGCTTCTTACTAAACCATGATATTAGATTGTTCCCCAAGAAGAAACATCCTCCTGATGTGCTTTTCCTATCATCAGCACTTCCAGCCCAATCAACATCACAATAGCCAGACAGCACAAAATCAGATCTATGAGTGTATAGCATCCCATAGTCACAAGTGCCATTGACATCCATTTGGAACAATTTAAACTTCAGAATACATGCCACTCCTAGCAATAATCTAATGGACTCCAGGCGAGCTACAGGTGCAAATGTTTCATCAAAGTCAACTCATTCAACTTAAGTGTATCCTTGAGCTGCTAACCTTACTTTATTCCTAGTAACTACACCTTTTTCATCAGATTTATTCTTGTATACCCACTTTGTTCCAATAACATTTATTCCTTCAGGTCTTGGAACCAAATCCCATACTTCATTTCTCTTGAATTGGCCTAACTCTTCCTGCATGACATTGATCCAGAATTCATCAGTTAAAGCTTCTTTAACATTCTTAGGCTCAATCTTTGACACAAAATAGGCATGTGAGATCACTTCATTTGATCTAGTGGTGACTCCTTTATTTAGATCTCCTATAATGAGATCTTTAGGATGATCCTTCTGAATTCTGATAGAGGGTCCCTTGTTTACTTGATCAGCTTCAGGTTCAACCTGGGTTGACTCACTCTCACTACTTTTATTAGAAGGTTCAGCTGGGGCATCATTCAGAAATGTTTCAACATCGTCTGTGACATCAGTCTCTTGATCATAAACAACAACATTGATAGATTCCATCATAAATTTGGTTCTGGAATTAAAGACTCTAAAGGCTCTGCTGTTTGTTGAGTAGCCCAGAAATATTCCTTCATCACTCTTGGGGTCCATTTTCCTTCTTTGTTCACGATCAACCAGGATATAGCATTTACTATCAAACACATGGAAGTATTTGACAGTAGGTCTTCTTCCCTTCCAGACTTCATATAAAGTGGTTGAGGCACCTTTTCTAAAGGTTACTCTGTTGTGAACATAACAAGCAGTGTTCATAGCTTCAGCCCAAAAGTGGTAAGGCAACTTCTTAGCATGAATCATAGCTCTAGCAAATTCTTGGAGAGTTCTATTTTTCCTTTCCACCACACCATTTTGCTGAGGGGTAATGGGAGAAGGGAACTCATGTCCAATCCCTTCAGATGAACAGAAATCAGCAAATTTACTGTTTTCAAATTCTTTCCCATGATCACTTCTGATTCTGATAACATGACTCTCTCTTTCTCTTTGAAGTCTTTGGCAAAGGTCTTTGAACACATAAAACACATCATATTTTTCCCTTATAAAACTCACCCAAGTATATCTGGAGAAGTCATCCACCACAACATAAGCATAACTTTTTCCACCAAGACTTTCCACCTGCATAGGCCCCATCAAGTCCATGTGGAGAAGTTCCAGCACTTTAGATGTGGTGTCATGTTTGATCTTCTGATGTGACATCTTTGTCTACTTTCCAATCTGACATTCACCATATACGCTTCCTTCTTCAATCTTTAATTTTGGGATTCCTCTGACAGCTTCAACATATATTATCCTCTTCATCCCTTTAAGATGCAGATGACCCGGTTTTTGATGTCATGGTTTCACTTCTTCTTCTTTAGCTAGAGCACATATTGATTAATAGCTAGTTTCTTGAGGAATCCACATGTAGCAGTTGTCCTTAGATCTGACTCCTCTCATGATCACTTCATTTTTTGCATTAGTAACCAAGCATTCAGTTTTTGTGAAGTTCACATTGAGACCTTGATCACATAGTTGACTGATGCTGATCAGGTTTGCAGTCAATCCTTTAACAAGCAACACATTATCAAGGTTAGGAACTCCATAGAAGTTTAGCTTTCCAATCCCCTTGATTTCACCCTTTGCTCCATCACCAAAAGTTACATAGCTGGTGACATGAGATTGGAGGTCAACCAACATATTTTTGCTTCCAGTCATGTGTCTGGAGCATCCACTGTCAAAGTACCAATCTTCTTTGGCTGAGACTCTGAAGGAAGTGTGAGCTATCAAGTTAGTAGCACCAACCCTAGGAACCCACTGTTTTCTGTTAGAAGATATGTGTTGTTTGGGTCTAGGTTGATGAGTAGGACTGGGATAACCATACAGCCTAAAGCAAAATGGTTTTATGTGACCAAATTTCCCACAATAATGAAATCTCCATCTTTGGTATTTTCCTTTGAGTGCTTATGTTGTCTTCCCTTGTGATGTTGAGACACCTGATGTGACATCTTTGGTTTGCTATCAGAGGGACTACAATCAGGAGAAGATTCATTGAACCCAAGGCCAGTCATGTCTCCTGCCATCTTTCCAGCATGGAGGATTTTTTCTAAGGTGTCAAATCCACTGTTTAGCATTCTGACAGACTTAGTCATCTCATCCAGTTTGGAATTCAGGAACAAGGCTTCAATCTTCAAATTAGAAATGGTTTCTAAGTGTTCTGTCTTCTTAGCCTCTAGTTGGGTTATCAGTTTCTTCTGATTCTCCACTTGCTGACACACTTCTTCACTTCTGAGACACAACTTCCTGTAAGAAGTAGCTAATTCATCAAAGGTTAATTCATCATCACTGGAATCTTCATCAGGATCACATCTCCCAGTCAAGGCAATCACAAGATTGGCAAATTCTCCTTCTGTTTCACTTTCAGAGTCATCATCAGACCAAGTAGCAGCAAGACTCTTCTTCTGTTTCTTGAGATAGGTCCCACATTCAGCTCTAATGTGACCATACCCTTCACATTCATGGCACTTAATTCCTTTGCCCTGTTTGGATTTTTCTTCAGATCTTGTTCTTCTTCCAGCATCATTGGACCTACTGATGTCAAATGAGTTGTTCTTGACATTAGACTTTGACCTCACATCCATCCTCTTCAGGATTTTGTTGAATTGTCTTACAAGTAACACTAAGTCATTTGACATACCTTCATCAGTATCCTGACTACTTTCTTCCTTTTTATCTTCAGTGTTGGACACAAAGGCTATGCTTTTGACTTTCTTTTCAGATCCATCACTCATTCCCAACTCGAATGTTTGGAGGGATCCAATTAGCTCATCCACTCTCATCTTGTAGATATCTTGAGATTCTTCTATGGCTGTCACTTTCATGGCAAATCTTTTGGGAAGTGACCTGAGAATTTTCCTCACAAGCTTTTCATCTGACATTTTCTTACCCAGGGCAACTAAGGAATTAGAAATCTCAAGAGTATTTATATGGAAATCATGAATACTCTCCTCTTCTTTCATCCTCAATGTTTCAAACTTGGTAGTAAGCAGTTGCAATCTAGACATCTTCACTCTAGAGGTACCTTCATGAGTGGTTTTGAGAATATCCCAAGCATCTTTAGCCACCTCACAATTGTTCACCAGTTTGAAGATGTTCTTATCAATCCCATTGAATATAGAATTCAATGCTTTAGATTTTCCAAGAGCTAGTTCATCCTCCTCCTTGGTCCATTCTTCCTCAGGCTTCTTATCAGTTGTAACTTTTCCATCCTTAGTAATGAAAGGATGTTCCCAGCCTGTTAGAATAACTTTCCAAGTCTTATTGTCCAAAGATTTCAAGAAGGCTACCATCAGAGGTTTCCAGTAATCATAGTTAGATCCATCCAGAATTGGTGGTCTGTTTACAGATCCTCCGTCTCTGTCCATAGTACCAGAAAGTAACGTCCCAAGATCTCACCTAGAACCAGAGCAGGATGCCTGCTCTGGTACCAATTGAAATTTTGGTATCAGATATGAGATGTCGAAGGTAATGTCACGACACTAATATCTGAACAACAAGTGAAATATGAACAGAATAAAAACTAGGAAACAATTGAAAAACGACACAAGCAATTGTTAACCCAGTTCGGTGCAAACACACCTACGTCTGGGGGCTACCAAGCCAGGAAGAAAATCCACTAAACAGAATTAGTTCAAAGACTCTCAACAAACAACTTCAAGTTACAATCTTTTCACCTAATCTCTACTAGTGTGATTTCTATCTAAGAACTCTTAGACATGATACCCTACTCACTCCCCCTCAATCACAACAATGATACTAGAACAAATACCAAAAAGAAAGAAGACACACTTCAAGGACACACACTTGATCTTGCTTAAAAGCTTCAATCAACTAAACAAATACACTCATACTTCAAAGCTTAGAGTGGACAAATTACAACTCAAAAACTCAGTCCAACTCACACATCAACAAGATGGATGAATGGCTCACAATTCACAAACGCACACAAGACTAAAACCCTAATACTCACTCACTTCACCGTTCGTGTATTTCTATGTATAAAACAGGGTTTACATAGTCTTTAAATAGAAGCTTTCTAAATGGGCCTGGGCAGCATGAAACCCTAATTCTATTTATTGCGTATTCCCTAAGAAATAGCAGCGAATCATTCCTTTTCGGGAAACAGAATATTCTGGCTGTAAATAGAATTACTCCTTGAAGAATGCATGCAATCTCCACATAAGCACACAAAGACTTGTATGAAAAGAGCAACAACAAAATACATAACATTCAGACTGAATGTTCTGTATGCACATGTCGTAACATCGGGTCTGACATCTTGAATAAGTCATGCATAACCATATCAAACAACCTGCAGAAAGCTAATATCACATGTCAAGACTACAAGCGTGACATCTTATGATAACACTAAGTTTTACCAAAGTTGATGCCAATTCATAGAACCAGCATTCCCTTTCCAATTTAAAAGAAATTTCAAAGCATCAAGACATTGTAGAAGCTACTCATTTAGAGATGTCTGAGATGAAAGCTAATCTAACTACAAAAGGAGGAATTCTTGGCTTGCATGCTAAATTCTTGATAGAGGAAGCTCGTTACTTTTCTAGCATGAATAGTATGGATGCTTTTGAGGCTATTCTTTCCTTGCTCATATATGGATTGTCCCTCTTCCCTAATATTGATGACTTTGTTGACATTAATGCTATCAAAATATTCTTAATTGGAAATCAAGTTCCTACCTTGCTTGTAGATGTTTACTATTCAGCCCATCTCAGGAATTTTCATAAGGGAGGAATGATCATATGTTGTGTAACTCTGCTCTACAAGTGGTTTATTTCTCACTTGCCTCGATCTACTGCCTTTTGGGACCTTAAGGATGGTTTGCTATGGTCACAAAAGATTATGTCTCTCACTCATTCTGACATTGATTGGTTTGATCGTGCTTATGAGGGGGTGGTACAAAGAGGGGCATTAACTACAACCCAATTTTGGCTCGCCGTCAGTTTGGATACCCAATGAAGGACAAGCCTAACACCATCTTCTTAGAGAGTTTCTTTTTCAAGGAAGGAGAAGACAACATAGCGTTCAAAGAAAAGATTTTGCATGCCTGGCGCCACGTCTATAAGAAAAGAAGAGAAGTTCTAGGAAAACTAGATTGCGTCTCTTTAGAGCCTTATCTCCAATGGGTGCAAGTTAGGGTCGTTAGTTTGAAACTGCCTTATCCTCGACAAGAGCCTTTGTTTTTAACTGTTAAAGAACCTTCTCTCATTTTCATGACTGACGCGGAGAAACTCAAGATTGCTTTGACTAGGGTGCAACGAGAAAGGGATGCTTGGAAGAATAAGTATCAGATCGTCCACGCAGAGAATAAAGAGCTTCAAAGACACTTGAAGCAGAGGAATGATGAAGAGCTTGCTAATAAGAACAAAAAGGTGCAAGAGGATTTATTTTCCTCTAGCATTATTCCAGTTCCTGGTTTAGATAATCCTCCTACCTCTGGCGCTTGGAAGATGATTATCGACAAGCTAGTGGTTGAAAAGACTCAGATGAAGGACCGAATCAAGGAGCTTAATATGAAGCTACAAAAAGGGATTAGATCTTCTTCTCAACAACTTCCTTAGGATTCTAGCTGTTTTCCTTGTATCTTTTGAAAGTGTACTTCAAAAATTGTAATATTTCCAATATTAATGAAATGAGATTCTTTTAGCCATCAAAAGAGTAATGCTTCTCTCCATGATGTTTTCAATAATTGTGTTTATAAAAGTTCCTTAAAATACATTTGCATTGCACATCATGCATCAAAACATTACATTTTTTTTTCATTCCCAAGACTTATCTCTGTCTTTCACGCCAATAGACAAACTGTTTCACCGGTACAACACTCGAGCTAGTCGTTAGAAAAGGACGGAACAACTTGAACAGGAAAACCAGGATCTCAGGGAATAGGTCACTGTAGCGGGGTATTCATTACCATTAGAGATATTGACTAAATCCAAGGTAAATCATACAAGTCGAGTCTCCACCGCACTTCTATTTATCCAAAGGAATGGTTAGAAAGCGAACAAAAACCTAAAAGTTTTATCGAATCAAAAACTAGTAAAAGGGATTCAGAGGTCTGGGTAAGGGGGTTGGTTATGCAATGGGAAGGTGTTAGGCACCCAAAACATCCTAGGTTCTCCTAGGGAGCCCTTTTCATACTTGTTGTAAGGTTGTTGTTTTTTGTGAAAAATTTGTTTGTGCAAACATGATTGAAGAGATGAGAAGAGAATATACAAGTTATTTACATTTGTGTTTGGATGGATAAACCCATTGCCTACGTACCATCTTAAAAAGATTAGGATCAAAACCTCGTAGTTCGGGGTAAAAATCTCAAAAATGAGTTGGTGAATTGATTGGTCCAAAAGCCTTAAGGTCTTTTGTTATCCAGGGGAGAAAACTCAACCTAAAACCATAAATCCACCATGTGAGGATAACTTCAACATGCTAGTGAGGGGTTAACCCTATAATAAGCATGGAAGACTCATTGTCCATCACTAAGGATATAGGTGAGTATTACATCTACCTCAAGGATAACTCAAATCTAATAGCTAAAGGTTATGAAAAATTTGATTAAGAAAGTGGCCATTGAAACCACAAAAGCATTTGAATGGGTTATATTTACCAATGAAAAGTATATACAAAATTTGGTCAAAGATGACTTAAAGATTCAATTCAAAATAAGTGTTATGAAAAGAGAGTTTGAAAATCAAAAGCATAAGGCTTAGGTTTCTAATGTTGAAAACAAGTATTAGATGTTTGCACAAAAGTTTTGGCTTGGGTTAAAGTGGAGAGAAGAAGAAGAAAGGCTAAAGTCCTAAGCATACAAGAGATGAGAGATAAGAGAACAAAACCACAAATGGAGTTCCTCTCTTGAGATCATATTGATGATCCAAGTAGCTCCCATCCTTTGGAATAAGCAATCACACAAGCATAAACTCAAGCAATCAACAAATCAAATGAACTCTTGGAAGGTTCCTCAATTTATCTTGAATCTCTCTCTCTTAGGAGCTCATGGTAATGGTTCCTCAATTTGGCTCAAGTGGAAACCCCCTAGCACAAAGAAACACACACATCAAAAGGTTCTATTAACAATCAAAGAATGGACAAGAGGGAGTTTAGAATATGGTCCTTTCAATGTTCATCTTCAAGCTTTAAGCATTCTAAAGGCATGAGGCCTAGTTTCTCTTTGACATTTAAGCATTCTAAAGGCATGTGGCCTAGTTGCTCTTCAAACTCCATTAGCTTGGGTAAAGTCCTAAGATCTAAGTCCATTTTGTCCAATTCTTTGCATTGGGTTCACAACAAACAGACAAACACAAGCACAAAAGATATACACAATTATGTGCTCAAGTGAGCAAAAGGCAAATGGCATTAACATAAACATGTACTCAAGTGAGCAAAGGAAAAAGCAAATGAATAATATGTGCAAGAATAGTAAATTGCATAAAGTAAAGAGCAAGAAGTAAATGTTAATTGTTAATAGTTAATGTTAGTAGTTAGTGTGCCATAAGGCAAATTTAGCGCTATGTTAAGCAATCGTAATTAGACTTATGTAGAAGTCACAACTATCTGAGGCCGGTCATAATAATGTAGGCAACAACACAAGTTAGAAGTAAAATGTACCAATCCATATGTGTTGAACAAATGACATTGAAACTCAAAGTCAAGCAATGAGAAACCAGAAATGAGATGAAGATTGGAAGTCAAACAATAAGCAAAATATTTTTGGCATTTTTAATATTAAAATAAACTTGAATTAAAAAATAAAAGAAATGTCAAACTTCAAAATCACTTCAAATCAACCTTGAAAGGTCCAAGTGATTTATCACAAGTTCAACAAGGTCAAACAAAGTTTGACAAAAAATTTCAGCATTTTTAAAAGTCAGAAACTATTTTTAATCAATTAAAAATGAATAAAAATAACCTAATTGAATTAAAATCTCAAATAAATTTCAAATCAATTAAAAAATTGATGAGAATATTTTTCATAGATCCATCATCATTCAAATAGGTTAGGAAAATATTTTTGTATTTTTTGAATATCAAAAACTATTTAAAATGAATTAAAAATAACCAGAAAAGAGAAAATTCACAAAAAAAATATCAAATGACAAAATAAAAAATATTAAAAATCAAAATTAGAAACTAGAAATTATTTGGAGAAGAATGCAATTGGTCCCATATTTTTTGGATTTAAAATGAAGAAGATATGAATTTTTGAAAATAATGGAAATAAAAGAAATTAAATCAGAAAATAGAAAATTCAAAAAAACAAGGAGCGTCTGGTCAAGCCTCATTAATTGACATGGCTAATCAAACGCTCCAAAAGCGCGCGCTCATGGTAGGCTTCAGGTCAATGCGTCACACAAACAATTATTAAAAGTCATAACATTGGACAGTGGAGATTGCATCTGGGAAAATGGATGAACGATCCAGATTGAATCTGGAGACCAGACGGTGGCTAGCACCACCGTCTTCTCCGGCCAAACTCCGGCCACGTTCAAAAATTGCAGAGCAACAAGAGGTAATCAAATGACACGATCCATACATCAAAATGAAGTTGGGGTGATGTACATCACCCCTGTAACCTTGAATTGTACTCAAGCTTTCTATAGAATAAGAAATCTGAGCTGGAAGATTCAGGTACAAAAATTACAGTTCACCAAAACATAAAATCAAAGCCACCACTGGCTTACCTCTCAATTGAGGACTTCAGCAAACACAATATCCAAGCAAATAGATCAAAGAATAGTGAGTTTCGAAGAGAAAACCAGTTGAAGAACAACCTTGGATTGTGAAGATCTGAGCTCTTTTCCTTGCTTCCTTTGGCAAAACAGAAGAGCAATGGACTAAAGGATGAAGGTCAAGGAGCTTTAGATCTAAAGATTCAACCAGATTTAGTTGAATTTTAGATCTGAATTTTTTTTGAAGAAAAGTGAAATAGCTCCTTTGGTGAGAGGTTTGGTTTTCAGTTCAGCAGCATTTCAGGTTGATTCATGGATGAAAATTGAATGGAATGATGCTTCTATTTATAGATGGAGAGGCAAGGCAAGTGTGATCAAATCCGTGTGCATGGCCAATGGATGCTCTTTGCATGGGCTTGCATGATCATTCAAAAGACCCAAATTCAATGTCAAATGCAATCTGAGATATAATTGAGCTGAAATGGACGTGTAATTGGCAATGCACAAGCTTGTGTAATGAGTTTCAACATGTTATGCACAATTATGCTTAAAACTTCTCCTCTTCGAAAATGCCATTTGCCAAATCCAAACA
Source organism: Lathyrus oleraceus (assembly GCF_024323335.1). Classification (NCBI taxonomy): domain Eukaryota; kingdom Viridiplantae; phylum Streptophyta; class Magnoliopsida; order Fabales; family Fabaceae; genus Lathyrus; species Lathyrus oleraceus. The sequence continues at coordinate 646,144,429 of NC_066583.1, forward strand.
TGAGCATGTGAGTAATGGTTGGAAAGGTCTTGATGTAAGGAACAAATGTTATGTTGGGCAAAAATCCATTTGAAGTGTGGAAATTAGTGAATTTTGGGTTTAAAGTGTAAGGTGCAAAACATGCAAAGGCAAAGTTTCCAAATTTGGACAATGTTCAAGCCCCTCTATTTTGATGATGCAAGCTCTAAATGGGAAAACCTTCAACATCAAAGTTGTAGATCTTTTCAAGAAAATCAAAATGGACTAATATTTTGCATCATTTGGATTTTTAATGGAGAAGTTATGGGCACTTGAAGTTGGACTTTTTTGCCTTTCAATGCATTTGGTCCAAAGTGACCTATAATGTTTTGTATTATCACATGTATTTCTTTTGAGATTTTGAAATTTTTTTCAACATAACATTTGAATTAGACATCTTAAGCGTTTCAATGCATTTGATCCCACCTCAAAATCATAAAAAATGAATGAGTTATGTTCTTGGGAAGTTGACCCAAAATTAGGGCTTCAGTCAAAATGACCTATAATGTCTTGGAATGGGAGATGACCTTCCAAGCTTCAAATCAATTTTTGATGAACATGAAAGTTGTTCATATTGTCCTTAAGAACATTTTTTCTTTTGGGATCATCTCCATTTGACAAACACATAAAAAGTTAGGTCTCAGTACATTTCAGAATAGTCAGATGAATTGACTGATCAACTTCTCAAGCCCATGACTCATATCTTGATGAATTGATGATTGAGGACACTCAAATAAGTTCAAATATGCATGAAATGATGAATTAAATAACTTTCCTTGATTGTATTTGATCATGGGCTGAGGTTGCTTCAGGAGCAAGGCATTGTGGATGATCAGATGAACTAGGGTTTCCTTGGGGAACAAACCTCAAACCCTTTGACTTGCTTTGATAAATCATGATGAATTGAGATGCTAGGGAGGAATATTTGATGGATGAGAGATTTGGGAACCATTACCATGCTTGATATCATCTTCACTTGGCCATATCTCTACACAAAAGATCTCCTTGAAGCTCTTGACCTTGTGATTGCTCAAGCTATAAACAAAAGATGTTAGTGACATATTTTTGTGCTTTTGGTTAATAAACAAAATGAGAAAAGCAATGATATACAATTCAAGCATGCTTGGTGATCCCAAACCACTCACAAGAGGTCCTACCCAAAGGCAAGGGGAACCAAGATGTTTATTGTAACACCCCGATAATAATATGGTAATTATTTAAATTAAGTTAATAATATATTTATTAATTTAATTAGATAATTGGATTATTATTATTATTATTTTGGAATTATTGAATTATTATTATTATTGGAATAATAATATAATTTAGAAATATATAAGTTGGAATAAGGAAAAAGAGTTTCATTTTGGAAAATAAGTTTTCATGTGAAACAGAGAAGCGATTGAGAAAGTGGAGAAAGGGCAAGAGGAAGAGCTAGAGAGCAAGGGTTGAAGAACGGAGAAAGCTTGAAGCTCAAAGTTGCCGGATTATCTCAGGTAAGGGGGGTTTATCTTCGTTTAATGGGTATTATGGGATAGCATGTAATGGGTAGTGATAAACCGTTGAATTGACCCTAATTGGGATTTAGAATGCTGAAATATTGTGATGAATAAGTTGTATAAAAACTGAAATTGAACCGATAATTGTATGTGTCGTGATTTTCCGATAATGTAGCTTTTTACGGAAGTTGAATCGGAGGTCCGGAAGTCCTCCAACGGCGGAAAATGCGGAAAACTCTGCATACTGCCTTGTGTTAGCGCAGGAACTGCTGTTTTGTCTGCGTTAACCGGTTAACCCAGGGCGTTAACCGGTTAACACTGTTATAATTTATGAAAATGTGCTGTTTTGCCTGCGTTAACCGGTTAACCCAGGGCGTTAACCGGTTAACACTGTTGCGTTTTGCCAGAAAGTGTATTTTGTCCTGCGTTAACCGGTTAACCCAGGGCGTTAACCGGTTAACACTGTTGGAAATCAGAAAAATTGGTATTTTAATGTTGTGATCATAATTGGTGATTAGCCTATTATCGTTAATTTTGATGAGTAATTCTGTTGGGTTATGTTATGAAGTGTTAATATAAATATGTTGATAAGTTGTGTTAAAGTTGTTGAAAATACTGAGTTGTAGGCTGGTGAGCCAAAGTTGATTATAAGTTGATTTTGTTGAAAATACTGAGTTGTAGGCTAGATGAGCCAAAGTTGATTATAAGTTGATTATGTTGAAAACCTTGTTGTGTTGCTATTATTATTATGTTGTCGGAATTGTAAAGTCGTGTATGCCATGTACATTCATATGCATTAAGTCGGAGCGTTGCTCACACCACGTTGGCCTGGATTGGCAAATTTTAAGTTGAAAGTTGAAGGCTTATGCCTTGATGCCCAATAAAATGGCAATGATTTTAAGTTGGGAGTTTTACTCCGATTGGTACCACATGCATGACGAGTCGAGTCTCATTTGAGTTGCATTTTATGTTGTTATTGAGTTGCATTTTACGTTGTTATTGAGTATGATGTTTGAGTTGATGTGCCGTTACTGAATGCATGATATGATTAGGGTGATTAATGTGTAAATTTACTTAGCATTACATGATGATTTATAATGCTTATTATATCGATTGAGGAACTCACCCTTACAACTATTTTTCAGGTAACGAGCAGTGAGTGAGTAGAAGCTAGTGCTTGGAGTCTAGTGTGGTTTCCTTAGTGGGTCATGCTCTGATAGATGTAACATCGGGACGGGATGTTTTAACTTGTTGAATAATTTTATGTGTAATGTATTACATATGTTGAATGATCTCTATCCGCTGCGTATTTTGCAAGAAGTGTTTATGTTGAATTAAATAATGAGCATGACTGATGTTATGGTGAAATGTGTGAAGTGTTGTGTGACACCCTTAACTGCAAAAAAAATTACTCTGATTTATATGTTTGTTGTTATTTTAATTAAATATTTGGGTATTTTTAGAAGGGTGTTACATTAGTGGTATCAGAGCAGGTCGGTCTGTCCGGCCAGTTGTCGTGTCGTTACTGTCTAACAATTGTGTAATTGTTACTAGTCTAACTTTTAAGTTGTGTTGTAGTGATAAGTTGAAATGGCTGGAAGGAATGACGCTGCAATGGCTGCCGCAATGCAAGCAATGGCACAAGCTGTGCAGAACTTGCCAAATGCTGGTGGTGATGCTGGATCACGTAGCTTGGCGACTTTTCAGAGAGAGAATCCGCCGGTGTTTAAAGGGAAGCATGATCCAGATGCAGCCTTGGGATGGTTGAAAGAGATGGAGAGAATCTTCCGTGTTATGGATTGCACTCCAGCTCAGAAGGTTCGGTATGGTACTCACATGCTAGCAGTCGAAGCCGATGACTGGTGGCTAGAGACTCACGAGAGGTTGACCGTGGCAGGTGAAGTCATTACTTGGGATGTATTCCGCAGGGAATTCATGAGAAAGTATTATCCGGAAGATGTCCGTGGTAAGAAGGAAATTGAGTTCCTTGAGCTGAAGCAAGGAAACATGTCTGTCACTGATTATGCTGCAAAATTTGTGGAGTTGTCCAAATTTTATCCTCATTACACTGGTGCTGGTGCTGAATTTTCAAAGTGCATCAAGTTTGAAAACGGATTGCGCTCTGAAATTAAGAAGGCTGTTGGGTATCAGAAGATACGCATTTTTACTGAATTGGTTCATAGCTGCAGGATATTTGAAGAAGACAATAATGCTCATTACAAGGTTGTCAGTGATCGCAGAGGCAAGCAACATCAAAACCGTGGCAAGCCGTACGATGCTCCAGCTGGAAAAGGGAAGCAAAGAGCTGCTCCGGCTCAGAGAGCTAGTGGGGGAGGTGCTCCTGCTGGTATCGTTTGCTTCAAATGTGGTCAGGCTGGTCATAAGAGTAATGTATGCACTGCTGAAGTAAAGAGATGTTTTCGCTGTAGTAAGACTGGCCATGCAATAGCTGATTGCAAGCACAAGGAAATGATTTGTTTTAATTGTGGCGAAGAAGGGCATATTGGAAGTCAGTGTCAGAAGCCAAAAAAATCTCAGACTGGGAAGGTGTTCGCATTGACCGGAACTCAAACCTCCAGTGAGGACAGACTTATCCGAGGTACGTGTTATATTAATGGCTTTCCTCTTGTAGCTATTATTGACACAGGTGCGACTCATTCCTTTATATCTTTGGATTGTGCTGTGAAACTTAAGTTAGAGATATCTGAGATGTTTGGTAGTATGGTAATTGATACTCCTGCGAAGGGTTCAGTGACTACTACTTCGGTTTGTTTAAATTGTTCTTTGAGTATTTTTGGTAGAGACTTTGGGATGGACCTAGTGTGTCTTCCACTAGTGCAGATTGATGTTATTCTGGGTATGAACTGGTTGGTGTTTAACCGAGTTTCTATCAATTGTTTTGATAAGACGGTGGTCTTTCCTGAGATTGAGGAGGGAAAGAGTTTGTTTCTATCAGCAAGGCAAGTGAATGAGGAAGTAGCTGATGGGGCAGAGTTGTTTATGCTGTTAGCGACTTTGGAGGCTAAAGGTAAACTGGTGATTGGCGATATAGCCGTGGTGCATGATTTTCCTGATGTGTTTCCGGAAGAGGTGAATGAATTACCGCCAGAGCGTGAAGTGGAGTTCTCGATTGATTTGGTACCTGGTACTAGGCCGATATCGATGGCTCCGTACCGTATGTCTGCTGTGGAGTTAACTGAATTAAAGAGTCAGTTGGAAGATCTGTTGAATAAGAAATTTATTCGTCCGAGTGTGTCACCGTGGGGTGCACCAGTGCTATTGGTTAAGAAGAAAGAAGGTACTATGAGGTTGTGTGTGGACTACAGGCAACTGAATAAAGTGACGATCAAGAATCGGTATCCTTTGCCGAGGATTGATGATTTGATGGATCAGTTGGTTGGTGCAAGTGTGTTCAGCAAAATAGATTTGAGATCTGGGTATCATCAGATACGTGTGAAAACCGGGGATATTCAGAAGACTGATTTCAGAACAAGGTATGGACATTATGAGTATTCTGTAATGCCTTTTGGTGTGACTAATGCGCCTGGAGTATTTATGGAGTATATGAATAGGATTTTCCATCCGTACCTAGACAAGTTTGTTGTGGTGTTTATTGATGATATTTTGGTGTATTCGAAATCTGAAGAAGAGCATGCTGAGCATTTGAGAGTGGCTTTAGAAGTTCTACGAGAAAAGAAGTTGTTTGCTAAATTGTCCAAGTGTGAATTTTGGTTAGGAGAGGTGAGTTTTCTTGGTCATGTGATTTCAAGAGGTGGCGTTGCTGTTGATCCTTCTAAGATAGAAGCGGTATCTAAGTGGGAAGCTCCGAAGTCTGTTGCTGAGATTCGAAGTTTCCTTGGTTTGGCTGGTTATTATAGGAAGTTCATTGAAGGATTTTCTAAGTTGGCGTTACCATTGACGATGTTGACTAGGAAGGGGCAAGCGTTTGTTTGGGACTCATAATGTGAAGGAGGTTTCCAAGAGTTAAAGAGAAGGTTAACTATTGCTCCTATTCTGATATTACCGAGTCCGTCGGAACCATTTGAGGTTTACTGTGACGCTTCATTGTTGGGTTTGGGTGGCGTGTTGATGCAGAATAAGCAGGTTATAGCTTATGCTTCAAGACAGCTGAGGGTTCATGAGAGGAACTACCCGACGCACGATTTAGAGTTGGCGGCTGTGGTGTTTGTTCTGAAGTTATGGAGGCATTACTTGTACGGGTCAAGATTTGAGGTTTTCAGTGACCATAAAAGTTTAAAGTATTTGTTTGATCAGAAAGAGCTGAATATGAGACAGAGAAGATGGTTAGAGTTTCTGAAGGATTATGACTTTGGTTTGAATTACCATCCGGGTAAAGCAAACGTAGTGGCTGATGCATTGAGTCGGAAATCGTTGCATATGTCTATGTTAATGGTTAAGGAACTGGATTTAATTGAGCAGTTTAGAGACTTGAGTTTGGTGTGTGAGAGTACTCACAATAGTGTTAAATTGGGAATGTTGAAGTTAACAAGTGGTATTCTGGATGAGATCAGAGAGGGTCAGAAATCCGATGTGCTTTTGGTTGATAAGTTGACTCTGGTGAATCAAGGTCAAGGTGGCGAATTCAGAGTTGATGAGAATGATGTTTTGAAATTTGGTAATCGGGTGTGTATTCCGGATGTTATCGAACTTAAGAAGAGTATCCTTGAAGAAGGACATCGTAGTGGCCTGAGTATTCATCCTGGAGCTACGAAGATGTATCATGATTTGAAAAAGTTATTTTGGTGGCCGGGAATGAAGAAAGAAATTGCGAGTTTTGTTTATTCCTGTTTGACTTGTCAGAAGTCAAAGATTGAGCATCAGAAGCCGTCTGGGCTAATGCAACCGTTGGCTATTCCAGAGTGGAAGTGGGATAGTATCAGTATGAGTTTTGTTTCTGGTTTACCGAGGACAATTAAGAATTTTGAAGCTATTTGGGTAATTGTGGATAGATTGACGAAGTCGGCTCATTTCATTCCGATCAGAATGGATTATCCGTTAGAGAGATTAGCTGAGTTGTATATTGAGAAAATTGTAAGTTTGCATGGTATTCCGTCGAGTATTGTTTCGGACAGAGATCCTAGATTTACATCGAAATTCTGGGAAGGTTTGCAGAAGGCTTTGGGAACTAAACTGAGATTGAGCTCTGCATATCACCCGCAGACTGATGGTCAGACTGAGAGGACGATTCAGTCATTAGAGGATCTTTTGAGAGCTTGCGTTTTGGAAAAGGGAGGTGCTTGGGATTGTTATTTACCTTTGATTGAGTTTACCTACAACAATAGTTTTCATTCGAGCATTGGTATGGCGCCGTTTGAAGCTTTGTATGGTAGGAGATGTCGGACACCGTTATGTTGGTATGAGTCCGGTGAGAGTGCTGTGGTTGGACCGGAGATTGTGCAACAGACTACAGAAAAGATTAAGATGATTCAGGAGAAGATGAGAATTGCTCAGAGTCGTCAGAAGAGTTATCATGATAAGAGGAGGAAATCACTTGAGTTCCAAGAGGGAGATCATGTGTTTCTTCGTGTTACTCCGATAACTGGTGTTGGTCGAGCTTTGAAGTCGAAGAAGTTGACACCTCGATTTATTGGTCCTTATCAGATTTTGGAGAGGATAGGGGAGGTAGCCTATCGTATCGCTTTACCGCCGTCACTTGCGAATTTGCATGAGGTTTTTCATGTGTCTCAGTTGAGGAGGTACATTCATGATCCGTCGCATGTGATCCAAGTAGATGATGTACAGGTAAGAGATAACCTGACTGTTGAAATATCACCTATGAGGATCGAGGATCGAGAGTTGAAGCAGTTGCGGGGTAAAGAGATTGCCTTGGTGAAGGTAGCTTGGGGAGGACCAGCAGGTGGCAATGTAACTTGGGAACTTGAGAGTAAGATGAAGGAGTCTTACCCAGAGTTATTCGCTTGAGGTATGTTTTCGAGGACGAAAACTCTTTTAGTGGGGGAGAGTTGTAACACCCCGATAATAATATGGTAATTATTTAAATTAAGTTAATAATATATTTATTAATTTAATTAGATAATTGGATTATTATTATTATTATTTTGGAATTATTGAATTATTATTATTATTGGAATAATAATATAATTTAGAAATATATAAGTTGGAATAAGGAAAAAGAGTTTCATTTTGGAAAATAAGTTTTCACGTGAAACAGAGAAGCGATTGAGAAAGTGGAGAAAGGGCAAGAGGAAGAGCTAGAGAGCAAGGGTTGAAGAACGGAGAAAGCTTGAAGCTCAAAGTTGTCGGATTATCTCAGGTAAGGGGGGTTTATCGTCGTTTAATGGGTATTATGGGATAGCATGTAATGGGTAGTGATAAACCGTTGAATTGACCCTAATTGGGATTTAGAATGCTGAAATATTGTGATGAATAAGTTGTATAAAAACTGAAATTGAACCGATAATTGTATGTGTCGTGATTTTCCGATAATGTAGCTTTTTACGGAAGTTGAATCGGAGGTCCGGAAGTCCTCCAACGGCGGAAAATGCGGAAAACTCTGCATACTGCCTTGTGTTAGCGCAGGAACTGCTGTTTTGTCTGCGTTAACCGGTTAACCCAGGGCGTTAACCGGTTAACACTGTTATAATTTATGAAAATGTGCTGTTTTGCCTGCATTAACCGGTTAACCCAGGGCGTTAACCGGTTAACACTGTTGCGTTTTGCCAGAAAGTGTATTTTGTCCTGCGTTAACCGGTTAACCCAGGGCGTTAACCGGTTAACACTGTTGGAAATCAGAAAAATTGGTATTTTAATGTTGTGATCATAATTGGTGATTAGCCTATTATCGTTAATTTTGATGAGTAATTCTGTTGGGTTATGTTATGAAGTGTTGATATAAATATGTTGATAAGTTGTGTTAAAGTTGTTGAAAATACTGAGTTGTAGGCTGGTGAGCCAAAGTTGATTATAAGTTGATTTTGTTGAAAATACTGAGTTGTAGGCTAGATGAGCCAAAGTTGATTATAAGTTGATTATGTTGAAAACCTTGTTGTGTTGCTATTATTATTATGTTGTCGGAATTGTAAAGTCGTGTATGCCATGTACATTCATATGCATTAAGTCGGAGCGTTGCTCACACCACGTTGGCCTGGATTGGCAAATTTTAAGTTGAAAGTTGAAGGCTTATGCCTTGATGCCCAATAAAATGGCAATGATTTTAAGTTGGGAGTTTTACTCCGATTGGTACCACATGCATGACGAGTCGAGTCTCATTTGAGTTGCATTTTATGTTGTTATTGAGTTGCATTTTACGTTGTTATTGAGTATGATGTTTGAGTTGATGTGCCGTTACTGAATGCATGATATGATTAGGGTGATTAATGTGTAAATTTACTTAGCATTACATGATGATTTATAATGCTTATTATATCGATTGAGGAACTCACCCTTACAACTATTTTTCAGGTAACGAGCAGTGAGTGAGTAGAAGCTAGTGCTTGGAGTCTAGTGTGGTTTCCTTAGTGGGTCATGCTCTGATAGATGTAACATCGGGACGGGATGTTTTAACTTGTTGAATAATTTTATGTGTAATGTATTACATATGTTGAATGATCTCTATCCGCTGCGTATTTTGCAAGAAGTGTTTATGTTGAATTAAATAATGAGCATGACTGATGTTATGGTGAAATGTGTGAAGTGTTGTGTGACACCCTTAACTGCAAAAAAAATTACTCTGATTTATATGTTTGTTGTTATTTTAATTAAATATTTGGGTATTTTTAGAAGGGTGTTACATTTATGATCCTTGAGGCAATGCAAATGCAATGATATGATGCCATGAGGGATCTTAGGGACAAAATTGGGGTCTTACAGTCACTTCACTCAAAAGAAATTTGGAGAGACTCACAATGATGATGGAAATGCTGGTGGCTGCTCAGAATCAGCCACCCCCAGAGACTATTCAAAGAATTATAATTTCAGAGGTCGTATCTATGCCTGTTTCTATGGCACCTGCAAACGCTCATCAATATCAGATACACCCCAATTTCCCTTGGGGCATGCCACCAAATTATATACTGGAAGGTTATCGCCCACAAGTTCCTGAAGCTCATGTAGTGGATGATGTCATGGCAGTGCCACCTCCTATGATACACATTACTCCATACCATGAAGAGCCCATCTTTCACGCCACTCTGTAAGACCCCAATTTTGACCCTAAGATCCCTCATGACATCATAACATTGCATTTGTGTTGCCTCAAGGATCTTTAGCATCCTGGTTCCCTTTGCCTTTGGGTGGGACTCCTTGTGATTGGTTTGAGATCACCAAGCATGCTTGAATTATACATCATTGTTTCTCTTACTTTTGTTTACTAACCAAAAGCACAAAAATGTGTCACTAACATCTTTTGTTTGAAGCTTGAGTATCATCCAAGACACTTTGTGGGTTCTATTTAGATGATCAGTCAACACAAGGGAATGGCTTGAGATACTTCCAACAGGTTCAAATGGGGTCTATTCGTCAGTCAAAACGTTAGTCTTGAAGGAGCAAAAGTTTGTTCATGAGCTGTCATGCTCGCTAGGCGAGCAGAATGGGTCGCCTAGCGAGTCCCAAGAAAAGCCACCAGAATCACCTACACTCAGAGGAATTTCTTGAACTGTCATGCTCGCTAGGCGAAGCCCACGTGTTTAAAAAAAACGAAAAAAAAAACAAACGAAAATAAATAAATAATAATAATAATAAAAATAAATAAATAATATATATATATATATATATATATATATATATATATATATATATATATATATATATATATATATATATATATATATATATATATATATATATATATATATATATATATATATATATATATATATATATATATATATAACAGAAAAATTTTGGACTTGGGCCTCTCTCATTTGAGCCCACAGGTCCACAAAAATTATGTTATAAATTCAGAGTTTCAGTGAAACAAAAAGAAATTCTATTCCTATTACCCTGGCAGGGAAAAAGATAGTGAGAGAAGAGCTAACAGAGTTCAGAGCAACCTCCAGAGACTGAAGGGAACTCATCGACAAAGAACCAATTCCCTCTCATATAAACCCTCAGATTACTTTGCAAACCCAACCGGGCAATTCAATTTCATTCGATCTCTCCAGTCAGGTTTGCCTTATTCCCATTACTTTATGCTGTTAATTTGAATGCTCTGAATGTATGAGGTATTATGGGTGAATTTGATACCCTTTTGATGCATGTGTTTGACAAGAGGTTTAGGCCTCTTACCCTTGGTTGCTTTTTGTGAATTTTAATGGCATGATTCATGTGGTTACATTTTGATTTGGGGGCAACTCTTGATTACCCTATCCTGTTTGCTCTAACCTATTTTGTGTTTGTTATGGCATTGTTTTCTCCTAATTCCGTCATATTACTCTAACCTGTTTGTTGAGTTTTTATGAGGGCTCACATACTCTTGCAGGGATAGCTTGCTTGGTGTTCCACTTTATTTGTGGGGTACCACCTGGAGGTCTATTCCGATTACCTGTACTAACTCGCTTTCTTTGGTGGTGCTAGCTTGAGAGATATCTGGGTTTCTTATCTCTTTAATTGCTGTTACTTCGGATCTTTATCCGTACGGTAGATCTCTCGATCGCTTTACTTTTCCCGCATGTTATCGATTTCTTAGGTTTCGTATAGCCTCACGTGGCATGTCATTTAAGGTAACGCGGTTCCTTCATCTAGGACTGCCTTTTTGCATGAGCATCCCTAAACACCCCAAACTCATTGTTTTTTCTTCTCCTAAGAACACGTTATCTCCTTCTACTACAGGCGAGTAAGTCTCCAAAGGTCGAGCATCCGGTAGATTGCGTAGTAACGTCGTTCACCCCAAAACACAACCCTTACCCCGTAGTTAGTCGAACTATGTTTTGCTCTGATTCTCATTCCAGATGAGATACGTAGGCATAAGATGCGATGTCTTACCGAGCACACTCCTCTTTAACCCCTAGGTAGCCGAGCTATGAAGACTCTGATTCTCAGATTCAGATGAGATATGTATGCAGTGGATGCGACGTCCGTGCGAGTCATTTTCTTTTGACCCTTCTTTTAGTAAGTAGTACATTAGATAAACATACACGCTTTTCTCATCCCTTCAATCATGTTTGCACAAATAAATTTTCAAAAAAAAAACAACAACCTTTGCAACAAATGTGAAAAGGGCTCCCTAGGAGTACCTAGGATGCTTTGGGTGCCTAATACCTCCCCATTGCATAATCAACCCCCTAACCCAGATCTCTGACATTTTTACTAGTTTTTGATTCGATAAAACTTTTAGGTTTTTGTTCGCTTTCTAACCATTCCTTTGGATAAATAGAAGTGTGGTGGCGACTCGACTTGTATGATTTACCATGGATTTAGTCAATATCTCTAATGATAACGAATACCCCGCTACAGAAAAGTGGCGACTCTGCTGGGGACGTGTATTTGCCTAGTGGGTTTTGCCGACTTTTCATGCTTGTTGTATTGTATTTGTTTTGTGACATATTTTTGTGCAATTTGGGATTATTGTATTGTATGTAATGATTGAATTGCTTGATATTAACTCCTTGTATGCTTGGTGATCTTTGTGAGATGAGTTCTATACCCGAACTCGAGTGCACTTAGGATAGGAGAATGGCATAGTCTTGTCGACTTGTGTGGAGTTATTCCTTAGCAAGTTGACTTGCAAGTCCATTCACTTGGTGGAGGTCATGTTGGGATCAATAATGTCACACAAGTAAGTTGTGGTTAGACATTACTCTTTCCAATATAGACCTTAGAAGCCAAGGACCTTAGTTTACCAAGCCCATCTTGGCCTATTCTTAGGATGTAGTGCGAAGGTCGTTCAAGTGTAAGATTTGATACGATTGTTACGCGATACTACACTCATAAGAGTCTCTCTTGAGAATATTTTCGGAATACGAGTAGTCGTTTCTCCAATAATATCCTAAAGATGGGATGATGACTATGGGAACCTCTTGTAGAACATGTTTGGCAGGTTTAAACCCTAGTACACTCCCTTTTGGGTGGTTCTTAACCTAACTCCATGCTCGTGACTTACAACAAACCCTTGATTCATGGTTGATCCGTTCAGGTATCCTTAATATCAATGGAACTTGGGTGTTGATAAGGTGTAAACCATAATCCACCAAAATGGATGGTTGATATTAAGGATAACATGATCCATCCCATGACCTTTGTTTGGTGTGCTTTGCTTGATCCTTGAGTGTGATTGTTGCATTCATGCATTCATGCACCCATTTGCATTCATATCATCAAAATAATAAGAAACTTTTCAAGGAACTTAAGAGGTCTATTTGCAAAATTTTCAGACATGGAAAGACAAAGAAGGAATACAAAGAAGTACAGTTTCAGACAACCAGACTTGAAAGAGTTAAGGAATTTGACATCTTATGTATTAAATCCTTTGGGTTTCAAAGCTCGTTTTGGGAAGCTTGTTCCTCTTCTGACTACTCAGGTGGATGAAGGATTGATGAGTGTATTGGTGCAGTTTTATGATCCCTAGTATCGTTGCTTCACGTTTCCGGATTTCCAGCTTTTGCCTACCCTTGAGGAGTATGCTAACCTTGTGGGTATACCTATTCTAGACCAGTTGCTGTTCAGTGGCTTGGAGAGTATTCCCACTTCTCAAGAGATAGCAGACATGTTACACATAGATGAATCTCTGGTTGATGCTCATATAACTACCAAAGGAGGAATTCAAGGTCTCCCTTCTGAGTTCCTCATTGCTCAAGCTACTATGTATGGGAAGGCCATGAGTCAGGATGCCTTTGAATCCATATTTGTACTTCTCATCTATGGATTGGTATTATTCCCCAACATTGACAAGTTTGTGGATGTGAACGCTATTAGGATTTTCTCTACTCTTAATCTCGTTCCGACTCTGTTGGGCGATACCTACTTCTCTTTGCATATGAGGAATGCAAAGGGTGGTGGCGCCATTGTGTGTTGTTTGCCTCTGTTGTATAAGTGGTTTATTTCTCACTTACCTCAGACGGTTGCTTTCAAGGAGAACAAGGAATGTCTACGGTGGTCCACGAGACTTATGTCTCTCACTAATGATGAGATCTCTTGGTATAACCGTGTGTATGATGGTGTGCAGATTATTGACTCTTGTGGCGAATTCTCCAATGTACCTCTTCTTGGTACATGTGGTGGGATTAACTACAATCCTCTTTTGGCACGTCGGCAGCTTGGGTTCCCCTTAAAGGATAAACCCAATAACATTCTATTAGAGGGTGTATTCTTTCAGGATGGTAAAGATCCCCAAGGCTTGAAAGCTAGGATGGTCCGCGCTTGGCGCAAGATTCATAGGAAAGGAAGGAAAGAGTTGGGTCCTAAGAATTGCATCGCTTTGGAGCCTTACACTGTTTGGGTTAGGAAGAGGGCGTCTGAGTATCTCATGCCTTACGAGTATCTGAGACCTACACCTATGATTATGGCTGGGCCTTCAACCCTCCCTAATCAAGGAGTAGAGGAGTTGAGAGACGAAGACTGTTCACGTGCCTGGATCCGTGAACGTGAAGAGTTGCTTCAGCAGATTAAGGAGAAGGATGCGTTGATTGAGTTTCTTGAGCATCAAGTTATTGATGACCCTGATGATGTATGGACTTCTCTACTTCCTCGGTCTTCTAAGTTCTGGAAGAGGAGGTATGATCGACTCGCCAAAGAGAAGGCCGATATGGAGGCAGCCTACGAGAGGGAGGTGAAGAGGCTTCGCGCATCTTATCTTCCTGTGTCCCGAGCTTTAGATGATTGTTTCTAGGGATCCATAAGATGATTATTTTCCTTTTCTCTTGTATATGATTGACGATGCTGCACTTCTTTTCCCTGATATTATTTGATGAGATATTTCCATATGTGATAAAATGCTTAATATTTCCAGAATTTGCAAATAAAACTCTAAAGTTCCTTTGAAATAAAAAACAAATCATATGCACAAATATTGCATGCATCATATGCATAAGCAGGTTTTGTTTCCGGTCCCTTGCCCTGTGGTCTAACTCTGTGTCCTTCATTTATTTTGAAGACAAGCTGACTCACCGGTACTACAGTAGAGCCAACATTTCAAGACTGATGGATCACTTAGAGCAAGAGAACCGCGAGCTGAAAGAGGAAGTGGCCAGATTGACTACCCTAATGGAGTCACTCATGGCTGCCCAGAGCCAGTCTTCTCCGACACCTTCAACTCCTCCCCAGAGGACAGTTATCTCCGAGATTGTCTCCTCTACTGTACCCGCTGCCAGTGCATACTTTGTTCCAACAGCCATGCCAACCGGGTTCCCGTGGGGGATGCCTCCCAATTTCATGCCTGAGGGTCCTGTTCCCACCTTTGCTTCTCTGCCAGCATCTAGCCCGGTCCTTGCCGTTCCTCCTCCTGTCGTGCATACTTTGCCCAGGGTAGACGACACCATCTATCATTCTGAGCCGTCTGAAGGTCCAGATGTTTATGAGAAGATGGATGCTATGAAGGATTAATTTCTTGAGCTTCGCAAGGAATTGAAAACTCTCAGAGGGAAGGATCTTTTCGGCAAGTCTGCTGCCGAACTCTTCTTGGTTCCAAATGTGAAGATCCCTGTGAAATTCAAGGTCCCTGATTTTGAAAAGTACAAAGGAAATACTTGTCCTCTCAGCCACCTGGTCATGTATGCCAGGAAGATGTCGACTCAAACCGATAATGACCAACTACTCGTCCACTACTTTCAGGACAGTCTGTCCAGTGCCGCTTTGCGTTGGTACATGGGTTTAGACAGCACGAACATCCGATCCTTCAATGATCTCGGCGAAGCCTTCGTCAAGCAGTACAAGTACAACGTGGATATGGCTCCCGATAGAGATCAATTGAGAGTCATGTCCCAGAAGGATAAAGAAACATTTAAGGAGTACGCCCAGAGGTGGCAGCACAGATCGTGCCTCCGCTAGAAGAGAAAGAGATGACTAAGATCTTTTTGAAGACTTTAAGTTCTTTTTATTATGAGCGGATGATTGCTAGTGCTCCTTCTGACTTCACCGAGATGGTGAATATGGGGATGCGTCTAGAAGAAGGGGTCCGTGAAGGACGGTTAACCAGAGAAGAAGGCTCTTCTGCCAAACGTTATGGGGCGTTTGCAAAGAAGAAAGATGGAGAGGCACATGATGTGATCTCCCATGAGAAACCAAGAAGACCCTCTGTGAGGAGGAAGACTGTGCGTCCCGCCAGTAACCAGCACCAGGTGGCTCATATAGCACCTGTCTTTAGAGACAATCAACAGTATCAGCAACATAGTAACAATCAGCAACCACCTCAGCAATATCCACCACAACAGCAGGCCTACCAGCCTCGCAACAGTAATCAAACCAACACAAATTACGAGAGGAAAAAGATCACCTTCGATCCTATTCCGATGACGTACACAGAGTTATATCCCTCTTTGATAGAGAGGAAGTTGATTACTCCGAGAGACCCACCGGCTATACCTGCTAACCCCCAGTGGTGGTATAAGCCCGAGTTACATTGTGTTTACCATTCTGGTGCTCCCGGCCACGACGTGTAAAATTGATATCCTTTGAAGACCAAGGTTCAAGACCTTGTGAGGTGTGGTATTCTATGTTTTGAGGACGTAGGCCCTAATGTGAAGAAGAACCCATTGCCCGAACATGGGAAATCTGTCAACATGGTCCAGGGTTGCCCTGGAAAATACAAGGTCAAATATGTCAGTCATATTCAACAGTCTCTGGTCCAGATGCATCGTTTGTTGTGTGACTACAGTCATTATGAGCATGACCATGATAGATGCTGAGTCTGCTCTGTTAACCGATTGGGTTGTTACCAGGTGCGCAAGGATGTTCAGGAAATGCTGGACGAAGGAGTCATTGAGATCCTTCAAAACAGGAATGTTGATGAAAATGAGCCTAAGGTCAATGTGATCTCCCCAGTGTTCCGGATACCCGAGCCTGTTATCATCAAGTACAATGGTAGCAAGCAGAAGGCTTCTCCTGTTCTTATCATTAAGCCTGTCGGTCCGGTGACGTACTCTTCCGAAAAGGCAGTTCCCTATCGCTACAACGCCGTAGCAGTAGAGAATGGGAAAGAGGTGTCCTTGCCCTCTTCTTCTGTTGTGAATATTGTCGATGTTAGCGGTTTGACCCGTAGTGGCCGTGTATTTTCAGCACCGCCGAAGCCTCAAATTAATGCTGATTTTGTTGAACGCCCGATCGGGAACGCTGTGAATTCTCCGAATCCGGCACTTGCTGTTAAGCCCTCCTCCGTACTGAAAACTCCTACTTCTGTTGGCCCGAGTGGCAATGTGAAAGAAGACGGTGATGATATGCTGAGACTCATCAAAAGGAGCGAGTACAATGTTGTAGACCAACTTCTACAAACGCCATCCAAAATATATGTGTTATCCTTACTCTTAAATTCAGAACCACACCGAGAGGCTCTGCAGAAGGTGTTGGATGTGGCATATGTAGATCACGATGTCACTTTGGAGCAATTCGATAGCATTGTTGCAAACATTACTGCTTGCAACAACCTGAGCTTTTGTGACTCTGATCTCCCTGAGGAGGGAAGAGACCATAACTTGGCTTTACATATATCTATGGGTTGTAGAGACGACGCCATGTCCAATGTACTGGTGGACACCGGGTCATCATTGAACGTATTGCCAAAGTCCACTCTCTCAAAGCTATCATATCAAGGGCCTCCCATGAGGCAGAGTGGAGTAGTTGTGAAGGCTTTCGATGGGTCTCGCAAAACTGTGATTGGGGAAGTTGATCTCCCAATCAAGATCGGACCAAGTGATTTCCAGATTACCTTCCAGGTTATGGACATTCACCCATCGTATAGTTGTCTCTTAGGCAGACCATGGATTCACGAGGCAGGCGCCGTGACGTCCACCCTGCACCAGAAATTGAAATTCGTGAAAAACAAGAAGCTGGTAGTGGTAGGCGGAGAAAGTGCTCTCCTGGTTAGCCATTTGTCTTCCTTCTCTTATATAGATGCTGAGGTTGAAATTGGAACTCCTTTCCAAGCTTTATCTATTGCTGAGCCTATTGAGAAGAGAACTCCTTCATTTGCTTCCTACAAAGATGCAAAGTTGGCCATTGAGCGTGGTGCAACCACTGGTTTAGGAAAAATGATTGAGTTAGAAGACAACGAGTCCCGGGTTGGCATAGGTTTTTCTTCTGGTACTTTCAACAAGCAAGGGTTATTCAAGAGTGGAGGTTTCATCCACATTGGTCTAGATGAGAAGGCTGCTTCCGTTTTAGAAGAAGATACAAAGGATTCTGGCAATTTCATCATCCCTGGTGGGGTCTGCAACAATTGGGTCGTTGTGGATATTCCAACAGTTGTCCATAAGTCAACGTAATAATCACTTTGTTTGAAAACCCTTCCCCCATGCCAAAAGGAGGAGTGATGACATTGATGGCGCATAAATACAATGATATTTTCATTCAATAAATTCATGTTAAATGTTTGTTTTTCCATTTATTTTCCCTTTTCGCTTTTTGCATGAAATTGGTGATCACATAAAACCCTAAAAAAAATCAATCTTCTCATCTGCATAATGATTTTCCTTGTTTGATTTCTAAAAGCTTTTCATATCCAAAAATCATTATGCAGGTTGATTTCTAAACCCATTGAACATAATGACCCAACACCATCTCCCAATTTTGAATTCCCTGTATTTGAGGCAGAGGAAGATGATGTTGAAGAGATTCCTGATGAGATCACCCGGCTACTTGAGCATGAAGAGAAGATCATTCAGCCGCATCTTGAGAATCTGGAAACAGTCAACTTGGGGTCTGAAGATTGTGTGCGAGAGGTAAAGATTGGGGAACTTCTGGAAGAATCTGTTAAGAAGGGGTTGATTAAGTTGCTACGAGAATATGTTGACGCCTTTGCCTGGTCATATGAAGACATGCCTGGTCTAGGTACTAATATTGTGCAACATTTCCTACCTTTAAAGCCTGAGTGTGTGCCTATGAAGCAGAAACTCAGAAGAACTCATCCTGATATGACAGTGAAGATCAAAGAGGAAGTTCAGAAGCAAATTGATGCGGGGTTTCTGGTGACTTCTACATATCCTCAATGGGTGGCCAATATTGTGCCCGAGCCTAAGAAAGATGGAAAAGTCCGGATGTGTGTGGACTATAGAGACTTGAATAAAGCTAGTCCGAAAGATGATTTCCCTCTACCACATATTGATATGTTGGTAGATAATACAGCTAAATTCAAGGTCTTCTCGTTTATGGATGGATTTTCTGGATATAATCAGATTAAAATGGCACCCGAGGATATGGAGAAGACAACATTCATCACACCTTGGGGAATATTCTGTTATCGAGTGATGCCCTTCGGTTTGAAGAACGCTGGAGCTACGTATCAACGAGCTATGACTACCTTGTTCCATGACATGATGCACAAGGAGATTGAGGTGTACGTTGACGATATGATCGCTAAATCAAGATCGGAGGCTGAACTCCCTGTAGAGGTGGAGATCCCGTCAATGAGGGTCTTGATGGAAGCCAAGTTGACTGATGCTGAATGGGTTCAGAGTCGTTATGACCAGCTAAACTTGATTGAAGAGAAGAGATTGACTGCCATGTGCCATGGTCAGTTATATCAGCAGAGAATGAAGAAAGCTTTTGATAAGAAGGTCAAGCCTCGTGTGTTCCGAGAAGGTGACCTTGTGCTCAAGAAAGTCTTGTCTTTCGCGCCCGATTCCAGGGGCAAGTGGACTCCAAACTATGAGGGTCCGTATGTTGTTAAGAGAGCCTTTTCAGGGGGTGCTTTGATACTTACAACTATGGATGGGGAGGATTTCACTCGTCTTGTGAATTCAGATGCAGTCAAGAAATACTTCGCCTAAAAAAAATAAAAAACTGAATAGCTCGCTAAGTTGAAAACCCGAAAGGGCGGCTTAGGCAAAAATGAGCGTCTCGGTGGATTGAAAACCCGAAAGGGCGGTCCAGACAAAAGTTAGAGACATGAAAAATGAATATAGGTATCCCGCTAGATTGAGTACCTCATCCTGGGGCAATCTAGGCAAAAATTAGGGATTTGGCAAGTAACTGCATCCTGACAAGACCTTGTTCTACAACTGTCGTCCATCAAAGATTCTTACTCATTATCAGCCAAAGCTTCAAATACATCGGATTCAGAATTGGTGGAGAAATGGTCATTATGTTCAATGTAGCCCTTTTCCAATATATATCACCAATTTCAAATTTGTAAAGATCTATGGAGTCTTGCCATTCGCAAACTACCATTCTATCAAATAAATTTGAGCCTTTTATCCAATTATTGGCACTCTTATCTGTTTCTATTCAACAAATGTTTTGCATGTTTTGATTAAGAAAATATCATTGTTTTAAACGATCAAATTTTTTATAATTTGTTTTTAAACAAAGTGAACATTCACAATGACGAAAGGATACTTAGGAGATCCTCAGTGCTCTCCCAAGGATGGTACGATCCCCAACAGGGTAAGATTTTTGTCCATATTCCTGGCATGACTGTATCTCCTCCCTCCGAAACCTTTTGTGGTTTAACCTACCAAGTGGATTGCTTGTTGAGAGTCACCTCTCTTCCCTTCAGCAGAGTAGCAATCTTTCTTCCTCAACAGCTTGGATCTCTTTGGGCAAGAGCGGTATTTGGTGGTTGATCTCGATAAATCCTTTATCTCCTCGGATAGATTCCCCAGTAGAGTTGTTGGTATGGTGGACCTTGTCTGTGATAACTCTCGTCCCCAGCTGGAATGATTGATGATTCATCCCTTGCAGAGTTCTTTGCTTCCTGGTATCTCTGATCCCCAGCAGATTGGATATTCCCCGGCGAACTTGGCTTTCTCTCTTGAGATGTAGTACCGGGTGGTTGATTCCTGGACCTGGTTGTGTTAGATATGTCTGTCTGTCAGCATACATCATACATAAACCACGCATATTCATGCATAATTATAACATTCAGATATTCATGTTGCATTCTTTGCCATATATCGTTGTTTGTTGTCTCCTGCTATTTGGTGATATACTTCCCCAAGCAGACGTGTGTGTCTGATCTCTCCATAGGCAGAAAGTGTCTATCCTTTCTTCCATATTCCCCACCGGGTTATATCCTCGTGGATGTCGATTGTTTTTGTTCCTTCCCGACACATATATTGGGATGGTTTTCCCCATTGAGTTATATTCTCACCTGGACAAGTCTTGATTTGGTGTGCCTATCTAGTTTGATCCTAGATCGGTCTCTTGAGACTCTTTTCCTGTTTCCCCGTGGTAAATGAATAATTGCTCAATAATTAGTAATTATTATCCCCGACGGAGTCTGTGTTTCTCTACCCTCATACCGGTAGTTGTAAACCCTATTTCTTCCCTTTTTGTAGAGTAACTATTTTTGCTCATCTTTAATTGGTGACAGTTATCTTCATCCAGTATTCGGTGATGATATCCCCTCATCTGCTTGGATAATTGCCCTGATTATGCAATTTATCCCCAGCGGGTCATCTCTCGTCTACCTTGTTGTTGTTGGTAACGATTGTTCCTCCCCTGAATTGGTCATCATTATATACCTAGTTTCGGTATCCCGATGCCTTTTCTTTTCGGTCGATTTTTCCTTTATTAACCCAGTAACCGGTTGTGGATAATCGTCCATGCGAGTATATTATCTATGTTCTGACGGTAATAGATAGTATATCTCATGCACTCTTGGGTCTGAAGCCTTTTGTTCTTCCCCAGTTGAGTAAGATTTGTATCCCCTTTGTGGAGTCGAATATCCATCCTGTAATCGAGTTTGCTTTTAGCCCTCTTTTGGATGATGAGTGTTTTGGGAATATTCCTCAATTTACACCTTGGTTGGTCACCTATTATATGCCCAGTAACCGGTATCCCTGGTGTTCCTTCCTTTCTGCTCCCTATTATGACTTTTTGTCCCCTGTGGAGTCAGAATCCCTGAGTTGAAGTATACCTTTTAGGTGTTCCTCAGACGTTTTGAAGTTTTGATATCTCTCACCCTTATACCGGTCTTGGATATTCATCTCTTCTTGAGCATGTTGTATCTCTCACCCTCATACCTAGCGTTCAGATCACATGTCTCCTTGAGCTTATTACCCAGTAACCGGTAATACCTCGTCCCGCTGCTTCCCCAGGAGTGTCCTTGTGGACATCCCCAGCGAAGTCCCTTAGTGGATTGTTTTCATCTGGATTTTTATCCGAAGTACCCGTTGTGGATAGTTTTTGCTGTATTGGCATATTCCCCAATACATGCATCTTCGAGTCAGCTCGAGTTTTTCCATTGAATCTTTTCCCTTTGGAATTCTGTTCCCCACGCTTTGAGTCGTGACCTGCTCGCGCATTTTTATCCCTTTTCTATCCCCAGGAGAGTCCCTAGGGTCTTGGTCCCATGGAGTGAATTGCTCATATGGATTATCAGTGGCTTCTGATGTCTTTGCTTTTATGGACACATATCTCCACAGAGTGCTACCATTTTTCATACCTACATTTGCATCATGAGGTCTCTTAGGGACCAAAATTCGTCTCTTTGTTATGATTTAAGCCCATTCTACCCCGTCGAGACGAAGATTTTAACCTTCACTTCTCTGGCTAGAATGACCTTAAATAGGGGCATCTGTAAGACCCCAATTTTGACCCTAAGATCCCTCATGACATTATAACATTGCATTTGCGTTGCCTCAAGGATCTTTAGCATCCTGGTTCCCTTTGCCTTTGGGTGGGACTCCTTGTGATTGGTTTGAGATCACCAAGCATGATTGAATTATACATCATTGTTTCTCTTACTTTTGTTTACTAACCAAAAGCACAAAAATGTGTCACTAACATCTTTTGTTTGAAGCTTGAGTATCATCCAAGACACTTTGTGGGTTCTATTTAGATGATCAGTCAACACAAGGGAATGGCTTGAGATACTTCCAACAAGTTCAAATGGGGTCTATTCGTCAGTCAAAACGTTAATCTTGAAGGAGCAAAAGTTTGTTCATGAGCTGTCATGCTCGCTAGGCGAGCAGAATGGGTCGCCTAGCGAGTCCCAAGAAAAGCCACCAGAATCACCTACGCTCAGAGGAATTTCTTGAACTGTCATGCTCGCTAGGCGAAGCCCACATGTTTAAAAAAAAAGAACGAAAAACGAAAAAAAAAACGAAAAATAAAAATAAATAAATAAATAAATAAATAAAATATAACAGAAAATTTTTGGACTTGGGTCTCTCTCATTTGAGCCCACAGGTCCACAAAAATTAGGTTATAAATTCAGAGTTTCAGTGAAACAAAAGGAAATTCTATTCCTATTATCCTGGCAGGGAAAAAGATAGTGAGAGAAGAGCTAACAGAGTTCAGAGCAACCTCCAGAGAATGAAGGGAACTCATCGGCAAAGAACCAATTCCCTCTCATATAAACCCTCAGATTGCTTTGCAAACCCAACCGGGCAATTCAATTTCATTCGATCTCTCCAGTCAGGTTTGCCTTATTCCCATTACTTTATGCTGTTAATTTGAACGCTCTGAATGTATGAGGTATTATGGGTGAATTTGATACCCTTTTGATGCATGTGTTTGACAAGAGGTTTAGGCCTCCTACCCTTGGTTGCTTTTTGTGAGCTTTTTGTGAATTTTAATGGTATGATTCATGTGGTTACATTTTGATTTGGGGGCAACTCTTGATTACCCTATCCTGTTTGCTCTAACCATTTTTGTGTTTGTTATGGCATTGTTTTCTCCTAATTCCGCCATATTACTCTAACCTGTTTGTTGAGTTTTGTGAGGGCTCACATACTCTTGCAGGGATAGCTTGCTTGGTGTACCACTTTATTTGTGGGGTACCACCTGGAGGTCTATTCCGATTACTTGTACTGACTCGCTTTCTTTGGTGGTGCTAGCTTGAGAGATCTTTGGGTTTCTTATCTCTTTAATTGTTGTTACTTCGGATCTTTATCCGTACGGTAGATCTCTCGATCCCTTCACTTTTCCCGCATGTTACCGATTTCTTAGGTTTCGTATAGCCTCTCGTGGCATGTCATTTAAGGTAGCGCGGTTCCTTCATCTAGGACTGCCTTTTTGCATGAGCATCCCTAAACACCCCAAACTCATTGTTTTTTCTTCTCCTAAGAACACGTTATCTCCTTCTACTACAGGCGAGTAAGTCTCCAAAGGTCGAGCATCCGGTAGATTGCGTAGTAACGTCGTTCACCCCAAAACACAACCCTTACCCCGTAGTTAGTCGAACTACGTTTTGCTCTGATTCTCATTCCAGATGAGATACGTAGGCATAAGATGCGATGTCTTACCGAGCACACTCCTATTTAACCCCTAGGTAGCCGAGCTACGAAGACTCTGATTCTCAGATTCAGATGAGATACGTATGCAGTGGATGCGACGTCCGTGCGAGTCATTTTCTTTTGACCCTTCTTTTAGTAAGTAGTACATTAGATAAACATAAACGCTTTTCTCATCCCTTCAATCATGTTTGCACAAATAAATTTTCAAAAAAAAAACAACAACCTTTGCAACAAATGTGAAAAGGGCTCCCTAGGAGTACCTAGGATGCTTTGGGTGCCTAATACCTTCCCATTGCATAATCAACCCCCTTACCCAGATCTCTGACATTTTTACTAGTTTTTGATTCGATAAAACTTTTAGGTTTTTGTTCGCTTTCTAACCATTCCTTTGGATAAATAGAAGTGCGGTGGCGACTCGACTTGTATGATTTACCTTGGATTTAGTCAATATCTCTAATGGTAACGAATACCCCGCTACACACTCCAAGTGAGAGTATGGGAGTATATGAGAAAATGGATGATTTCCAAGATCAATTCGTTGAGATGCAAAGAAATATTAAAGCCCTTAAGGAAAAAGATCTATTTGGGAAGAATGCCCACGATCTCTGCCTTGTGCCAAATGTCAAAATACATGCCAAATTCAAAGTACCTGATTTTGAAAAGTACAAGGGGAATTCTTGTCCAAAGAGTTACTTAACTATGTATGCCCGAAAAATCTCCATTCAAACTGTCAACCACCAGTTGTTAAATCACTAATTTCAAGATAGTCGGACAGGTGTCGCTCTTAAGTGGTACATGAATTTGGATAGTGCTCATATCCGTACATTCAATGATTTAGGTGAAGCTTTCATCAGGAAGTATAAGTGAAATATCGACATGGCACCTGTAGCACCTCAAATTTGCACCTATCATTGTGCATACCATCTCATATTAGGTCATAGCATATCATGATACATTGCATAGCATTTGCATTGTCCCCAGTTGCCTCAAGAGCAAGCAAGCAAGAATTAGGTCAAACTGATCAGGAGATCAGTCAACCAATCAAGCAAAGGTGTTTCTCAAGGAGCAAAAGCCCTAGGGTTTACCCATCAAGTTCACATGACTTGGAGGTCTATTTGAAGTGTTCAAGCCAAGGGTTGAAGGCTCAAAGGTTATCAGTCAATGCATAGCCAGGCAAAAACCCTAGACAGTCAACAGTCAGTCAAAGCAGTGGATGGTGGCCATTCTTGTGGAATTTGGGCACCATGGTCAATAATCAAGAGTCCATACAACTTGGGACATCATTTGAAGTCAAGGTCTCAAGGAATTAGGGTTTGGAATTCATCAGAAGTGCATAGTCAGTCCAAAACCCTAGAAAGTCAAAGTTGGTCAACTGTGGTTGATTCTATGGTTTTGATGGATGGAAATGGTTTGAGAGAGCTTATTCATGTCCTAATAGGCCTCATGTGTCATGGAAATCAACCTCATTGAAGAATTTGAAGCCAATCAGAAAATTTCCAAAAATAGAAAGTGGACCTGTAATTTCAACTGCCAAAAATGGAAACTTCTTGATCCTCAACTTGCATCATGATACAAGCTTCAAATGAATTTTTGCCCAACATGAAAGTTGAAGATCTTGTTCTCCCATTTTCAAAAAGTCCAAGAACATCCAAATCCCATGTGTGGTTGTCAAGATATGATCAATTCAATTTCAAAAATTTGTGAACTTCAAAGAGCCATATCTCATGAACCATAAGGCCAAATTTGGTGGGGTTTTTTCCTACAAACCACATTTTTCCTCCTCTTTCCAAAAATATAAATTTCATCCACCAAAACCTTGCCAATCAAAATGGCATTTTTGGACCTATTTCATTTAAAAATCAAGTTTGACCAACCATTGACTTTTTGATCTATTGATTTTTCCACACTTTGGCCAATTGGAAATGTTTGGAAACATCATTTGTGACTTGTCTAGAGCCCTAACTCATGCACATACCACCATTTTATTACCATTTTTGGCATAAGATGCATAACTTGATAATTTTGCAAAATAGCTTCATTCAAACAAAACAAAGTGAGCAATTTGTGTACAGACCCAAAACAACATTTGTAATGGTCATTTGCAGTCTTGCCAAAGCCCAATTCGTGTACAGCTTGCACCCTCCATATCCACTTTGTCAAAAATTAGCAAAATAGCAATTGGTTCATTTTGAGTTAAGCAAGCTTACCATTCCCTAAACCAACTCTAAACAGACTACATAAAGCCAATTTTCTGCTGATTCACAACCCTAGACACAGCCTCCCTCGACCAGATTTTTCCTCACTCTCTCATTCTTGCATTTTGGCATTTTGAGATTTTTCTGAGCAAACCCTCAAAACCCTCGAGCAACCTTTGGCTCTTGCTTCACTTGGACAACATTTGGAACTCTCTTGAACCATCAATCATCATCTGCATAGCCCCTTCCTTGTTCTGTTTTCAAAGAGCATAACAATGGTGAAAGGAGATTGGAGGAGTTCCAAGCACTCTTGAGCTGGAAAAGCTTCATCATCCTTCATTACCAAGCATTGCCTGCATCTGTTTGCACTCATATCCATCAATACATCACTGTTTTATAAATTGCTTCAAAATCAAGTACCTTAGTTGCTTAAGTTCTCTGAACTTGCTTTGCTTTGCTTTTTAGCAAATTGCTTGAGGTATAATCTCTTTTACTTCATGTAGTCTGGAGACCCGGCCTGTTATTTGGCCGGGCAAACTGTCTGAAGTCCTCCTTAAGAGGCAATGCTTGTGTATGTTTAATTTGTCCTTGTACAGAGTCAAAGACCTCCTAAGTGAAGAGGCAATTGGCAGAACCAAGGGATAAGCAACCTATCCCCTGTTATTCAGTGTGTCTTCTGTTTTGCTCACACCACTGTGTTGATGCATTTCAGATAAAAACCCAAGATCTTGTGCAATTGCACAGTTGAGTCAGTTTTAAATGTGTAGGAGGGTTCCCACTTTCTGAACCCACACATTCTTGTTAAATGCTCTCCCAGGCCAGGGATAGAAGCAATGAGGCACATCCCTCATCTCCTTTCATCTGCTTCACCTTAGCCCATTTATGGCAAGGTTAAGAGCACACTTCACCCCATTCCAGAGGTTTGTTTGTTGAGGTTGATATGACCCCTCGACTAAAACCTAACCCTTGTGTGAGCCTCTTGTGTGCATATAGTGTGTGCTACCTGTGCTTGTGCTTGTTTGACTTGCTTTCTGTGCAAGTTAGGTTTAGTTTAGACTAATCCTTGTTTTCTCTCGCCCTCGTTGCGATCGAGCCTCTCCTTTCTCTCGCCCTCGTTGCGATCGAGCCTTTTCCTTTCTCTCGCCCTCGTTGCGATCGAGCCTTTTCCTTTCTCTCGCCCTCGTTGCGATCGAGACTTTCCCTTTCTCTTGCCCTAGTTGCAATCGAGACCTTTGTCCCTCCGTAGCCAAACTACGGCAACTCTGATTCTCATGTTCAGATGAGATACGTAGGCACGAGACGCGATGTCTTGCCGAGTTTGACTAACCACTAACATCTAATTCTTTTCTCTCACCCCTGTTGTGATTGAGATATTCCCTTTCTCTTGCTCTTGTTGCAATCGAGACCTTGCTTTTTCCTGTGTCTGTTTAAGATAGGTTGGCCCTTGTGCCATTTAGCTAGAAACCATAACTTAGGGTTGATTTTGCATGACAACATCTAGGCTCGAGTCGTAGTCTCCCTAGAGTTGTATCTCCCTCTGTTATCTGGTTAGGCTAGATCCTTGTCCCTGCGTAGGGGAACTACATCGCCCTGATCTTCACACCAGATGAAGTATGTAGGCAGGAGATTGAGCTGATCTCTCCGGGCGCCTTTTTCTTTTTGAGTGTGTTGTTTAACAGTTATAGGCTCGAGTCCCCGACTCCCTATTAACTTGTTGTGTTGTCGTGTGCTTGGAAGCCGATGTAAGTCCATCGAGTGGCATTTGGGTTCCAGTGTGGGTGTGTTTTGGTCCGGATGCTGACATAAGTCCAGTGATTGGCAGTCGGGCTCCACGTTTGCCTATGTGTTTTGTTTGCTTGTGTGCGTGTCAGCCGAGCTACGAATGCTCTGATTCTTCTCTCGTCCGAGAAGATACGTATGCATAGGATGCAACATCCTAGCGAGCATGTGTCGTTTCCCCAGTCCGAACTACTTCGACTCTGATGTCTATGCCTGATAGACTAAGTAGGCCCAGGATGCGACATCCTGCCGAGTCAGTTTCAGTCAGTCTCTTTTGTCTCTTTCAGCCAGTGTGTGTGTGTTTGAGCAGTTTTTTTTTAGCAACCAATTTTCCTTCCTTCTGTGCGTGGATCCCGTAGAGTACTACGGATGCGTAGGGGTGCTAATACCTTCCCTTCGCATAACCGACTCCCGAACCCATCCTCTTTGGTCGCGAGACCATGTTCTTTCCTAGGTTTACTTCGAGCGTTTCCTTTCCCTCTTTTGGGATAAATAACGCACGGTGGCGGCTCTGTTGTTTCTTTCTTTTCCCGCCGGTTTTTCGCGTGATGCGACAGCACCGGATAGAGATCAACTCCGAGCTATGTCCCAAAGAGACAAGGAAACTTTCAAAGAATATGCACAAAGATGGTGCGAGGTTTCCGCCTAGATTTTTCCTCCTCTCGAAGAAAGCGAAATGACTAAGATCTACTTGAAGACTCTAAGTTCTTTCTACTATGAACGAATGATAGCGAGTGCACCAAGTGACTTCACTGACATGGTGAATATGGGGATGCGTCTCGAAGAAGGTGTCCGTAAGGGACGATTGGTTAAAGAAGGTGGTTCATCTAGCGGCGTCAGAAACTTTGGAGTTGGGTTCCCTAAGAAGAAAGAGCAAGACGCTAGTGCGGTGGTACATAGAAAGCCAAAGCAGAGATATCAACAACAACATATTGCAGTGGTAGTGCCAACCTACCAACTATAGTTCTTACAACAATCTCAACCAAAATTTCAACAACGACAATAACAACCACAATTTACACAACAACAACCTCAACACATTCAACATAATACCACACAACCGCAACAACAGCCTCAACAACAGGCCCATCCACAATACAACAATAACCAAGTTCAAAGAAGGCCGCAATTTGATCCAATACATATGACTTACACGGAACGGCTCCCATCTTTGGTCGACAAGAAACACATTCAAAATAGATCTCCTTCCCCTGTTCCGGAGAAACTTCCGTATTGGTACAAAGCTGACCAGTTTTGCGCTTACCACCAAGGGGCACCGGACATAATCTAGAAGACTGTTATGGCTTGAAGTCTGACGTCCAAAGATTGACCAAAAGCGGCATTCTATCTTTCAGAGATGTCAATCCAAATGTACAAGTCAATCCACTACCTCAATATGGAGGAGCTTCTATCAACATGGTGGAAGGTTGTCCTGGTAATTTCAGATTTTATGATGTATGCTATCTAGAGGGAGATTTGGTTGAAATGCACCTTAAGTTGGGTGAGCTCATCTATATGACGCCACACAACTATGCGGCTTGTGGACTTTGCCGTACAACTCTTCGTGGTTGTCGCATTGTAAGGGAAGACTTACAAAAATAAATAGACAACGGGCTTATCCGAGTTAATAGAAACCTGAACTTCAATCAAGTCAATATGGTTAAGGGTTGTCAGGGTAATTACCAAATCTACGATGTGAGATTTGTGAGAGGATCTTTGGTTCAGATGCACAAAAGTTTGTTTCGACTTGCTTTTGTTCCATCACATGATTATACCATCTGTGAAGTTTGTTCGATAAACCCACATTCATGTTCCCTTGTACGACATGGTATCCAAGGATTGTTAGACATATGAACTATCACTGTTCTTCATCCCAGAAATCTCGAGAACAATGTCAATGTTATAATCCCTTAGTTCAACGTTCTTGAACCCTTGGAGATCATATTCGATAGTCACAACTCTCCAAAGTCGCCTTTGGTTATCTACTTACCGGGCCCAACTCCGTACCAATCTGACAAAGTTGTACCCTACAAGTACCAAGATACCATGATCAAAGATGGGAAGGAGGTTCCTCTACCCTCTAGGCCTTCTGTCGTCAACGTTGCCGATGTAAGTGGGGTCGCAAGAAGCGGACATGTATTCACTACGGTACCACCAAGAAATGTTGAAGCTTCAGTTGGGAAGAAAATGCAAGTTGAGGCGTCGACTGTGAGCAATAAACCCGATATTGTAGAAGAGTCCAGTGGGGCTAATATTAATTCAGAATTTTTGATGAGGTTTTGAGATTAATCAAGAAGAGCGAATACAAAATTGTGGATCAGCTCCTACAAACCCCCTTCCAAAATATATGTTTTATCCATGCTGATGAGTTCTGAGGCTCATATGGAGTCTTTACAAAAAGTGCTCGGGCAAGCTTATGTCGAACATGATGTAACGATTGACCAATTTGACAACATCGTCGCCAACATAAATGTCTGCAACAATTTGAGCTTCAATCATGAAGAACTCACAGTAGAAGGCAAGAATTACAACATGGCTTTGCATATTTTCATGAATTGCCTTACTGATTCTCTATCCGGTGTATTGGTGGACACAGGTTCTTCACTCAACGTCATGCCAAAATCAACTTTGTCTAGATTGACTTTTCAAGGAGCTCCTATGAGATCTAGTGGGGTTATTGTCAAAGCTTTTGACGGCTCCAGAAAGATTGTCATCGGCGAAGTGGATCTCCCCATGACCATTGGCCCACATACCTTTCAAATCACCTTTCAAGTGATGGATATCCATACTTCTTACAGTTGTTTGTTGGGTTGCCCTTGGATCCATGAGGCAATGGTTGTCACTTCAACTCTTCACCAAAGGCTCAAGTTTGTAAGAAAAGGGAAGCTAGTCACAGTATATGGAGAAGAAGCTTTAGTGGTGTGTCACCTATCATCTTTTTCTTTTGTCGATACTGAGGACGAGATTGGAACCTAGTTTCAAACTCTATCTGTTGCTAACGAGATCGTACAAGAGAATGGAGCTTCTATTCGTTCCTTCATGATGCACGACAATTAGTCAAAGATGGCTCAACGAGTGGATGGGGATGAGTTGTGAGTCTCCCCGAAAACAAATTTCGTGAAGACCTTGGCTTCTCGCCTACATCTTCAAAGTTTTCTCAACAAGACGCAGTTCTCCGTCCTATTCAAGAAACTTTCCAAAGTGGAGGATTCATCAATCCTACTCAACCTGAAACAAATGTTATCATTGAAGAAGACCCCGACGAGGATGCACAAAGCTTCGTGACGCACGGGATGGTCTTCCAAAATTGGACAGTTGTTGACGTTCCTACGATTGTTCATGTTTATAAGTAATATTTATTGTCATTTAAAAAAAATCCTTTCGTTCTGCCCAAGACGAAAGAGTATTTTGTTGGGCTTTGTTTCAAGTTCCCATTATCATTAATAAAAATGTTCATTTTGTCTTCCATTTTGTTATACTTTTTTCCTTTCGAAAAATGGTAACCTAAAACAAACAAACAAAAATCACTTTCAATATTTGCATTCAAATTCCATTATTTTTATTCTAAAAAAACAAGCATAAATCATGTGTGTAGATTAATCAATGTCACACCCATTGAAAGCAATGACCCTATGCCCTCTCCCAACTTTGATTTCCCTGTATTTGAGGCCGAAGAAGAAAGTGATGAAGAGATTCCCTATGAGATCTCCCGGCTACTTGAACAAGAAGAAACGGACATTCATCCCCACAAAGAGCCAATAGAAGTGATCAACTTGGGTTCCGAAGAAGATATAAAGGAGGTCAAGATTGGGGCATCGCTCGTCCCAGATGTCGAGGAAAGAATGATAGATCTTTTTAGAGAGTATATAGATGTATTTGCTTGGTTTTATCAGGACATGTCATCTCTTGATACTGATATTGTGGAGCATCATTTGGCGTTAAAATCAGAATCTCCGTCGGTCAAACAGAAATTAAGAAGAACACCTTCAGACATGGCTCTCAAAATCAAAGAAGAGGTTCAGAAGCAGATTGATGCAGGTTTTCCTGTTACATCTGAGTATCCTCAATGGTTGGCCAATATAGTGCCCGTTCTAAAGAAATATGGTAGAGTTCGAATGTGTGTCGACTACAGAGATTTGAACAAAGCCAGTCCAAAGGATGATTTCCTTTTACCTCATATTGATGATATGTTGGTCGACAACACTGCCAAATTCAAGGTCTTTTCTTTCATGGATGGATACTCTGGTTGCAATCAGATTCGAATGCTGCCCGAAGAGAGGGAGAAAACATCATTTATTACATCATGGGGAACATTCTGTTATAGAGTAATGACTTTCGGTTTGAAGAACGCTAGTACAACTTATCAGCGAACCATTTTAACGCTCTTCCATGACATGATGCACAAAGAAATTGAGGTCTGTGTGGAAGACATGATTGCTAAGTCCAAGACCGAAGAAGAGCATGTTAAGTATTTATTAAATTTGTTTCAACGTATGAGGAAGTACAAACTCCGTATGAACCCCAACAAATGTACTTTCGGTGTTCGTTCAGGAAAGCTACTAGGTTTCGTTGTTAATCAGCAAAGTATTGAGGTGGACCCTGGCAAAGTCAGAGCCATTCAAGAAATGCATGCACCAACAATAGAGAAACAAGTCAGAGGATTCCTTGGACATTTGAATTACATCTCCTGATTTATATCTCACATGATTGCTACTTGTGGGCCAATTTTCAAGCTTCTTCGCAAAGATCAAGGTCGTGTGTGGACTGAAGACTGCCAGAAAGCTTTTGATAGTATCAAGGAGTACCTACTGGAGCCTCCTATTTTGATTCCTCCAAAAGGAAGACCTTTTATTATGTATTTGACCATATTATAAGATTTCGTGGGTTGTATGATCGGTCAACAAGATGAAACTGGAAGAAAGGAGCATGCCATTTACTATTTGAGTAAGAAACTCACAGATTGTGAGTCTCGATACTCTATGCTCAAAAAAACTTGTTGTGCTTTAGCTTGGGCTTCCCGTCGTGTCTGCCAATATATGCTCAATCATACTACTTGGTTGATCTCCAAAATGGACCCAATCAAGTATATCTTTGAAAAGCCTGCTTTAACTGGAAGAATTGCTTCTTGGCAGTTGTTCTTGTCAGAATACGATATTGAGTACCATGCCCAAAAGGAAATAAAAGGAAGTATCTTGGCTGACCATTTAGCTCACTAGCCAATTGGCGACTATCAATCCATTCAATTTAACTTCCACGATAAGGATGTAATGTACTTAAAAGCGAAAGATTGTGATGAACCGTTGCCAAGTGAAGGGCCAGATCCAGAATCCCATTGGGGTTTGATATTTGATGAAGTTGTTAATGCTTATGGAAATGGAATTGGGGTAGTCATTGTCACTCCTCAAGGTTCTCATATTCCATTTACCGCAAGATTGACATTAACTTGTACGAGCAACGTGGCAGAATATGAAGCGTGCATTATGGGTCTGGAAGAGGCTATCGACTTGAGAATCAAAATTTTGGACGTATATGGAGATTCAACTTTGGTGATTAATTAGATCAAAGGAGAACGGGAAACTCGTAATCCTGGTTTGATTCCTTATAAAGATTATGCGAGGAGGCTGTCAACTTTCTTCAACCAAATTAAATTTCATCATATACCTCGTGAGGAGAACAGATAGCAGATGCTCTGGCAACTTTATCCTCCATGATTGTTGTGAATCAGTGGAATGGTGTGCCTACAATAAATGTTATGCACCTCGATAGACCTGCTCACGTGTTTGCTACAGAAGAGGTCATTGATGGTAAACCATGGTATCATGATATTAAATACTTTATTCAAAAACAAGAGTACCCACCTGGTGCATCAAACAAAGATAAGAAGACTCTTAGAAGGTTGGTTGGTACCTTATTTCTGAATGAAGACGTGTTGTACAAAAAAAGCTTTGACATGGTCTTACTCAGATGTGTGGATAGACATGAAGTAGACGTGCTGATGACGGAAATTCATGAAGTATCCTTTCGTACACATGCCAATGGACATGCAATGGCTAAAAGGATGTTAAGGGTAGGTTACTATTGGTTGACAATGGAATATGACTGCTGCAAATATGTGAAGAAGTGCCATAAATGTCAGGTTTATGCTGATAAGATTCATGTGCCTCCAACTCTTCTCAACGTTATCTCCTATCCTTGGCCTTTCTCTATATGGGTAATATACATGATTGGTATGATAGAACATAAAGCTTAGAATGGATATCGCTTCATTCTAGTGGCCATTGATTACTTTACCAAGTGGGTCAAAGCTGCATCGTACGCCAATATAACCAAGCAAGTGGTGGTCCAATTTATCAAGAATCAACTAATCTGTCGTTATGGTGTTCCAAGTAAGATCATTATTGATAATGGATCAAACTTGAACAATAATATGATGAAAGAAATGTGTGCGTAATTCAATATTGAACACCATAACTCATCTCCTTACAAACCTAAGATGAATGGGGCCGTTGAAGTTGGGAACCAGAATATAAAGAAGATCATCCAAAAAATGGTTGTGACTTACAAGGACTGGCATGAGGTGCTCCCTTTTGCTTGACATGGGTATCGTACATCCATCCGTACTTCAACTGGGGCAACCTCTTTCTCTCTTGTATATGGCATGGAAGTCGTGCTCCCCGTGGAAGTTGAAATCCCGTCAATGAGAGTCTTGATGGAAGTATATTTGTTTGAGGTTGAATGGTGTCAAAGTAGATTTGATCAATTGAATTTGATTGAAGAAAAGAGGAAGAATACTTTATGCCATGGTCAATTGTATCAACAAAGGATGAAGGAAGCTTTTGTAAGAAGGTTCGACCTCGTGCATTCAGAGAAGGAGACCTCGTGCTCAAGAAGATCTTGTCTTTCATTACTGATTCTAGGGGCAAGTGGGCTCCTAATTATAAGGGATTATATGTTGTTAAGAGAGCTTTCTCTGGTGGTGCTTTAATCCTTACAACTATGGATGGTGAGGAGCTCCCTCGTCTTGTGAATGCTGATGCAGTCAAGAAATACTTCGCCTAAAAATATAAAAGAACGGCTCGCTAAATTGAAAACCCGAAAGGGCAGCTTAGGCAAAAAAGAGCGTCTCGGTGGGCCGAAAACCCGAAAGGGCGGTCCAGGAAAAAGTTAGAGACATAAACAAAAAATGATTATCCCAGTAGATTGACACCCGCAAGGGATAATCTAGGCAAAAGTTAGGGATTATAGCAAGTAACTGCATCAGGCCAGACTTTATCAACTTAAAGTGACATCCCCCATCAAAGTCTTCTCAACCAAATTACTCTCTCCAGAAACTCGAACACAATGGATTTCAAAGTTGATAGGGAGAATAGTGGCCATTGCATTTTAATATAGCCTTTTCCTGTATTTACCATTTTTTTCGTCTTTGTAAATGATTTATGGGGTCTCGCAATTTGAGGACTACCATTCCTTCAATAAAATTTGAGACTTCATCCATTTGTTTGCAACTCTTATTTTACTTCCTTCTCGCAAAATGACTTTTTACTTTTGATGAGAAAATTCTTGAAACAAAAGCTTAAAATATTTTTTTCTTGCTTTTAAGAAGTATGCGCGTGTTTCTTTTAATTTATGAACACAATAAGGAATGTCAATAGTAATCCCATGAAAGGTTGGAGCCTGATGTGCGGAGCTCAATGCTTTCTTAAAATAATTTCTTCATTATCCCCAATGGAATTGCAGCAGTGGATGATTCTTGCTCCTTTAGGAGACCTTCCCTCCATTTGGCACCATTATGTTGGTATCCCCAGAGAAGATTGGGCTTGAATGCAACTTTACTCCATTGACGACTTCTTGTTTTATCTCCAGCGAGGCTTCCATCCTGTTGAGATTAGTCGAGTGTTCATTTGTACTGAGATGTTTATTTCATCTCCAGTTCATCTACCATTGCCTGTTTTGTCAGCATAAACATGACACGCATTCACGGACGCATATATGTCATACGTGATTAAATTCATAGTTCATATTCATATTTCATCCCCTATGTTGCTTTACTTTACTTGGTTGTGTTTATCCCCTACGTGATATATATTTCCTCTCTTCAGTAGAGTCATCGACCTTAAGTAGAAAGTGTATGCCCTTTCTAAATCCCCACTGAGTTTATTCCTTATGGAAGATTTTTCTTTAGCTTTCCTTTCCATACTTGGATAGGATAAATCCCCGATTTGAGATCATTCCTCACTGAGAAGAGTCTTGTTTGACTATCCCTCTCCAGTTTATTCCTGGATTGAACCTGAGATCTAACAGGTCTAATATTGAATCTCTCTAGGCAGTAAAAACCTATATTGATGGTACATTTATTTTGTACCTTCAAATACTTCGACCCCCCATGAAGAAAACTTGTTTATGGTTTCCTATCAAAGACGAATTTTGTTCCCCAGCAGTGTTCTTGTAACACTTTCTTTGAAATCCCTACCTAACAACAAGGGCAGTCTCTTTATTTAAGAAGCTTGTTTTGTTCCCGGATTTTTGTTTTGAATGACAAATGATAGTCTCTTTTCCGAGAAGTTTGTCTTTTCCCAGTGAAGTTAGCATACATATCAACTTCCTTATTCTTCCATCAAAAAGTTATCTCTATGAAAAATTCTTGTCAGAGAAGTTTGTTGGAACTCTTTCACCCTTTTCAAGTGGAATACTTGATTAAAGAAGAAACCCGAGACCCGTTCGTCGTATACAATCCAAATCATTTGTTAAAGTTTACTTAACCTTTTCAAGTGGAAGACTTGATTAAAGAAGAAATTGAAACTCATTCGTGGCATACAACCCGGATCTTGTTTTATTCGTCAACAAGTGGCGGTCTCTTTATATGAGAAGCTTGTTTCATTTTGGACGACAAATGGAAGTCTTTTTCGAGAAGTTTGTCTATCCCCAGTGAGGTCCTTTTGTAACACCCCAAATAAAGTAAAAGAATTATTTAATTAAGTTAATAATATATTTAATAATTTAATTAAATAAATTGAATTATTGGATTATTATTATTATTTTGGAATAATAATTATTATTGGAAAATATATAAGTGGAATAAGAGAAAAGGTTTTCATTTTTTGAAAAGGTTTTACGTGAAAACTGAGAAGCTGCAGAGAAGAGGAAAAGGGCAAAGAGCTGTAGAGCAAAGGTTGGAGAACGGAAAAGCTTGAAGCTCGAAGAGTTGCCGGATTGTTAAGGTAAGGGGGGTTTATCGTCGTTTAATGGGTATTATCGATTAACATGTAATGGGTAGTGATAAGCCGTCGATTGACCCTAATTGGGATTTAGAATGCTGAGAAATTATGTTGAATAAGTTGTATTAAAGCTGAAATTGAATTTGTGTTTGAGTGTATTGTGCATTTCTGAGCGTATAGCTTTTTACGGAAGTTGAATCGGAGGTCCGGAAGTCCTCCAACGGCGGAAAATGCGGAAACTCTGCATTCTGCCTTGTGTTAGCGCAGGAACTGCTGTTTCGCCTGCGTTAACCGGTTAACCCAGGGTGTTAACCGGTTAACACTGTTATAAATTGTGAAAAATGTTGAGTTTTGCCTGCGTTAACCGGTTAACCTATAGCGTTAACCGGTTAACACTGTTGCGTTTTGCCTGGAAGTGTAAATTTCCTGCGTTAACCGGTTAACCTAGGGCGTTAACCGGTTAACACTGTTGCAGTAGGTAAAAATGGTTGATTTTTATGATGTAAGTGTAATTGGTGATTGGCCTATTGTATCCAATTGTGATAAATAAATTCGTGGAGTCTATGTTGCGAAATGTTGATGCAAATATGTTGATAAGTTGTTTTTGTGGGAAATATTAAGTTGTAGGTTGATGAGCCAAAGTTGAATATAAGTTGTTTTGTTGAAAATGCTGAGTTGTAGGCTGATGAGCCAAAGTTGATTTTTAAGTTGTTGTTGCTGAAAAAGCTGTTATGTTGTCGTTGTTATTATGTTGTTGAACTTTCAAGTCGTACATGCCATATACATTCATATGCATTAAGTCGGGGCTTATGCTCACACCACGTTGGCCTGGATTGGCAAAATTATGGGGCTTTTGCTCACACCACGTTGGCCTGGATTGGCAAAATTTTAAGTTGAAAGTTGAAGGCTTATGCCTTGATGCCCACTAAACTGGCAATGATTTCAAGTTGGGAGTTTTACTCCGAATGGTACCACATGCATGACGAGTCGAGTCTCATTTGAGTTGCATTTTATGTTGTTGCTGAGTTGCATTTTATGTCGTTATTGAGTTGCATTTTACGTTGTTATTGAGTATGATATTTGAGTTGATGTGCCGTTACTGAATGCATGATATGATTAGGGTGATTAACGTGTAAATTTACTTAACATAACATGATAATTTATAATGTTTGTTATATCGATTGAGGAACTCACCCTTACAACTATTTTTCAGGTAACGAGCAGTGAGTGAGTAGAAGCTAGTGCTTGGAGTCTAGTGTGGTCTTCTTAGTGGGTCATGCTCTGATAGATGTAACATCGGGACGGGATGTTTTATTTGTTGAATAAATGTTAATTTTAAGATATTACAGATGTTGAATGTTTCTATCCGCTGCGAATTTTAAAGAAGTGTTTATGTTGGATTAAATAATGAGCATGACTGATTTTTACGGTGAATTATGTGAAGTATTATGTGACACCCTTGGTGCATGATTACTCTGATATTGATTTATATGCTGTTGTTTTAATTAAATATTTGGGGTATTTAGAAGGGTGTTACATTAGTGGTATCAGAGCAGGTCGGTCTGTCCGGCCAGTTGTCGTGTCGTTACTGTCTAACGATTGTGTAATTGTTACTAATCTAACTTAAGTTGTGTTGTATTGATAAGTTGAAATGGCTGGAAGGAATGACGCTGCAATGGCTGCCGCAATGCAAGCGATGGCACAAGCTGTGCAGAACTTGCCGAACGCTGGTGGTGATGCTGGATCACGTAGCTTGGCGACTTTTCAGAGAGAGAATCCGCCGGTGTTTAAAGGGAAGCATGATCCAGATGCAGCCTTGGGATGGTTGAAAGAGATTGAGAGAATCTTCCGTGTTATGGATTGCACTCCAGCTCAGAAGGTTCGGTATGGTACTCACATGCTAGCAGTCGAAGCTGATGACTGGTGGCTAGAGACTCACGAGAGGTTGACTGTGGCAGGTGAAGACATTACTTGGGATGTATTCCGTAGGGAATTTCTGAGGAAGTATTATCCGGAAGATGTCCGTGGTAAGAAGGAAATTGAATTCCTTGAGCTGAAGCAAGGAAACATGTCTGTCACTGATTATGCTGCGAAATTTGTGGAGTTGTCCAAATTTTATCCTCATTACACTGGTGGTGGCGCTGAATTTTCGAAGTGCATCAAGTTTGAGAACGGATTGCGCTCTGAAATTAAGAAGGCTGTTGGGTATCAGAAGATACGCATTTTTACTGATCTGGTTGATAGCTGCAGGATATTTGAAGAAGACAATAATGCTCATTACAAGATTGTCAGTGACCGCAGAGGCAAGCAACATCAAAACCGTGGCAAGCCGTATGATGTTCCAGCTGGAAAAGGGAGACAAAGAGCTGCTCCGGCTCAGAGAGCTAGTGGGGGAGGTGCTCCTACTGGTATAGTTTGCTTCAAGTGTGGTCAGGCTGGTCATAAGAGTAATGTATGCACTGCTGAAGTAAAGAGGTGTTTTCGCTGTGGTAAGATTGGCCATGCAATAGCTGATTGCAAGCACAAGGAAGTGATTTGTTTTAATTGCGGAGAAGAAGGGCATATTGGAAGTCAGTGTCAGAAGCCGAAGAAAGGGAATCAGTCAGGAGGCAAGGTCTTTGCTTTATCGGGTTCTGAGACTTCTGCAGATGATCGTTTGATCCGAGGTACGTGTTATGTTAATGGCTTTCCTCTTGTAGCTATTATTGACACAGGTGCGACTCATTCCTTTATATCGTTGGATTGTGCTGTGAGACTTAAGTTAGAGATATCTGAGATGTTTGGTAGTATGGTAATTGATACTCCTGCGAAGGGTTCAGTGACTACTACTTCGGTTTGTTTAAATTGTCCTTTGAGTATTTTTGGTAGGGACGTTGGGATGGACCTAGTGTGTCTTCCACTAGTGCAGATTGATGTTATTCTGGGTATGAACTGGTTGGTGTTTAACCGAGTTTCTATCAATTGTTTTGATAAGACTGTGATATTTCCTGAGAGTGAGGAAGGAAAGAGTTTGTTTCTATCAGCGAGACAAGTGGATGAGGAAGTAGCTGATGGGGCAGAGTTGTTTATGCTGTTAACGACTTTGGAGGCTAAAGATAAACTGATGATTTGCGATCTAGCTGTGGTGTGTGATTTTCCTGATGTGTTTCCGGAAGAAGTGAATGAATTGCCGCCAGAACGTGAAGTGGAGTTCTCTATTGACTTGGTACCTGGTACTAGGCCAATATCGATGGCTCCGTACCGTATGTCTGCTGTTGAGTTAACTGAATTGAAGAGTCAGTTGGAAGATCTATTGGATAAGAAATTTATTCGTCCGAGTGTGTCACCGTGGGGTGCACCAGTGCTATTGGTTAAGAAGAAAGAAGGTACTATGAGGTTGTGTGTGGACTACAGGCAACTGAATAAAGTGACGATCAAGAATCGGTATCCTTTGCCGAGGATTGATGATTTGATGGATCAGTTGGTTGGTGCAAGTGTGTTCAGTAAAATAGATTTGAGATCTGGGTATCATCAGATCCGTGTGAAAACAGAGGATATTCAGAAGACTGCTTTCAGAACAAGGTATGGACATTATGAGTATTCTGTAATGCCTTTTGGTGTGACTAATGCACCTGGAGTATTTATGGAGTATATGAATAGGATTTTCCATCCGTACCTAGACAAGTTTGTTGTGGTGTTTATTGATGATATTTTGGTGTATTCGAAATCTGAAGAAGAGCATGTTGAACATTTGAGAGTGGTTTTAGAAGTCCTACGAGAAAAGAAGTTATTTGCTAAATTGTCCAAGTGCGAATTTTGGTTAGGAGAGGTAAGTTTTCTTGGTCATGTGATTTCAAGAGGTGGTGTGGCTGTTGATCCTTCTAAGATAGAAGCGGTATCTAAGTGGGAAGCTCCGAAGTCTGTTGCTGAGATTCGAAGTTTTCTTGGTTTGGCTGGTTATTATAGGAAGTTCATTGAGGGATTTTCTAAGTTGGCGTTACCGTTGACGATGTTGACTAGAAAGGGGCAAGCGTTTGTTTGGGACTCAAAATGTGAAGAAGGTTTCCAAGAGCTAAAGAGAAGGTTGACTACTGCTCCTATTCTGATATTACCGAGTTCGTCGGAATCATTTGAAGTTTATTGCGATGCTTCATTGTTGGGTTTGGGTGGCGTGTTGATGCAGAATAAGCAGGTTATAGCTTATGCTTCAAGACAGCTGAGGGTTCATGAGAGGAACTATCCGACGCACGATTTAGAGTTGGCAGCTGTGGTGTTTGTTCTGAAGTTATGGAGACATTACTTGTACGGGTCAAGATTTGAGGTTTTCAGTGACCACAAAAGTTTAAAGTATTTGTTTGATCAGAAAGAGCTGAATATGAGGCAGAGAAGATGGTTAGAGTTTCTGAAGGATTATGACTTTGGGTTGAATTACCATCCGGGTAAAGCAAACGTAGTGGCTGATGCATTGAGTCGGAAATCATTACATATGTCTATGTTAATGGTTAAGGAATTGGATTTAATTGAACAGTTTAGAGACTTGAGTTTGGTGTGTGAGAGTACTCACGATAGTGTTAAATTGGGAATGTTGAAGTTGACAAGTGGTATTCTGGATGAGATCAGAGAGGGTCAGAAATCTGATATGCTTTTGGTTGATAAGTTGACTCTAGTGAATCAAGGTCAAGGTGGCGAATTCAGAGTTGATGAGAATGGTATTTTGAAGTTTGGTAGTCGGGTGTGTATTCCGGATGTTACCGAGCTTAAGAAGAGTATTCTTGAAGAAGGACATCGTAGTGGATTGAGTATTCATCCTGGAGCTACGAAGATGTATCATGATTTGAAGAAGTTACTTTGGTGGCCGGGAATGAAAAGAGAAATTGCGAGTTTTGTCTATTCTTGTTTGACTTGTCAGAAGTCAAAGATTGAGCATCAGAAGCCGTCTGGGCTAATGCAACCGTTGGCTATTCCAGAGTGGAAGTGGGATAGTATCAGTATGGATTTTGTTTCTGGTTTACCGAGGACAAGTAAGAACTTTGAAGCTATTTGGGTGATTGTTGACAGATTAACAAAGTCGGCTCATTTCATTCCGATTAGAATGGATTATCCGTTAGAAAAATTGGCTGAGTTGTATATTGAGAAGATTGTAAGTTTGCATGGTATTCC
This sequence comes from Lathyrus oleraceus, assembly GCF_024323335.1. Lineage (NCBI taxonomy): Eukaryota > Viridiplantae > Streptophyta > Magnoliopsida > Fabales > Fabaceae > Lathyrus > Lathyrus oleraceus. The sequence continues at coordinate 646,186,581 of NC_066583.1, forward strand.
GTCGAGTATTGTTTCGGACAGAGATCCTAGATTTACATCGAAGTTCTGGGAAGGTTTGCAGAGAGCTTTGGGAACTAAGCTGAGATTGAGTTCTGCATATCATCCGCAGACTGACGGTCAGACTGAGAGGACGATTCAGTCATTAGAAGATCTTTTGAGAGCTTGTGTTTTGGAAAAAGGAGGTGGTTGGGATTGTTATTTACCGTTGATTGAGTTTACCTACAACAATAGTTTTCATTCGAGCATTGGTATGGCGCCGTTTGAAGCTTTGTATGGTAGGAGATGTCGGACACCGTTATGTTGGTGTGAGTCCGGTGAGAGTGCTGTGGTCGGACCGGAAATTGTTCGACAGACTACAGAAAAGATTAAGATGATTCAGGAGAAGATGAGGATGGCTCAGAGTCGTCAGAAGAGTTATCATGACAAGAGGAGGAAGTCACTTGAGTTTCAAGAGGGAGATCATGTGTTTCTTCGTGTTACTCCGATAACAGGTGTTGGTCGGGCTTTGAAGTCGAAGAAGTTGACACCTCGATTTATTGGTCCTTATCAGATTTTAGAGAGGATAGGAGAGGTAGCCTATCGTATCGCTTTACCGCCGTCACTTGCGAATTTGCATGAGGTTTTTCATGTGTCTCAGTTGAGGAGGTACATTCATGATCCGTCGCATGTAGTCCAAGTGGATGATGTACAGGTGAGAGATAACCTGACTGTTGAAACATCGCCTATGAGGATCGAGGATCGGGAGTTGAAGCAGTTGCGGGGTAAAGAGATTGCCTTAGTGAAGGTAGCTTGGGGAGGACCAGCAGGTGGCAATGTGACTTGGGAACTGGAGAGTCAGATGAAGGAGTCCTATCCAGAGTTATTTGTTTGAGGTATGTTTTCGAGGACGAAAACTCTTTAGTGGGGGAGAGTTGTAACACCCCAAATAAAGTAAAAGAATTATTTAATTAAGTTAATAATATATTTAATAATTTAATTAAATAAATTGAATTATTGGATTATTATTATTATTTTGGAATAATAATTATTATTGGAAAATATATAAGTGGAATAAGAGAAAAGGTTTTCATTTTTTGAAAAGGTTTTACGTGAAAACTGAGAAGCTGCAGAGAAGAGGAAAAGGGCAAAGAGCTGTAGAGCAAAGGTTGGAGAACGGAAAAGCTTGAAGCTCGAAGAGTTGCCGGATTGTTAAGGTAAGGGGGGTTTATCGTCGTTTAATGGGTATTATCGATTAACATGTAATGGGTAGTGATAAGCCGTCGATTGACCCTAATTGGGATTTAGAATGCTGAGAAATTATGTTGAATAAGTTGTATTAAAGCTGAAATTGAATTTGTGTTTGAGTGTATTGTGCATTTCTGAGCGTATAGCTTTTTACGGAAGTTGAATCGGAGGTCCGGAAGTCCTCCAACGGCGGAAAATGCGGAAACTCTGCATTCTGCCTTGTGTTAGCGCAGGAACTGCTGTTTCGCCTGCGTTAACCGGTTAACCCAGGGTGTTAACCGGTTAACACTGTTATAAATTGTGAAAAATGTTGAGTTTTGCCTGCGTTAACCGGTTAACCTATAGCGTTAACCGGTTAACACTGTTGCGTTTTGCCTGGAAGTGTAAATTTCCTGCGTTAACCGGTTAACCTAGGGCGTTAACCGGTTAACACTGTTGCAGTAGGTAAAAATGGTTGATTTTTATGATGTAAGTGTAATTGGTGATTGGCCTATTGTATCCAATTGTGATAAATAAATTCGTGGAGTCTATGTTGCGAAATGTTGATGCAAATATGTTGATAAGTTGTTTTTGTGGGAAATATTAAGTTGTAGGTTGATGAGCCAAAGTTGAATATAAGTTGTTTTGTTGAAAATGCTGAGTTGTAGGCTGATGAGCCAAAGTTGATTTTTAAGTTGTTGTTGCTGAAAAAGCTGTTATGTTGTCGTTGTTATTATGTTGTTGAACTTTCAAGTCGTACATGCCATATACATTCATATGCATTAAGTCGGGGCTTATGCTCACACCACGTTGGCCTGGATTGGCAAAATTATGGGGCTTTTGCTCACACCACGTTGGCCTGGATTGGCAAAATTTTAAGTTGAAAGTTGAAGGCTTATGCCTTGATGCCCACTAAACTGGCAATGATTTCAAGTTGGGAGTTTTACTCCGAATGGTACCACATGCATGACGAGTCGAGTCTCATTTGAGTTGCATTTTATGTTGTTGCTGAGTTGCATTTTATGTCGTTATTGAGTTGCATTTTACGTTGTTATTGAGTATGATATTTGAGTTGATGTGCCGTTACTGAATGCATGATATGATTAGGGTGATTAACGTGTAAATTTACTTAACATAACATGATAATTTATAATGTTTGTTATATCGATTGAGGAACTCACCCTTACAACTATTTTTCAGGTAACGAGCAGTGAGTGAGTAGAAGCTAGTGCTTGGAGTCTAGTGTGGTCTTCTTAGTGGGTCATGCTCTGATAGATGTAACATCGGGACGGGATGTTTTATTTGTTGAATAAATGTTAATTTTAAGATATTACAGATGTTGAATGTTTCTATCCGCTGCGAATTTTAAAGAAGTGTTTATGTTGGATTAAATAATGAGCATGACTGATTTTTACGGTGAATTATGTGAAGTATTATGTGACACCCTTGGTGCATGATTACTCTGATATTGATTTATATGCTGTTGTTTTAATTAAATATTTGGGGTATTTAGAAGGGTGTTACACCTTTCACCAAATGGTTATCTCTCCAGAAAATTCCTGTCAGAGAAGTTTGTTGGAGCTCTTTCACCTTTTTTAAGAGGAAGTTTTTATTAAAGAAGAAACTGAGACTCATTCGAGGCATACAACCCGAATAGTTTGTGGAAGTTTATTTATCCTTTTCAAGTGAAATACTTGATTAAAGAAGAAATGGAAACCCATTTTATGGCATACAACCTGAATCATGGTTGAAATTTATTATTCAACGACAAATGGCAGTCTTTTCTCCTAGAAGTTTGTCCATTCCTCAGTTTAAGTTTATCAACATATCAATTACTCTTCCGTCAAATGGCTATCTCTCCGGAAGAATCCCGTCAGATAAGTTTGTCGAAAATTATCACTTTTGCTTCCCTAGAGTGAAGTTAAAAATAGCTAATGGCAATTTCCCCAATAAGCCCGTTATCAAAAACCATCCTCATTCAAATGGCTACCTCTCTGAAAAATTCCCGCTAGAGAAGTTTAACGAGATTCCTTTCAGATGATGCTATTTTCTCTTTACTTGAGAAATTTGTTTTGAAGATCCCCGGTGGAGTCATTGGTTCCCATCTCCCATTTAGTGATCACCCCTTTCTCAAAATGAAAGTCTATTAAAGAAGAAACTGGATCTTTTTTCCTATATTGGAATTTGGTTCTCATTCAATTATCAGAACTTACATTCTCGTTTCCCGGTGGAGTGTTAATTTTACCCCCAGTAATTTAAACACTTTCCCCAATTTGGTAGCCTTTGGTGTTATTCCCCAGTGTTAGTCCCTCTTCTCTGCTTGGTTTCTCCAGCAGTAGTGTGTCTCCTGTGGCATCATAACTCATGGAACTCAAAGTCTTGCATTCATATCATATCATAAGCATCATTGCGGTATATTAGGGTCAAAAGTTGTGCATTTTAATATTCAAGTCCCTTCAATCTCGCAGAGACGAAGATTTCAACCTTCATATCTTCTGATGGAGGAAACTTAAATAAGGGCAACTGTAATACCCTAATTTTCACCCCTAAGATCCCTTATCATTTGTATCATTTTCATAACATCAAGGTCATCAAATACTTTTGTGTATAGTCTTATGTTTTGCTAGCCCCGCAAAAATACAAAAAAAATATATATGTCTTGCTTTGCTTTGTTTGCAAGTTAGGGTTTTGACATCAAAAAGTGCAAGGGATGGATAAATCAAGGCTTAGTGGGATCATAGATATATCAAGGTGATCAAGAGTCTCCCTCCATCAACAATCAAAGTTTGTACTCACCTCAATTCAATTTCATCAAGCCACAATTCATCTGACACCCCAAATTAGGGTTTTGGTCAAAGTCAACTTAATGTTGGCTCTTTGACCAAAGCATGATTCTATGGCTTGAGGCAGGATCCAAGGTATTCAAATGTGTCCTCATAACCCACTAATACAATTCATATGGCTCAAGAGGTTAGGTTCATAAACAGATGAAAGTTTGAACGCAACTGATGAAAAAGTCAACATATGCTTAAAGTCAAAGTTTGACTTTTAAGATTTTTGGTCAACTATGGACTTTTCAAGTCAAGGATTATGAAAATATAATCATTGAAGTCATTTGATCAAGTTTAGTCAAGAAAACCAAGGTTATTTGCAAAAAGGGCAAAGATGGAGAATTTGAAATTTTTACTAAGTCCCTAAAAATCATGTTCAAGTAGCCAACTTTCCAAGGCCATAACTTATGATCTAAGCCACCATTTTCTTTTCTCCAATTATCATATTAACTATCTTGCTTCATACTTCAACTTTGTCCCATGTGATGAAACCTCAAAAAATGCACGAATAAGGAGATATGGGGCCATGAGGTGGATGATTCATTTGTTTGTCAATTGGTAAAACACTTAGTGAAATTTTCAGCATGCTGACCTAGTCAAGTGACCAAATTTATGCCAATTTTTCACAAATATACCAACTGATTCAAGCAAAGTGATCAACATGAAAGTTGTAGATCATGATTCCATCTTTCCAAAATGTCCAAGATCAAGAAATTACCATGCTTGAGCTAAGAGAATCGAATTTGGGAAGACAACCTCATGGAATGGTTCATAGGTCAAATTTCAAGCCAAAGTACATTACAAATCCCAAAAAAATACACAAGTACATGTACTTCTTGCTTCTAAATCCCCCATAATTATAACATTTCACCCACTTTTGAGCTATTATCTAAGTAATTAAACCAATACACAATGAACTATTCCATTTGTTTAATAAAGTAGCTTTAATCCAACAAGAAGTACCATTGAGCTCCCAAATGGACTTGGATCTAATACATACCAACTCCAAGCCTCAAGTCAACCCCTATGCTTCAGCAAGGACAACAAAAAACACTCAATGAACTCCTTTCTTTTGCCATGCTTCCCACTTGGAGAATTATGCAAGAACAAAGCAAGCAAGCAATGAAGTATAAGCCATGATTATTTTATAATATCTGAGGCTTATTGAACCTTCAAGGATCCCTATAATTAGAGGACAAAGCCTCATCTATCCACACACCAAGATTTCTAATAAAAACTTCATTCTTGATAGCTTTTCAACCTTAACCCCCATTCTCTCATTTGGCTCGTGCATTCTACAAACCAAAGGTTCCAATCATCTTCTGGAAACTCATAAGCATTAGGAGAAGCATCAAACAGTAGCTGGAAGTAGTATTGAAGAGGAATTGGCCCTTGCTCCAATAGGTATATTCTTGCACTTTGAAACTCATCATATATACGTCATTTCATTTTTATTTCTGAAGCAAACATGTAGCATTTATTGTGTTAAGAAGGAACATTAGCTTACATGTCATTTATATTGTTTTTTATGTGAATTTAAGTTGCATGAAACCTAAAGTTTCAGTTCTGGTTTTTGCCTTCGTGCATCTTCATCTTTGAGTATTAGCTAAAAATATCATACTATTGTGTTCCTTACATTTTTCTAAGAAATTTTGATCTTTATTTCATGAAAAATGATCGAGAAATGAGAGAGATATGATTGATGGAAGATTGGAAAAATAATGGAAGAAAAAAAACGAAAAATGAGAGAGAGAGGTTGAAGATGATGTTGGATTGGCATTGAAAAAATTCAAAGGAAACGTGTTATATAATATATACAATTGTCTGTGTTTTAATTAATGGATGTATAGCCACCCCAGTGGTAAAAGCACACACCCAAAGTCACTTGTAACCAAAAGGTATAGGGTTTGAATCCCCCTCGCCCCAGACTTTGGTTTTTATTCTTTCCAAACAGTATATGAAACCCCAAGGACGTGGGTTCGAACCTGGTCAGTGTAATGTTTATTTTTTCACTTGTTAAATATTCATTTTTCTTCATAACTTCAAATATCCATAACTTCATGATCCCTTAACATTTTTGACCCATTCTTTTTTCCATGTGTTCATGAGAATGTCTATTTTATCCCTTTGTTTTTATTTATTTTTCATTTTATTTTATTTTTTACCCCACTCATATTTATTTATTTGAAAATGTTCCCAACATAAACTCATGTTATTTTTGTCTCTACTATTTTATTATGCTTCGTTTCATTTCATATGAGCAATTTTTCATTGACTTATAAGGTCTTGAGCATTAGTAGCTAATGAAGTTTATGTTGTCATGATATTGGATTGATTAGGGTTGATTGAACCTTCTATACTTCAAACCTATTAATGGATGATCAATAGATCATTTATGATACTTTGGGGAATAGATAGGTTGCCTTTATATCAACCAAACTTGGATCATTTGACATATAAATGAATCTTTGTTTGTGCATATCTTGATTTGTGGTTTCATTTGTTCCATTTTGTTATTAATGTTATACTAACCCTCTAACCATTTATTAACTTGTTCATATTGTACCTTGATCTTTATAAATTTTCCAACTTAATCATTTAATCAAATCATTTAACCTTTAACCCTTGAGTTGGTATATTCTTCCTTTTGTCAAGCTATTGATAGATGGACTTGGGGTTTACATAACTTTCATTGTTACAAATCTATTGTAAGTTGATTATCTTTAATACTTTGCATCAGTGATAAGTTATGCCCTGATGCACCATATTTTGAATCTCTGAACCTAAGGATAGATAATCCTCAAGTGTTGAACACTTACATAATACTAACCACACTTAAATTTTACTAACTTTGATTACCACTAACCATTGTTATTGTGACTTTATCATTGTTACTTTGTTATTTACTTTATCATTGTTACTTTGTTATTTATTTTATCATTGTTACTTTGCTATTTAATTTTATGTTACTACTTTGTAATTTATATTCAAGTACTCATCATACTCATTGTATAAACTCGTCATGCATGTTTATTATTGTCATTTGTCTTTATTGTCATCATACATTAAAAACAAAAAAAACATGATAAAATGATAAGACCAAAAAAAAGATTCATTTCACTTGTAACCAAGTTGGACTTAAAGGATCTCATCTTAGGACTTTTGCTTGAAGGACCTTTCCATACTTTGTGATACTCTATTAACTTTGGATTTCATCTGTAACTTGCATACCGGTTGTAAGAATGACATCATGGAACCACCCTAGGGGGACATGTTTGTAAGACCATTATCCTTTGTTTAGCTTATGTCACTTTTTGCACACACAAGACTTTCTCTTGGTCTACCTTACAATAAGACCTTTTACTTTTATGTTGGTTACTTTGTATATCTGTTACATTACCCAATTTTATAACCAAATAAACAAACCATTTGTCCGGTGTCAAGCGGAATTTTCTTAATCAAATTCAAAATACATAAAAACTATGATTAGTATTGCGCGCCACGAGCCTTAAATGGTGGAGAATGATTAAGAATGGAGATTTTCTACCCTTACTCTGATTATTTTGGATACAAGACGCTTGACTTGTTTGTCTAGAATTTTCACCTTCGTCCATAGACTTTAGTTCAATCTAATCACATACATCCTTTTTTCATAAACCCTTATTCAAGGTAAAAAAAATTCAACCCATCAAACTTCTTTTTTGTGCCTTAGGTCACCACCCCGAAAAACCCTTTTCTCAAAAGTAAAATCAACCTAACACACAAACATTTTCTACTCCGAACTACGGAGCTCTAATTCATCATCACCCGATGAGTGATACGTAGGCACAAGGACCACAATCCTTGGCGAGCACAATAATAAAAAACACAAAACCTTTCTTTCACACTCTTTTTAAAAATAAGAATAAATAGAAATAAGCGAGATAAATACCCACATACGCAGACAACCTAAATGGTTCCCATGGAGTATCATGGACGTGAGGGGTGTTAATACCTTCCCGTTTCGTAATCGACTTCCGAACCCAAGTCTCGGTTGCAAGACTGATTCTTTATCCATACCCTTACGCTTCCCGTGTGCACATTTGTTCCTTCGAGGGTTTTATCGACTATTTCCCATATCCTCTTCGATAGAGGAATCCAAAATAAAATTCGGTGACGACTCTTCTGTTTTGACTTCTTTCTTCTCTTTGATTGAAAGGGGGCATTCTTTTGTTCAGTCCCAATTCCTCGACTCTGTTAAAATCCCGATTGCAACAAACGCCGATTGAGCATTTGTTGACGATGGTTGGGAATTATGAGGGGTTGTCATAGATATAAAAAGAATAAAGACACCAACATAGGAAAAAAAGCTTAGTAACAGAAACAAGAATGTATTTGATCAAATGCTTAGAAGCAGAAACAGAAAAAAATACTTAGAAACAAAAAAAAAATGTATTTGATCAATATTTCAGAAACAAAAACAAGAAAAAAATGCAAGAAATGTATTTAGAAAAAATAAATAAAAACATAAACAAGTGAAGTCTGTGATGCCTAAAATACATAGAACTTGATCAAAAAGAAATGAGGAGGATAAATAAATAAGTAAGAAAACAAAGAAAGAAATAAACATATAAGGTGTGAGAGCATACCGTTTGAGAGAGAGGGAGGGAGATAGAGAGAGATAGATAGATAGATAGATAGATAGGTAGATAGATAGATAGAGAGAGAGAGAGAGAGAGAGAGAGAGAGAGAGAGAGAGAGAGAGATCAACTTTGAGAATTGAGATAGAGCATCTTTGAGAATTGGGGTGAAAGCACTTACGAGAGAGAAAAGAGATAGGATTTAGAACTTTAAAACATATAGAGAAAGTTTTTTTTTTAATTTTAGGGTTTTTTTAACTTTTGGAAATGAAAAATATAACCTCTAACGGTTATAAATTTGGAAACAAGAAAAATCGGCCGCTTTGACCCATTTCTCGGCTGCTCCACCGCCACTCTGACCTAGATTTCATGCCATCCGTGCGACCATTTGCATCGTTCCGACACTATTTAACTCATATTTATTTATTGCGCTGAGATCTTGTCCGTTATGGTCAAGTTTGACAACAGAGTGGCGTATGCTCCACAGTCAAAATAGTTGCAGCATTAATAAGTTGGTTGACTGCGGGGGCAACAACAGTGGCCTTGATGGCTGAGATATGAGCAATGGTAAGAGTAGAAGTAATGGTCTTAGGAGGGGTATCACAATTCGTCCAGTATGGCCAGTATTTATACCTTGAATACTGGAAAAGTCCAAGAACATATTCAACTTGTCCATGTTATATGTAAAATACTGTTACACATGACTCTATCCTCGCCAAAAATCCATTTCCTCTTCTCCTGAATAACCGCACTCACGATGGCGTAAGCAATAATTCGCCTCTTCTTCACCTTGGAAGAAGGAATCCCATTGGGTCCAAATCCTTCTTCATAGCTAAGCCCTTAGAACCAAGAGCTTAGGCCCTCCTTCATCCCCACCTCATCGGAGGAAAGATAAATTAACTTGGCGCGGTAGAAATGGATGTCACGATGGAAGTCGAGAGAGGACCAATACTTCAAGAATCTACCCTTATAGAAATGAGAAGATTCATTCTGGGAAGAGAAAGAGGCAACATGGTCCTCTAGAGTGTGAGGGGTTTTATGAACAAGAAACACCTAAAAAAATCGTCCAATCCCAAGTAAAGTGGTCGAACCAAGGGTCGTCCGGGTGGAAATTAATGAGTCCTTGGTCACGATAGCTGTCATGAGAGGTGAAAACCATGTAAAATAAGTTGAAAAAAATCCCGAGTGGAGCCTTCCAAGACTTATTATCGGCACATGCTAAGTGCCAAAATATGGAATTTGACCATATTAAATCTTTACATTTATTGGCTCGGTTTACCATTTTCTACCATTGAAATCCCCATATTATGAATAGGATTAAGTTTAAAACATATAAGTGTTGTGCTTTGAGATTTCTTTGCTATTGTGTAGGAATTTCACACTTAAAACAAGATTGGAAGACAATGCAAGAAAGAAAAGAACCTGCAAGTTCTCTAGGAGAGCATCTAGTGAAACTAAGACAAAAGCTCGCCTGGCACACCAACAGCGATGCTCAAGCATGGAGAAATAGAAGCAAAAATCATCCTTCTCGCCAGGCGAGCCTCAAGCGATCATCTCGCCCGGCGAAGCTCCACCGAGCACCAGGAGAGACAAGTCAGAGACTTTCCAAAATCATAAAGTTCCCTTCTCACCAGACAAGGATGCAACGAGGAAGGTCACCAGACGAGCCTTTTACTTGCCAAGCGAGACAATGCAGTTTGAAATGCTTAGTTGGCAGATACTTCACGGTCTCCAGGAAAGAGCAACGGGGTATAACTACTATGTATAGTTTCAAAAACATTCATTTGAGAGGACTTTTGGAATTTTAGAGACATACACCATTTGAAAGAGAAAGATAGACAAAAGAGTAAAACTTGAAGAATACGAGTTGGATACACATCAATCGTCGAGAAATCACCATTGATGCTCATCCATATTTATTTCTTCTCATTTGTAATCAAAGCTACCATGAGTAGTTGAACCTATTTCTTATTCGGATTAGATGTAGTTCATCATGACCATATGTATTTAGTATGATAATGGAGTTATATATGATTAGTTGTTTATTGATATTGATGTTATCCATGTTTACTTGCTTACTATATAAATTCGAATCGTTATTGAGAAATACTCTTTGAAACTCGTCCTAGGATAATCATTTGTTAGATTCTAAACTTTAGACATAAATTTAGGTTTAACATTCACCATAGTATTGAATTTTAATGCTACCGAATTGTTTAATAGGCTGAGAGATCGTCGATTAAACAATACAATCAAACTCTCGTCAGGGTTTATACATAACACCGTCGACGAGCGATACGTGATAATACTGATCAAATAACTAATCTCTATATAACTAGTCAGAAGAATACGTACATAATCGGTGGATGAACCCCAATCCCAACAAGTTGTCACATCTCCAAACTTTTATTCATTAATTATCGTTTTTACATTACGTACTTTTTACAAACAAACAACTTTTCTCTTAAACTATATTAATTGTTGAACGACATTAATATTGCATCAATCCCTATGGATAAGATAAACAAATACTTACTTTTGATGTTGAATACTGCAATCAACAACACACGACCAAAATACCTTCAAGAAAGCACAGAACTCCGGAAGAAGTTGGGAATGGGTGATTTTTAAATGCTTCAGGCGGCCACCTCAAAGATAGAAAAAGGAAGTTGCATTTATATCCTTGTGAACATACACTCGTAAAACGGGACCAAGCAACTATCAAAATAGATGCACATACTCTTCTATGGATCTACGAGAAGAACCAACCAATCTAGAGGGTACCAACCATTATGCCAACAACATCTATCGTTGCTTCAGTACTCAAAACATGTAGGGTACCTACCACTTCTGCATCAAGTTGTACTTAACAACATCGGTTGGTTCCACTAATGTTGCATCTCTTTGTGCTAGGTAGTTGAATTTAGAATACTCATTAGGTGTGATCCAAGAAACTACATCGGGCCCACCTTAAAACTCAAAATGGGTTCTCACTTCAGCATTGCTAGGTTCGTGTTTATTGGTCCTCAGGTAAAGTTAGATGAAATCGTCAGCGTATTCCCTCATTCGCTTGATAGCTTGTGTTTCCTCCTTAGTCAAAACGGGAAGGGCATAAGGACCTCATACAATTTCCCTATTTGCCATCATCTGATAAAAGGGCTACAAAAGAGTCAAAGGGAAAAGCTCATTCATTAGGGAATTTCCCAAACACCCTTCCCGAGTTAGAGTCGGATGGGGCTATAACCTTTTGTACGTGTAATCGTGAGCAAGGGGAGGGAGATTAGAATCAAGGGATACTCTTATTCTTGTAGTAGATGATGTATCTCTCTTAGAGTCACTCATTAGGTTAACAATACTGTGAGTGAAAATTCTGTTAGATGTGTTTTGTATGATGTTAAAACTAGGGCACGTTAGTCTTAATGTATATTGGACAATATCCTCTAATTCTCTATGTGCATCTTAGCATTAGGAAGCATAAAATAATTTGGAAATAACTTGGAAAAGGTCTCATGCATCAAACAAGCATGAAAAACCATTTTTTGTAAAAAATGGTATTACAGGTCGGCACATGCAATTACATATCGACCTATGGAAAACATTTCTTGGCTATAGGTCGACATGTATGTTGCAGTATTAAAGCCTATAGCTTCTGTCTCATGTGCCAACTCTTCAGGTCGACACATAGGGAGCGCATAGTAGTCATAGGTCGACACATGACCTTAAATAGGTCGACCTATCCATCGAACATGCCGACACATGAATTTTGTAGGTCGACCTATGCGATGTATTTTTTCGAAAATTTATATTTTTATCAAGTCCTTTGCATTCCTTTTTTGCCCTAGATCACCCATACATATAAATACTTCATACATGCATCACTCTCTAGTAAGGTTTCTAGAGTGAGTAAAACCTACATGAATCCAGGATTTCAAAGCATTCTCATCATCTTCAACTTTATCTATGCATATACACAATCAAACTATACATGATCATTTTTTGATGGGGTGCTATCTAGGTTAAGGTTGATAACGTTCAATTAGGTTTGTTGTACCGAGAATATTGGGTTGAGAACTTTGAAGGATTCAAATCAGAAAACCGAGGTGGGGTTTTCCTTCAAGATCTCTTAAGTTTTGAAGGTTTTGGACAAGACTGTGCAAAATTAGGATCTGATCGAGTGAAAGACATGGGACAAGGGGTGACTTGCAAAGGAGTAGCGTGAGACGGTGGATCGTGTTGGAAAATCTTGGATTTCAACAAGTGTGCACTTGGGATTAATTCAACCGGGTGAAAGCCTTGGGACAATGAGTGACTTGGAAGGAAGTAGTAAGAACAAGTGAATTAAAGTGAAATTGTTGGTTACATGATCATGCGCTTGGGATTAATTAAGTCGGGTGAAAGCCTTAGGACAGGGGTGCCTTGTAAGGAAGTAGCAACAATAGGTGAAGTGAAACAGCATGGTTAGTTACTTATAAAGATTAATCAAGGGTTTTGGAGGCGATAGAATCAACAACAAACCTATGGTTTGTAGGGTTAGAGTTCTTCATCTCTTATATACACATATTTTGCAAAGTAAGATATAATATAATATCTCAATTTGAATTCGAATTGAGGGCAGACGTACCCATAATGAGGTCGATTGGGGAACTGCCTAAACAAATCCTTGTATACTCTCTCTCTCTCTCTCTCTCTCTCTCTCTCTCTTTTATTTTGTGGTTTGCAAATTTTCGATTGCATTGATCATTTGATCAACATTGTTTGGATCATAATTTTGAATGCATTTTGAAATTCGTGTTGCTGTGTAGATTACAAACCATTTGGTTGTGATTGGATTTCGAAGAACAACAAACACTACATAAAGCTCCAAACATAGTTGATCGCACACTAAGTGTTCGACAAATTGCTTGACTTAATTTTGTGTGTGTTTTGTTCATTGGATATAGACTTCTCATATTGTATTGTATTCAATTAGTTATGATTAGTTGTTGTTGATTGACTTGTGGATTATTATCATTGCATTGAACTTGAATACCAAAGAGTGTGAATTTTTTTCCAGCGATTACCTTCCGTTATTTATAAGTAAAGACGATTGAACAATCCAAATCAGCAATGGAAAGAAGTGTGGAAACAAGGGTTGAATTTCTCCTTAATGCCAACTCGAGTGAACTTGAATGCACTATAAGTCGTGTTATGCCTCAACTTGTCGCGTCAACTCACGTGTTAGAAGAAAGTAGTGAAACATTTCAATAATGGAAATGCATTTCAAGATTCCTCCTCAACTGATTAGAACCATTTATGAGAGAGACCTATAAATAAAGTTACCAAAGTATCAAAAACCAAAGTCACCTTATCCCTCTTAAAAGAAAAACATGTTTAAAATTTCTTACACTAGTCTACATGTTTAAAAGTTCTTAAACTAGTAACCTATAAAGTTTTTCAAATAGTCAAATTTGACCGCACATAAGTTTTCGCAAGAAGACAGCTACATTAGTTTTACTCAAGTAGACTTTGAATTACTACTACTATGTGATTAATTAATCATTTGATTAACATAATCATTGTATATCCAACATCTTAAAAACATAAGCATTACGACCTGCGTGTACAACGACGCAAATTGAATCTCCACCTGCCACTTTGTTATTTTCTCCAACTTGTTCTCCCTCTCTCTGTCTCTCTATATACAATTTAATTTAATTTTGATTTTTGTGGTATATGTGTATTATAACAAATTCACGTGACCTATGTGATTTTTGTCACGCGTTCTGTAAAGTTTCTCTAACCTTATCAGCATAGTTTCTAGACAAAAGTAAGATCATACAATATGCATTGCATGACTATAGTTATGAGCCACTTTCTATTACTTATTGTACTTTCGCAGCTGTTTTTTCATTTCTTCATTTAAAGGTTAAGTTGGATTATTTAGTGAAAACTATACCCGAAATTGCGACAATCCTAATATAAACAAATGATGTCCAGTTACATACATGATTTCATCCCAACCTCTTTATCGCAGATTCGAACCTGCACCTAATTAGTCTCAAATGTGATTCATCAACCACCAATTTAATAAGCGAGGGACCGTGAGTGAATAAGTAGCCTTGACAAGTCTCAATTAATTTGAAAATAAAAGGTAAAAATCTATAAGCCTCTAGTCCATCTTTCATTTTCAATAAGTTGGAAAAGAGAAAAGGCAAAGCACATTAAAGTTGTTGGTGTAGTATCAATGAATGATCATGACCCACATCAACATGCTATGCATTGCAAGGTCTCATCTCTAAATCACCGCCACGTGTCTTTATAATTGAACTTTTAATTTTAATAAATTTTTTTAAATTAAAAAATATATAATTTAAAATATAAATCATCCGATCTTGATCGAACGATTATAAATATATTTATCGTGTGGATCCGTCAAAATATGAATGGAGGGAAAGGTGGTCCCTTAATTTCTCTCTCTTTATTACACTCATGAATGAAACCAACTTATCATCATCATCATTCATCAAATGGATTATTAAAAAAAGCACTTTATCGGTTTCAATGAAACAAAGCCTTTGTCTATTTCTGCATACAGAATCACTTCCAAAAATCAATTCAAAAATTTAACAAGAATAGAAACGAACCTTCTCTTCACAACAAACAGCTTATTCAAAATGATTTTTCTTCTTCTCTTCGTTACCATTTCTCTTTGCTCAATAATTCTCAATGCTAATGCTCAACCTCAACCTCAAGGTAAACTATATCTCACTGTTATGATAAATTTTCATTGATTCTACAAAATCATGAACTAGTCTTGAATTTTGAAGATCTCATAGCAGATAATGTAATCAATGATGAATCGTGAAGTTTCATTGCTTGAAAGATGAAATACTCGTCAGCATTTTTATTTTATGTGAGTTTGTTTATAGGTTGATTCAGATTATGGTGCTTAATGTGTTTGATGTATTGTTTTTACTATGAATGATGCAGGAAATCAAGATGTTGGAATAGTGCATCACCGGAATTTGAATAAGAGAGTTCTACTAGCATTAATTGCTTCTTCTGCTCTTCTTGCTGGAATCTTCGTCTTCTTATTGTTTTTCTTCTTCTGGCGACATAAGAAGTTAACAAGCTCCATGAGTAAAAGCCAAGGAGCATTAGGTATTATGGTTATTCTCTCTTTTGAAACTTTTATTTTGATGTTTTTTTTTTGTAGTGAATAACTAATTAGTCCATGAAATTGTAGGTGTTAGTCCATTTTCGTCCTTAAAGATTATCGATGTTTTGAAATGATTCTGAAAATTTTAAATCGTCGATTGATTTAGTCTTTAAGAAAGATCTGTTTTGATAGAAGATTTTTAATTTCTACTATTATTGGAATCGGTGATTTGTCGTTCTTTTTACCAAGCTGAGGTGATGAAAGCATAGAAAGTTTCTTTTCGGTTTCTCATCTATATGATTTTGAATTTGTAGAGGCGGCAAAGAGGGAAAAGGAAAACTTAAGTTCTGTTAGTGCGAAACTTAACTACTCGAGAATGGCTGATAAGAAGAGTTCAATTGCAATTTTCGACTTTCAATTGTTAGAAGGTGCAACAAACAACTTTTCCAGAGATAATATTATGGGAGAGAGTGGTTCTAGAATTGTTTACCGAGCTCGTTTCGATGAACATTTCAAGGCTGCTGTGAAGAAAGCAGATAGTGATGCGGATAGAGAATTTGAGGTGATCGACGATCCTTTATAGCTAGATTTCAATGTGTACTATTTTCTGTCATACTGAATTTGCCTTTAGTTATTGCACTGAATTGCAGAATGAAGTGAGTTTGTTGAGCAAGATTCGGCATCAGAATATCATAAAACTCCTAGGCTATTGCATTCACGGTGAATCGAGGTTTCTTGTTTACGAGTTCATGGAGAGTGATTCTCTCGAAACTCAATTGCATGGTACATTTTTCATCGATATTGAATCAAAAAAGCGCGAAAAGTATCCCATTTTGAGAATCTAACCATTATATGTATTTTTTTCGTTGGTATTACCAATTGTAGGTCCTACTCGCGGATCGTCTTTAACTTGGTATATCCGATTAAGAATTGCAATTGATGTTGCTAGGTGAGTTTGTGACTCTTATAGTGCTTAAGTAAAAACTAGTTAATACTAGTATACCATTAGTTTTATCTATGATTACTGATACATATTTCCTCATGCTAGAGCATTAGAATATCTCCACGAAAACTCCAATCCTCCTGTGGTTCATCGAGACTTAAAATCTTCCAATATTCTTCTGGATTCTGATTTTAACGCCAAGGTTAGACCGTACAACGAATTATTAACCTTATATATTGTCAATTAATACTTATATTTGCATTTATACTGAGTTTTGTGATTCAGCTATCAGATTTTGGACTCGCTGTAGCTTCTGGCGTGCAACACAAGAACATGAAAATGTCGGGAACTTTAGGATATGTGGCACCCGAGTACATTTCACACGGTATACATTACTACTAGTTCTCCAATTGTGATTATGCTTAAAACCGGGGAGCTAACAATGGTAAGTTTTTCAGGTAAACTAACTGATAAGAGCGATGTCTATGCTTTCGGGGTTGTACTTCTAGAACTTCTTACCGGAAGAAAACCGATGGAAAACATCTCTTCAGACCAATATCAATCTTTGGTTTCATGGGTATGTAACGGAGAATCTAGTTGAAAACTTAAGTTCTGGTGTACTTAAATGGTTAAGACTTTGAAATTCGATATGCAGGCCATGCCTCAGCTAACTGACAGATCAAAGCTTCCAAGTATTCTAGATCCTGTTATCCAAAACACAATGGATTTGAAGCATCTATATCAGGTTAATTAAATAGAATCACTATAATCACATGTTTTAATGCTTAATCATAATTCATAACTTATAAATGCTTCTTAATCCATCTTAACATTTTACAGGTTGCTGCAGTGGCTGTGCTTTGTGTGCAAGCGGAACCAAGTTACAGACCACTTATAACAGATGTCTTGCACTCTCTCATTCCTTTGGTACCCTTAGAGCTTGGAGGATCACTCAGAGTTACAGAACCAATCAGCTCAGAGAATTTTCAATGATTACAGAAAACTGTGTTTTTCAGATGGTTTTCCTTTTTTTTTTTTCTCTTTTTCTTCTTATATGTAATGTAATTAAGCATGAATTAATTCCATTTTGTTTTGGATAGGGCATGTAAAAAATTAAAATTTGTTTTCAAGTTTAACTTTAAGGAAAACAACAAGAATCTATTGGAAAACAAGAGGAATATGATCCACACATTGCTTTTTCAAGTATATGCAGAATTTCTCGAGGTTCACGATTTGGAATGTTGAATTATGTTTGGTTTTCCACGGATACAAACAAACATAGGATGGTAAATTCCTCCAACAACATTGTTTAGTGTTTCATTGTTTTTTATGTCCATCAAGTTCAAGGAAATTCAGTCACTTCACAACAGCAAACTTGTTACTTAGTTTAAGCATATGCTTTATAGCTTCTAAAATGAATTATCTAGAAATTAGGATTCTTGTGATACTATTTTGACTAAAATATAAAATGTATATACTATTTGAAATAGATTGTATGATTTGTAATCAAAATCAAATTTTAGTCATCCCCATCATTAAGTGTCTGTTTAGGATCATGGTTAGTTTATGGTTCCAACATGGTTTTGTTGAAGCTTCAAAGTGCGGCTTTTATCAAATAATGGTAATTTATTGAATTTTCTAAACTCACCGCCAATCCAAACACACGCACTAACATGTTAAGACGATGTCTATTTCTTATCTTTTATATATCATTATTTATCTTTTTTTAAGTAGAAATCGGGTATCTTCTGTACACACTTGCAGAGACTAATCCCTCAAGTCGGGGAGGACCACAATGGACAGTAAAGTTCTCCCTCAAAAATTTAACACTGCCGCATGCCGAGGACTGAGTTCGAACCCAAAACATCTGGTTTACCATCTCTAATGAGTAACCAATATAAGCAATATGATGAGGTGCATGAGTGGCAGCATCTAAGTAGGAGACAAAGACACAGTAAATGAAAACAAGAGAGAAACATGCAAACAAATGCTACGATAGTATCAATGAATAATATCAAAAACAGCCAAGACCAAGATTATTTTTTATGATGACAATGTAAACCACATATCATGTAGTTTTGTTTTATTCTATTGAATTCCATAAGCTACTTATACTCTCCAAACCTTCCCAATGATGTAACAGAAGCTTGTTCCTGCATTAACCTCTTCCTCTTCCGCAGATACATCGAAACCATGCCATCTTCAAGTTGGATTTGTACTAATAACTCAAAGACCGTGCTTCTCCGGATTGTCCATCCCGGCGGTCGAGTTGAGCTTCATGACAGACCTTTGACTGCAGCTGAGATTATGTGCCGCAACCCAAGATGCTACGTTGCGCATCCGTTTGTGTTTCAGCAACCATGGGCAGTTGTTGAACCAGACACAGTGCTCATGCTTGGACAAAAATTCTATGTAGTCCCAATAAGTACTATAAGAAAGCTTCAAGGTCTTTCTCCAAGAAACTCTCCTTCTCCTGCTCGTGAAATTACAATCGGTACTTTGCTCGATGAAACTAGAAACACACAATCCCAATCCCACACAGTGAAGAATGAAGATGACAGTATGATCTCTGGTTGTTGTATCTTCCGGAAAAAGAGTGTTACAAAGAAATCTAATCATCACAAGCAAAATTCAACGAACGAGAGCAAGATATCAGAAACAATATCAGAGGTTAGAAATCAAATTATAGATGTAAATGAGAAGAACAGTGGTTCATCATATGATAATTTCATTGCGCGCCTATTAAACGGAGGAGTAGCTAAAGCGAAAGCCAGTGATGCTGCAAAGGAAACAAGAACATCGCCGAGCAGTACTAACCTTCGCGATAACAATGCACTAAACAGGAAGAGGAAGACAGATTTAGCAGGAAAAAGAGGCTCGCCTAAGAGAGCATGGTCTTCTGATTATTGGCAACCGAGTCTAGATAGCATAACCGAAGAATGAAATAACTTTGTGGATGTGAAAGTCTTGGCTGTTGATGATATTGTACTTTTTTTATTTGTTCTTCAAAACAAAACCTGTCTGCTTTAAGTACCATAATGCACCCTCGGCCGCGTCGTCTGCTGCTGCTTTCTTCTTTTGATGAGGAGCACCGTAGACCTCTACGATGCTTGTAGATGCTTCTGTTTTCTCTTTGTTTTTAGATGCTTTGTCTGTCTCTATCTCAATAAGAACCTTGAATGTGAACCTGTGAAGAACATGAATTAGCCACTGAGAAATCAATATAGAAAATGTTATTATTTGCTATACTGATTCTGATTTATATGAGCCTGCAACTACTGCCAACACGCTTGTTAAACTGTTTGGAAGAGCTTAAGAAAGTAGCTTATAACATGCATGTAGATAAACAGTTTTCAACTTATTTTCATAAACTCACCAGAATAGCTTACGAAAACAACTTATAAAACCTATGAAGCACGGACACAGACACTGACACTTCACACGACACCGACACTAACACACTAACACGTCGACCATGATAATAATTTAAAAAATAAATAAATTGTATGTAAACGTTAGTGCCGGTGTCGTGTCAGTGCACCGACACGGATACTGACACGCATTGTTTCAGAGGTCGGTGTTACAAAATTTATAACTACTTCCTCCGTCTCATAAAAAATATTTCATTTGCACTTTTTCTATATCTCAAAATAAATATCTCTTTAGAATAACAATACAACATTTATTATTTTTTTCCACTATTATATTCATATTTATTAATTTTCACTCTCTTCGACTGCTCCACTAATTATAATAAATAAAAATATTTTAATAAATAATATTAATTTTATTACTAAAATCAATATCTTTAATTAATTTTTTAAAAACCGCTTAATGCTCAGATAAAATACTTATTATTATGAAACAGAGGGAGTAATAAAAAAAACAGTTTGACTATATTTTATATTTTGCTATAGAAATAGATTATACATAAAGAGTTTATACGATAAGCGCTTTTACTATAAAAACTTTAAAAAGTGCAAATTAAGTTGTAAACAATGCCAAAACTTGATTTCCATAATTATAAAGACATTATTTTCCAATTATTTCATTTGCAAGAAAACTTACAATCTGCAATGAGATGGTCCTTCCTCTTTACAGCATTCAAACACAGGAGGCTTCCAATGATTTGCAGCACAGATCTCATACAGCTTTGATTTACCATATCCTTTCTTCACCCCTAATAATAATATCAAACTAGTTGAACTCTTACCCAATAAACATTTTTACATGAAAAAAAAATAACTTATTTTGAAAAGCATGCAAAAATGGTACTTTAACTTTTAAGTTTACCTTCCTCTGGAGTTGAAGATTCCCCTGAAATCACACTCTCTTTGTTGGATGAATCATGAACAGCACCAGCACCAGTGGGTTTCAAGGTTGGATTTTGAACAATGCTTTGAACAAAATCAACCATTTTGGTTTGATTATTGCTGTTGGGCTTCACCATTTTAACAGCAAAAGCTATGATACTAATTATAAAATTGAATATATGAATTAGTACTACCTTGAAAGAAGATTGGGAAGACATATTATTCTTGTTCATGTTGTGTAAGTATGTTCTGGTTAGTCACAGTAAAGTTAAGATTCTCTCTAGTTTAAATACACAGATAAAAACATTAAGATATACTCTATGTTCTATTATAAATATTATTTTTTTTTAATTATTTTTTTTAATTTTTATTTAAGGTAGTATTAATTGTGATTTTGTCAAAATTATGATAATTAATATAGAGAAAAAAGTAAAATGAATATAATAAATAATCAAGAATATTATAGATAAAATAGGAATTATTATTCGAATATTAATAATAATGATTAATTTTCTTGGTATATATAAAAAATCAAAAAATAACACAAAAAAACGACGGAGGGAGTAGATTTTAATAATTTATTTTGACTAAAATTAACTTTTAAATATTTATTTTTAAAAATGTGTATTTTAAATCTTTATTTTAGAATTTCATATATATATTGTTTTTAATGACGTGTTAGTGATTTGGTATAGCTAAGTTGATAACCATGAAATAAAATTCTGGTACCTTCGAGAATGATCGAGATTCTGGCAATCAATTATTATGATTTATTTAGTAATTTTCATCTTTTTGTGAATTTATAATTTATATCATATAGTTTATTTTGCTAAATTAATATAGGTTTAATATTCTTTTTAGTTTTATATTTAATCTCTATGTTTATTTTAATTTTTTAATTTTAAAAAATTCATATTAATTCATTAACTCTTCAAAAAATATCTTGTTAATCTTTTTCGTTTAATTTCAAATTTATCCACCAATTTTTTAATTTTTTCATGGCTAATAAAACAAAAAAGACTAATATAAAAGATTTTAAAAAATTAAGAGATCAATATGATTTATTTTTTAATTTAAGAGATCAAAATGAATCTTAAGATCAAAATACGAAAAAAAATATTAAGTCATTAATTTATAATTTATCAATTTTCTCTCAATTTAATATTTATTATTTTTCTTTAAAAAGCTTAATATATTTTTATATCAAATCATATTTATAAACTAATTCAATCGTAATTTTATTAAATACTATGAATATAATAATTTAATTTATATAATCTATTTATATTTTATTTTTCCAAAATGAGTTATAAAATAGTACTAAATAACAATTTAAAAAAATTAATAACTAGATTAATTTCAAAAAATACTATATAAAAAAGTTAATTATTTTAATTTTCGAACATTAAATATATATATTTAAAAAAACTTATTATTTTAAGATTTTAAAAGAATATCTTAGAGTACTCAACATTTCTCTTTCATTAAATCTGTTAAATTTCATCCTTTCAATTTAGAGTGTTTGTAATAAAATAAATTAATTTATCCAGTTCCATTCAGTTAAATTTTAAAAAACATACAAATAATAAAATAAAATCTCAATTTAATATCATTTTATTTCATTCCATTTTATCTTGTTGTGTTCTATTATGCTTTGTTATATTTTAATAAACTTTTAAAATATTTTTAAAAATGGGTCCCACAAGTACCAACTTTTAAGTATATATCTTTACTCTCCATTTCTTTAAGGGTTTAAGAGAATCTTAGAAAGCTGTCCATCTTCTTTTGGTATAGGATTGAATTATTACTCTCTTTTAATTCGATCTTGAATATTAACAAAGCAATTTTCACACATTAAAGATTATAGTTAAATACATTTAATTTTATTTGAAAAATATATTTATTAAAATATCATCATTAAAATTATATATATATATATATATATATATATATATATATATATATATATATATATATATATATATATATATATATATATATATATATATATATATATATATATATATATATATATATATATATATATATATATATATATATATATATATATATATATATATATACTTTCTTATGACGTTATAGTGATTATAGTTAAATACATTTAATTTTATTTGAAAAATATATTTATTAAAATATCAGCATTAAAATTATATATATATATATATATATATATATATATATATATATATATATATATATATATATATTGATTCTTATGACGTTATAGTGATTTGTTATCGTTAAATTGATAATTTCAAAATAAAATTCTAATATCTAGGAGTAATCAAAATTCTCAATTAATTATCATGACTTGTATAAATCGTATGTCTCTTCTTCTTATGAATTTAAAATTTGTTGAATTATAATTTCTTATGTCGAAGGAGGTTGCTCGACAGAAATAAAGAAGTGTCGAATCATCTAGTGTGTTGAGTTGTATTAGTATGTCGAAGTGTCAAAGCAGGTTGTTTCACACAGGATTTCGACTTAGGCGTGTTTTTAGTAGTGTTAACTATTTTGGACTTTTATAGTTTTGGGTTTTGGGCTTTGGCTTAGGGAGTAAGTTAACCTAAATCTATAAATAGAGGGAGTAACCCTTATTCTTATATGAAGAGAAGAAAAAACTCATAACATTGTATTTACAGAATTTTGTAGTTGCAAAGTGAATAAAAAAGTTTTACACGGGTTGTGGACAGAGAGAAAACTATGAAGAAAATATTCTTCTTCTCCAACGTTCTTTTCTTTTCTTCTCAATTGTTCTTTTCATTGTCATTGTCTGGGTGATAACAATCTTGTTCATCAAGGTTGATAGAAATTTTCCATAGGTTGTGGTGGATTTCCAACATCTGGTATCAAGAGCTCCAGTTTAAGCGATTTGTGGGAAGGAAATCACGATGACAATGAATCATCCAAACAGACATTTTCCAGCGAATCTACCGATTCTCAAGAACAATAATTATGAGAATTGGTGCAAGCAGATAAAGATTGTGTTATGTTTTCAAGATCTTTGAGATCTTATGAAGGAAGGAGTAACAACGCTTGTAGAAAACGCGTCGAATCAAGAAAGGGTTGCATATAAAGAATTGAAAAAGAAAGATTATAAAGCTCTCTTTATAATTCATCAATGTGTTGATTCAGATAACTTTGAAAAGGTTTGTGATGTAGAGTCAGCGAAAGAAGCATGGGAAATTCTTGAGAAGTTGTTTGGAGGCACATAGAAGGTGAAAGAGGTGACGTTACAAACTTATAAAAGGACGTATGAATTGCTTCAGATGGAAGACAATGAAAGCATAAATGATTTTTTCACTAAGGTTACAAAACTAGTGAATCGAATCAAGGTATGTGGAGAAGTGTTGACATCAAGATCTATTGTTGGAAATATCTTGAGGTCGTTGGCTCCAAAGTTTGACCACGTGGTAGTAGCCATAGAAGAGTCAAAAGATTTGTCAAAATTGACAAAGGAAGAGCTTCAAGGGACGCATGAATCTCATGAACAAAGAATGGTTGAAATAGCTGTAGGGAACTCGAATAGTGATATGGCTTTGTAGGCGCAATCAACAAAAGAAAGGAAAGGCAAAGGAACCTGGAATGGCAACAAAGGCACAGAAGGCTACAACAATTCGGCTGGTCAAAATCAGCAAGAAGGAAACTAGTCAAAACAGAGAAAACCCTGGAACCAAGGCAACCAAAGAGGTGGTGCTACAGGTAGAGGAAGAGGTGGTGGTTGAAAGCCAAACAAGACTCACATTCAGTGTTACAATTGTCAGAAGCATGGTCACTATTCTAGTGATTGTCCATAAAAGCAGAAGAATCAAGAAACTTATGCAATGCTGGCAAAACATGAAGAAGAAGAGATATTGCTAATGGTTAGAATGAGAGATGAAGAGAGATTCAAGGACTCGTTGTACTTGGACTCGGGATGCTCATCACACATGTCTAGAAGGAAAGATTGGTTTGTCAACATAAATCCCTCAATGAAGAACATGGTGAAATTTGCAAATGACAATACTCTAGTAGTTGAAGGTGTTGGTGATGTTCTGATTATGAGGAAAGATGGCAAGAGGTCAGTAATTTCAAATGTGTTGCACATACCAGGCATGACGAGTAATTTGCTCAGCATATGGCAGTTAGTCGAAAAGAACTACAAGGTGTCGATCGAAGACAAGATGATGATAGTTCTTGACTCAAATGGAAGGTTGGTCTTGAAGGCTCCAATGTCTCATAATAGAACCTCCAAGATTTAGCTTAATGTGATGGAGAGCATAAGTGCCTTGCAGCAGCAACTATCAGAGATGAATGGGTATGGCATTATAGACTTGGTCATCTTAATTTCAAAGACATCAGAGATTTGAAGAGAAGAAATATGGTTTTAGGATTACTAGAAATTGACATTCCAAACGAAGTGTGTGAAGAATGTGTGCAGGCGAAGCAACATAAGAACAACTTCAGTAAAGATACAAGAAGCATGTCGAAGGAAATTCTTGAAGTCATATACTCTGATGTATGTGGTCCTATCTAGTTGGATTCGATTAGAGGTAACAAATACTTTGTTACATTCATAGATGATTTCAGTCAAAAACTGTGGACTTACCTGATCAAGAAGAAAAGTGAAGTGATCGAGGTATTTGCCAAGTTTAAATTTATGGTTGAAAGACAAAGTAGTTGAAAGATCAAGATTCTGAGGACTGATGGTGGTGGAGAATATGTGTCGAAAGACTTCGATGCATTATGTGTGAAAGAAGGGATTGTGCATGAGGTGGTTCCACCCTACACTCCACATCATAATGGAGTCGCGGAAAGGAAGAATATAACCATCATGAATATGGTGAGAAGTATGTTGAAAGGCAAGCATCTACCTAAAGAACTATGGGGAGAAGTTGCATTGACTACAACGTATATCTTGAACAGATGTCCGACGAAAAAGCTAGAAGGAACCATGCCAAAAGAATGTTGGTATGGTATCAAGCCTAGCTTGAGTCATCTAAAGGTGTTTGGTCTATAACACATAGACATGTGCCAGACCAGTTAAGAAGAAAACTTGATGACAAGTCGAGTCAGATGATCCTGATAGGATATCATTAGACTGGAGGATATAAGTTGTTCGACCCAGTAAACAAGTAAGTGGTGACCAGCATGGACGTGATCATAGATGAGCTTAAGGAATGAGATTGTACTGAGAATGTTAAGAAGGATTCATTGAGAATCATATGTGATGAAGCAGCTAGTGAAGTCGAAAGAGAAGTTCGACAAGAAGTTAGAGGTGAAGCAGGTCCAAGCAGACCTCAAAGAACAATACACATGTTTGCAAGGTTGCAAGAATATGTGATTACATCAAATGATGTGGTCAATAAAGAAGGTATATGGTACACTATGTTTTCTATGCAGATGTTGGACCAGTCATTGTAGCTAAGGAATTGAAAGATTCAAAGTGGGTGAAAGCAATGAACGAAGAATTGAAGTCAATCGAAGTCAACAACACTTGGTCACTTGCAGAATTTCCCCAAGACAAGAAGGAAATCGATGTGAAGTGGGTATACAAGGTAAAGTTGAATCCCAAAGGAGAAGTGACTCGACACAAGGAGAGACTTGTGGAGAAAGGATTTCTTCAGAAATAAGGAATCGACTTCGACGAAGTCTTTGCACTGGTTGCTAGGATCAAAATAATCAAGTTGGTTGTTGGTCTAGCAAACATGAACAACTAACATATGTGTCAGATGGAAGTGAAATATGCATTCCTGAATGGCCCCTTAGAAGAAGAAGTTTATGTTGCACAACCAGCTGGGTTTGTGAAACAAGGTGAAGAAAGAAAGGTATACATGTTGCATAAAACCCTGTACGAACTTAAACAAGCTCCAAGAGTTTGGAACAAGAAGATAGATGGATTTCTAAGGGAGAAGGAATTTGTGAAGTGCAAAACAGAACATGGAATATATGTAAGAAGAAGCAAGAGAGAATTGATTATACTATGTCTCTATGTCGATGACTTGTTGATAACAGGTAGTTGCAAGAAGGAGATCGAAGACTTCAAAGGTGATCTTAATAAGGAATTCGAAATGTCAGATCTGGGTGACATCTCATACTTCATTGGCATCGAATTCTATAAGAGTGGTAGAGGTTTGATGATGCATCAAAGAAGGTTTGGATGCGAAATACTCAAGATATTTGAGATGAAAGATTGCAATCTAACTTCGACCCCAGCTGAGCCTAGATTACAACTGTCGAAAGATTCAGATGAAGATGATGTCGACCCAACCCAATATAGAAGACTTATTGGGTCACTAGGATACATTTGTCGCATAAGGCCCGACTTAGCATAAAGTGTAGGTATGGTGAGTAAATTAATGCAGAAGGCAAAGATATCACATCTAGCAGCGACGAAGAGGATACTAAGGTATTTGAAAGGAACTCTCGACTATGATACTTTGTTTCCTGCAGCCGATGAGGGAAAAAAATGCAAATTAGTGGGATACACCGATTCAAGTTGGTGTAGTGATGCTTAGGATCAAAAATCCACAGTTGGCTATGTGTTTATGCTAGGTGGTGCACCAGTTGCTTGAAGTTCGAGAAAGGAGTCAGTAGTGGCATTATCGTCATGGGAAGCAGAATACATAACTGCTTCTCTTTGTGCATGTCAAGCAACATGGATGGTGAACCTGGTCGAAGAAATAACAACGAAGAGTCAATGAGCAATTACCATGAAGATCGATTACATGTCAGCTATCAATCTGGCGAAGAGTCCGATAACACATGGTCAAAGCAAGCACATCGAAATGAGGTTCCATTATCTTCGAGAGCAGGTAGAAGATGGGAAGATGAATGTAGAACACTGTAGAACTGAGAATTAGATTGCAAACATCATGACGAAGGGAGTGTAGGTCGAAGTGAACAAAAGACTAAGAGCTATGATGAATGTAGATAGCTTAGACACAATGAATTATGTGGTGTGTTGAATTTTAATTTCTTGTGTCGAAGCAAGTTGCTCGACAAATGTAAGGAAGTGTCGAATCACCTAATGTGTTGAGTTGTATTAGTATGTCGAAGTGTTGAAACATGTTGCTTCACATAGGATTTTGACTTAGACCTATTTTTAGTAGTGTTAACTATTTTTTACTTTTATAATTTTGGGCTTTGGACTTTGGCTTAAGGAGTAAGCTAACATAAATCTATAAGAGAGAGGAACCCTTATTCTTATATGAAGATAAGAAATAACTCATAACATTGTATTCACAGAATTTTGCAGTTCGAAAGTGAATAAAGAAGTTTTCCACATGTTATGGACAGAGAGATGAATTCTGCAGAAAATATTCTTCTTCTTCGACGTTCTTTTCTTTCCTTATCATTTGTTCTTTTTATTGTCATTGTGTGGGTGATAACAATTTTTTTCATCAAAATTGATAGAAATTCTCCATATATTGTGGTGGATTTCCAACAAAATTTATATCTTATAGTTTATTTTGCTAAATTAATTTACAATATATCAATTTTCCTCTCAATTTAACATTTTTTATTCTTATTTTAAAAAATTAAATATCTGCAATGACATGGTCCTTCCTCTTTACAGCTTTCAAACACAGAAGGCTTCGAATAATTTGCAGCACAAACCTTATACAGCTTTGATTTACCATATCCTTTCTTCACCCCTACTAATAATAATAATAATATCAAACTAGATAACTCTTACCCAATAAATATTTTTACATGATAAAAAAAATTAACTTATTTTGAAAAGCATGCAAAAATGGTACTTTAACTTTTAAGTTTACCATCATCTAGAGTCGAAGATTCCCCTAAAATCAGATTCTCTTTTCTGAATGAATCATGAACAACACCAATGGATTTCAAGGTTGGATTTTGAACAATGCTTTGAACAAAATCAACCAATTTGGTTTGATTATTGGTGTTGGGTTTTACCATTTTAAAAACAGAAGCTATGATACTAATTATAAAATTGAATATATAAAGTAGTACTACCTTGAAAGAAGATTGGGAAGACATATTATTCTTGTTCATGTTGTGTAAGTATGTTCTGGTTAGTCAAAGTAAAGTTAAGATTCTCTCTAGTTTAAATACACAAATAAAAACAATAAGATATACTCCCTCTATTCTATTATAAATATCATTTTTTTATTTTTTTATTTTTGTTTAAGGTAGTATTAATTGTTATTTTATCAAAATTACAATAATTATAATAAAGAGAAAAAGTAAAATGAATGCAATAAATAATCAAAGGCATTATAGGTGAAATAAGAATTATTATTCGAGAATTAATAATAATGATTAATTTTTTTGTAATATATAAAAAATTAAAAAATAACACTGAAAAATGAATGGAGGGAATAATTTTTAATAATTTATTTTAACTAAAATTAAATTTTAAATATTCATTTTTAAAAACGTGTATTTAAATCTTTATTTTAGAATTTCATTTATATATTGTTTTTTATGACGTGGTAGTGACTTGTTATAGTTAAATTAATAACTCTGAAATAAAATTCGGATATCTTCGAGAAAAATTGAGATTCTCATGATCAATTATTATGATTTATTTAGTAATTTTCATCTTTTTATGAATTCAGAATTTATATCTTATAGTTTATTTTGCTAAATTAATTTACGTTTAATTCTTATTTAGTAAAATAAGAATTATTATTCAAAAATTAATAATAATTAGTTTTCTTGGTATATAAAAAGTCAAAAAATAACACTGAAAAAGGAACGGAGGGAATAATTTTTAATAATTTATTTTAACTAAAATTAACTTTTAAATACTCATTTTTAAAAACGTTTATTTATATTTATTTTAGAATTTCATTTATATATTGTTTTTTATGACGTGGTAGCGACTTGTTATAGTTAAATTGATAACTCTGAAATAAAATTTGGATATCTTTAAGAAAAATCGAGATTCTCATGATCAATTCTTATGATTTATTTAGTAATTTTCATCTTTTTATGAATTCAGAATTTATATCTTATAGTTTATTTTGCTAAATTAATTTATGTTTAATTCTTATTTAGTAAAATAAGAATTATTATTCGAAAATTAATAATAATGATTAGTTTTTTTGGTATATAAAAAGTCAAAAAATAACACTGAAAAAGGAACGGAGGTAATAATTTTGAATAATTTATTTTAACTAAAATTAACTTTTAAATATTCATTTTTAAAAACGTGTATTTAAATCTTTATTTTAGAATTTCATTTATATATTGTTTTTTATGACGTGGTAGTGACTTATTATAGTTAAATTGATAACACTGAAATAAAATTCGGATATCTTCGAGAAAAATCGAGATTCTCATGATTAATTATTATGATTTATTTAGTAATTTTCATCTTTTTATGAATTCAGAATTTATATCTTATAGTTTATTTTGCTAAATTAATTTACGTTTAATTATTATTTAGTAAAATAAGAATTATTATTCAAAAATTAATAATAATGATTAGTTTTCTTGGTATACAAAAAGTCAAAAAATAACACTGAAAAAGGAACGGAGGAAATAATTTTTAATAATTTATTTTAACTAAAATTAAGTTTTAAATATTCATTTTTAAAAACGTGTATTTAAATCTTTATTTTAGAATTTCATTTATATATTGTTTTTTATGACGTGGTAGTGACTTGTTATAGTTAAATTGATAACTCTGAAATAAAATTCGGATATCTTCGAGAAAAATCACGATTCTCATGATCAATTATTATGATTTATTTAGTAATTTTCATCTTTTTATGAATTCAGAATTTATATCTTATAGTTTATTTTGCTAAATTAATTTACGTTTAATTCTTATTTAGTAAAATAAGAATTATTATTCAAAAATTAATAATAATGATTAGTTTTTTTGGTATACAAACAGTCAAAAAAATAACACTGAAAAAAGAACGAAGGCAATAATTTTTAATAATTTATTTTAACTAAATTTAACTTTTAAATATTCATTTTTAAAAACGTGTATTTAAATCTTTATTTTAGAATTTCATTTATATATTGCTTTTTATGACGTGCTAGTGACTTGTTATAGTTAAATTGATAACTCTGAAATAAAATTCGGATATCTTCGAGAAAAATCGAGATTCTCATGATCAATTATTATGATTTATTTAGTAATTTTCATCTTTTTATGAATTCAGAATTTATATCTTATAGTTTATTTTGCTAAATTAATTTATGTTTAATATTCTTTTTAGTTTTATATTTTATTTCTTTGTTTATTTTAATTTTTTAATTAAAAAATTCATATTAATTCATTAACTCTTCAAAAAATATTATGTTAATCTTTTTTGTTTAATTTCGAATTTATCCACCAATTTTTTAATTTTTTCGTGGCTAATAAAACAAAAAAGACCGATAAAAAGTTTTAAAAAATTAAGGGTCAATATGATTTTATTTTTATAATTTAAGAGACCAAAATGAATCTAAAGATTAAAGTACAAAAAGAATAATAAGTCATTAATTTATAATTTATCAATTTTTCTCTCAATTTAATATTCATTGTATTTCTTTAAAAAGCTAAATATATTTTTATATCAAATCATATTTCTAAACTAATTCAATCATAATTTTATTGAATACTATGAATTTAATAATTTAATTTATATAATCTATTTATATTTTATTTTTCCAAAATGAGTTATAAAAGCGTACTAAAATAACAATTTTAAAAAATTAACAACTAGATTAATTTTAAATAAAAAATTATTATATAAAAAAGTTAATTATTTTAATTTTATAACATTAAGTGCATATATTTAAAAAAACATATTATTTTAAGATTTTAAAAAGAATATCTTAGAATACTCAACATTTCTCTTTCGTTAAATCTGTTAAATTTCATTCGTTCAATTTATAATGTTTGTAATAAAATTAATTAATTTATTCAATTCCATTCAGTCAAATTTTAAAAAATTTACAAATAATAAAATAAAATCTCAATTTAATTTCGTCTTACCTCCCTCCATTTCTTCGCGTTATATTCTAATATGCTTTGTTACATTTTAACAAATTTTTAAAATATTTTTAAAAATGGGTCCCACAAATATCAACTTTTAAGTGTATATCTTTTCTGTCCATTTCTTTTAAGGGTTTTAGAGAATCTTAGAAAGTTACATTGACATGTCCATCTTCTTTTGGTATAGGATTAAATAGAGAGTTTATTTTCTTTTAAATTCTTACTCTCTTTTAATTAGATCTTGAATATTAACAAAACAATTTTGACACATTAAAAATTATATAAAAAACATATTTATTAAAATATCATGGTTTTTTTACCGAGATAACCCAGTTTTTCGAAAAAAATCCCAAAATACCCTAGTTTTCAGTATCGCAACCTGTTGGATCACCTTCGACCGACATACGTAAGCTAAATAACTTCATTATTTCGTCATATTATCTTAACTTTTTCTACATTCATTATAATCCTGTCTTCTTTAACATTTCAGTTCATTTGGTGTCCATACCTTAATCTGGATCATGACCATGAGGTCAACGCTGAAGACGCAGCCGTATGGACAACATGCACACCGATAATACGGTTCACAACTGTGGAGATGCACAACACCGATCGTGTGAAGCTGCAGTTCGGTATGGTCCAGAATATCCCAGATCCCCCAGCTAGCCTAGGAGAATGGCATATGCGTAAAGTGAACGACCAATGGAACTTCAACCCTTGGCAAACCTTCGCAAGATCAGAGTGTCGCAAGTGGAAGCACCGTCATGACCATGTCTTAACTGACGCAGTCATGCCAAATAAGGTAAAACCAAGTCGTACTTATATGGCTTGGCACAGATCGGTTGGTTTTCAATTCATCGCCGATGATATGTACCTCTACGACCCACGCCAGACAAGTTACACACAAGAAGGATCAACATCTAACCCCCAACAACATTCTCAGCCCGGTTACTCACAACCCCCTATCCGTCAAACTTTCCGTTCC
Organism: Lathyrus oleraceus; assembly: GCF_024323335.1. Classification (NCBI taxonomy): domain Eukaryota; kingdom Viridiplantae; phylum Streptophyta; class Magnoliopsida; order Fabales; family Fabaceae; genus Lathyrus; species Lathyrus oleraceus. Next base: position 646,219,585 of record NC_066583.1, read on the forward strand.
ACAAACACACAAACATACAACCAAAACATGCCATTCACCCAACCCCAATACCAAGAACATACCCCATACCACCACCAACAAATTGACCATCAACCTCAGACCGAACATCGCTTCGCACCCACACCATCACCCTACCAAAGTCGCCTTAGCCAAAACACTAACCGCCCCTCCTCCTACCGTAGCCAAGAAGCCCAAACATCACAAAACCAAAACATCCCACAACCATATCTCTTCCAAACACACCAACAACCTTTCCAACATTTCCTAGACGCGTCATTCACACCCATGTCTCCCTTCAACCGTCCCGGTCGCCCATCCATGAGTCAACCACATCCCAACTTCTCTGGCATGGGTCATGAGCTTAGCTACGCCGCTACACCATCATTGAATACTGAAGACTATGCTGACTTGGCTGAATACCTCAACGGATCTTCTCCTATAGGAGGTAATGACGCTCCTGGCCCCTCAGATGAACAAACACCGGTGTAGAATCGTCAACATGGGTTAGGGCCAAGGGTTAGGGTAGCTAGGGGATGTGGGACCGGAGGTCGGTTAGGTGATCCCGGTCATCACCATTAGGTTTCTTTGTGTAAACTCCAAATTTTATTAATATCAAGTCTTATTATATCAAATTTATCTTTGTGTAAACTCCAAACATTAGGTTTCTTTGTCTAAACTCCATTTTGGCAAAATTCACATACACATGTTTTGACTGAAACCCTAATTTTGGGTCAACTACCCAAGAACCTAAGTCACTCATTTTTTATGATTTTGAGGTGGGACAAAGTGAATTGGAAAGTTTGAGATGTCTACTTAAATTGTTATGTTGGACAAAATTTTATAATTCAAAAATAAACACATGTCATAATACAAAACATTATAGGCCACATAACAATTGAAATGTCAAAGAGTCCAAGTTCAGGTGCCCATACCTTTCTAAAAAAAATGCAAATGATGCAAAATTTTAGTCCAAATTCATTTTCTTGAAAATATATACAACTTTTATGTTGAAGGTTTTGTCATTTGAGGGTTTTATCATTCAAACATAAGGGCTTGAAGTTGGTCCCTTTTGGCAAAATTCACATACACATGTTTTGACAGAAACCCTAATTTTGGGTCAACTTCGCAAGGACCTACCTCACTCATTTTTAATCATTTTAAGGTGGGACCAAGTGCATTGGAAAATTTGAGATGTCTACTTCAATTGTTATGTTGGACAAAATTTCATAACTCTAGAAGAAACACATTCGATAATACAAAATATTATAGGTCAGATAATAGTTGAAAAAATCAGAAGTCCAACTTCAATTGCCCATAACGTTCTCATAAAAACTCCAAATGATGCAAACTTTATATCCAAATTCATTATATTGAAAAGATCTACAACTTTCATGTTGAAGGTTTTGTCATTTGAGGCTTTTGTAAGGGTGTCGCCAATTGAATTAGCGCCTCCTCCTAAACCTTACACATAGGCGCCAATTGGATTGGCTAGGGCACCTGCCCTAGCCAATCCAATTGGCGCCTCCATTCAAGTTTTAAGAGGAGTCTCCAATTCAATTGGCGCCTCCTCCTAAAAGTGGGGTAGATTGGGAATTTTGCTGAAAACTGGGGTATTTTGGGAAATTTTTCGAAAAATTGGGTTATCTCGGTAAAAAAACCAAATATCATCGTTAGAATTATATATATATATATATATATATATATATATATATATATATATATATATATATATATATATATATATATATATATATATATTAATTTTTATGACGTTGTAGTGACTTGTTATTGTTAATTTTATAATTTTGAAATAAAATTCTTATTTTTGAGAAATCAAAATTCTCAAGATCAATTATTACGACTCATAAATTATATATTTTTAAATTTAATAAGGATTAATTTAATGATTTACATCTTATAGTTTATTTTGCTAAATTAATTGACAATTTATAAATTTTTCTCTCAATTATATATTTTATATTTTTCTTTTAAATAACTAAATATCTTTTATTTCAAATCAAATTTATAAACTAATTCAATCATAATTTTATTAAATACAATCAATTTAATTTATATATTATTTATCTTCCACTAATTATTAGTTAGAAAATAGTTTAAATATATTTATATTTTATTTTACAAAAATGAGCTATAGAATCGTACTATAAATTAATTTTGGTTAAATAAAAAAATTAAAAATATATTTAGGATATATTTAGACAGGTAAAACTAGACAGTGTTAAGAATAATAAGTCAAACGTGAATTGGAGTCCTACATTTGTTATAAATTTATAGACTAGAGCATTTATAAGTGGGAGAACTCACACATCTATCTCACCTTAAGGTTTTGGGTGAATGTGTGATGTCTCTCTCATTTATGTGTTGCTTTTGACCGAATGTTGATGCTTCTCCTCATGACCCAATAAATGGTATCATGAGTCTTTTGTTCAAATAAAGGAAGCTACTTATTTGTATCGAAATGTCCAAGAAGAGGTGTCTCGTTGAAATTGAAATGTCCAGGAAGAGGTGTATCAAACTATCCAGGAAGAAGTGTCAACGGCGGTACAAATGTATGTGGATAAAAGAGTTTTTACTTGAAGGAGAGCATTGTGGATCCACACTTGAGGGTGAGTGTAAGAATATTAAATCAAATATGAGTTGGAGTCTCACATTTGTTATAAATATGAAGATTTAAGCATCTATAAGTGGGAGAATTCATACACTTATCACCTTAAAGTTTTTGGTGAATATGTAGTGTATTTCTCATTTATGTATTACTCTTAATTTAATGTTAATGTTCCTCCTCGTAAAATAGAGTGAAATAAAATTGAGTGAATATAATATTTGGAAAAATAAGACATAATGTTGTTGAATTGTAATTCCTTGTGTCGAAGCATGTTGCTCGATAGAAGCAAGAAAGTTTTGAATCACCTAGTGTCTTGAGTTGTAGTAGAATGTTGAAGTGCCGGAGCATGTTGCTTCACACTAGATTTCGACTTGGGCTTATTTTTAGTAGTGTTAACTATTTTTGACTTTTATAGTTTTGGATTTTGCTTAGGGATTAAGTTAACATAAATCTATAAATATATGGAGTAACTCATATTCTTGTAATAGAGAAGTCATAACATTGTATTCACAGAATTTTACAGTTGCAAAGTGAATAAATAAGTTTTTCACAGGTTGTGGGTAGAGAGAAACTCTGCGAAAAATATTCTTCTTCTCCGTCATTCTTTTCTTTCTCAATTATTCTTTATTTATCATTGTTATTGTGTGGGTGATAACAATCTTATTCATCAGGATTGATATAAATTCTCCAAAGGTTGTGGTGGATTTGTAATATATGGTATCAAGAGCTCCGGTTTAAGTGATTTATGGAAAGAAAATCACGATGACAATGAATCATCCAAATGGGCATTTTTCAGCAAATCTTCTGATTCTCAAGAACAACAATTATGAGAATTGGTACAAGTAGATAAATATTGTGTTATATTATCAAAACCTTTGGGATCTTCTGAACGAATGAGTAACAACGCTTGCAGAAAATGCGACGGATCAAGAAAGGGTTGTACATAAAGAATTGAAGAAGAAATATTATAAAGCTCTCTTTATAATCCATCAATGTGATGGTTCATATAACTTTGAAAAAGTTAGTGATGTAGAGTCAACGAAAGAATCATGGGAAATTCTGGAGAAGTCGTTTGGAGGCGGGGAGAAGGTGAAAGAGGTGAGGTTACAAACTCACTGAATTGCTTCAAATGGAAGACAATGAAAGCATAACTGATTTCTTCACTAAGGTTATGTAACTCGTGAATTAAATAAATGTATATGGAGAAGTATTGACATCAAGATCTGTTGTTGGAAAGATCTTGAGGTCGTTGGCTCCTAAGTTCGACCACGTGGTAGTAGTCATAGAAGAGTCGAAGGATTTTTCAAAATTGACAAAGGAATAGCTTTAAGGGACACTTGTGTCTCATGAACAAAGAATGGCTGAAAGAGCTGCAGGAAAGTCGAATAATGATATGGATTTGCAGGCGCAATCAGCAAAAGAAAGGAAAGATAAAGGAAGTTGGAATGGCAACAAAGACAAAGGAGGCTAAAACAATTCAGTTTAATTATTGTTTTGGGGCTTCACCATTTTAGCAGCAGAAGCTATGATACTAATTATAAAATTGAATATATGAATTAGTACTTCCTTGAAAGAAGATTGGGAAGAGTTATTGTTCTTGTTCATGTTGTGTAAGTATGTTCTGGTTAGTCCGAGTAAAGTTAAGATTCTCTCTAGTTTAAATACACAAATAAAAATATTAAGATATACTCCCTCTGTTTTTTTTATAAATATCACTTTTAAAAAAAAATTCTAATTGTCACTTGGAAAGTTCAAGGTAGTATTAATTGTTATTTTGTCAAAATTACTCTTAAATAATTATTATAGAGAGTGAAAAAGTAAAATGAATGCAATAAATAATTAAGAATTTTTTACGAAAATAACCCAGTTTTTCAAAAAAAAATATATCAAAATAACCCTGTTTTCAAAAAAAATCTCAAACTACCTCACTTTTAGGAGGAGGCGCCAATCCAATTGGCGTCTCCTCTTAAAATTAGAGTGCAGACGCCAATTGGATTGGCTAGGGCACATGGTGCAACCAATTCAATTGGTGCCCATATGTATCTATTGAAAGGAGGCGCCAATTAGATTGACACCTCAGTGTATTTTGCAATTTTTTTGTTAAACAGTCTACGTGATACATAATTTCGAAATAGGACCAATTCATATTAGTATAAATTATTCGTTTACACAAAAATCCTAATGTTGATGACCGGGATCACCTAACCGACCTCGGGTCCCACATCCCCTAGCTACCCGAACTTGTGGCCCTAACCCACGTTGATGATTCACCACTGGTGTTTGAGCATCTGAAAGGCCAGAAACATCACTACCAACTACAGGAGATGGCCTGTTGAGATAGTCAGACAAATCAGCATAGTCTTGAGTATGCTTCGAAGGTGTACCGTCATAGCTGAGTTCATGACACATGCCAGAGTAGTTAGGTTATGTTTGACTTATTGGTGGGCGACCGAGACGGTTGAAGGGAGACATGAGTGTGAATGATGCATCGAGGAAAGGTTCGAAAGTTTGTTGGGGTGTTTGGTAGAGATAGGGTTGTTGGAGGTTTCAGTTTTGTGAGGTTTGGGCTTCTTTGCTGTGGTAGGAGGAGGGACGGTTGGTGTTGAATGATCGTTGAGTGTTTTGGCTAAGGCGGATTTGGTAGGGTGATGTGTTGGGTGCGAAGCGATGTTGGGTCTCTCGTTGATGATCTATTTGTTGGTGATGGTATGGGGTATGCTCTTGGTATTGTGGTTGGGTGTATGGCATGTTAGGATTGTATGTTTGTATGTTTGTGAAACAGAAAGTTTGACGGATAGGGGGTCGTGTGTAGCCAGTCTGAAAATGTTGTTAAGGGTTAGATATTGAGGCGTCTGATGTGTAAGTTTGTTGGTGTGGGTCGTATAGGTACATATCCTCGACAATGAACTCAAAACCAACCGATCTGTACCAAGTCATATAAGTACGACTTGGTTTTTCTTCATTTGGCATCACTGCGTCAGTTAAGATATGGTCACGGCGGTGCTTCCATTTGCGACACTTAGATCTTGCGAAGCTTTGCCATGGATTGAAGTTCCATTGGTGTTAACTTTACGCATATGTCATTCTCCTAGGTTTGTTGGGGGGATATGGGATGTGTTGAAGCATACTGAACTGCAACTTCACACGATCATTGTTATGCATCTCCACATTTGTGAATCTTATTATCGGTGTGCATACAGTCCATACGGTTGCGTCTTATTCGTTGACTTCATGGTCATGATCCAAATTTAGGTATGGACGACAATGAACTGAAATATGAAAGTAACTTGGATTATAAACTTGGTAGAAGAAGTTAACAAATTATAACGAAATAATGAGGTTATTATCCATACGTCTGTCGGTCGAAGTTGATCCAAGAGATTGCGATACTGGATAATACAGTGTCTAGGACATCTGTTATAACTCATACCACGTGTCGACCATCTGCACCATAAAGGTAAAAATATTAGTTAGAGATAATAATCGTTAAAGTAAGTAAATATATAGCATTTTAAACAACTTACTTTTGTGCATACGGGAATGTGAAAGGGTTGTTGTTGATGGACATTAGGGACGGTAGTCTTGACCAACCTCATGCTTGGAGCAAAACAGGACATCCAGAAAAGGTAGATGCGTTTTTGTGTAAATTTTTACACAAAGAGCTATAAATATAGGCCAGACAAGCGGATCCCCAACTATAACTTCTTATTCTATCTACATGTCTTAGTAAAGGTAAATACATAACATGCATACTAGAACCATTACCTTCGGGAAATAAAAAAGAACTAATTAAAAGCATAATGTAACACCTAGTTTTTATTATTCGAGCCTCTTCGGTAGAATGCTCATCTAAATGTAAAATGTTATAATATGACTTAAGGCGTGAAATGAGTATACCTTGACCTCTTTAGTTATCATCTAACAAATTAGTATCCAAGAGGTCCATGCAAATTAAATTCACATAATTGGTTTTACCATTTATAGCTTTACCTTCAATAGGAAGTCCCAATAGCATGTAGACGTCTTCTAACGTCACGGTACACTCATCGTTGGAAATCATATGTTGAACAACGACATTGAAGATGATGATGAACCAACGCCAATACCTCCTAGTCATGTCTACAATTCGCCTCAACATATGACAAACATGGATCTGTATGACGATGAAACATCCAACAGTGTTTTCTATAACCCGTATCCACGATCAGAAGGCGAGTTAAAGGTGGGAGACATGTTCCGCACTAAATAAGAATGTGTGTGAGCTATCAAAAAATTCCACATGAACAACTCTGCTGATTTTACAGTGAAATGCACTGATTCGAGAAGGCATGTCATCGAATGTCGTAACATCCTTTGTAAGTTTCGGTTGGCTGCATCTTACAAAAAGAAAAACGACTCTTGGGAGATAGCTTCAATAGACCCACCTCACAGTTGCATTGCAACTAACATTGAACAAGATCACAGTAAATTAAGTGTTGCATTGATATCTCAAGACATTTTTCCACTTGTTAACAAAGACCCATCAGTGAAGGTGAGTATAATTATATCTCATATCAGAACAAGATATAATTATACTCCATCTTACAAGAAAGCGTGGATTGCAAGGACAAAGGTTATTGAACAGGTATTCAACAACTGGGAGGATTCATACAAAGAATTGTCACGGTTTTTATGGGCACTAAAAACAGATGTCCTAGGAACTGTGGAAATTATGGAGACATTGCCAGCAATGATGCTAGACAGAACCTATGTTACTGGTAATAGAATCTTTCACCATCTCTTTTGGGCGTTTGACCCATGCATCAAAGGTTTTGCATTCTGCAAACCTATTATTCAAATTGATGGAACATGATTATACGGAAAATACAAGGGTACTTTGCTTATGGCGGTTGCACAAGACGGAAACAACAATGTCTTTCCCATTGCCTTTGCTCTGGTTGAAGGTGAAACTGCTGGTGGTTGGGGTTTCTTTCTTCGACATCTCAAAATGCATGTGGCTCCACAAGCCAATCTCTGTTTGATTTCTGATAGACATGCTGCCATTGAGAGTGCCTACAATAACCATGACAACGGATGGCATGATCCTCCTTCTACTCATGTCTATTGCATTAGACATATTGCACAAAACTTCATGCGTGCAATAAAAGATAAGAATCTTCGCAAGAAGGTGGTGAATGCTGGGTATGCTCTAACTCAGCCGTCATTTCAATATTGCCGTGATGAGATTAGATTGTCTAATGAAGATGCAGGAAAATGGTTGAATAATATACCAGCAGAGTAGTGGACAAGGGAATTTGAAGGAGGCTGTCGATGGGGTCACATGACAACAAACCTTGTGGAATGCATGAACGGCGTATTCAAAGGCATTAGAAATCTGCCAATAACCGCCTTGGTCAGATCAACCTATTATAGGTTGGCTTCTATGTTCACAACCAGAGGTGAAAGATGGAGTGCAGTGTTAATGTCTGGGCAAGTATTCAGTGAGTGTTGCATGAAAGTCATGAAAGAGGAGAGCACCAAAGCTAGCACACATGTTGTAACAGTCTTTGACCGTCATAGGCAAAATTTCAGCGTCCAGGAAATAATGGACCACAACGAGGGGAGACCAAATTTAGCCTATGTTGTCAAACTAAACAGAAGTTGGTGCGACAGTGGAAAATTTTAGGCCTTCTGCATTTCTTGCTCCCATGTCATTGTAGCATGCGCACATACTCGCCAGGACGCTTACAACCATCTACCTGATGTGTACAAAGCCATCACCGTCATGAATGTCTATTATTAAAGTTTCTCGGTGCTACCAATGGAGGAATACTGGTCTTCATACGAAGGTGACATAGTTTGGCACAACGACGATATGCGTAGAAAGAAAAAAGGATCGCCAAATAGCATTTGTATCAGGACAGAAATGGATACGACATATAAAATGATAAGATTATGTAGTATATGTTGTCAACCAGGACACAATAAGAACAACTGTCCCAATCGAGGAGCATCATCTAGATCATAATCTTTTTGTAACATTGGATTTTTGTAACCTTCAATTTTTATATATCATTAAGTTTTGTTACAACGAGGTTCACAACAAACATCACTACAACATAAGCAAACTGGAAACAGAATATTTCTAACTAATTACAACAATCAAAGTGATGTCATCTCGTCTGAACATCATTTCCCTAACATCCTTATCAGTTTTCATTCGCACCCAACCAAAGATACTGTCGAGTCTCTCAATACTTCTAATTTTTTTCCCTTCTGGTATTTTCCCATCTAACCAACGAACCAACTCTCTCTTCAGTTGATCGAAAGTAGTGATATTCTAGAAGAGTATCAACATCTGAGGTTTGTCTCTCGCATAAATCACTTTTCCATAGTGGCGACGAACACCAAACATGATTGCCAAATGATGAAATGAGATGTGGAAAAATGATTCACATAACACCTCTATTTATAACAAAAAAAATTGCAAAATACACTGAGGTGCCAATCCAATTGGCGTCTCCTTTGAAAAATTACACATGGGCGCCAATTGAATTGACTGCACCATGTGCCCTAGCCAATCCAATTGGCGCCTGCACTCTATTTTTAAGAGGAGTCGCCAATTGGATTGGCGCCTCCTCCTAAAAGTTGGGAGATTTGGGAATTTTTTTAAAAACAGGGTTATTTTGCAAAAAAAAAAATTGAAATATTGGGTTATTTTGGTAAAAAATTCAATAATTAATGGTATTATAAACAAAAGAAGAATTATTATTTGAAAAGTAACAATAATGATTAGCTTTTTTTGTATGTATGAAAAGTCAAAAAATAATACTTAAAAAGGGACAGAAGGGGTAATTTCTAATAATTTATTTTGACTAAAATTAACTTTTAAATATTCATTTTTAAAAATGTGTATTTTAAATCTTTCTTTTAGAATTTCTTTTATATATTGTTTTTTATGACGTGGTAGTGACTTGTCATAGTTAAATTGATAACTATGAAATAAAATTCTCGTATCTTCGAGAAAAATCGAGATTCTCGTGATCAATTATTATGATCTATTTAGTCATTTTCATCTTTTTATGAATTTATAATTTATATCTTATAGTTTATTTTGCTAAATTAATTTACGTTTAATATTCTTTTTAGTTTTTTATTTAATTTCTATGTTTATTTTTATTTTTTAATTTATAAAAATTCAAATTAATTCGTTAACTCTTCAAAAAATATCATGTTAATCTTTTTCGTTTAATTTCGAATTTATCCACCAATTTTTTAATATTTTCGTGGCTGATAAAACAAAAACGACTAATATAAAAAGTTTTGAAAAATTAAGGTATTTTTTAATTTAACAGACCAAAATGAATCTTAAGATTAATATACGAAAAAAATATTAAGTCATTAATTTATAATTTATCAATTTTTCTCTCAATTTAATATTTAGTATTTTTCTTTAAAAAGTGAAATATATTTTTATATCAAATCACATTTATAAACTAATTCAATCGTAATTTAATAATTTAATTTATATAATCTATTTATATTTTATTTTTCCAAAATGAGATATAAAATCGTACAAAAATAATAATTTTAAAAAGTTAACAACTAGATTATTTTTAAATAAAAATTTTTATATAAAAAAGTTAATTATTTTTATTTTCGGACATTAAATACATATATTTTTTAAAAAAACTTATTATTTTAAGATTTTAAAAGAATATCTTAGAGTACTCAACATTTCTCTTTCATTAAATCTGTTAAATTTCATTCTTTCAATTTAAAATGTTTGTAATAAAATAATCAATTTCATTCAGTCAACTTTTAAAAAATATACAAATAATAAAATAGAATCTCAATTTAATTCCGTCTTACTTCACTCCATTTCATCAAGTTGTGTTCTATTATGCTTTGTTACATTTTAATTTATGAATTCAAAGTGAAAATTAACATAACAAAATTTTAAAATATCATCATTAGAATTATATATATATATATATATATATATATATATATATATATATATATATATATATATATATATATATATATATATATATATATATTGATTTTTATGATGTGCTAGTGATTTGTCATCTTAAATTGATAATTTCAAAATAAAATTCTAATATCTTTGAGAAATCAAAATTCTCAATCAATTATTATGACTTATGTAAATTATATATCTCTAAATTAAATAAGAATTAATTTAGTAATTGTCATCTTCTTATGAATTTAAAATTTGTTGAATTGTAATTTCTTGTATTGAAGTAGGTTGTTTGATGCAAGTAAGGAAGTGTCGAATCACCTAATGTGTAGAGTTGTATTAGTATGTCGAAGTATCGAAGCATATAAATAGATAGAGTAACCTTTATTCTTATATGAAGAGAAGAAATAACTCATAACATTCTATTTACAGAATTTTGCAGTTGCAAAGTCAATAAAGATGTTTTCCACAGGTTGTGGGTAGAGAGAAACTCTGCAGAAAATATACTTTTTCTCCAATATTGTGAATCATCCAAAAGGGAACCAAAAGGGGATTTTTCGGCGAATCTACCGATTCTCAAGAGCAATACTTATGAGAATTAGTGCAAACAGATAAGGGTTGTGTTCTGTTATCAAGATCTTTGGGATCTTGTGAAGGAAGGCATAACAACGCTTGCAGAAAACGCGACGGATCAAGAAAGGGTCGCACATAAAGAATTGAAAAAGAAAGATTATAAAGCTCTCTTTATAATCCATCAATGTATTAATTCAGATAACTTTGAAAATGTTAGTGATGTAGAGTCAGCGAAAGAAGCATGAGAAATTCTGGAGAAGTCGTTTGAAGATGCGGAGAAGGTGAAAGAGATGAGATTACAAACTCACAAAAGGGCGTATGAATTGCTTCAGATGGAAGACAATGAAAGTATAACTGATTTCTTTACAAAGGTTATTAAACTGGTGAATTAAATTAAGGTATGTGGAGAAGTGTTGACATCAAGATCTGTTGTTGAAAAGATCTTAAGGTCGTGATCTGTTGTTGGAAAGATCTTGAGGTCGTTGGCTCCTAAGTGATACCACGTGGTATTATTCATAGAAGAGTCGAAGGATTTGTCAAATGAACAAAGAATGACTGAAAGAGCTGCAGGAAAGTCGAATAGTGATATGAATTTGTAGGCGCAATCAACAAAAGAAAGAAAAGACAAATGAAGTTGGAATGGCAACAAACACAAAAGAGACTACAATAATTCAATTTGATTATTCCAACTGGGCTTCACCATTTTAGTAGGAGAAGCTATGATACTAATTATAAAATTGAATATATGAATTAGTACTACCTTGAAAGAAGATTGAGAAGAGTTATTATTATTGTTCATGTTGTGTAAGTATCTTCTGGTTAGTGAGAGTAAAGTTAAGATTCTCTCTAGTTTAAATACACAAATAAAAATATCAAGATATACTTCCTCCGCTCTTTTATAAATATTACTTTTAAAAAAAATAATTTTTTTTAATTGTCAATGTCACTTGCAAACTTTAAGGTAATATTAATCGTTATTTTATCAAAATTACTCTTAAATAATTATTATAGAGAGTGAAAAAGTAAAATAAATATAATAAATAATTAAGGATATTATAAATAAAAGAAGAATTATTACTCGAAAATTAACAATAATGATTAATTTTTTTGGTATGTATAAAAAGTTAAAAAATAATACTTAAAAAGGGATGGAGAGAGTAATTTTTGTAATTTATTTTGACTAAAATTAACTTTTAAATATTCATTTTTAAAAATGTGTATTTTAAATATTTATTTTAGAATTTCTTTTATATATTTTTTTTATGACGTGGTAGTGACTTGTTATAGTTAAATTGATAACTATGAATAAAATTCTGGTATCTTTGAGAAAAATTGAGATTCTCGTGATTAATTATTATGATTTATTTAGTAATTTTCATCTTTTTATGAATTTATAATTTATATCTTATAGTTTATTTTGCTAAATGAATTTAGGTTTAATATTCTTTTTAGTTTTATATTTAATTTCTGTGTTTACTTTAATTTTTTAATTAAAAAAATTCATATTAATTCCTTAACTCTTCGAAAAATATCATGTTAATCTTTTTCATTTAGTTTCGAATTTATCCACCAATTTTTGAATTTTTTCGTGGCTAATAAAATAAAAAAGACTAATAAAAAAAAGTTTTGAAAAATTAAGGTATTTTTTTATTTAGGAGACCAAAATTATTCTTAAGATTAAAATACGAAAAAAAATTAAGTCATTAATTTATAATTTATCAATTTTTCTCTCAATTTAATATATATTATTTTTCTTTAAATTTTTTTATATCAAATCACATTTATAAACTAATTCAGTCATAATTTAATAATTTAATTTATATAATCTATTTATATTTTATTTTTCCAAAATGAGCTATAAAATCATACTAAAATAATAACTTTAAAAAGTTAACAACTAGATTAATTTTAAATAACAAAATATTATATATAAAAGTTAATTATTTTAATTTTCGGACATTAAATACATTTTTTGTAAACTTATTATTTTACTATTTTAAAAGAATATCTTAGAGTACACAACGTTTCTCTTTCATTAAATTTGTTAAATTTCATTCTTTCAATTTAGAATGTTTGTAATAAAATAAATTAATTTATTCAGTTTCATGCAGTCAAATTTTAAAAAATATACAAATAATAAAGTAGAATCTCAATTTAATTTCGTCTTACTTCACTCCATTTCATCAAGTTGTGTTCTATTATGCTTTGTTACATTTTAATTTATGAATTCGAAGTGAAAATTAATGTAACAAATTTTTAAAATATCATCATTAGAATTATATATATATATATATATATATATATATATATATATATATATATATATATATATATAATTTTTATGATGTGGTAGTAATTTGTTATCTTAAATTGATAATTTCAAAACAAAATTCTAATGTCTTTAAAAAATCAAAATTCTCAATCAATTATTATGACTTATATAAATTATATATCTCAAAATTAAATAAGGTTTAATTTAGTAATTGTCAACTTCTTATGAATTTAAAATTTTGTTGAATTATAATTTCTTGTGTCGAAGTAGTGTTGGTTCTAAGTGTTGGCAGCAATTTTGGTAAAACAAAAAGTGTTCACAAGATGTTATGTGTGATGTCTTAACATGAGATATCCTATGTACCTGCTGGAGTTCAAGAACATGATCATGCAGGATTGTTTCAGAATGTCATAATGACATGGCATCTGATGATGTGTACCTGCTGGAGTTTAAATGAAAGACATGATCATGCAGGATTGTTTCAAGATGTCATACACAATGTCATGGCATCTGATATGTTTGTACCTGCTGGAAGTTATAAATGGAATTATGGAATTATGGAATTATGGAATTATGCAGGAATTGTTCTAGGATGTCAGACCCGATGTCATGACATACTGTACACAGAACATTCAGAGTGAATGTTATCTATTTTGTGATTGCATAATTAATGGCAATATATGTATGATTGAAGATCTGATTTGCAGGCACATTCAATCATGAATTACAACCTGATTTAATTATTTTCCAAAGAGATCTAACCAGCTGTAATGAGAAGATTTGATTGGAAAATAGATTTAGGGTTTTCAAGATGTCCAAGCCCAACTGAAAGCTTCTATAAAAAGGGACTTGGAAAACCTGTTTCAACATACAACCAATACTGAGCGAAATATAGAGAGAGAGTTAGGGTTTGTGTCTTGTTTAGTCGTGAGACTTGTAAGCCATTCAAGTTGTAACACCCCGATAAAAATAAGATAATTATTTAATTTAAGTTAATATTATATTTATTAATTTAATTAAATAATTGGAATTATTGGATTATTATTATTATTGGATTTTATTATTGAAATATATATAAGTTGGAAATAAGGAAAAAGAGTTCCATTTGGGTAAAAAGAGTTTTCACGTGAAAACAGAGAAGCGGCTCAAAAAGAGGAAAAGGGCAAAGAGGCAGAGCAAGAGGAAGAAGGTTGGAGAAGAGAGAAGCTTGAAGCTTAAAGATTCGCCGGATTAACTCAGGTAAGGGGGGTTTTATCGTCGTTTAATGGGTATTATGGGTTAACATGTAATGGGTAGTGATAAGCCATTGATTTGACCCTAATTGGGATGTTGAATGCTGAAAAATTGTGTTGGATAAGTTGTGTTAAAGCTGTAATTGAATCTGTATTTGTGTGAGTTGTGATTTCCCGAACGTATAGCTTTTTACGGAATCGGAATCGGAGGTCCGGAAGTCCTCCAACGGCGGAAAATGCGGAGAATTCTGCATTCTGCTTCGTGTTAGCGCAGGAACAACTTTCTGTCTTGCGTTAACCGGTTAACCCAGGGCGTTAACCGGTTAACACTGTTAGGAATGGTGAAGTATTGCTGTTTTGCTTGCGTTAACCGGTTAACCCAGGGCGTTAACCGGTTAACACTGTTGTGATTTCTGAGAAATTGCTGTTCTGTCTGCGTTAACCGGTTAACCCAGGGCGTTAACCGGTTAACACTGTTGAGTTTTGCCAGAAAGCGTGTTCTGTGTTACGTTAACCGGTTAACCCAGGGCGTTAACCGGTTAACACTGTTGGAAATTGGAAAAATTAATATTTGAATAATGTGTGCATAATTGGTGGTTGGCCTATATTGGCGTATGATGTAATAGGGATTAATTCCCGCTGTTTTGAGCAGTATAGGTATTAGTGGAGTGTGCTAATACTGTGATTAATTATTTGACATGATATGATGTTTTGATACGTGTGTTGATGAATGTATGATGGTATGCATAATGCTGTGAATGTATATGTTATGTATGCAATTGTGAATGGACTGTTTATGGCTTAGAGTGTGAGCATATGTCCATTGTGGATTATTGTCGATGAGTTTGCATTGCTAGGTGATTTAGCATGCATATTGTAGTCTTTATGGTGGTAGCTAATTCCCGTGGTGAGGAATTAGTGAGTTGGTGGTAGCTAATTCCCGTGGTGAGGAATTAGTGAGTTGGTGGTAGCTAATTCCCGTGGTGAGGAATTAGTGAGTGAGTCATTAGGTCTCAAATGAGTGGGACTAGTGGGCTTGGTAGCCGTATCTGGATTTGATCGGTGAGGTGAACTATATGTTCACGAATAGTCGGTACCGCATGCATGGAGTCTCGTTGCATAATGTATGTATTGTGTATAATATGAATGGATGTGTTCCAATATTATACGTGTGTTTGATGTTTATGTTGAGTATGATTATGAGTATGAGTTGATGTTGCCGTTACTGAATCTGTGATATGATTAGGGTGATTAATGTGTTATTTACTTAGCATTACATGATATTTTATAATGCTCATTATATCGATTGAGGAACTCACCCTTACAACTATTTTTCAGGTAACGAGCAGTGATTGAGTAGGAGCTAGTGCTTGAAGTCTAGTGTAGTTCCTTAGTGGGTCATGCTCTGGTAGATGTAACATCGGGATGGGACGTTTTAAATGTTTTATTGTTGGTTGTGAACCAGTTTACATGTAATATGCTACGTGTTTTGCATGATTGATTTAATCTCTATCCGCTGCGTATTGTGCAAATGCTTTATGTTTTGAATTAATAAAAGAGCATGACAGTTATTTGGTGAATGGTGTGTAATGATTGTGTGACACCCTTAATTGCATATTTACTCTGATAGATATATTGTTATTTTAATTAAATATTTGGGGTATTTTAGAAGGGTGTTACATTAGTGGTATCAGAGCATAGTCGGTCGAGTCGAGTCGTAATTATTCTGTTTTCCCTGTACGGGATAGGTGTTGTGTAACCCTATCAGTGCTTATTGTTTTAGCTTGTTGGGTTTTCAGAATAGAGATGGCTGGAAGAGGTAGATATGATGCTGCGATTGCTGAGGCTCTGGGTATGCTAGCTAGAGTACTTGGAGGGAATCCGAATGTTGTGGGAATGGGAGTTGCTCGTCAACTGAGTGAGTTCCAGAAGAACAATCCTCCAATGTTCAAGGGAGCATACGATCCAGATGGCGCTCAGAAGTGGTTAAAGGAGATCGAGAGGATCTTCCGAGTGACTGAGTGTGCCGATAACCAGAAGGTCAGGTTCGGTACGCATATGCTGTCAGAAGAAGCAGATGATTGGTGGGTTGCTACCCGCACTGAGTTGGAATCTGCTGGGAATGCTGAGATCACTTGGGCTGTGTTCAGAGAGAGATTCCTGAGGAAGTACTTTCCAGAAGATGTCAGAGGAAAGAAAGAGATAGAGTTCTTGGAATTGAAGCAGGGCAATCGGTCTGTTACTGAGTATGCTGCTAAGTTCACAGAACTGTCGAAGTATTACACTCCTTATGATGAGGCTACTGGGGAATTCTCGAAATGTGTGAAGTTTGAGAACGGGTTGCGTCCCGAGATCAAGCAGGCTATTGGATATCAGCGGATTAGAGTGTTTTCTGATTTGGTTGACTGTTGCAGAATTTTTGAACAGGATACCAAGGCCAGAGCGGAAAGCTATCAGCAGAGGGTTGATAGGAAAGACAAGAATCAGAATGATCGTGGGAAACCGTATGCAGCTGGCAAAGGTTTCCAGAGACAGAGTGGGATGAAGAGCCCTAGTGGGGGAGACTCTAGTGCCCCTGCTAAGTGTTACAGATATGGTCAGGCTGGACATCGTATCCATGAGTGTACCAGTGCTGAGAGGAAGTGTTTCAAGTGTGGAAAAGGTGGTCATTTGGCTGCAGAGTGCCGGTCGAAGACTGTGACTTATTTCAACTGTGGAGAGTTGGGTCATATTAGCCCACAGTGTCCTAAGCCGAAGAGAGAGAACCAGTCGGGAGGCAAGGTCTTTGCTTTATCGGGTTCTGAGACTTCTGCAGATGATCGTTTGATCCGAGGTACGTGTTATATTAATGGCTTTCCTCTTGTAGCTATTATTGACACAGGTGCAACTCATTCCTTTATATCTTTGGATTGTGCTGTGAAACTTAAGTTAGAGATATCTGAGATGCATGGAAGTATGGTGATTGATACTCCTGCGAAGGGTTCAGTAACTACTACTTCAGTTTGTTTAAATTGTCCTTTGAGTATTTTTGGTAGAGACTTTGGGATGGACCTAGTGTGTCTTCCACTTGTGCAGATTGATGTTATTCTGGGTATGAACTGGTTGGTGTTTAACCGAGTCTATATCAATTGTTTTGATAAGACTGTGATCTTTCCTGAGATTGAGGAAGGAAAGAGTTTGTTTCTATCAGCGAGGCAGGTGAATGAGGCAGTAGCAGATGGGGCAGAGTTGTTTATGCTGTTAGCGACTTTGGAGGCTAAAGATAAACTGGTGATTTGCGATCTAGCTGTGGTGTGTGATTTTCCTGATGTGTTTCCGGAAGAAGTGAATGAATTACCGCCAGAGCGTGAAGTTGAGTTCTCGATTGATTTGGTACCTGGTACTAGGCCGGTGTCAATGGCTCCGTACCGTATGTCTGCTGTTGAGTTAACTGAATTGAAGAGTCAGTTGGAAGATCTGTTGGATAAGAAATTTATTCGTCCGAGTGTGTCACCGTGGGGTGCACCATTGGTTAAGAAGAAAGAAGGTACTATGAGGTTGTGTGTGGACTACAGGCAACTGAATAAAGTGACAATCAAGAATCGGTATCCTTTGCCGAGGATTGATGATTTGATGGATCAGTTGGTTGGTGCGAGTGTGTTCAGCAAAATAGATTTGAGATCGGGTTATCATCAGATACGTGTGAAAGCTGAGGATATTCAGAAGACTGCTTTCAGAACAAGGTATGGACATTATGAGTATTCTGTAATGCCTTTTGGTGTGACTAATGCGCCTGGAGTGTTTATGGAGTATATGAATAGGATTTTCCATCCGTACCTAGATCAGTTTGTTGTGGTGTTTATTGACGATATTTTGGTGTATTCGAAATCTGAAGAAGAGCATGCTGAACATTTGAGAGTGGTTTTAGAAGTTCTACGAGAAAAGAAGTTATTTGCTAAGCTGTCTAAGTGTGAATTTTGGTTAGAAGAGGTTAGCTTTCTTGGTCATGTGATTTCAAGAGGTGGTGTTGTTGTTGACCCTTCTAAGATAGAAGCGGTATCTAAGTGGGAAGCTCCGAAGTCAGTTTCTGAGATAAGGAGTTTTCTTGGACTTGCAGGATATTATAGGAAGTTCATTGAGGGATTTTCTAAGTTGGCGTTACCGTTGACGATGTTGACTAGAAAGGGGCAAGCGTTTGTTTGGGACTCAAAATGTGAAGAAGGTTTCCAAGAGTTAAAGAGAAGGTTAACTATTGCTCCTGTTCTGATATTACCAAGTCCGTCAGATTTATTTGAGGTTTTCTGTGATGCTTCATTGTTGGGTTTGGGTGGTGTGTTGATGCAGAATAAGCAGGTTATAGCTTATGCTTCGAGACAACTGAGGGTTCATGAGAGGAACTATCCGACACACGATTTAGAGTTGGCAGCTGTGGTATTTGTTCTGAAGTTATGGAGGCATTACTTGTACGGGTCAAGATTTGAGGTTTTCAGTGACCATAAAAGTTTAAAGTATTTGTTTGATCAGAAAGAGTTGAATATGAGACAGAGGAGATGGTTAGAGTTTCTGAAGGATTATGACTTTGGTTTGAATTACCATCCGGGTAAAGCAAACGTAGTAGCTGATGCATTGAGTCGGAAATCATTGCATATGTCTATGTTAATGGTTAAGGAATTGGATTTAATTGAGCAGTTTAGAGACTTGAGTTTGGTGTGTGAGAGTACTCACAATAGTGTTAAATTGGGAATGTTGAAGTTAACGAGTGGTATTCTGGATGAGATTAGAGAGGGTCAGAAATCCGATGTGCTTTTGGTTGATAAGTTGACTCTAGTGAATCAAGGTCAAGGTGGTGAATTCAGAGTTGATGAGAATGGTGTTTTGAGATTTGGTAATCGGGTGTGTATTCCGGATGTTACCGAGCTTAAGAAGAGTATTCTGGAGGAAGGACATCGTAGTGGCCTGAGTATTCATCCTGGGGCTACGAAGATGTATCATGATTTGAAAAAGTTATTTTGGTGGCCGGGAATGAAAAGAGAAATTGCGAGTTTTGTTTATTCTTGTTTGACTTGTCAGAAGTCAAAGATTGAGCATCAGAAGCCGTCTGGGCTAATGCAACCGTTGGCTATTCCAGAGTGGAAGTGGGATAGTATCAGTATGGATTTTGTTTCTGGTTTACCGAGGACAATTAAGAATTTTGAAGCTATTTGGGTGATTATCGACAGATTGACAAAATCGGCTCATTTCATTCCGATCAGAATGGATTATCCGTTAGAGAGATTAGCCGAGTTGTATATTGAGAAGATTGTAAGTTTGCATGGTATTCCGTCGAGTATTGTTTCGGACAGAGATCCTAGATTTACATCGAAGTTCTGGGAAGGTTTGCAGAGGGCTTTGGGAACTAAGCTGAGATTGAGTTCTGCATATCATCCGCAGACTGATGGTCAGACTGAGAGGACGATTCAGTCACTGGAGGATCTTTTGAGAGCTTGTGTTTTGGAAAAGGGAGGTGCTTGGGATTGTTATTTACCTTTGATTGAGTTTACCTACAACAATAGTTTTCATTCGAGCATTGGTATGGCACCGTTTGAAGCTTTGTACGGTAGGAGATGTCGGACGCCTTTATGTTGGTATGAGTCCGGTGAGAGTGTTGTGGTTGGACCGGAGATTGTTCAACAAACTACGGAAAAGATTAAGATGATTCAGGAGAAGATGAGGATTGCTCAGAGTCGTCAGAAGAGTTATCACGACAAGAGAAGGAAGTCACTTGAGTTTCAAGAGGGGGATCATGTGTTTCTCCGTGTTACTCCGATAACTGGGGTTGGTCGAGCTTTGAAGTCGAAGAAGTTGACACCTCGATTTATTGGTCCTTATCAGATTTTGGAAAGGATAGGGGAGGTAGCCTATCGTATCGCTTTACCGCCGTCACTTGCGAATTTGCATGAGGTTTTTCATGTGTCTCAGTTGAGGAGGTACATTCCTGATCCGTCGCATGTAGTCCAAATAGATGATGTACAGGTGAGAGATAACCTGACTGTTGAAACATCACCTATGAGGATCGAGGATCGAGAGTTGAAGCAGTTGCGGGGTAAAGAGATTGCTTTGGTAAAGGTAGCTTGGGGAGGACCAGCAGGTGGCAATGTGACTTGGGAACTTGAGAGTCAGATGAAGAAGTCTTATCCGGAGTTATTCGCTTGAGGTATGTTTTCGAGGACGAAAACTCTTTTAGTGGGGGAGAGTTGTAACACCCCGATAAAAATAAGATAATTATTTAATTTAAGTTAATATTATATTTATTAATTTAATTAAATAATTGGAATTATTGGATTATTATTATTATTGGATTTTATTATTGAAATATATATAAGTTGGAAATAAGGAAAAAGAGTTCCATTTGGGTAAAAAGAGTTTTCACGTGAAAACAGAGAAGCGGCTCAAAAAGAGGAAAAGGGCAAAGAGGCAGAGCAAGAGGAAGAAGGTTGGAGAAGAGAGAAGCTTGAAGCTTAAAGATTCGCCGGATTAACTCAGGTAAGGGGGGTTTTATCGTCGTTTAATGGGTATTATGGGTTAACATGTAATGGGTAGTGATAAGCCATTGATTTGACCCTAATTGGGATGTTGAATGCTGAAAAATTGTGTTGGATAAGTTGTGTTAAAGCTGTAATTGAATCTGTATTTGTGTGAGTTGTGATTTCCCGAACGTATAGCTTTTTACGGAATCGGAATCGGAGGTCCGGAAGTCCTCCAACGGCGGAAAATGCGGAGAATTCTGCATTCTGCTTCGTGTTAGCGCAGGAACAACTTTCTGTCTTGCGTTAACCGGTTAACCCAGGGCGTTAACCGGTTAACACTGTTAGGAATGGTGAAGTATTGTTGTTTTGCTTGCGTTAACCGGTTAACCCAGGGCGTTAACCGGTTAACACTGTTGTGATTTCTGAGAAATTGCTGTTCTGTCTGCGTTAACCGGTTAACCTAGGGCGTTAACCGGTTAACACTGTTGAGTTTTGCCAGAAAGCGTGTTCTGTGTTGCGTTAACCGGTTAACCCAGGGCGTTAACCGGTTAACACTGTTGGAAATTGGAAAAATTAATATTTGAATAATGTGTGCATAATTGGTGGTTGGCCTATATTGGCGTATGATGTAATAGGGATTAATTCCCGCTGTTTTGAGCAGTATAGGTATTAGTGGAGTGTGCTAATACTGTGATTAATTATTTGACATGATATGATGTTTTGATACGCGTGTTGATGAATGTATGATGGTATGCATAATGCTGTGAATGTATATGTTATGTATGCAATTGTGAATGGACTGTTTATGGCTTAGAGTGTGAGCATATGTCCATTGTGGATTATTGTCGATGAGTTTGCATTGCTAGGTGATTTAGCATGCATATTGTAGTCTTTATGGTGGTAGCTAATTCCCGTGGTGAGGAATTAGTGAGTTGGTGGTAGCTAATTCCCGTGGTGAGGAATTAGTGAGTTGGTGGTAGCTAATTCCCGTGGTGAGGAATTAGTGAGTGAGTCACTAGGTCTCAAATGAGTGGGACTAGTGGGCTTGGTAGCCGTATCTGGATTTGATCGGTGAGGTGAACTATATGTTCACGAATAGTCGGTACCGCATGCATGGAGTCTCGTTGCATAATGTATGTATTGTGTATAATATGAATGGATGTGTTCCAATATTATACGTGTGTTTGATGTTTATGTTGAGTATGATTATGAGTATGAGTTGATGTTGCCGTTACTGAATGTGTGATATGATTAGGGTGATTAATGTGTTATTTACTTAGCATTACATGATATTTTATAATGCTCATTATATCGATTGAGGAACTCACCCTTACAACTATTTTTCAGGTAACGAGCAGTGATTGAGTAGGAGCTAGTGCTTGAAGTCTAGTGTAGTTCCTTAGTGGGTCATGCTCTGGTAGATGTAACATCGGGATGGGATGTTTTAAATGTTTTATTGTTGGTTGTGAACCAGTTTACATGTAATATGCTACGTGTTTTGCATGATTGATTTAATCTCTATCCGCTGCGTATTGTGCAAATGCTTTATGTTTTGAATTAATAAAAGAGCATGACAGTTATTTGGTAAATGGTGTGTAATGATTGTGTGACACCCTTAATTGCATATTTACTCTGATAGATATATTGTTATTTTAATTAAATATTTGGGGTATTTTAGAAGGGTGTTACACAAGTCATCTTTAGATGATTGAATTGGTCTGATTTGTGGTTGTAATTTGTCACTCTAAAGCTGTTAAGCAAGAGTGTGTGTCTACTTGATCAAAGCTGTTAAGCAAGATCAAGTGTGTGTCTTCTTGATCAAAGCTGTTAAGCAAGATCAAGAGTGTGTCTTCTTGATTGAAACTGTGAAGTAAAATCAAGAGTGTGTTATTGAAAAGTGATTTCTTTTCTCAAGGAATTGTTGTTTAAGATCACAGGTGTAATTGTAGGGAAGTGAGTGGGTTCTCATATCTAAAGTGCTTAGGTAGAAATTGCACGGGTAGAGATTAGGTGAGAAAGACTGTAACTTGTTGAAGTGTACGGAGAGTCTTTGAATTGATTCTATTTTAGTGAATTTCCTTCCTGGCTTGGTAGCCCCTAGATGTAGGTGAGTTGGACCGAACTGGGTTAACAATTGCTTGTGTCTCTTGCATTACTATTCTCTATCTTTATCCTGTTTGCATTACTCATATATTAGTGTCGTGACATTATCTTCGACATCTCATATCTGATACCAGAATTTCAATTGGTATCAGAGCAGGCATCCTGCTCTGGTTCTGGGTGAGATATAGGGACAATACTTTCTGGTACAATGGAGAGAGATGGAGGATCTGTTCACAGGCCACCAATTTTGGATGGTTCTAACTATGACTATTGGAAACCTCGAATGGTAGCCTTTCTAAAATCTCTTGATAACAAGGCTTGGAAGGCTGTGTTAACAGGCTAGGTACATCCTGTAATTACTAAAGAAGGAGAAACCTCAACTGATAAGAAGCCTGAATAACAATGGTCCAAGGAGGAGGAAGATCTAGCCCTTGGAAATTCTAAATCATTGAATGCAATACTCAATGGAGTAGACAAGAATATTTTCAGGTTGGTAAACAATTGTGAAGTGGCTAAAGATGCTTGGGACATTCTCAAGACCACTCATGAAGGCACCTCTAGAGTAAAGATGTCTAGACTATAGCTGCTCACCTCCAAGTTTGAAAATTTAAGGATGAAAAAAGATGAAAGTATTCATGAATTTCATATGAGTATCCTTGAAATTGCTAATGCCTCAGGAGCCCTGGGAGAGAAGATGTCTGATGAAAAACTGGTAAGAAAAATACTCAGGTCACTCCCTAAGAGATTTTCTATGAAGGTGACTGCCATAGAAGAGTCTCAAGACATCTCCAACATGAGGGTTGCTGAGCTAACTGGTTCCCTCCAAACATTTGAGATGGGATTGAATGATGGTTCTGAAAAGAAAACCAAAAGCATGGCCTTCATGTCAAACACAAAAGAGGAAAATTATCAGGATGGTGATGAAGATTTGGCCAATGAAGTGGCAATGCTGGGAAGACAGTTCAATAGACTGTTGAAAAAGATGGATGTAAGATCCAAGGCTAATGTCAAGAACATCCCATCTAACATCAGTAAATCCAACAATACTGGAAGAAGAGCAAGGTCAGATGATAAGCCCAAAGAAGGAAAAGAAGTACAATGTTATGAATGTGATGGGTATGGACACATTAGAACTGAATGTGGAACCTACCTCAAAAAACAGAAGATGAGTCTTGCTGCCACTTGGTCTGATGAAAGTGAAACAGAGGAAGCTGCAAATCTTGTGACTGCATTGACAGGAAGATGGGGTTCTGATGAAGACTCAAGTGATGATGAAGTAACCTTTGAAGAGTTGTCCTCTACCTATAGAAAGATGTGTCACAAAAGTGTAGAGTTGTGTAAAGAGGTTGAAAGCCAGAAGAAGGAGATAACTCAACTTGAGAATGAGAAGGTAGAACACTTGGAAACCATCTCCAAATTAAAAACAGAAGCAGTGGTTCTGAATGCCAAGCTAGATGAGAGTCAACAAGTTGAAAGCCAGAAGATAGTACAGCTGGAGAATGAGAAGGCAGACCATGTGGAAACCATCTCCAAGTTAAAAACTGAAGCTATGTTCCTAAATTCAAAACTAGAAGAGATGACCAAGTATGTAAGGATGTTAAACAATGGATTTGACTCCTTAGATAAGATTCTCCAAACTGGACTAATAACAGGAGACAAATCTGGCATTGGGTATAATAAATCTAAGCCTGAGAGCAGTTACACTGGTTGCAAACCTCAAGCCAAACCTAAGTGCAGCCATAGTAAAAGCAAACTTGTGATGTCACATCATATGTCATAACATCAGAGGCGAAGACATCAGAAAGGGAAACACCAAAGATGGAGATGCCATTACTGTGGGAAATTTGGTCACCTAAAGCCCTTCTGCTATAAGTTGTATGGTTATCCTAGCCCTGATCATCATCAGACTCACTATCAACCCAGACCCAAACAGCACAGGCCTATCAACAAGAAGCAATGGGTTCCTAAGACTAATGTTACAATTCTAATAGCTCACATTCCCCTCAGAGTCTTAGCCAAAGAAGAGTGCTATTTTGATAGTGGATGTTCCAGACACATGACTGGAAACATAGACCTGATAACTGATCTTCATTCTCATGCCATAAGCTATGTAACCTTTGGTGATGGAGCAAAGGGTGAAATCAATGGGATAGGCAAGCTTGATTGTCCTGGAGTGCCTAAACTTGACAATATCCTACTGGTTAAGGGCTTGACTGCAAATCTAATAAGCATCAGTCAACTATGTGATCAAGGTCTGAATGTTAACTTCACCAAAACTGAATGTCTGATTACTAACAAAGACAGTGAAGTGATCATGAAAGGAATTAGGACCAAAGACAATTGTTATATATGGAACTCTCAAATTGGTTATTCCTCAAAGTGTACCTATGTCAAAGGAATGAAGATGAGTATAGTCTGTGGGAAATGTCAGACAAGGATGTCACACCAGGAGCTCAGACCTAACATCACTTTCAAAGAAGAAAAGCTCATGATGGCTCAAATAGATGGGAGGTTGGATCAGATGGGTGAATATGTTACTAGTCATATGCAGTCTGAAGTTGGAAAGAACTTTGTTGGACTTAGGCTACAAGTCAAGCAAATAGAAGGGCCTATGTATCTATCTCAAAGCAAAAGTGCCAAGAGCAATGTTGAGAAGATTGAGATGGAGAGTGGAAGGACACCTGCTTCTACACATTTGAGAGATGAAAATGGTATTTATGCTGAAGATATAGCAGATGGGGGCAGCTGTTCTCAACAGGGTTGGTTGAAACTACTGATGATTGCATACAATGTCACACACGATGTCATGACATTGTATTATGACAACCTGAATGCTACAACTATGTCCAAAAATTCTATTCAGCATAGTTGGACCAAGCACGTTATTTGCTGTCATCACTCCATTAGAAAATTTGTGGAAGACAAATTCATAGCTCTAAAGCATGAAATGCAATCAGCTGACAAGTTTGCAAGGGATTTGAGTGATAATCAATTTGAATATGTAAGAGAGAAATTAGGGATTTGGATTCTTGAGAAATTATGGCAATTAATGTGGAGTGGAAAAGGTAACAAAAATATTGTCTGCCCAATTAAAAGAAAAAGCCACATTAATGATGAATCATTCCCTAGCATTGGAAATAGTATATATGCCATTTGCACACGCTACCTGAACACAACTCTTTCCATCTTCATCAAACTACTCAGAGAACCTCTGCTAGGGCAAAGAAATTTCTTTCAAAAGTTCAACAACATGTCTCAACATCCTTCATCATCTGGGTCAAAACCCTCTCATCATGCAAAGACTCCCTCCATGGAGTTTCTAGATGAAGACGTGCTGGACGTCACTCCTCTTTGTGTGATACCCGGTGACGCCCCAGGTCCCTCTTCCACGGCTGGAAGTAAACAAGAGAGTTCAGAGGAAGAGGATGACACCTTGGTTCATCATGTAAAACCAAGTGCTGCAAAAAAATTGAAGACCAGGAAAAGGAAGACTGTGGATGAAATGTTGACAGCCAGGACTAGGAAGAAGACTACTGGTGTAGGACCCTCCAAATCATGGAGCAAAGTAGAGGCTAAGAAGAGGAAAGTCAGAGATAGTTCTGACTCTGAAGAGGATGTCAAAGACGATGTCCCAGACATCTCCTTTGCAAAAAGGCAGGCTGTTAAGAAGTCTCCAGGAAAAGCTGCAGGTGTGCACTTAGATAACATCTCTTTCCACTTAGAAGATGGTGCTGCAAAATGGAAATTTGTCATTCAGAGGAGAGTAGAAGTTGAAAGAGAGCTGGGAAAAGAGGTTGTTGAGGTGAAAGAAGTTGTTGTTGGACTTATGAAGACAGTTGTTGATTTACCCCAATGTTATGAGGGGTTGGTAAAAGAATTTGTTGTGAATATCCCTGAGGATATTTCTGAAAGGAGCAACAGGGAATTTTGCAAAGTTTTTGTAAGGGGTAGGTGTGTGAGATTCTCACCAACCATCATCAACAAGTTCCTAGGGAGAGGAACTGGTGGAGGAGTGGACTTAGAGACTACAGACAATGAGGTCTGTAGGACTATTACAGCTGGCCAAGTTAAGGAATGACCTAGTAGGAATCACCTATCAGCTGGCAAACTAACTGTCAAGTATGCCATATTACACAAGATTGGTTCAGTCAACTGGGTGCCTACTAATCATATCTCTACCATCTCCATTGGTTTTGGAAGAATCATTCATGCTATTGGAACCAGGATAGACTTTGACTTTGGAAAGTTTATGTTTGATCAAACTATCAGACATGCCTCCACAAATTCTGTGAAGTTGCCCATTGCCTTCCCATCCATTATTTGTGGTATTATCTTGAGCCAACAACCAGGCATTCTTAATACAAGTGACATTCCAAGCAGAAGAAAGCCCCCACTATCAATTCACTACAAGTTGTTTGAGGGAAGTCATGTCAATGATGTTGTCATGACATCTTCCAGAAAGGAGCCTGCATCTCAAGGGAGTTTAATTGATCAGTTGAAGGAAACCTGCAAGGAACTGGATAATGGTATAAGGGTGGCCAAGGCAAGAAAAGAAGCTTTGGAGGTTCTTATTAGGAGCCTAGAAAAGGAAGAAATGGAGAAGGCAGGTGAAGATTCAGATGCAAATACCTCAAGTGAGAGGTCAAAATCTCAATCCAGTGGCAGCTCTGAAAGCCCTGAAGGCTTTGAAGGTGAAGGTGATACTTCTTCCTCTGATTAATGGTTCCCCCCTTGGTGTTGAAGACTGAAGTTGAAGATTGTGTGAGGTGTGCTGTGGTTGAAGACTGTTCTGGTGCTAATGTTTGGAAGCTGAAGTTTTTATTGTTTTCTGTTTAAATGTGTAATTTGTGGTAGTCCTTATTGATGCATGTTTGTAATTCTTTGGGCTCTTAATGAGTTCCATGGATTTGTTCATTATCTCAGCTATCATAGTTGTGTATAATGGTGGTATGTATCTCCTGAACAATTATGTTTTAACATGTTATATGTTATGACATTTGTGCTGACATTCTCTGCTAGGCTAATTGACATTTATTTTGTCTAATTGGTCACCTTTGGTCAATTTTGACTAAAAAGGTGGAGAAGTGTTTATCTGGAGCTGGAGCTGT
Organism: Lathyrus oleraceus; assembly: GCF_024323335.1. NCBI lineage: Eukaryota > Viridiplantae > Streptophyta > Magnoliopsida > Fabales > Fabaceae > Lathyrus > Lathyrus oleraceus. The sequence continues at coordinate 646,247,947 of NC_066583.1, forward strand.
GAGGAGATGTATGTGGCTGAACAGATGGACAACTATTATTTGAGGAGATGTGGTTATTGTTAAACAGAATGTTGTTCTGTTTACAGATGTCAAAGGGGATGTCTGATGTGGTGCACATGTGTTGATGTTGAAGCAGATGTCAGAATGACATTCTGATTGTTACAGGTGTTGTGGTTACAGGTGTTGTTATTCTCATGGGAGTTGTATGTGATGCACAGATTTAGGGGGAGAAGAAGTACCCTTGTGCATTTGTGTGTCTTACTAGTTGCATCCATAACTAGTAATTCTGTTTATGTTGCACAGATTTAGGGGGAGGAGAAGTACCCTTGTGCATGTGTGTATTACTAGTAGCTATAGCGAGTAATTGTGTTTGCTTTTGCTGCTGTTTAAACTACTGTTATGTTGTTTAACTGCTGATAGTTTTCTTGTGAACAAAAAGGACATATATATGTTTTAGCCAAAATTTGCCAAAGGGGGAGTTTGTTGGTTCTAAGTGTTGGCATCAATTTTGGTAAAACAAAGAGTGTTCACAAGTTGTTATGTGTGATGTCTTAACATGAGATATCCTATTTACCTGCTGGAGTTCAAGAACATGATCATGCAGGATTGTTTCAGAATGTCATAATGACATGGCATCTGATGATGTGTACCTGCTGGATTTTAAATGAAAGACATGATCATGCAGGATTGTTTCAAGATGTCATACACAATGTCATGACATCTGATATGTTTATACCTGCTGGAAGTTATAAATGGAATTACGGAATTATGCAGGAATTGTTCCAGGATGTCAGACCCGATGTCATGACATCCTGTACATAGAATATTCAGAGTAAATGTTATATGTTTTGTGATTGCACAATTAATGGCAATCTATGTATGATTGAAGATCTGATTTGCGGGCGCATTCAATCATGGATTACAACCTGATTTAATTATTTTCCAAAGAGATCTAACCAGCTGTCATGAGAAGATTTGATTGGAAAATAGATTTAGGGTTTTCAAGATGTCCAAGCCCAGCTGAAAGCTTCTATAAAATGGGACTTGGAAAACCTGTTTCAACACACAACCAATACTGAGCAAAATATAGAGAGAGAGCTAGGGTTTGTGTCTTGTTTAGTCGTGAGACTTGTAAGCCATTCAAGTCATCTTTAGATGATTGATTTGGTCTAATTTTTTGTTGTAATTTATCACTCTAAAGTTGTTAAGCAAGAGTGTGTGTCTACTTGATCAAAGCTGTTAAGCAAGATCAGGTGTGTGTCTTCTTGATCAAAGCTGTTAAGCAAGATCAAGAGTGTGTATTCTTGATTGAAACTGTGAAGTAAAATCAAGAGTGTGTTATTGAAAAGTGTTTTCTTTTCTCAAGGAATTATTATTTAAGATCACAGGTGTGATTGTAGGGAAGTGAGTGGGTTCTCATATCTAAGAGTGCTTAGGTAGAAATTGCACGGGTAGAGATTAGGTGAGAAAGACTGTAACTTGTTGAAGTGTACAAAGAGTCTTTGAACTGATTCTATTTTAGTGAATTTCCTTCCTGGCTTGGTAGCCCCCAGATGTAGGTGAGTTGGACCGAACTGGGTTAACAATTGCTTGTGTCTCTTGCATTACTATTCTCTATCTTTATCCTGTTTGCATTACTCATATATTAGTGTCGTGACATTACCTTCGACATCTCATATCTGATACCAGAATTTCAACTAGGTTGTTAGAAGAAGTAAGGAAGTGTCGAATCACCTAGTGTGTTGAGTTTTATTAGTTTGTCGAGGTGTAGAAGCATGTTATTTCACACAAGATTTCGACTTAGGCATATTTTTATTAGTGTTAACTATTTTGGACTTTTATATTTCTGTGTCTTGGGTTTTGGCTTAGGGAGGAAGCTAACTTAAATATATAAATAGAGAGAGTAATAAAGAAGTTTCCACAGGTTGTGGGTAGAGAGAGAAACTCTGAGCAGAAAATATTCTTCTTCTCCAATGTTTTTTTCTTTGCTTCACAATTGTTCTTTTCTTAGAAACTTTGCAGAAAATATTCTTCTTCTCCAATGTTTTTTTCTTCCTTCACAATTGTTATTTTCTTTTTATTGCCATTGTGTGGGTGATAACAATCTTGTTCATCAAGATTGATAGAAATTCTCCATAGATTGTGGTGGATTTGCAACATCTGGTATCAAGAGTTCCGAGCTCCGGTTTAAACGATTCGTGGGAGGAAAATCACGATGACAATGAATTATCCAAACAGGCATTTTCCAGTGAATCTATCGATTCTCAAGAACAATACTTATGAGAATTGGTGTTATCAAGATCTTTAGGATTTTATGAAGAAATGAGTAACAACGCTCGCAGAAAACACGATAGATCAAGAAAGGGTTGCACATAAAGAATTGAATAAGAAAGATTATAAAGCTCTTTTTATAATCCGTCAATGTGTTGATTCAGATAACTTTGAAAAGATTAGTGATGTAGAGTTAGCGAAAGAAGCATGGGAAATTCTAGAGAAGTCGTTTGGAGACGCGGAAAAGGTGAAAGAGGTGATGTTACAAACTCACTAAATGACGTATGAATTGCTTTAGATAGAAGACAATGAAAGCATAATCGATTTATTCATAAATGTTATGAAACTGGTGAATTAAATCAAGATATGTGAAAAAGTGTTAACATCAAGATCTATTGTTGGAAAGATCTTGAGGTTGTCGGCTCCTAAGTTCGACCACGTGGTAGTAGTCATAGAAGAGTCAGAAGATTTATCAAAACTGACAAAGGAAAATCTTCAATGGACACTTGAATCTCATGAACAAAGAATGGCTGAAAGAGCTGCAGGAAAGTCGAATAGTGATATGGATTTGCAGGCGCAATCTGCAAAAGGAAGGAAAGACAAAGGAAGTTGGAATGACAACAAAGACAAAGGAGGCTACAACAATTAGGTTTGATTATTGTTGTTGGGCTTCACCATTTTAGCAGCAGAAGCTATGATACTCATTATAAAATTGAATATATGAATTAGTACTACCTTGAAAGAAGATTGGGAAGAGTTATTATTCTTGTTTATGTTGTGTAAGTATGTTCTGATTAGTCAGAGTAAAGTTAAGATTCTCTCTAGTTTAAATACACAAATAAAAACATTAAGATATACTCCCTCCGTTCTTTTAGAAATATCACTTTTAAAAAAAAGTTATTTTTTTCTTTTTAATTGTCACTTGCAAAGCTCAAGGTAGTCTTAATTGTTATTTTGTCAAAATTACTCTTAAACAATTATTATAGAGAGTTAAAAAGTAAAATGAATGTAATAAATAATTAAGGTTATTATAAATAAAAGTAAAATGAATGTAATAAATAATTAAGAGTATTATAAATAAAAGAAGAATTATTATTTGAAAAGTAACAATAATGATTAGATTTTTGGGTATGTATAAAAAGTCAAAAAATAATACTTAAAACGGGACGAAGGGAGTAATTTTTAATAATTTATTTTGAATAAAATTAAATTTTAAATATCCATTTTTAAAAATGTGTATTTTAAATCTTTATTTTAAAATTTCTTTTATATATTATTTTTTATAACGTGGTAGTGACTTGTTATAGTTAAATTGATAACTACGAAATAAAATTCTGGTATCTTCCAGAAAAATCAAGATTCTCACGATCAATTATTATGATTTATTTAGTAATTTTCATCTTTTTTAGAATTTAGAATTTACATCTTATAGTTTATTTTTCTAAATTAATTTAGGTTTAATATTCTTTTTAGTTTTATATTTAACTTCTGTGTTTATTTTTTTATTTTTTTTTAAAAATTCATATTAATTCGTTAACTCTTCAAAAAATATCATGTTAATCTTTTTCATTTAATTTCGAACTTATCCACCAATTTTTTAATTTTTTCATGGCTAATAAAACAAAAAAGCCTAATATAAAAAGTTTTAAAAAATTAAGGTATTTTTTAAATTAAGAGACCAAAATGAATCTTAAGATTAAAATACGAAAAAAATATTAAGTCATTAATTTATAATTTATCAATTTTTCTCTCAATTTAAATTTATTATTTTTCTTTAAAAAGTTAAATATATTTTTATATCAAATCACATTTATAAACTAATTGAATCGTAATTTAATTGTTTACTTTATATAATCTATTTATATTTTATTTTTCCAAAATGAGCTATAAAATCATACTAAAATAATAATTTTAAAAAGTTAACAACTAGATTAATTTTAAATAAAAAAATATTGTATAAAAAGTTAATTATTTTAATTTTCAGACAATAAATACATATATATTTTTTAAAAACTTATTATTTTGAGATTTTAAAAGAATATCTTAGAGTACTAACATTTCTCTTTCATTAAATCTGTTAAATTTCATTCTTTCAATTAAGAATGTTTGTAATAAAATAAATTAATTTATTCAGTTTCATTCAGTCAAATTTTAAATAATATACAAATAATAAAATAGAATCTCAATTTAATTTCGTCTTACTTCACTCCATTTTATTATGTTGTGTTCTATGCTTTGTTACATTTTAATTTATGAATTCGTAGCGAAAATTAACGTAACAAATTTTTAAAATTTCATAATTAGAATCATATATATATATATATATATATATATATATATATATATATATATATATATATATATATATATATATATATATATATATATATATATATATATATATATATATATATATATATATTGATTTTTATTCCGCGGTAGTGATTTGTTATCTTAAATTGATAATTTCAATATAAAATTCTAATATCTTCGAGAAATCAAAATTCTGAATCAATTATTATGACTTATATAAATTAGATATCTCTAAATTAAATAAGGATTAACTTAGTAATTGTTATCTTATGAATTTAAAATTTGTTGAATTGTAATATCTTATCGAAGTAGGTTGTTCGATACAAGTAAGGAAGTGTCGAATCAATAAGTATTTTGAGTTGTATTAGTATCTCGTAGTGTTGAAACATGTTGGTTCACAAAGGATTTCGACTTAGGCATATTTTTATTAGTGTTAATTATTTTGGGCTTTTATAGTTTTGGGCTTTGGTCTTTGGCTTAGAGTGTAAGCTAACTTAAAATTATAAATAGAGAGTAATCCTTATTCTTATATGAAGAGAATAAAGAACTCATAACATTATATTTACAGAATTTTGGAGTTGCAAAGTGAATAAAGAAGTTTTTCATAGGTTGTGGTTGATAACAATCTTGTTCATCAAGATGGATAGAAATTCTCCATAGATTGTGATGGATTTGCAACAATTGGTATCAAGAGCTCCGGTTTAGAGCTCCGGTTTAAGCGATTCGTGGAAAGAAAATCACGATGACAATCAATCATCCAAACAGGGATTTTCCAGCGAATTTATCGATTCTCAAGAACAATACTTATGAATCATCCAAACAACGCTTGCAGAAAATGCAACGGATCAAAAAAGAAAATGTGACGGATCAAAAAAGGGGTGCACATAAAGAATTCGAAAAGAAAGATTATAAAGCTCTCATTATAATCCATCAATCTGTTGAGTCGGATAACTTTGATGTGAGGTAGAGTCAGCGAAAGAAGCATGGGAAATTCTGGAGAAGTCGTTTGGAGACGCAGAGAAGGTGAAAGACGTGAGGTTACAAACTCACAAAAGGACGTATGAATTGCTTCATATGGAAGACAATGAAAGCATAAATGATTTCTTCACAAAGATTATGAAACTGGTGAATTAAATCAAAGTATGTGGAGAAGTATTGACATCAAGATCTGTTGTTGGAAATATCTTGAGGTCGTTGGCATAGAAGAGTCAAAGAATTTGTCAAAACTGACAAAGGAATAGCTTCAAGGGACACTTGAATCTCATGAACAAAGAATGACTGAAAGAGCTACAGGAAAGTCGAATAGTGATATGGATTTGCAGGCGCAATTTACAAAAGAAAGGAAAGACAAAGGAAGTTGGAATGACAACAAAGATAAAAAAGGCTACAACAATTCGGTTTGATTATTGTTGTTGGGCTTCACCATTTTAGCAGTAGAAGTTATGATACTAATTATAAAATTGAATATATGAATTAGTACTACCTTAAGATTCTCTCTAGTTTAAATACACAAATAAAAATATTAAGAAATACTTCATCCGTTCGTTATAAATATCACTTTTAAAAAAAAAGTATTTTTTCTAATTATCACGTGCATTGTAACACACAAAGTTCAAGGTAGTATTAATTATTAGAGTATTATAAATAAAAAAAGAATTATCATTTGAAAAGTAACAATAATGATTATTTTTTTGGTATATATAAAAAGTCAAAAAATAGTACTTAAAAAGATACGGAGGGAGTAATTTTTAATAATTTATTTTGACTAAAATTAAATTTTAAATATTCATTTTTAAATATGTGTACTTTAAATCTTTATTTTAAAATTTCTTTTATATATTGTTTTTTATGACGTGGTAGTGACTTGTTATAATTAAATTGATAAGTATGAAATAAAATTCTGGTATCTTCGAGAAAAATCGAGATTCTCCCGATTAATTATTATAATTTATTTAGTAATTTTCATCTTTTTATGAATTTATAATTTATATATTATAGTTTATTTTGATAAATTAATTTAGGTTTAATATTCTTTTTAGTTTTATATTTAACTTCTGTGTTTATTTTAATTTTTTAATTTAAAAAAATCATATTAATTTTTTAACTCTTCAAAAAATATCATGTTAATCTTTTTAGTTTAATTTCAAATTATCCACCAATTTTTTAATTTTTTCGTGGCTAATAAAACAAAAAAGACTAATATAAAAAGTTTTGAAAAATTGAGGTATTTTTTAATTTAAGAGACCAAAATGTATCTTAAGATTAAAATATGAAAAAAATATTAAGTCATTAATTTATAATTTATCAATTTTTCTCTCAATTTAATATTTATTATTTTTCTTTAAAAAGCTAAATATATTTTTATATCAAATCATATTTATAAACTAATTCAATCGTAATTTAGTAGTTTACTTTATATAATCTATTTATAATTTATTTTTCCAAAATGATCTTTAAAATCGTACTAAAATAATAATTTAAAAAGTTAACAACTAGATTAATTTTAAATAAAAAAATATTATATAAAAAAGTTAATTATTTTAATTTTTGGACAAAAACTTATTATTTTAAGATTTTAAAAGAATATCTTAGAGTACTCAACATTTCTCTTTCATTAAATATGTTAAATTTCATTTTTTCAATTTAGAATGTTTGTAATTAAATAAATTAATTTATTCAGTTTCATTCAGTCAAATTTTAAAAAATATACAAATAATAAAATAGAATCTCAATTTAATTTCGTCTTACTTCACTCCATTTCAGCACGTTGTGTTCTATTATGCTTTGTTACATTTTACTTTATGAATTCGAAGTGAACATTAACGTAATAAATTTTTAAAATATCATCATTAGAATTATTATATATATATATATATATATATATATATATATATATATATATATATATATATATATATATATATATATATATATATATATATATATATATTGATTTTTATGATGTGGTAATGATTTGTTATCTTAAATTGATAATTTCAAAATAAAATTCTAATATCTTGGAGAAATCAAAATTCTCAAGCAACTATTATGACTTATATAAATTATATATCTCTAAATTATATAAGGATTAATTTTGTAATTGTCATCTTCTTATGAATTTAAAATTTGTTGAATTGTAATTTTTTGTATCGAAGTAGATTGTTCGATACAAGTAAAGAAGTGTCAAATCACCTAGTGTTTTGAGTTGTATTAGTATGTCAAAGTGTCGAAGCATGTTGCTTCACACAGGATTTCGACTTAGGCATATTTTATTAGTTTTAACTATTTTGGGCTTTTATAGTTTTGAGCTTTGGTCTTTGGCTTAGAGTGTAAGCTAACTTAAAACTATAAATAGAGAGAGTAACCCTTATTCTTATATGAAGAGAATAAAGAACTCATAACATTGAATTTACAGTATAATGGAGTTACAAAGTGAATAAAGAAGTTTTCCGTAGGTTGTGGGCAAAGAGAGAAACTCTGCAGAAAATATTCTCCTTCTCCAATGTTTTTTTCTTTCCTTCACAATTGTTCTTTTCTTTTTATTGTCATTGTGTGGATGATAACAAACTTGGTCATTAAGATTGATAGAAATTCTCCATAGGTTGTGGTGGATTTTCAATATCTGGTATCAAGGGCTTCAGTTTAAGCGATTCATGGGAAGAAAATAACGATCACAATGAATCATCCAAACAGGCATTTTCCAGCGAGTCTACCGATTCTTAAGAACAATAATTATGAGAATTGGTGCAAGCAGATAAAGGTTGTGTTTTGTTATCAAGATCTTTGGGATCTTGTGAAGGAATAAGTAACAACGCTTGCAGAAAACGAGAGGGATAAAGAAAGGGTTGTACATAAAGAATTGAAAAAGAAAGATTATAAAGCTCTCTTTATAATCCATCAATGTGTTGATTCAGATAACTTTGAAAAAGTTAGTGATGTAGAGTTAGCAAAAGAAGTATGGGAAATTCTGGAGAAGTCGTTCAGAGACGCGGAGAAGGTGAAAGAGGTGACGTTACAAACTCACAAAAGGACCTATGAACTGCTTCAGATGAAAGACAATGAAATCATAACTGATTTCTTCACAAAGGTTATGAAACTGGTGAATTAAATCAAGGTATATGGAGAAGTGTTGACATTAAGATCTGTTGTTGGAAATATCTTGAGGTCGTTGGCTCTTAAGTTCGACCATGTGGTAGTAGTCATCGAAGAGTCGAAGGATTTGTCAAAACTGACAAAGGAAGAGCTTCAAGGGACATTTGAATCTCATGAACAAAGAATGGCTAAAAGAGCTGCAGGAAAGTAGAATAGTGATATTGATTTGCAGGAGCAATCAGCAAAAGAAAGGAAAGGCAAATGAATCTGGAATGGCAACAAAGGAAGAGGGGGTTACAACAATTCGATTGGTCAAAATCAGCAAGAAGGAAACTGGTCGAATCAGAGAAAACCCTGGAACCAAGGAAACCAAAGAGGTGGTGTTGCAGATAGAGGAAGAGGTGGTGGTCGAAATCCAGACAAGAGTCACATTCAGTGTTATAGTTGTCAGAATCATGGTCACTATTCTAGTGATTATCCAAAAAAGCAGAAGAATCAAGAAACTTATGCAAAGCTGGCGAAACATGAAGAAGAAGAAAAGATGTTGTTGATGGTTACAATGAGAGATAACGAGAGATTCATGGACCAGTGGTACTTGGACCCAGGATGATCATCACACATGTCTGGAAAGAAAGATATGTTTGTCAACATAAAGCCCTCAATGAAGAACATGGTGAAATTTGCAAATGACAATACTCTAGCAGCTGAAGGTGTTGACGATGTTTCGATTATGAGTAAAGATGGCAAGAGGTCAATAATTTCAAATGTGTTATACATACCAGACATGAAAAGCAATTTGCTTTGCATAAGGCAGTTAGTCGAAAAGAACTACAAGGTGCCAATCCAAGGCAAGATGATGATAGTTCTCGACTCCAATGGAAGGTTGATCTTGAAGGATCCAATGTCTCAGAATAGAACCTTCAAGATTGGGCTTAATTTGATAGAGCATAAATGCCTTGCAATAGCAGCCAACAGAGATGAATGGACATGGCATTATAGACTTATCCATCTCAATTTCAATGACATCAGAGATTTGAAGAGAAGAAATATGGTTTCAAGATTACCAGAAATCAACATTCCAAACGAAGTGTTTGAAGAATGTGTGCAGGCGAAGCAGCATAAGAACAACTTCAGTAAGGATGCAAGAAACAGGTCGAAGGCAATTCTTGAAGTCATATACTCTGATGTATGTGGTCCTATCCAGGTGGTAACAAATACTTTGTTACATTCATAGATGATTTCGGCCGAAAACTTATCTGATCAAGAAGAAAAGTGAAGTGATCGAGGTATTTGCCAAGTTTAAACCTATGGCCGAAAGACAAAGCGGTCGAAAGATCAAGATTTTGAGGACTAATGGTGGTGGAGAATATGTGTCGAAAGACTTCGACGCATTATGTGTGAAAGAAGAGATTATGCATGAGGTGGTGCCACCCTACACTCCACAATAGAATGGAGTTGCAGAAATAAAGAATAGAATCATCATGAATATGATGAGAAGTATGTTAAAAGGCAAGCATTTATCTAAAGAACTATGGGGAGAAGCCATGTCGACTGCAACATATATCCTGAACAGATGTCCGACGAAGAAGCTAGAAGGAATCACGCCAGAAGAATGTTGGTCTGGTGTCAGGCCTAGCTTGAGTCATCTGAAGATGTTTGGATCTATAGCACATAGACATGTGCTAGATTAGTTGAGAAGAAAACTTGATGGCAAGTTGAGACAGATGATCCTGATAGGATATCATTCGATTGGAGGATACAAGTTGTTTGACCCAGTAAACAAGCAAGTGGTGATCAACAGGGACGTGATCATAGATGAGCTTAAGGAATGGGATTGGACTGAGAATGTTAAGAAGGATTCAATGAGAATCTTATGTGATGAACCAGCTAGTGAAGTCGAAAGAGAAATTTAACAAGAAGTCAGAGGTGAGCAGGCCCAAGCAGACCTCAAAGAACAAGACACATGTCTGCAAGGTTTTAAGAATGTGTGATTACATCAGATGATGTGGTCAATGAAGAAGGTGAGCTGATACACTATGCTTTCTGCGCAGATGTCGAACCAGACAATGCAGCTGAGGCATTGAAAAATTCGAAGTGGGTGAAAGCAATGAACGAAGAACTAAAGTAATTTGAAGTCAACAATACTTGGTCACTTGTAGAATTTCCCCAAAACAAGAAGGCAATCGATGTGAAGTGGGTATACAAGGTGAAGTTGAATCCCAAAGGAGAAGTGACTCGACACAAGGCGAGACTTGTGGCGAAAGGATTTCTTCAGAAAGAAGGAATTGACTTTGACGAAGTCTTTGCACTTGTTTCTAGGATCGAAACAATCAGGTTGGTTGTTGGTACAGAAAACATGAAAAACTGGCATATGTATCAGATGGACGTGAAATATGCATTCCTGAATGGTCCCTTAGAAGAATAAGTTTATGTTTCACAACCAGCTGGGTTTGTGAAACAAGGCGAAGAAAGAAAGTTGTACATGTTGCATAAAGCCCCGTACGGACTTAAACAAACTCAAAGAGTTTGGAATAAGAAGATAAATGGCTTTCTAAGGGATAAGGAATTTATAAAGTGCAAAACAGAACATGGAGTATATGTAAGAAGAAGCAAGAGCTAATTTATTATACTATGTCTCTACGTTGATGACTTGTTGATAACAGGTAGCTGCAAGAAGGAGATTGAAGACTTTAAATTTGATCTCAACAAGGAATTCGAAATGTCAGATCTGGGTGACATCTCATACTTCCTTGGCATAGAATTCTACAAGAGTGGTAGAGGTTTGATGATGCATCAAAAAAGATACGCAGGCAAAATACTTAAGAGATCTGAGATGCAAGATTGCAACCTAACTTCGACCCCAGTTGAGCCCAAATTACAATTGGAGAAAGATTTAGATTCAGAGGATGTCGAACCAACCCAATATAGAAGACTTATTGGGTCACTACGATACCTTTGTCACATAAGTCCTGACTTAGCATACAATGTAGGTATGATGAGTAGATTCATGCAGAAGCCAAAGGTATCATATCTAGCAGCGACGAAGAGGATACTAAGGTATCTGAAAGGAACTCTCGACTATGGCATTTTGTTTCCTGCAGCTGATGAAGGAAAATAATGCAAATTAGTGGGATACACCGACTCAAGTTGGTGTAGTGATGTTGAGGATCAAAAATCCACAATTGGCTATGTATTTACGCTAGGTGGTGCACCAGTTGCTTGGAGTTCGAGAAAGGAGCCAGTAATGGCATTATCACCGTGCGAAGCAAAATATATAGTTGATTCTCTTTGTGCATGTCAAGCAACGTGGATGGTGAATTTGGTCGAAGAAATAACAACGAAGATTCATGGAGCAATTGCCATGAAGATCGACAGCATGTTAGTTATCAATCCGGCGAAGAATTCGATAGCACATGGTCGAAGAAATCACATCGAAATGAGGTTCCATTATCTTTGAGAGCAGGTAGCAGATGGGAAGATGAATGTGGAACACTGCAAAATTGAGAACCAGATTGCAGACATTACAACGAAAGGAGTGCAAATAGAAGTGTACATAAGACTAAGAGCTATGATGAATGTATATTACTTAAACAAATATGAATTAGGTGGTGTATTGAATTGTAATTTCTTGTATTGAAGCAGGTTGCTCGACAGAAGTAAGGAAGTGTCGAATCACCTAGTGTATTGAGTTATATTAGTATGTCGAAGTGTGGAAGTATGTTGCTTCACACAAGATTTCGACTTAGGCATATTTTTACTTGTGTTAACTATTTTGGGTTTTTATAGTTTTGGGATTTGGACTTTGGCTTAGTGAGTAAGCTAACCTAAATCTATAAATATAGGGAGTAACCCTCATTCTTATATGAAGAGAAGAAAGAATCCATAACATTGTATTCACAAAATTTGGCAGTTGCAAAGTGAATAAAGAAGTTTTCCACAAGTTATGGGCAAAGAGAGAAACTCTACAGAAAATATTCTTCTTCTCCAATGTTCTTTTGTTTCCTTCTCAATTGTTCTTTTCTTTTCATTGTCATTATGTGGATGATAACAATCTTGTTCATCAAGATTGATAGAAATTCTCCATAGGTTGTGGTGGATTTCCAACAAAATTTACATCTTATAGTTTATTTTGCTAAATTAATTTACAATTTATCAATTTTTCTCTCAATTATATATTTTTTTATTTTTTATTTTTAATATTAAAAATCTTTTATTTCAAATCAAATTTATAAACTAATTCAATCATAATTTTATTAAATACTATCAATTTAATTTATATATTATTTATCTTCCACTAATTATCATTTAGAAAATAGTTTAAACCTATTTATATTTTATTTTACAAAAATGAGCTATAAAATCATACTAAAATATAAGTAATACAAAAATTAAAAACTAAATTGATTTTGGTTAAATAAAAATATTCAGGATATATTTTGACTGGTAGAACTAAATAGTGTTAAGAATAATAAGTCAAGTGTGAGTTAGAGTCCTACATTTGTTATAAATTTTGAGATTTGAGCATTTATAAGTGGAAGAATCCAGACACCTATCTCACCTTAAAGTTTTGGGTGAATGTGTGGTGTCTTTCTCACTTATGTGTTGCTTTTGACTCAATGTTGATGCTTCTCCTCATGACCCAATAATAGTATCATAAGCCTTTGGTTTGAATAAAAGGAGCGACTTACTTGTATCGAAATGTTCAGGAAAAATGTGTCTTATTGAAATCGAAATGTCCAGAAAGAGATGTACCAAAATACCTAGAAAGAGGTGTCAACGGCGGTACAAATGTATGTGGACAAAAGAGTTTTTACTTGAAGGAGAGCATTGTAGACTCACACTTGAAGGTGAATGTTAAGAATATTAAATCAAGTATGAGTTGGAGTTTCACATTTATTATAAATGTGAAGATTTGAGCATTTATAAGTGGGAAGGGGTGTACGCGAGTTGGGTTAGACCTGGTTTGACCTAACCCGTTACCCAACCCATTCAAAATTCAATGGGTTGAGCATGTCTTCCAACCCACAATTTCATTGTTAAAACCGACCCGTTCACTAATGGGTTAGGTTGGGTTGGGTTCGCGGGTTGTGTTTTAAATAAAAATTATATAAACTCGTTCGTCTAGTAGTATTATTGATGGAAAATATTTTTTTTTGAAAAAATTATGGTTATTAGTGAGATATTAATTTTATATTTTTATTTAAAATAATAGGAAATCATTAATACCACATCAATGCGTTGGGTCAACGGGTCCGCGGGTTACAAAACTCAAAGCCGATACCCGAACCAAAATTACACGGGTTGTTATGGATTGAATTGGATATACCCGTAGATAAATGGATTCGGATAATTTATGGATTGAGTTGGTTTGGGTCAACGAGTTCGTGGGTCGACCCGCACCCATGAGCATCCCTAAAGAACTCACACATTTATCATCTTAAATTTTTTAATGAATATCCGGTGTCTTTCTTACTTATGTATTACTCTTAATTTAATGTTAATGTTTCTTGTCGATGAATAGAGTGGAAAAAAATTGAGTGAATATAATATTTGGAGAAATGAAACATAATGTAATATATTTTATTATATTTTATTAAATCTTTTAATTTAAGTGTCTGCAATAAAAAGTAAACTAATTTATTCAGTTTCGTTGGGTCAAATTTTAAAAAATACACAAATAATAAATAATAAAATAGAATCTCGACATTCCACTCCATTTTATTACTCCTATGTTTTATTATATTCTTTGTTCCATTTAAGTTCAACCTGAAGATTAATGGAACAACTTTTTAAATTATTTTTGGAAATGGGTCCCAAAATATCAACTTTAAGTGTATATCTTTACTGTCAATTTCTTTTAAGGGTTTAAGAGAATCTTAGAAAGTTACATTGACACGTCCATCTTCTTTTGGCATAGTATTTTCTTTTAAATTCTTACTCCCTGAATACTAACGAAACAATTTTCACACATTAAAAGTTAAATACATTTAATTTTATATAAAAAAATACATATTTATTAGGATATCATCATTAAATTATCACCTTAAAATATTAAAAAATTAATGTAACGAAAAATTGGTTGGTATTTATTTATATTTGAATTTGAAAAGATTATAATCACTTTTATTTGTAAATAATGAGAGTGAGAATGAACACTATTGACGAGAAAGATCGAAAGAAGATCATCACATATTTTGTATTTTGTATGTGATGTTGATAGTAGTGTTCATTGATTTTTTACATTGAATGAAGTTTGATACTTATACTAACTCAAGCTCTTCATAAGTTAGTTAGAAGACGAGAAAGTTAGTTATATATTAGTAACTAACTTTCCTAACTAGTTTAACCACCATCTTTACCAACATTATTATAGAGCAATGTTGGTGTATCCAGCTTGACATTCAACTCTTCAGGGAGTGATTCAATCTAAAGTAACTCAGTTCTCGTATCAAGTGCTCGATACTCCGCTTCTGCATTCGACCGGGAAATTAGGGATTGTTTCTTGGAACTACACGATATGAGGTTAGGACTAAGGTAAACACACGAGCCCGACGTGAATCGCCTGTTATCGAGATCACTCGTCCAATCAGAATCATTACAGGCTTTGAGAAATAAGTGTTGCACTGTTGTTGCTGGATTGAGGATTAAACCATGATTTGTAGTGCAACTTAGATACCGGAGGATACCCTTGATTGCACTAAAATGTGAATCTAGCGGTTGTGCCATAAATTTCCAGGTTTTATTAACACTAAAGGCAATATTTGGTCGTGTCAATGTTACATATTAGAGAGCACCTACTATAGAAATGTAGGTTGTAGGATTAGATATAACATCAGCACATTACTACATAAAATTTATTTCACAATTGTTAGAAATAGGATACCACCATGTCTGAGCAACAATTGTAAAGTAATGGGTGGTTGTATGTATAATGCTTTCTGTTAGGTCTGTGATTTTATGATTGACAACAATTTTGGTAAAACATGTTTCATTTGGAAAAACATGTATCACAACCTAAAGTTGAACAAGGTGTCATGACATCTTGATCAACTGTGCAACATGTGCTGCTTATGTTCCTTGCAGACTGATGTTCTGACAAATGTTATGACATCTTATACCACTACACATGTACAAGTCTGCAGGTGTGAACCCTTGAAGATTTGATTTTAAAATGTGGGATTCTGGATGATTCTAGTTCTCCTATATGTGCAGCAAATCAAAGATGTTTTAGGAATAATGCAAATTTGATTTGATTTCATAAAAATGATCTTTTGAGACTTTTTAGGAAATATTATAGATTTGTTCCTATTATTATGGAGAAGATCTTACAACTGATTTACAAGAGAATATTGGATCTGATTTGAAGAGTCCAAGCCCATATTGCAAGAGTATATTTATAAGGACTGCCTAAACCTAAATTGTCAAGGAATTCACATTGAAGAAACCATGTGCATAAATAAGGGTTTAGGGTTTTGAGAGTTCCTTAGGTTTAGTGTTTGTTTGTACATCCCTCATGTATCTTTTGATGCATAGAGGTTGACTGGTTGTACTTAATTGTATATCAAGTTATTATTCTCACTCATGAGCTTTTAAGCAAAGAGTTAAGTATTGTTCTTGGCTGAAGCTTTTAAGCAAAACCAAGTATTGTTTATTGGAAGTGTAATCTTTTGTTTTAGGTTATTGTCACTTGTTTGTTACTTAGGATATCACTGCGGTGATTGGAAGTGAGAGAGGGATTCTCATATCTAGAAGGGTTCTAGGTTTAAATTGCATGGGTAGTGATTAGGTGATAAGTTGTAAACTGGGATTGTTTAGGCTTTGAACTAATACTATTAGTGGATTTCTTTTCTGGCTTGGTAGCTCTCAGATATAGGTGACGTTGCACCAAACTGGGTTAACAATCGATTGTATCTTTTACCTTCTGCAATTTAATTATGCATAATTACTATTTTGGAAAAAGTGTTTATGCCAGGGGATGATGTCTTAACATCTGTCTTGACATTGTGTTATATTATTTTCCGTTCTCATATCTGTAAGTTATCTTGTTATTGTGTTTTGATCAGATATCAGTGTCTCGACATCTCTTAGGACATCTAATATCTGCATACCAGAATTTTAATTGGTATCAGAGCAGGCATCCTGCTCTGTTTCTGGGTGAGATCCAGGGAAGATACTTTTTGGTACCATGGAAGGATAACTTGTTAACAGATCACCCATCTTAGATGGCACCAACTATGACTATTGGAAGACATGTATGGTGGCATTCCTAAAATCTATGGATAGCAAGACTTGTAAAGGTGTCATCAAGGGTTAGGAACATCCTGTTATGAAGGACAAAGATGGGAAGGCTACTACTGACCTGAAGTCTGAAGAGGTCTGGTCTAAGGAAGAAGATGAGTTGGCTCTTGGAAACTCCAAAGCTTTGAATGCTCTATTCGATGGAGTTGAAAAAACATATTCAGGTTAATAAACACCTATACTGTGGCCAAAGATCCATGGGAAATTCTCAGAACCACCCATGAAGGCACATCTAAAGTGAAGATGTCTAGACTTCAGCTTCTCACTATCAGATTTAAGAATCTAAAGATTAAAGATGATGAGAGTATTCATGATTCTCACATGAATGTTCTTGAAATTGTAAATTCATCTAGTGCCCTGGGAGAGAAGATGTCAGAAGAAAACCTGGTTAGAAAAATTCTCAGGTCCCTACCTAAGAAATTTGACATGAAGGTCATAACCATTGAAGAAGCCCAAGACATCATCAACATGAGAGTAGATGAACTTGTTGGGTCACTCCAAACTTTTGAATCAGGTATTAGTGACAGATCTGAAAAGAAGAACAAAAGCATAGCTTTTGTATCCAACACTGAAGATGAAGATGACCAATGTGACTTGGATACTGATGATGGAAAGTATAATGCTATTGTACTGCTTAAGAGATGATTCAACAAGGTGCTGAAGGGAATGGACAGGAAGTCGAGACCAAATGTCAAGAACATCTCATCTGACATCAACAGGAATAGTGATTCCTAGAGAAAAGCAAGAACAGAAGAAAAGCCCAATCAAGGAAAAGGTATTCAGTGTCATGAATGTGAGGATTTTGGTCACATTAGATCAGAATGTCCCACGTATCTCAAGAAACAAAAGAAGGGCTTGTCTGTTTCTTCGTATGATGATTCTGAAGGTGAAACGGATGATGAAACTGCTAAGCATGTTACAGCTTTCACTGGTAGATATGAATCTGATGAAGATTCTTGTGATGAGGATGTATCTTATGAAGAATTGGTTGCTTCCTATAAAGAGCTTTGTGTCAGAAGTGAAGAGGTGTGTAATACAGGAGAAGACCAGAAGAGAATCATAGCTCAACTACAAGCTGAAAAACAGAAAATTTTATCTACTGTAACTGATCTTGAAAATGAGGTAACTCTATTGTCTTATAAACTTGAAAACATGACTAAATCCATAAGAATGTTGAACAATGGGTCTGCTATGCTAGATGAAATTCTTCAAGTTGGAAAAGAGGCTGGAAACTTAAAAGATATAAGTTTTAATTACCAATATCAAAATAAACAAGGAAAAAACCATGTGACAAAATTTATTCCTCCAGAAAGGAAGTATGAGCCCATGATGTCCAACCAAATGTTATAACATCCTGCTAGACATCAGGAAACTCAAACTAAAGTCAAGTTTTTGCCTTGTAAATGTCATTACTATGGTAAATATGGACATATAAAGCCTTTATGCTACAGACTGCATGGTTATCCAAAACATCCAACACATTCTAGGGTTAATCATGTAATGATTAAAACTAGAAAGGAGTGGAAACCTAAGGTTGTTCCACATGAAACTACTTGTTCTTCCACATGCCTAATGTCCAAGGAAGATGAAGTCATGTTATGGCACCAGAAGCTTGGACATCTGAATCTCAAACGGATATCTCTTGGTTACTCTACAAATAGTAGAGCTTACAGAGTATTTAACTCCATAACCAAGGGTGTGATGAAATCCATTAATGTTGTGGTTGATGATTCAATTATTGTTAAAAGGACTGATGTCAATGAAGATGTTAGAACATCATCTCAGCAGACTGATGCTTCAGAAAATATGGAAAACATTGAGCCAACAAGGAATGAATCAAATGCTTCTGTTGACATCTGAGCTTTTTTTTTCTGTTTGACTTTGCATGTTTTTTTGTGGGTTTTTTCCCTGAGTATTGCACCTCTGTGTGCCATGGTCTATACCTTTAACTCACATGTTCTTCTACTTCTTTGCTCTATTTTTTTGTTACCATTGATGAAGGTCTGCTTAGTTTATCATATTTTGACTAAAAAGAGGGTGTTATTTCTGTGTTGCTGATCATGACATTCAGGGGGAGTTTGATTTGTTTGTACCAAGGCTGTTGTGTACTTGTCGTTATGTCAGACAAAATATGTTGACGTTTTGTTTCAGAGAATTCTGTTTGTGCTTAGGCTGTTGTGTACTTGTTGTGATGTCAGACAAAATGTCTTGACATTTTGTTTCTGAAGGAGGCTTGGAGTGTGAGAGTTTATTTCTCTCTATGTCTTTTCTGTGAGGCTTGGTTTCTACTACTTATTTCTGTTGCGTGTGTCTCTAATATATCTTGGTGTTATACCAAGGGTTTGGTTTGTGTGCTTGTGATCATTGATGTTGTTTTATCTTTTCTCCAGCTATATGATGCAAAGATATATTATTCAACATGTCTGGAAAAAGAAACTTGATAGTTATAGTCAACTAATCAAGAATCTTGTTGAAGGAAAGGTTGTTACTCTGGAGCATATGGATAACAAGGAACAACTTACTATTATGTTTAAAGCAAATAAAATTGAAAACATAAATAGTGGGATTGGAACTTACACTATTGAGGAGTTATAGAAATTACAGACGGGGATGAATGCAACAGATTCTTTATCTGTCCTCCATGTTCTGATGCATAAGAAAAGTGTTATGGTGAAACCTGTCAAAAGATGGAATAATAGGCCTCTGCAAAAGGCTGGTTTCAAGAAGACATGTTATGAGGTGGTGACAAGGAAGTTCTATGTCAACACTTCTAAAACATGTGACATGTGCAAGATATGCATAAGGCTCTTTGACAGGGGCAAGAGATGGAAGACCACCTGAATGTGTGCAGTTTGTGTGGTTCCACCTTCTATTGTGTGCAACATGTATGGTTCCATTTTTTTTTTACATTTACTATATTTTTTTGGTCTTTTTTTTTTGGCTAAAAAGGGGGAGTAAAGTGTTAGTATGTTTTTTGTTTGTCCTGGTGTTATGACACATGTCTTGACATGTTGATTAACATGTTGTCATATGACTGTACTATTGCTAAGGGGAGAGTAGTTATTGTGGTTGCTTGTTGTATGCAACTGTTTAGGGGGAGCATGATAGTTTGTCATGCTTGTTGGTGTTTCTATTGTTGTTGTTGCTGCTGCTGGAGTTTTGTGTGTGCATAATTGTCGGTCATGCCTATTTTTTTTGTAGTGGATACTGCTACTACTGTTTGGTGCTTATGTAAATGTCAAATCAAATGTTCTGACATCTTGCATGAAGTTTTTTTTGGAGAACTTTTGTTTCTCTTATTTGTGAGTTTTTTCTTCTTCTGCTGCATATACCACTAATGTTTGAATTTGAACAGTTCATATTGTTTTTGATGTTCCCTTAAGGGGAAGTCCTGATTATGTGTGACAGGGGGAGTACAAACTTGTATGTTACGTAACTACATGATTATCTCTGATATATTTTATGTTTGCAGCTTGTACAAAGTTTACATGTTTTTCATGTAACTTGTGTTTGTGGTTTTATTCCTCTCTCTCCAGATTTATTGTGCTTTGGTTGTTTTAGCCAAAATTTACCAAAGGGGGAGATTGTTAGGTCTGTGATTTTATGATTGGAAACAATTTTGGTAAAACACGTTTCATTTGGGAAAACATGTATCACAGCCTAATGTTGAACAAGGTGTCATGACATCTTGATCAACTGTGCAGCAGGTGCTGCTTATGTTCCTTGCAGACTGATGTTTTGACATATGTTATGACATCTTACACCACTACACATGTACAGGTCTGTGAGTGTGAACCCTTGAAGATTTAATTTTAAAATGTGAGATTCTGGATGATTCTAGTTCTC
Organism: Lathyrus oleraceus; assembly: GCF_024323335.1. Taxonomy (NCBI): domain Eukaryota; kingdom Viridiplantae; phylum Streptophyta; class Magnoliopsida; order Fabales; family Fabaceae; genus Lathyrus; species Lathyrus oleraceus. The sequence goes on from NC_066583.1 coordinate 646,268,767, forward strand.
TTATATGCGCATCAAATCAAGGATGTTTTTGGAACAATGCAAATTTGATTTGATTTCATAAAAAGGATCTTTTGAGACTTTTTAGGAAATATTATAGATTTGTTCCTATTATTATGGAGAAGATCTTGCAACTGATTTACAAGAGAATATTGGATCTGATTTGAAGAGTCCAAGGCCATACTCCAAGAGTCTATTATAAGGACTTCCTAAACCTAAATTGTCAAGGAATTCACATTGAAGAAACCGTGTGCACAAATAAGGGTTTAGGGTTTTGAGAGTTCCTTAGGTTTTAGTGCTTGTTTGTATGTCCCTCGTGTATTTTTAATGCATAGAGGTTGACTGATTGTACTTGATTGTATATCAAGTTATTATTCTCAGTCATGAGCTTTTTAGCAAAGAGTTGGGTATTGTTCTTGGTTGAAGCTTTTAAGCAAAACCAAGTATTGTTTATTGGAAGTGTAATCTTCTATTTTGGGTTATTGTCACTGGTTTGTGACTTAGGATATCACTGCAATGATTGGAAGTGAGAGGGGGATTCTCATATCTAGAAGGGTTCTAGGTAGAAATTGCATGAGTAATTATTAGGTGAGAAGTTGTAAACTGTGATTGTTTAGGCTTTGAACTAATACTATTAGTGGATTTCTTTTTTGGCTTGGTAGCTCTCAGATGTAGGTGACGTTGCACCGAACTGGGTTAACAACCGATTGTATCTTTTACCTTCTGCAATTTAATTCTGCATAATTACTATTTTGGAAAAAGTGTTTATGCCAGCGGATGATGTCTTAACATCTGTCTTGACATTGTGTTATATTATTTTTCGCTCTCATATCTGTAAGTTATCTTGTTATTGTGTTTTGATCAGATATCAGTGTCTCGACATCTCTTAGGACATCTGATACCTGCATACTAGAATTTCACTTTCCACCATGGTCATCCAACCGTGATTATAAGTTATGTAGTGCACTATCTAACACAATGGTTACTTCAAACAATAGTTGTGATATGTTTTAATGTATAACATTTAACAACAATTGTTCTAAACAACTGTTGTGATATATACACTGGTTTTATTTTAAATTATGTGAAATGATTATTTCGCAAATGCTCACTAAACATATAACATTTCAGTCTGATCTAGAACATTATAATATGATAAGTTAAGTTATATTAGAATAACAAGTTACACGTTCATTGCTAAGCTAGAACTTTTCAACTCTTTATCCATCTTTTGCTATTTAACGGTTAGAACTTAGTTTAATGCTCCTAGTTCTTCAACCTCCACTTCCTTCACTTATAGATCATTTTGCAAAATATTATTTATCTTGAAAACAAAATTAAAGGTGGATAAAGGGGCATTTGAAGAACTAAAAGCATTAAACCAAGTTATAATAGTTAAACAACGAAATGCAGATAACGGGCTACAAAATTCTTGTCTAGAATTGAAAGTGTAACTTGTTTTCTAATATAACTTTATCTATCATATTATAATTTTATAATACAATATGAAAAGATATATACGGTAAGAGGTTGGAAAAATACTCAAACCACATAAGATATAATAAACTCATCTTTTAAACAAACTTAACAACAAAATTCATCAACAACATTCATCAACAAGAAACCTTAAATAACATACAAGATGCAACTACCAACTCTTATTAAAGAAACAAAATCATAAACACATAGCATAAACTACATACAAATACAACTTTATTAATAATAACAACAACAACAACATGTCAACTCATAGAATGTTTCAGAAACGTACATGTCCTATAATGGCATCCACAATGAAAGGAGAATGAAGCTAAAGTGAGAGTTGCAAACTTGTGTTAATTTTGAATGGATGTCATTCTAGGTCTTTCACACAAGTTTTCAATGCCCACTTTAGCTTCATAGTCATTATTGAAACAAGCATCCCTACTTATAACTCAAAACAAGCAGAAAGTTCAAACACTATGAAATAAGATATTGAAACGTAAACAATTATATATAAACAGGTTTTAAAACATAAAGTATTGTGAAGACGGACCTCTCGACTGAGCCTTTTGTGGTCTAGCAATTTTTCCCTAACGGGAAGATGTAAAAGGCATGAGACGTCATCTATGATGATGGTCATCTCGCCAATAGGAACATGGAAAATGACATCTATGAATGTCACCTCTCTACAAATGCCGCCTACATGTTATACTTTATGGTAGCATACACAACAACACAGAACCCAACAAGCCCGGAGTAGACGATAACATTCTTGAACAAGTCAGTGCCAAGTTGTTCCAAATCCAATATCTTTCTTATGTGGTTTACGAATTTTAAACATAGACGTTTCTAAAAAAAATCACCATCAGTGGCGATTAAATTAGTTTAAAATAGATGTAATACAAAGGTAAATAAATATATCTCTTCTTCCCATACATGTCTAGCAACATGGTCTCCATACAAATGAAGTAAGGAGGTGTCAAATAGATCTCCTGGATAACTATCTACAAGGGCATTAACAATGGGTTCCTCTTGGGCTTTAGGAGCTTCATGAGCTGGGGACACGTGGCCCCGTGACGCAGATCCCTGAGACAGGCGACTATAAGAAGTAGAACTAGATAGTTGTGAACCTTAACCTTGTGAATATGGGTGGAAATAGGCTGGGCCAAGCTAGGCTTTGTCAAGCCTAAGTCTGGCATGCCAAAAAAAACTAAAGCCTAAACATGGTCTGTAGCCTATCATAGGCTTATTTTAAGGCATGAGTCTAACCTTTTTAGAGGCCTGGTTAGCCTGTTAGCCTACATAAAAGCCTATTTATTTTAGATATATATAAATAAGCAATTCAAATAATGTTTAAATTGACTAACAAACTAAAAGACCAATGAAACTAAAAGTTTGTTTGCATTGACTTATTTTAACTTACTTATTTGCATAAGTTTTGTGAGACTATTTGTTTAAGAGAACTTATGAAAATAACACATGACATTGTTCATATGACGTTTTCATCTTATTTTCATAAAATCTCCACGATAAGCATGTTTTATTTATGTATTTTAATTCAAAGCACAAAACATAACATAATGATAATAAAAAAATTATTCATATTTATTTAAATAGACCGGCTTGGTCGGCTTAAAAGGCTTTTTTTATAGCCTAAAGCCTAGTTTTTTAACTACCATTACTTGTATAGGCTAGGCCGACCTAGACCTTTTCTACCACTACTTGTATAGGCTGTTTCGGCCTGACCTATTTCCACAACTACTTGTGAACCATCAAACGAGGTATCATCGACTCGTGGCCTTGCCTCTGCCCCTCTCTCGTCGTACAAACGTATGTTGGGACACACGGTTGAGCCTAATTATATCCTAGTTGTTTTCAGCCATTGCACTTGTAATTAAACTAGAAGGTCACATAAAAAATTCAACCAAAATGTAGCTAGACATAAATCCAGAGATACATCTCCAAAAACAATATATAGATATTCAGAGACGCGTCTCTAGATGAACTCACGCTTTTCAGCAATGATAAAAGCCCATTGATGCCTTAACCTCACACCTAATGACAACACATATCTATATCAACTACCTATTTTGATTGTACTGTTATCAAAGCAACTTAAACAATCTATGTTACCTAAAATATTATTCAAATCACACACATAAATGAATGAAAATGTTGAAGTGAAAAACTTTCCAAATTTGAGTTGTGGGTGAGAAGCTTGAATGTAGTGAGTAACATTGTAGTAAATGACGTAGAATGAAGTGAATGAACTTGATAAAACTTACTCAAAAGGGGTTTGAAAATGGTTTGCAACAAAAGAGATCAAATGGAGTTTTTTTAGTTACTTTTCAAAAAATGAAGGAGGAAGAGGGAAGGGTCTGGTCCGAATTTATGAATAAAACACGTCTGAAGATACATCTTCGTAAAACTCCTTGAATTTTAAATTAATGGTTTATACGGAGATGCATCTCTAGACTCACCCTTATGATATGCAGAGATACATCTCCAGATAAAATTTTGGTAAAATAAATGTGACTCATTCATTTATGCTCAATGGCGTAAAAAAAAGTGCGTCCAAATATTCATTTCCGAATGCTAAGAGCATTTATGAATTTGTACAACGGTGGAGAAGTATTTCATAGAATTTAAAGAGTAATCCTATTTGGTTTTTATAAGAGTGACAAAGATAAGTACTCTCTGATCTTATTTATAAAAAAAAAAATTATTTTTTAGATTCATGGTATAATTAATGTATCTAATCTATATATTATCCAAATGCATTACTTATTTAATGTATCTAAAAAGTAATCTTTTAAATAAGACCGAAGTTAGTAATAAATTTTGTCAAAGTGACAACTTCAAATTATATTTCAGACACATTTCATAAAAATTGAACATGCATAAAGAAAGATAAGTAATAAGCTTTTTCATATTGACAACTTTAAATTATATTTTAGACATATTTCTTTTGAGAAATGATATTCCTACACTAAAATCTACACCTACACCCGTATTTCACTGTTCACAAATACGGTGAACAGTAAAATATTATAATAATATATATTTTTAAAAATAGAATATTAAAAAATATTTTATTTTATTTTATTTTTAAAATTAAATGATATTGATATAAAATTGTGTAATTAACCAATTTTATAATTTTATTAACTAACTTTTTACATTGTATTAACCAACTTTGATGACTGCTAAAAATTTATTTGGACAACTGAACGTTTATTAACCAACTTCATAATTTTATTAACCAACTTTTTACTTTTTATTAACCAATTTTGGTGTACTAGTAAAAATTATTTTTAATATCTAAACGTGTATTAACCAACTTCATCATTTTATTAACCAAATTTTTATATTTTATTAACCAACTTTATTTCATTACTTTAAAGGTAATGTTCACGATTACTGTTCACATGTATTGTTTATGTATTGTTCATACACTGTTCATGTACTGTTCATATCTTGTTTATAATTATTATTTTTTAATTTTTAAAAAAATACTCTTTACCATATAAATACAGTGAACAATGTATACGGTGTATGTATTTAGTGTAAAAAGTAGTATAGGAATAGCGTAACTAATTTCTTTTATATCGACATTGATATGGAGCATGTAAAGCCAAACCCTCAGTGTTAAAAATCACAGTCAAATAAAACATACATATCATTTCATTTCTAAGACATATTTCTATGTCAACAAAAATAAATGCAAAAAAATACAAAAATTCTAAAAATCAGTGCCACCATTTCTAAAACGATCTCCATGAATGATGGCCAAGATACTTTAAAACCTTGCTCTTATTTGATTTCCAATATAATAAAGCATGAAGGCTTTTCCTTTTTTTGATGGTTCCATTTGCATGTGTAACAAAACTTGTTGAAATTTAGACCCTTTCAGTCATTAAGTATTAGAATAGCTTATATTATTCTTTTATTCTTTTTACTATAGGATAATATATTGTACAGTTGGCTACTTCTTATTGGGCCTCTTAGTGTTTGTATATAAACTCTTATCTTGTAATTTTTTTCCTTTTTTTATCAATGATACACAAGAAAAGTTTCTTTACAATGCTTCTTCTTCATCCCTTAACAGTTTTTCTGTTATTCTGTTACACGATTTCCACCATTGTTGACATGGTATCAGAGCTTTAGAAGCTCTGGTAGCCATTGTTTCCTTTTGCTGCGATCGTCTTCTCTATTCTCGTTTTTCCTCTTCTTCTCCGATCGCACCTTTTCTTTCTTGTTTTCTTTGATTCTTCAATGGCAAACCAGAGCTATGCCGATTTCACAACCAATTCTGCAAATCCGTATTATCTTCATCCTAACGAGAATCCCGCTCTTGTTCTCGTTACGCCTCCTCTCACGGACAAGAACCATCACACTCGGGCGCGTTCTATGCACATCGCGCTGATCTCCAAGAACAAGGAGAAGTTCATCGACAGAACCCTAGCCAAGCCACCGATATCTGATTCTCTATATGCGCCATGGATTCATTGTAATACCATGGTTCTTGCGTGGATTCAGCGTTCAATCTCGGAGTCAATTGCGAAATCGATTCTATGGATTGACAATGCCGCTGGCGTTTGGAACAACTTGCAGATACGGTTTTCTCACGACGACATCTTCCGCATCTCTGACATTCAAGAAGATCTATACAAGTTTCGGCAAGGTACTCTCGACGTCTCTAACTATTTCACTCAGCTGAAAGTAATGTGGGATGAACTTGAGAATTACCGGCCAATTCCTTTTTGCTCTTGCGCAATCCCTTGCTCGTGTGGTGCTATAGCTTCTGTTAAGATGTATAGGGAACAAGATTACGTTGTACATTTTCTTAAAGGATTATCTGAAAAATTTGCTCAGTCCAAATCTCAGATCATGATGATGAATCCATTACCTGACATCAACAAAGCTTTTTCTCTTGTAATTCAACAAGAACGTGAAATGGATAGTGTGGCATCTAGTGTTGTTGCTCCTGCAGGTTCTGCTGAAGATGCTTCTGCATTGCAGGTTCAGGCACATGAAGGCAATTATGCCTCTAAATAAGGCACAAACTCTTCTCGTCCCAGAAATCAGAATTCCAATGCTCAGAGAAGCAACAACCGTGTTTGTACTCACTGTGGGCGCAACAATCACACTGTTGAGACATGCTTCATTAAGCATGGATACCCTCCAGGATTTCGAAACAAAGCGAAATCTCAAGGGATTTCTGCAGCTGCAGCAAATACTGATAGTACGTCTAGTGCATCTCCTCAAGGTTCAACCGCACCATCATTTGGTTTTACTAAAGAGCAGTATGACAACATCTTAGCTTTGCTTCAACAATCCAAGTCCAACCCTGTTGTCAATTCTGTCAGCACCTCTCCCTTTGTCATGACTTCTCATTCCAGCAGTGTCAATGGTAAGAATCCTCTTTTATGGATCCTTGATACTGGTGCGACTGACCATTTTTCCTTTGATCTATCATCGTTTATTACACATAAGAGCATAATTCCCATACATGTTACTCTCCCTGATGGATCACAGGTCACAACTTCCATTTCTGGCACAGTTGCCATTTCACCCTCTCTCACCCTTCACAATGTTCTCTATGTTCCTAGCTTTAATGTGAACCTTATTTCCATAGCAAAACTTGTAGATTGTAATCATTGTTCTGTTCAGATCAGTGCTAATACTTGCCATATTGTGCAGAATCATTCCAAGGCAATGATTGGTATAGCTAGCTTGCACATGGGGCTCTATGTTCTTGAATCCTTGCCTAGCAATTCTTCTATCAATAATTCATGTAATTTTGTTTCTCAAAATACATGTAACCTGTGGAATTCTAGACTTGGCCACATTTCTAAGATAGGTTTACAAGCTATTTCAAAAAAATTTCCCTTTATTACATGTAATAATGACAATGTACCTTGTGACTCTTGTCACTTTGCTAAACAAAGAAAGTTGCCTTTTTCTAATAGTATATCTCAATCTATTGTTCCTTTCAATATTTTACATGTTGATTTATGGGGTCCCTTTTCTACCATCTCCACTTTAGGACATAGATATTTTCTAACTCTTGTGGATGATTACAGTAGACATACTTGGGTAATTTTCTTAAAAACTAAAGATCAAACCAAACAAAGTCTCATCAATTTCATAGCTTACATTGAAAATCAGTTTCATACCACCCTTAAATGCTTGAGAACAGACAATGGCACAAAATTCACTGCCATGACTAGTTTTCTGTTGTCTAAAGGTATTACTCATCAAAGAACATGTGTTGAGACACCCCAGCAAAATGGGGTGGTTGAGAGAAAACACCAACACATTCTCAATGTTGCTAGATCAATTTTTTTTCACTCTAATGTACCTTTAAATCTGTGGAACTTTTGTATTCAGCATGCTGTGCATATCATCAATAGAGTCCCTAGTCCTCTTCTGAAATATAAAAGCCCTTATGAACTTTTGTTCCAGCAACCTCCTGTCATGTTGCATCTCAAAGTCTTTGGGTGCTTGTCCTATGCTACTTCCCTCCAGGCACATAGAACAAAATTTCAACCTAGGGCTAGAAAAGTTGTTTTCATAGGATATAAAGAAGGAACCAAAGGATTCATTCTTTATGACCTTGAAAACCATGACATCTTTATCTCAAGAAATGTTATTTTCTATGAAACCACTTTTCCTTTTAAAAGTCACATTTCTCCCCCTGCTATATCTCCACACACTGCCCAAAATCTGGATGATATCCTCCTTCCCACATCTCAGTCATCTTTTGGTCAGCAACATAGTATAGACATGACTTTATCTTTTGATTTTTCATCTTCTACAAGTACAGATCCTGCTGGCCCTACTTCTCCTAGCTCTGTCTCCCCTGTACCCACTGATTTGACCAATCACAACCCTACTGCATCTACTTCTAGTGAACCTACTGCGTCTACTTCTAGTGACCCTCTTTTAAGCACTCAAAATAACATCCTTACACCCATACCTGTCACGAATACACAGGATAATCTCATATCAACAAACATTCAGCCTTTACCTACTAGACATTCCTCTAGAACTTCTCATCCTCCTCCACATCTAAAAGACTATCATTGCTATGTAACTTCCTCTGAACATTCTTCCAAAGTCCTCTATCCCTTATCTTCTGTTCTTAGTTATGATAAATGCTCACCCTCATATAAACATTTATGTTTCTCTGTTTATTCTATTGTTGAACCAAAAACCTTCAACCAAGCTATTAAACTTGATTGTTGGAGAAAGGCTATGGATGCTGAACTGCAGGCTCTTCAAGAAAACCATACATGGAGAGTGGTTGACCTCCCACCTGGTAAAGTTCCCATTGGTTGTAGATGGGTTTATAAGGTCAAATATAAATCAGATGGCTCCATTGAAAGATATAAGGCTAGGCTGGTAGCTAAAGGCTATACACAAATGGAGGGAGTTGATTATTTTGATACATTCTCACCTGTGGCAAAGATTACCACAGTTAGAGTTCTATTGTCTATTGCTGCCATCAAAGGTTGGCATCTTGAGCAACTGGATGTCAACAATGCATTTCTCCATGGTGACCTCCATGAAGAGGTATATATGACAATGCCTCCTGGAATTTCTATTGATTCTTCTTCTAAGGTGTGCAGGTTGCAAAAATCCTTATATGGTCTCAAGCAGGCAAGCAGACAATGGTACTCTAAACTCTCATCTTTTCTGATTTCTTTAGGATATGCTCAATCTCAAGCTGATCACTCTTTGTATGTGAAGTCTCACCATAATTGTTTTACTACTATCTTAGTGTATGTTGATGACATAGTCATTGCTGGAAGTTCTTTGTCTGAGATTGCACAAGTTAAGCAGGTTTTAGATCAGAAATTTCGAATAAAAGACCTTGGTAAGCTCAGGTTCTTTTTGGGATTTGAAATTGCTAGATCCTCTCAGGGCATTTTCATGAATCAGAGGAAATACACTCTTGAATTGTTGGAGGACACAGGTTTTCTTGCAGCCAAACCATCCTCTGTTCCTTTTGATCCGAACCTCAAGCTTTCTCCTACTGATGGTGCTCCTCTAGCTGATCCCACCCTGTATAGAAGACTCATTGGAAGATTGATATACTTGACCAACACTAGGCCAGATATCTCATTTGCTGTGCAACATCTGAGTCAATACGTTTCTAAACCTCATGATTCTCATTATCAGGCTGCTACTAAGGTGTTGAAATTCCTTAAGTCTTCTCCGGCTAAAGGCATCATATTCTCAGCTTCCAGCACTCTTAAATTATGTGCTTTTCCTGATTCTTACTGGGCCAGGTGTCCCACCACAAGGAAATCTGTTACTGGTTTTTGTGTGATTCTTGGCTCTTCTCTTCTTTGCTGGAAGTCCAAGAAACAAAACACAGTATCCAGATCCTCTACTGAAGCCAAGTACAGAGCTTTAGCTTCTCTTACTTGTGAGATTCAATGGTTACATTACTTGTTCAATGACTTCAACATTAGGTTTTCTCAACCAGCAGCCGTTTATTGTGATAGCAAATATGCTATCTATCTAGCTCATAATCCTGCTTTCCATGAAAGAAGCAAACATATTGAGTTGGACTGTCATGTTGTAAGACAAAAGATTAACTCATGACTTATTCACTTGCTTCCTATTTCCTCTGCAACTCAATTGGCAGATGTTTTCCCCAAACCGCTGCACTATCCAGCTTTTTCATCATTTATGCACAAGTTAGGACTCTGCAGCTTGCATAGTCCAACTTGAGGGGGCATATTAGAATAGCTTATATTATTCTTTTATTCTTTTTACTATAGGATAATATATTGTACAGTAGGCTACTTCTTATTGGGCCTCTTAGTGTTTGTATATAAACTCTTATCTTGTAATCTTTTCCTTTTTTTATCAATGATACACAAGAAAAGTTTCTTTACAATGCTTCTTCTTCATCCCTTAACAGTTTTTCTCTTATTCTGTTACACGATTTCCACCATTGTTGACATTAAGCAAAACTATAACAGGGAAGTAGGGTTGGAAATGAGTCGAGTCGAGTTGAACCCGTCGTCAGCTCGACTTGACTCGATAAGAATTGGTTTAGTTCGAAACTCGACTCGAGTTCGACACAAACTTTTTTTTAAGCTCGAACTCGACTCGTTTTAAGTTCTTGAACAACCCGGTTCAACTCGTTAGGTTCAGTTCGTTAGGTTCAGTTTGTTTAGTTCACGGACTAAAAAATTATTTTTTAAAGGGAAAATATTAAAACAAAATAAAGCTTTCAAGAGATAAATTTAAAAGTCTAATTCAAAAACTATTCTTTTTGAGTTTAAGTTCGTCTCAAAAACTATTACAAATATAATAAAATAGTACAACAAAAACTATTAAAAATATTATATATATATATATATATATAATCGAGTCGACTCATGAACCTAACGAGTCGAACTATACATAGCTCAAGTTCAGCTCATTTATTTTAGGAACTTAATTAGTTTTGAACTCAAGTTTGACTCATTTGATTCATGAATCAAGTCCAACGAATTAATTATCGAATCGAGTCTCGAACTATTTTCGAGTTGGTTTGGTTCATTTCCATGCCTATAGAAAACAAAACAAAACAAAATGGTTGTGTGCATTTCTGCGTGGTGCAGCTTTTGCCAAATTTCAAGACACAAAACGGTTGCGAATCTCCTCATTATTTTTCTCATCCCATTTCCAGCTCATAAGTTTGGCACACTTGGAACAATCCTCAGCATCAACCATTCTATCATCGGGTCCATCTCTCAAATTCACAGTCGGGCAACAAGTCTTGAATAATTTGATTTGTCTCAGCAGTCAACTTGTTCTTCAATATGCTTCTTCTGGATTGTTACATCGTGTGTGCTTTTATTAGAACACTTATTGATAACATCAAGGATCTGTAATAACGACATTGGAGTGCTATCCATATCACTGCACTCAAAAAGAAATTCAGTCAAAAGATTTTCAAAAGCTGTGCGTAAGCTCTTAATCGTTATAAGAAGACAAAAGTGATAGAAAGAAAAGAAATATGTTTTAAGAAAAGAAAAGTAATTGAAATAAGAGAAAGTAAAAATAAATAAGATATCTTGTTTGGTTGGATCAAAAGTGATAGAAAGAAAAGAAATATGTTTTAAGAAGACAAAAATGACCTTTGGTATATAACCTTATGGTAAAAAGAATAAATATGTAAACTTATAATTTGGATTTGATAATATTCCTAAATTTTTAAAAACATATTCCTAAATTCTTTGGTGTATATATATATATATATATATATATATATATATATATATATATATATATTATATATATATATATATATATATATATATATATATATATAACTTAATTGATAGTTGTGCAAGGATATTAAACGTAGAAGTGTGAATTGGAACATGCATCTCATTTATTCATTTTAAAAAGATAAATTTATTAAAGTACTTTGATAAAAAGAAATACATACACCCATCTAAAAACTCCATGAATAATGACATCCTAATACCATATGAAATTGAAGAAAATGGTTGAAACTTTTGTTTTATGTCTCAAAAAGTAAATAAATTCGACTATAAAGATGATTTGAGTATGGAAAATTGTTATATGAGAATCATTGAGATGACAGAAGGTTTATAAGCATAGAAAAGTGAAAAATTGTTCTAATATATCTACTACCAACCTTTCGAAATTAAATTGTATTATTTTACCAAATAATTCTTCTAAGTTTTTCAATTTACACTACCATTCAGATATGTGGGTAATCAACGAATGTCTCAATTAAATCATAATCAGCCCTTTTATTACATGTCAAGTGTCAATCAACAATTGACAATCTCAAATAAAATTGTTTTCCCCCTTCCCACAAAAACCAATTCACATGTCAAGACTGTCTCACATTTAACATTTATCTTCTTCTCTCCAAGGACCTCTCATGCGTCTCTCTTCTTCCTTGCTCAGTTTATCTTTTTCTCTCTAGCAGCTGCTCGAGACTAAAAAGGGTGTCATCGGCAATCGACTACGTCGCTCAAACACAACAACTCGAACATGTTTCCACTTTTAATCTGATAGTATATTGTTTCTTATCTTTCGAAATCGCTGTAAAATCCTGTATTTTGATGTTACCGATTTTGTCTACTTTGTATAAACAACTGCGATTTTTGACATAACTTTCATCAACCGATATTTTTGACATAAGTTTCAGCAACACTACTTTTTTTTTTGGTATCAACGACTTTGATTTTGTGAGTTTTTTTTTATTTTCCATGCTTCTGTATTTGTAGATTCATAAGTTGTTATGTTTCCATATAATATATGTAATCTGATGCAAGTTAAATTGCGAGAAATGGATTTATGTTGCTCTTCATACACAATCTCATGATTTTTAAACCATGCAAGTCTTTTTACTTTGCTATGTATTTTGTATATTTTTGATGTAGATGTTATTTTGTTCTGTCATTGATTTTACTTTGCTCTTCATATTATTCATGTTTTTCATGTTTCTCAATTGGTTTTTCTAACTTATGTTTATATGATGAGTTCTTATCATTTTGCTAGATTTTTAAGCAACCATGTCAAGATCACTTATTCTCATCAAGGATTTGGTGAAAGGAAATCAGGTGTGAAAAATGCTAATTCGAGTTATTGACCTTTGGATTGTTAAAGAGAAAAGTGGATTGCAGCATCTCGAAATGCTCATACAAGATGCGAAAGTAATCGTTTGCAGCTCTGTTTGTATATATCTTTCGAAAGCTTCCTTTAAATGAACATCCACATTGTGGGGTGATCAAATTCACGTTACAACTCGAAACCGAGAGTTTAATTATTGGATTGAACAACTTACAGAGCATGAAACATATTTTCTTTACAATGGAAAGTATATGCTTAATAACGACACTTTTAAAGTATGCCCCAACAAGTTGAAACTTGTATTCAATGGAGGAACCACTGTTTCAAAAATGGCAATATCCAAAATACCAAATATCACCACACCAATTCAAGTTTAAGCCAATTGTAGATTTTCTTATTGGAAAATTCAGCAATGATCTCTTATATGGTGAATGTTTTATTATGTTTACCTATCATGTGTTATACATTCTTTGACACTTGATGCAATGTCACCTAACTACAATTCAACTTTATGAATTCTTTTTAACTTTTTTTATTTTTTTATGCTTAAGACGTTATAGGTGTTCTATAAGATAAGATGTTGTCAAATGGGAGGTGGTGGTAAAAAATCTTGTGCCAATATAAATCTACGTGATGAAGGTGGAAATGTGAATGAGTTCGCGTTATGGGAAAATTACGGTTAATAATTCATGAACTATAACGTCTCAAACAACTTTCCTGGGCTAACACTCCTTATCTTAACATATGCGTGGTGTAAGAAAAATCAAGGCTAGCCATTTATTCCTATGGTTTGACAATAGCTTTGTTGCTTGTATCATATTTCTTTCTAATATGCAACTAAAATTCTCTATCTGAGGTGCAACATTTGGATTGCCTAGCCTATCAAACGCATGGAATAGATCGAAGCTTCATATTAACTTAAACAATCCCCAAGCTCACACTTCTAAATCTGAGTATGAAAATTTGTTGTACACTTTTTATTTAGCCAGACTTTACTATTATTCAGTATACAAGCTTATCCTTACTGTATTTTGCATTTACATTTTGGCACATGTTAGCATTAACCCAATCAACAATTACACTGTCTCATTTTCTCACCCAAACATCGGATTCATTTGTACAGTCTGGCAACAAAAAATGGACACATCCTAATGAGGTCAAGAGTATCCGTCAAATCAGTGAACTCGACAAGGCTTCAATTTAATTATCCAATTTACATTTATTACTTATGAACCTTTTTTACTTACATATACCATTATTCTTTTCATGTGTTAGATACAAAATAGAAATCGAAGTCGAGTTTGATAATCATGTGGGATGCTTTGTGTTTTGGGATAAATATTGTATCTCATATATTAATATGATTGCTAGGGAATTGAGACAACTCATGAAGGAGGTAATTAAAAATGCAATACTTACTCTATCTTTGCAAGTTTTTATTTTAATTCAACTACATTTCAATGACATATCTGATTATGTGCATGCCCTCGAGATTCTGCGATGCATGCATTAGCCATGTAGCCTATTGAAAAGACTAAGCATGAAAGACCTGCCACGAGACAGCCATGCAGCTATACACCTAAGAAGGCGCCAATTGAGATGGCACTAGCATTTAAATTAAATGTGGTCGCCAATTGAACTGGCGTTAGGATGTATTTATAGCATGGGCACAAATACATGTTTTTCATTATAAATAGACCTAAAAACCAACACTTCTTCATCTGCAACACTATGAAAAAATGTCTCTACTCACTATGGGTGAATCACATAGAGGAATAGTCGCCAACATATTGACTTATGTAACTGTTTATGTAAAAACATATTTTTCTAACACATTTTTTTTTATGAAAAAACTTATTTTGTTGTTTATTTTTTAGGATGTTTCTAGGTTTCGAACTCGTATTCACAAATTTGTTGCCATCGGCGAGTTGATTCAACCTTATGTCGAACTCGCCGGTTTTGGACATGTTAGCAAAATCATGTCTTGGTCGGTTGATAATAAATTTATTCTAGCTTTATGTGAAAGATGACATCCAGAGACACACACATTCTAGTTTTCAACCGATGAATGTACTGTAACGTTAGAAGATGTGTACATGTTATTGAGGCTACCTATCGAGGGTAAGGCGGTAAATGAGAAAACCAACTATGCGAGTTCAATTTGCATGGAACTCTTGGATGTTGACTCGTTATATGATAACTCGAGAGGTCAAAGTATACTCCTTTCACGCCTTAAGGCATGTTACAACAACTTACAGTTAGATAAAAATTATACTGAAGACGTTCGAATAATAAAAACTAGGTGTTATATTATGATTTTAATTGGTTTATTTTTATTTCCCGAAGGTAGTGATTCTAGTATGCATGTTATGTATTTACCTTTATTAATACATGTAGATAGAATAAGAAGTTATAGTTGGGGATTTGCTTGTTTTGCTTATCTTTATATCTCTTTGTGTAAAAATGCACACAAAGACACATCTACATTTTCTGGATGCGTTGTTTTGCTCCAAGTATAGGGTAGCGCCCGTCAACCATAACCGTTCACATTCTCGTACGCACAAAAGTAAGTTCTTAACAATTAACAATATTTACTTACTTTAACGATTATTATCTCTAAATAATATATTTACTTTTTTGGTGCAGATGGCCAACTCGTGGTATGAGTTACAATAGATGTCCTAGACACTGCATTACCCAATATCGCAATCTCTTGGATCACCTTCGACCAACAAATGTATTGTCATTAACCAAATTAATTCGTAATAACTTGATTATAATATGACCCATTTTATAATCTAATATATTTTCACATTTTAATTCATTTAGCGTCCATACTTAAACTTGGATCATGACCATGAAATCAACGAACAAGATGCAGCAGTTTGGACTGCACGCACACTGATCATAAGGTTCACCACTATGGAGATGCACCATAGTGGCTGTGCTAAATTGCAGTTCGGTATGCTTCAACTTATCCCAAATCCCCCGACAAACCTCGGAGAATGACATATACAAAAAGTTAACGATCAATGAAACTTTAACCCTTGACAAAGCTTCGTTAGATCTGAGTGTCAAAAATAGATGCACCGACAAGACCCTGTCTTAACTAATGTTGTGATGTCAACCAAAGAAAAACCAACTCGTAATTATATGGCTTGATACAGATCAGTTGGATTTGAGTTCCTCACCGAGGATATGTACCTATATGACCCATGCCAGGTAACTTACACACAAGAAGGTTCAACATATAACCCCCTACAACATTTCCAGACCGGTTACTCACAACCCCCCCCCCCCCCCCCCCCCAATATCAAAATTATCGACCCATAAACAAACAAACCTACGACCTTAACATGTCAAACACTCAACCATAATACCAAGAGCATACCCTACACCACCACCAACAAGAAGATCATCATCAAGACACCCAACATCGTTATGCGCCCAACACATTACCCTACCATAGCCGCCTTAGCCAAAACACTTCGCGATCATTTAACACCAACCGTCTCTCCTTCTACTATAGCCAAGAAGCCAAAATATCCCAAAACCAAAATATGCAACAATCATATGGCTACCAAACACCACAACAACCATTCCAATCTTTCCTCGATGCATCATTCACATCAATGTCGCCCTTCAATCGTTCTGGTCGCCCTCAAATAACTCAAACACGACCCAACTACTCTAGCATGGGTCACAAACTCAGCTATGGCGGTAGCGCTTCATTGCATACACAGGACTACACATTTTTTTCTGAATACCTTAGAGAATCTCCTGCAGGTGGTGGTGATGTTCTTGGACCATCAAATCCTCAAACACACGAGGTGAATCATCAACGTGAGTTAGGGTCGCGCGTTCAACTAGCTAGAGGATGTGGTACTAGAGGTCGGTTAAGTCATCCTGGTCAACGACATTAGTCTTTTTGGTATTCGTAGGTAAACACATATTAATATTACTCCCTCCGTCTCATAAAAAGTGTCTCATTTGCACTTTTTTCTTGTCTCAAAATAATTGTCCTTTTACAATATCAATGCAACATTTATTATTATTTTTCCACTATTATACCCCTATTTATTAACTTTCACTTTATCCAACCACTCTTTTAACTACAATTAATAGGGGTATTCTAGTAAATGATACTAGTTTTATCATCAAAACCAACCCATTCAATCATTTTCTTAAGAACCGCGAATTGTTCAAATAGGACATTTTTTATAAGACGGAGGGAGTAATACCAATTTGTCCGATTTTGACTTTTATATAAAATGTATACTGTTTTTCAAAAAAAAATTACACAACATACATAGGTGTCAGACCAATTGTCGTCTTCTTTTAAACCTAACACATAAGCGCCAATTGAATTGACAGTACTAGGTATATAAGTCAATCCAACTGGCATAGTCATCTTTTTAACTTAGAGAGCAGACACCAATTCATTTGACATCAATTCTTTAAAATGGATTATTTTAAAAAATCATATTATTTTAAGATATATTTTTTTTAAAACGTGTCATTTTAGTAAAAAAATTCGTTAGATTTACCCTCCATTTTGTGAATATTCCTTTTTTTTTCTTTACGATATAGAATTTATGTTATTAAAGAAAACTACAAGGTTCAGTACTTTAATGCTGACAAATAACAATCCATTTCCTTGTACCATCGACACAATACTCAAAATTTAGAGATCTTTTTGCCGTTATTTAATTTTATTTTATTTTTTACCTGAAAAACATACTTAAAAGCAAAAATGTTGTCTATGGAAGAACTGATTAAATATAACTTTAACCAAAGTATGCAACAAATACCAGTAGCATCAAAAAGTAAATCTAAAAGAAATGATATATGACATTGGTTCAACAAAAAGAAAATAGAGAAGGGAACACAGATTTGAAGAAGTAAAAAACAAATTTCACAAAACCTAAAATTAATTTTAAAATTGATTACCTTAGTGGTTAATACACAGTCAAACATTTGTATTTGTGGTATTGGAGTTGTTGAACCGTCACAAATTCACAATATATTTTTTTGATTCTCATAGTTTGGAAGGGTGTGGTTAGATTCTAAGTGGTGTATATGCTGCAATCTTTAATTTGATTTGATTGTAACCCTTGTTGTTGAGAAATAAAACATATTTGAATCACTAAGAATATATAGCATAATAGCATAAGCAATTCAAAAAGCAAAGATAAGAAAGCTTCATTATGAAAATTTGTGATAACATCGGCAAAAAAACATTTGGTGTCTACACCCCAACTTTGGTACATGTAGCACAATCTCCAAATGTTGGATTATTTCAAAGCCCTTATTATGTATTCTTCTAAATTCCAAATAGGAATCTAAAACAACAGGCCAATACAATATTGAATTGTATATTTATCTATTTTCTCTTCCAAATCCATCTTATTTTCCATCACTCAAACAGTGTAGTGCTGTTGAATTGTCTCAATGTCAAGTCCTTTCAGTTTCACAACCGATTCAACATGTCCCTTCAGTGTGTGTAGCTCCCTTAGCCTCGCGATTTCAGCGCGTTTCTTCGCTTGGTCCGCAAGTTCAGATAAGTCTCTATAGTTGTTACTTTCATTCAACACATGATCTGAGTCTGGTGGATTCAATCCGTGTAGCGTGCGTTGAGCCGCGGCCCATTGTGCTTCTCTCGCACCCCTTCCGTAATCTTTCTTCGAGGTGAAAGCAGTCTGCATTCCATTACATTACATTAGTTAGAATTATAAGATTACGTGCTTTTTAGTCTCGGTATTCACTTTTCAGCTTCCAAATGCACGTTGAAAAGTGAATACAGAGACTTAAAAAAAACATATTTAACCGTGTTAGTACTGTTATAATGCGAGCTTACCCTATTTTCAGTAATGTTATTCCATGCCTTGCCGCTCAAGGCATATCGAATGAAGAACTTAAGGATATCCAAAGGGATGTAGAAAACAATGCTGTAGAGCCAAATCACTGCTGCCCAACCCCATCCGATTCCTTTCATATGTGCAAACTCCCAATTTGCATACACAGCTATCAATGTGGCAATCTAAAAAAGAAGATAAAAATAGATTAATTTCGTAAGAAAGATATCACAAAAGGAGTCTGTTCTCTTTACGACAAAAAAAAACTTACCAGTTGTGCGATGAGAAAGGCAGCAATAAGTAATAATCCGGGACGTTCGACGAAAGACCAACTCCTTGATCGTGTAACAAAGATGAGAGCCTGACTTACGATACTAACTTGAAGGTAAACCGCAGCTGTGAGCTCCTCGTGGTTGTTTCGGATAGATTTTAATCCAAATTTTTCCTACAAATATTTTTCAGTTTTTGGATTAAGCATGAAGGCTGAATATGATGAAATAATGATCTTATTGCAGAATCACTTAATCTTACAGTGAAGAAATCAGAAGCATGAGCAAGCCAAAAGAAGACAACAGTCATAACAGCAAGGTAGGTGCCAAGCACGACGCCTGTAGCGAAAATCTCCCTCAACTTCCATGAATCTGGCATAGGAGATGGCTTCACTCGATCCTTTGAAATGGTCATGATTGTGCCGTCGTTAAGAATGGCAATGATCAAAACCATAAAAGGAGAGAAATCGAATTTCCAAATTAGAGCAAGGAGCATAAAGCCAAGCACGACTCGGATTGTTATTGAAACTGCGTAAATCGTGTAGTTCTTCATTCTTTGAAAAATAGCCCTGCTTGTGAGGACTGCACTCACAATAACACTCAAACCAGGCTCCGTGAGGACTATGTCGGATGCACCTCGAGCTGCGTCAGTTGCATCAGCCACCGCAATTCCAATGTCTGCTCTTTTCAATGCAGGTGCATCATTCACACCATCTCCTGTCATTCCACAAATGTGTTTCCTATCTTGAAGTCTCTTTACAATCTCATATTTGTGTTCTGCATTTCAAATTCGTTCCCATTATTCTCATTAGTACTCTTGTCTCATCTTCCTTATAAGATCAATCGGAATAATATCGATAATACAAGCAAATATATGTATGTATGTATGTATGTATTACCAGGGAAGACACCGGCGAATCCATCGGCTTTCTCAATGAGTTCATCGACCGGAAGGGAAGCAATTGAGGCATCCTTGTGTTCGCCGAGGAGGGAGGATGATGGATACATGTTACTTCCCATACCGAGCCTGCGACCGGTTTCCTTGCCAATAGCTAGTTGATCACCAGTAATCATCTTAACATTTACTCCAAGATTGAGAGCTTGTCTAATGGTTTCTGCACTGTCATGCCTTGGTGGATCAAAGAGAGGCAATAGACCGACAAACGTCCACGGTCCTCCTGAACTCTCTTTGATCTTTTCTGGTACTTCCTAAAAAGTTCGCATAATTCCTCGTAAAAACTTATCGATTTGTTCAACCGTAATAAATCATCATTATGAAAAACTAAGAAAAACTCACTTGTTTGCAAACAGCAAGGGAGCGAAGACCGCGGTCAGCGAATTTATCAATGATGGAAAGAGCTTTCCTCTTCACATCTTCTCTAAGATTGCAAAGTTCAATAATCTAAAAGGAAATTCAAAATGTTATTGTAATGCGAAACAATAGACATCAAAATATGACTCGCGAAACCGTGAAAGGTCTATTTATTTACCTGCTCTGGTGCGCCTTTGCTTACTCGGTGCCAGTTACCATCAGTGTCTATGTATGTTATCGCGGTACGCTTGTCCACTGGATTAAAGGGCAAGAAATGCACCTCTGTAAGACCTTCTCTAGCCTCTTTAGGATCACTCAACATTCCAACAATGCAAGCATCAATGGCATCTTGATTCTCCACCCTAGAGGCTCTTGCTCCGAGCAAAATAACCATGTCCTTATCGGTATCTCTTGAAAACACCTCAACCAGATTCTTGTCCACGGTAAGTTTGTTCAATGTTAGAGTTCCGGTTTTGTCACTGCATAAAACATCCATCCCTGCCATTTCCTCGATGGCGGTCATTCTCTTTGTGATAGCACCTTGCTCTGACAACCTATGTGAACCAATAGCCATTGTAACCGACAAAACTGTTGGCATGGCAATTGGAATCCCTCCAATGAGAAGAACCAAGAGGTTGTCAATTCCGCTCCTATACCTGCGGTGCTGAATTGGATACATGACAACAATCTCGATGACCATTCCCACAGCAATTGAGCAAATGCAGAAGTTACCAATGGCTGTCAAGACCTGATGATCACCATAGCCATCAAAATGAGCATATATTTTCGTAACAATATATTGAAGACGGAGGAGTAAGAGTTAAGTACCTTTTGGAAATGACCAACTTGGTTAGTGCTGTCGACCAAATGAGCAGCCTTACCGAAGAAGGTGTGCACACCAGTAGCGATTACAACAGCCTCGAGTTCTCCTTGCTTTACAGTGGAGCCGGAGTAGACTTCATCGCCAGGGTTCTTGGTAACAGGCAAGGACTCACCGGTGAGTGCGGATTGATCAATCTTAAGAGCATCTCCATCCAAAAGACGACAATCGGCTGGAATGATGTCTCCTAATTTGACGCTGATTATATCTCCGGGTACCAATATAGCAGCCTCTTGCTCAGACCACCTTCCATCTCTCAGAACCTTGGTTTTAGGAGCAAGACCTGCCATGAGTGCTTGAGCGGCATTTCCAGCATTGTTTTCTTCTATAAAACTAATGGTTGAGTTAATAAATAGCAACACCGTTATTCCCACAAAATCTTGCCAATCTGGTGGTTGACCCTGCATATTTCAAGAGACAAGAGAAAAACATAAGCAAATATGTCCCAAAATGCGAGACTCTTAACACACTCTCACGGATCTTGGAAAAGAAGAAATAGTATTTAAAATCATAATTAAATTATGAACAACATACCCCTCCATTTGCCAAAGCAATAGCCATGATAGCAGCAGCCTCCATGACCCATGAGAGGGGATTCCACATAAAACCCAAGAATTTCAGCACCTTGCTTTCCTGTTTTAGTCCAAAGTCAAGATTTTATTAAAACATTTTCATGTAATAATCATATCAATTAACAAAACTTGATTGTAGATTAGTTGCATAATTACACTCTTTTCTTCCAATTTGTTTGGACCAAAAACGGTAAGCCTTTTTTGCCCTTCTTCATTAGTGAGACCTTCTTTGGTACAATTCAACTCTCGAAACACGTCATCAACCGGTATCCTCTCCTACAAAACCAACCAGATAATATAAGTTATAACAAATCAATGAATCAAACACATAAGTTAACTTGTACGACAAGTTAACTTCTGGCAATCTTATTGTGAATTCGAACTTACCAGATCGACAGTTTCTTTCTTAATATCTTCGAGACTTGTCATGTTTGTGTTCCCTTATTGACGATACTAGTATTATTTTAATTACAACTAGAAAGTGTGAATGAAGAGAGAAATAGAGAGTTTGTTATTATTTGTTGTTTACAAAAAAGAACCTGTTATGAGAGTGAATGTGTATAAGGATATATATAAGGAAAGGAATAGAAGATAATAGTAATACACAAGTGTTGATTCATCAATGGTGTGTGAGAGAGAGTGAGTTTCTCCTTTCAATTCTCTACGAACTCTAAAATCACTCATTTCCACTCATTCACTAATAACAAAAATATAAAATAAAAAGTATAGTAGTGAAGCAGCTACACTTGTGGTGTTTGTTTTGACCATGTTAATGCCATTTCATTGCTTCTTGCACGTGGCAATTCATTAACTTTCATCTTGAGAAAACAAATGATCAACCAAAGTACAATATTATCCCTTTTAATTTCTTACCTCGTGTGTCAATTTTTATATATTTTTTATACATTTTAGTATATTCTAATGAATCAATTTTTATATACTTTTAAATAAAAATAAGATTAATTTATAATATAGTACTACTAATTACAATTTATTATAAAAATAAGAATGTATAGCAAACAAATTCATATCACTAAAAAGTAGTAAATTAGTGTTTACTTTAATATCTTCAACATCAAAAGAGAATAATTATAATATATAAATTACAATTTTTACGTTTTTAACTAACTTATATTAATTGAGCCTCATTTTCAATTCGGGAATGGCTTTGATATAAGGTGAAGTGTTTTGGTCGAAAATTTTATCCCATGTTACATTAATTATTTCCTATCTCTACATTATAATTTTCTTAGATTAAAATACCGCTCGTATAAAAATAAGTTATATTTTACATATGTTTAATTTTTCTTCACTCTCGCCTTTAGGTTTTATGCAAACATACATCTTATCGTTATAAATCGGAATTCATTTTCCAAGATTTCTGATTCATACTTATCATACCAGAACAAATTTAGTAAGTGTTCCGATTTTTCACAAGTCTATCAGAACTCATTGCAAAAGTCTTCTGATTTTCACAATACACATCAGAACTCATTTGAGTTGTCTTTCGGTTTTGCATTATTTTCATCGGAAATCTTCTCAAAAGTATTCCGATTGTTTGAAATTTTTTCACACTGGAACTCTTTTAAAATGTGTTTTGGTTCGTATTTTTTAAAAATAATTTATAGTGACTCGAACACGAGGCAAGGACAGTAAGATTTCAGATCGTGGTTTAGGACAGAGCGTCTCATTGACGTTGGTTGGTGAGGAAGGACATATTGGTGCATTTGCATATGTATCACATTCGGTTTGCTTTCCAGAAGGATCGTACGATAAGTCTCTTTTGGTAAAGTACAAGCATCATGTTGCTCGACATTTATGATTCGGTGAGGTAAGTAAACGACGTGTATTTGATATTGAATAATATTTAAATTTTTAATGTTGTATTTTATAATATGTGTACTTTTAATTGTTTTCAGGAGAGAGCTCCGAAGAAAGAGTTAAAGGTTGTTGGACATGAGCTGAAGCTGACATCGAGGGTTCCACAAGCTCTTCCACCACAAACGGAGAGTTGAGTTTCTACGTTTGGTTTATCTTCACTTCAGAGAACCAGTTTGACGAAGATAGACACAAACATGGTATCCACATTTGTGGAGAGATGACATCTAGTGACATCTTCATTTCATATGTCGTTTGGTGAGATGAGCATTACTCTGGATGTCGTCTCTTGTCTGCTTCACTTGCCCATCAAGGGAGTGTTCTAGAGCCCTCAAGATGTCACTAAAGAGGTTGTTGTTGAACTTGCTGTTGATTACTTAGGAGTGTCATAGAATGAGGCACAAGCACATGTTCATAGTTGCAGGGATTCTTACTATAAGTTAGAGTAGTTATACGATTTATTCAAAGAGCATAGAGTTGCTTCTAGTTATGCATGTGCGATTAGAGCGTATTTGTTGATGTTGGTGGATTCCATAATTTTTGCCGACAAGACCTTTACGTTTTTCAAGTCACAATACCTCTTACTGTTTACGGACTTAGAGAGATGTTCAAGATACAGTTGGGGAGCAGCTGTGTTGGTTACCCTTTAGAGATATCTCGGAGATGCATCCATGTTCAGTTGCAAACAGCTCGATGGATATCCTACTCTCATATAGGTATTTAATTTAATTTAGTTTATTATGTGTTAATTAATTTTATTTAGTATATTAATTTAATTTATTTTGTTTATTATGTTTTGATTTATTTTATTTAGTTAATTTATAGTATTAATTTTGTAACAATGTTGGATTCATGAGTATTTTCCAACACTTGGAAAAAGAGGAGAGAATTGAAAACCAACTAATAATTATGGTCTTCCTCAAGTGATGAGATGGTCCTATAAGCAAGAAGTCCTGAAGGTGGATGACTTGCGACCTATTTTGGACGAGCTGACATCTGCCGACGTCATATGGCGTCCATTCAAGGATCATAGATTATGGCGTCAATTTATCATACTCAAGCTCATCACTAGCCCAAACAACTTTCATCCACAATGTGTTGATCGTCTTTTGCATGTTATTCACCATATATTGCTTGCATTTTACACCAACATTTTTGTTAATGTGAAATCTACTTAGCAAATTAATCGACCTAGGAAACACAATTCAATTTCTTTCATCAAAGCAAGATCTTTATCTGTCAAAATCACTTGTGGACACAAATCTTTCTTCACAAACAATTGTTTAAGCTTATCCAACACCCAACAAAAATTCTCTATCTTCAGACTCCATATACGCAAATGCGACAGCAAAAGTCAACTCGGTTGATGTCATGCCAATAATTTCAAACAGAGGTTGTCTATATTTGTTTGTCTTGTAGGTGTTGTCCATAACTAACACAATAGGAAAAATATTCAACAACTTAACTTAATTTGGATGGGCTCAAAATATATCTCTCATAATTTCCGAGTCATCTCTTTTTCTATTCCAATAAACATAGCTTGCATCCTCAATAAGCTTAAAAAAAATGTTGTATCTCACTTCTAGGATCTCTTTTATATTTTTCTATCATATTCTTATGCTTGTATATTTGCGTGATCCGAGTGACATTCTCTGGATCTTGCTCTTGCAAGGAAAGCAATATATGTCTATGTGGAACATGTCTCTTTGACAAATCAACAATATGTTGCTCCTCATTCGTGGTCAAGCTACCAACAAAATAATTATCTTCTAATCTATCAGGTAAACCATAGTTATGAACTCCACATTTTACATCAACCTTCTAACCCAGCCCCATCTTTTGCCGGATTCGACCTGATTTTAAATGGACATCCACATTTTTTTATCGCATTTTGGGTTCCACCATCAATATCCTTGTATTTCCCACATTTATCACAACCAAATATTAATTTGTTACTTCTCCCTCTGTTGCTTGTTTCAGTATCTGAGCGAGTGATAATAATAGTTACTTTATTTCAGATTCAAACCTCTTTAGTCCACCTTATTACCTATTCTCGTGTACCAAATCTTTGAGTAGTTGAAAAGGCATCAGAAGTATCTGCACATATTTGGGGGAAAATTTTCATACCTACATCAATAAAAAATTATCAAAAACTAAACAAATAACAACACAAACAGGAAGTCTTCATAAAAGAGTTCTGGTACATAAACTGAACAAATCGGAAATCTTTATGAAAGAGTTCTGTTACATATATGTGTATTAATCGAAATACATTTGTTAAGTGTTCCAGTACGGTATATTTTTTACACCAAACTGGAACTCTTTTAGATAGTCTTTCAGAACACGTTTTATCATAAATCGGATGTGTTTAACTAAGTGTTCCGGAAAAGAAAATAAATATACTGAAAGTCTTTTTCAAAGTGTTCCGATGCGAGTCTAAAGGGGCGTAGTTTTCGGAAGTCTCAAATGAATGGTGAAAAGTGAAATGGTAAATTGGTTAAAAACAAGCAAGGGTAAAATTGACATTTTAAACAAAATGTAGGGGTATGGATATAACTGTAGGGGTATGAGATAAAATTTTCCATTTGGTTTTGCACCTCAGTATCATATCTAGTTAGAAAGTGGGCTTAACCATTGTTACATTTGGTTGTGAACTGAAACCTTACTTTTCTAAATCAATTTCTTTTGGCTTTAGCGTAATTTCAAATCCTAGCACCCCAAGTCTTTGCTTCTTCTTCTTCACATCTTCCTTCCATATTGATATTGTCCATTAGGGTTTCTCACTTCGATTTGAAAATAACTTCTTTAAAGCAACAATCATGAGCAAGCTCCACTTCTCTCTTCAAGACCATGACTTCAACTAGGTTGGGGTTGTTGTCACCTTCAATGAGATCGTTGCATGCCATAAGAGTTTCTCCCCTATTATAGAAGATTTTGCCCAAACCCCGAAAACCCTTATTAGTAAGACTATCGTCGACGTTACACTTGATCCATTCCTCTTTCGAAGGATCCCATCATTTCTCTTCAATCTCATTAAAATAGTGGTTTTTAGTATAAGCTTTGTTTCCTTTCTTAATTTTATTATATTCAACTCCCGCTTTTCTTCTGTTGATACTATTCATGTGGTCGGGTTTTGTGTTGGACCTACTTTACACATCAATATCCTGGTGATTATTCCTTGAAATGTTTTGCATGTCATCATTATTCGTGTTATCATATTTATTCTTGCTAAGGTAAATGTTGATTAGTGTCGCAACCTGAAAAATATAGTGTGCGAAAAAACAACTGGCGAAAGAAAATGACAGAAGAGTCGCCACCGTGCGTTATTTATCCCAAAGGAGGGAAAGGAAACGCTCGAAGTAAACCTGAAAAGAGGAAAGGAAAAGACAAAGTCTCGCAACCAAATCTTGGGTTCGGGAGTTGGTTATGCGAAGGGAAGGTATTAGCACCCCTACGCATCCGTAGTACTCTACGGGATCCACTTTTGTAGTTCTTGTCTAAAGGGTGTGAGTTTATCTTGTGTTGTTTACTAAAAAAGGGGTTAAATGAAAATGACTCGCACGGATGTCGCATCCACTGCATATGTATCTCATCTGAATATGAGAATCAGAGTCTTCGTAGCTCGGCTACCTAGGGGTTAAGGGTAATTATGCTCGCTAAGACATCGCGTCTTATGCCTACGTATCTCGTCTTGAATGAGAATCAGAGCAAGTCGTAGTTCGGCTAACTACGGGGTTATGGATTGGGTTTTGGACGAACGACGTTACTACGCAATCTACCGGATGCTCGACCTTGGGAGACTTACTCGCCTGTAGTAGAAGGAGTACGTGTTCTTAGGAGAAGAAAAATCAATGAAATGTTAGGGTTTGCTTGTGCAAAAGGAGTCCTGGACGAAGGAACCTGTAAAAAAAAACACACAAAAACATTGCCTCCTATCGAGGTCTTCCAGCTAGGAAAGCAGTAAAATGCGGGAAAAATGTAAAAGTACCACGCGGATAAAGATCCGAAGTAACAGCAATTAGAGGAATGGGAAACCCAGGGATCCTTCCAAGCTAAACACCATCAAAGGAAGTGAGTCAGTACAGGTAATCGGAATGAAACCTCTAGGCAGTATCCCACAAATAAAGTGGAACACCAGGCAAACCATATCTACAAGAGTCATATGATCCCTCACAAAACAAAGCTCAACAAACAGGTTAGAGAAACAAAATAGGGTAACCAAGAGTTGCCCCCAAATCAAAATGTAACCACATGAATCATGCCATTAAAATTCACAAATAGCTCACAAAAAGCAACCAAGGGTAGGAGGCCTAAACCTCTTGTCAAACACATGCATCAAAAGGGTATCAAATTCACCCATAATACCTCATACATTTAGAGCATTCAAATTAAAGGCATAAAGATGATGGATATAGGGCAAACCTGATTGGAGAGATCGGTTGAAATCAAATGGCACGGTTGGATTTGCAAACCAATGTTAGGGTTTGCTTGAGTTGAAAGTGTGTGAGTCAGAATGAACCTTTCAGAGTTGCCTGGAGGTTGCTCTGAACTCTGTTAGCTCTTCTCTCACTATCTTTTTCCCCAGGGTTCTTCTCTCACTATCTTTTTCCCAGACAGGGTAATAGGAATGGAATTGCCTTTTGTTTCACTGAAACTCTGAATTTATAACCTAATTTTTGTGGACCTGTGGGCTCAAATGAGAGAGGTCCAAGTCCAAGATTTTTTCTTTTATTTATTTTTTTATTTTTTTTATTTTTTTTCGTTTTTCTTTTTTCGTTTTTTTTTCTCTTTCAAAACACGTGGGCTTCGCCTAGCGAGCATGACAGTTCATGAACAAACCTTTGCTCCTTTAAGATTAACGTTTTGACTGACGAATAGACCCCTGTTGGAAGTAACTCAAGTCTTTCCCTTGTGTTGACTGATCATCTAAATAGAGCCCACAAAGTGTCCTGGATGATGTTCAAGCTTCTTGGATCCGATTCCGATTGCCATGATGAAATGCAAATGCTAAATGACCTAAAAATGAATGCATGTATGAGGTGTAAAGCGTATGCTTCCAGAAAAAATGAAGGGTAAATTTTGGGGTATTACAGCTGCCCCTATTCAATCAACTGGAGACCTGGAAAGAAGATAGCAGTGGCTTTCGTGCTTTCGAGGTATCAAGGGATTGAATACAATAAAAGCCCGAAAATTTGCACTGAAGTGAAGTGAAGTAACAATGCCTGTCAGAATCGGCAAAGAGGTGGTCTTGAAAGAAGAATCCGTTTGGTACGGTGAGAGTCAGTCTGAATACCGAAAAAGAATGTTAACCTGGATACCGAAATAAATGGTAACACAGAAATAACCATGGCCTGAATGCCGCTCATCAGTCTGAATACTGGAAATGACTTCGATCTGAACATCGGGAGATATGAGATTATTAATATCGGTCTGAACACCGAAAGGCTGGCCTGAATGCCACAAGTTGCGTTGACCTGAATGTCGGAAACTTCTTCGATCTGAACATCGGAAAACTGAGCTGAACGCCACAAGTTGCATCGACCTGAACGTCGGAAACTTCTTCGATGTGAACATCGGAAAACTGGCCTGAATGCCACAAGTTGCATCGACCTGAACGTCAGAAACTTCTTCAATCTGAACATCGGAAAACTGGCCTGAACGCCACTTCGGTCTGAATACCGGAAACTTCATGCCTGTCGGCATCGGCAGAAATAGGGAACGATAATAGAGGCGGCACATGGGTCAATGACACTTGCTGGGGATAACAAAGGTAAGTCATGAACAATCTTCAGTCTGAGTACTGGAAACGACTTCTGGCTTATCACTTGGGATACCGAGAATGTTTTATACTTACATGCGTATGTTTGAATTTTTCAATGGCGTAATGCTCCATGAAAATGGAAATGCTACGCGATTTGCAATGCAATATGATTCTACATGCAGGGATGCGAAATCCTGGGTAGAATGCCAAGCTGAGGCAAGGGGATCTGCTGGGGAAATGATCACCATCTTCTGGACCCTGGCAAGGCTGCTGGAGATGCACAGCGCAAAGAATTCTATGGGGAAATGACCCGCCACACGGTGTTCTAGCAAATAACAAAATACCGAGACTCTGACTGAGGAGAGAATGGCACTGAAAACTTGTTATTGGGGAAAGCGATAGTGGTTCTAGCAACCACGATCTGCGAGAGATGACTCAGCAGGGGAAGCAAACACCGATACGGTACCGAGGTTCTGCTTCAAGGAAAGAAACCATGGATCTGGCATTGGGATTATCTATCTGGCCTCGAACTCTGAGGAGCAGCCGCTTCTGCTGGGAAGATACAGTCTGGCACTGTCAACTCCACTGGGGGTATATAGTCTGACACTGTCAACTCTACTGGGGAGTGTACAATCTGAAACCACCGCTTGGGGGGAGGTACAATGGTGAGAACCTGCTGGGGATTGAAGAATCCAACGCTCTGATCAGCTCTGCAGGGATAAGATACCGAATTCGTCTGTTGGTGGAAAACATTCACGATCATCTGCAGGGGATTTTAAGGAAATGCTCTGAGGG
The DNA here is from genome assembly GCF_024323335.1 of Lathyrus oleraceus. Lineage (NCBI taxonomy): Eukaryota > Viridiplantae > Streptophyta > Magnoliopsida > Fabales > Fabaceae > Lathyrus > Lathyrus oleraceus. The sequence continues at coordinate 646,299,187 of NC_066583.1, forward strand.
TACCTGTTCTGAATAGACGATCCAAATCACTTAAAATTTACAGCAATTTTGAATGTTTATTAAGCATGTACCTGTAAAGCTCTTATGTGTCATGATGCAATGTTTATCAAAAATTCGGACGTCATTTTTGCAAACAAAACAGAAAAATGAAAATGAAAACAGAGATATACTGAATAACATGATTTTATTGATTGAACGGCCTCTGAATAGGCATTTACATCAGGAAGCAATCCCTGGAAAGAGGTAATCGCACAACAGATAAAAACAGACATTAATCTAATGGCAATGTGAAATGGATTTCTATTGGGTTCCAATTCTGCTATGACTTGCTCGTCTTCAAGATCCTCCAGATGATCAGCTTTCTGAAAGAGTGATTGGACTGTTTCCTATCCTTCAAAAGTTTCCAGTCATTGACACGAGATGAGATTCAGAACTACTCAGAACGCAGTCATTCGCTTAATCCCTAACTTTTGCCTGGATCGCCCTTTTCGGGTTTTCAATCCACCGGGATACCCATTTTTGCCTAAGTTGCCTTTACATGTTTTTCAACTTACCGGGTGTACAATCTTTTCACTTTTAATCCCTAATTTTTGCCCGAACCTTTTTCATTTTCTTGGTTCGCCGGGATGCCCATTTTTGCCTGGATTACTCTTTTTATTGTCCAGCAGGTCTATTTTATGCTAAGTATTTTTTACTGCGTCTGAGTTCACCGGGGAAGTGAAGTTTTCACCATCCATCGTTGCAAGCATTAAGGCCCCACCATCAAAAACCTTGGTGACAATATACGGTCCATCATAGTTATGAGTCCACTTGCCCCTGTGATCTGTCTGAGGAGGAAGGATCCTTTTCAACACCAAATCTCTGACCTGGAAGCATCGAGGACGCACTTTCTGATCAAAGGCTCTCTTCATCCGACTTTGATACAACTGCCCATGACAAATGGCTGCCATTCGCTTCTCTTCGATAAGACTCAACTCATTGAACCTTGTCCGAATCCATTCAGCTTCGTCTAACTTGACATCCAACAGGACTCTTAGAGAAGGAATCTCCATTTCAACAGGTAGGACTGCTTCCATACCATACACAAGGGAGTAAGGGGTTGCCCCGGTCGATGTACGTACTGAAGTACGGTACCCATGCAAGGCGAAGGGTAGCATCTCATGCCAATCTCTGTACGTAACGACCATCTTCTGCACAATCTTCTTTATGTTCTTATTTGCCGCTTCAACAACACCGTTCATATCTTAGGGCGGTAAGGGGAAGAATTGTGATGCTGGATGTTGAAGTTCTGGCACAACTCCTTCATCATTTTGTTGTTGAGATTAGAACCATTATCAGTAATGATTCTTTCGGGAATCCCATAGCGACAAATGATTTCTTTCTTGATGAATCGGGCAACCACATGTCTGGTGACCTTCGCAAATGATGCTGCTTCGACCCACTTAGTGAAATAGTCGATGGCAACAAGGATGAAGCGATGCCCATTGGAAGCGGTCGGCTCAATCTTTCCAATCATATCGATGCCCCACATAGCGAAAGGCCACGGCGAAGACATCGCATTCAAAGGATTCGGCGGCACATGCACCTTATCAGCATAAATCTGGCATTTATGGCACTTCCGAGCATATTTGAAACAATCAGATTCCATGGTCATCCAGTAATAACCTGCTCTCAACAATTTCTTAGCCATTGCATGTCCGCCGGCATGAGTACCGAAGGAGCCTTCATGAACTTCCTGCATTAACATGTCTGCTTCGTGTCTGTCCACGCATCTGAGTAAAACCATGTTGAAGTTCCTCTTATACAGAACATCGTCTTTGTTCAAGAAGAAACTGCCTGCCAATCTTCTCAAAGTCTTTCTATCATTGTTGGATGCCCCTGCAGGGTACTCTTAAGTCTCCAGAAAGCGCTTGATGTCGTGATACCAGGGCTTGTCGTCAACTACCAGTTCAGCAACAAACACATACGCGGCCCTATCAAGGCGCATCATGTCGATCTTGGGAGCATGGTTCCAACGGATCACCGTGATCATGGAGGATAGAGTAGCAAGAGCATCTGCCATCTGGTTCTCATCACGAGGTATATGGTACAGCTTTACTGTTGTGAAGAAACTCAACAGTCTTCTCGTGTAATCTTTGTATGGGACCAGAGTAGGCTGGAGAGTGTTCCAATCACCATTCACTTGATTGATTACCAGAGCTGAATCTCCGAAGATGTCCAAAGTCTTGATTCTCAAATCAATGGCTTGCTCAATACCCAAGATACAGGCTTCATACTCAGCTTCATTATTGGTGCACTCGAAAGTCAGACGAGCGGTGAAAGGCATGTGGGCACCTTTCGGAGTTGTAATGACAACACCAATTCCACTTCCTCTGGCGTTGACAGCCCCATCAAACATTAAAGTCCACTTTTTGTCTGGATCAGGTCCCTCTTCAACAACTGGCTCTTCACAGTCTTTCATCTTGAGGAACATGATGTCTTCATCTGGAAAATCAAACTTCATCGGCTCATAATCTTCAACCGGCTGTTGAGCAAGATAGTCTGACAGAATACTCCCCTTGATGGCTTTCTGGGAAGTATACTGGATGTCATACTCTGTCAGTACCATTTGCCAACGAGCAACTCTTCCGGTGAGAGTTGCTTCTCAAATATATACTTAACTGGATCCATTTTGGAGATCAGTAAGGTTGTGTGAGACAGCATGTATTGTCTCAATCGCTTAGCAGCCCATGCAAGTGCACAACATGTTTTTTCAAGCATTGAGTATCTCGACTCGCAATCTGTGAATTTCTTACTCAGGTAGTAGATGACATGCTCTTTCCTACCTGTCTCGTCGTGTTGACCGAGAACACAACCCATGGAATTGTCTAGTACTGTCAAATACATAATCAGCGGTCTCCCTGGGACCGGAGGCACAAGGATAGGAGGATTCTGCAAATACTCTTTTATCTTCTTGAACGCCCTTTGACAATCATCATTCCACCTGATAGCCTGATCTTTTCTCAACAATTTGAATATTGGCTCACACGTGGCTGTTAGATGAGAGATGGACCTTGCAATGTAGTTCAACCTCCCTAAGAAACCACGGACTTGTTTCTCTGTTCTTGGCTCAAGCATTTCCTGTATCGCTTTCACTTTGGCCGGATCCACCTCAATCCCTTTTTCGATAATAACAAAACCCAGTAGTTTTCCAGATCTCACCCCAAAAGTACACCTGTTCGGATTAAGCCTCAGCTTGAATTTCCTCAAACGCTCAAACAGTTTCTGCAAATTCACCAAATGTTCTTCTTCTGTCTGAGATTTGGCAATCATATCATCAACATAAACCTCAATTTCATGATGAATCATATCATGGAACAGAGTCACCATCGCTCGCTGATATGTTGCTCTGGCATTTTTCAGACCAAATGGCATCACCTTGTAGCAGAAGGTGCCCCATGGGGTTATGAACGTTGTCTTCTCCATGTCTTCTGGTGCCATCTTAATTTGATTATAGCCAGAAAAGCCATCCATGAAGGAGAATACCGAGAACTGAGCCGTGTTATCCACCAAAACGTCAATGTGAGGTAAGGGGAAATCATCTTTAGGACTAGCCCTGTTCAGATCCCGGTAGTCAACACACATCCGTACCTTTCCATCCTTCTTAGGTACCGGAACGATATTTACAACCCATGGCGGATAATTTGTGACTGCTAGAAACCCTGCATCTAACTGTTTTTGCACTTCTTCCTTTATCTTGACAGCCATCTCTGGTCTTGTTCTTCTGAGCTTTTGCTTGACCGGAGGACAATCCTCTTTGAGAGGCAAACGGTGTACCACGATGTCTGTGTCAAGCCCTGGCATGTCCTGATAAGACCAAGCGAAGATGTCAACATACTCTTGCAGCAATTCAATCAACCCCTTCTTCACATTGTCTTCCAAAGCAGCCCCTATCTTGATTTCTCTCTTGGCGTCCTCGGTGCCGAGATTAATCACTTCAACAGACTCTTGATGCGGTTGAATGACCCTTTCCTCTTGTTTTAATAACCTGGTAAGTTCTTCAGAGAGTTCACAGTCTTCATCACCCTCTTCTTCAGCTTGAAAGATTGAATTTTTAAAGTCGAAGCGAGCCATAGCAGAACCGTTATCAATAGGATCCGGTGATGTGCATCTGCATGAGTGATGGTATGTGCTTATGAGTGTGAAAAAAAAGAAAAAAAGTGGAAACTAACAAAACATTTCCATTTTTTTTAAAAACTGCAAAAATAGAAAGACAGGGAACGAAATATTTGAATGCAAAAAGACGTCCTTTATTTATGATAAAAAATGCAAGTGTCACATAGATGAGCCCTACAATGAGTCATTACGCCCTGGCGGAACGTAAGACTTGGATATGCATGAATAAACAAAGAAAATTACTCCTCCAGACAAGTGGCTTGGACAATCTCCTCAGAAGACCAGTTGTTGAGAACTTCACCCAGAATCCTCGGACGCACCCAGTTATCGATGTCGCAATCACTATCCCCATCTTTATTGTTGACCGCAGAGACTAATTTGACTTCTCCTTCAACCATGTTAACGTTGGCTCCACCAAGCTGGGGCATGGGATTGTTGACGACATTAGGAGCTGGTGCAAAGTTAACGACCTTCGAATCAATGAGGTCCTGAACTACGTGCTTAAAAGCTTTGCAGTTCTCAATATTGTGGCCAGGTGCCCCAGAGTGGAAGCTACACCTAGCGTTGGCGTCATAACCCAGCAGAGTCGCCAGCTGTCGCAACCTGAAAAATACAGTGTACGAAAAAACTGAAGGAGAATTGCGGTCCAAAACGCAGCGGAAATTAAAATTTCTCCTTTAGAGATCCTTACGAATGGTCATGATCAGTGATATAATATTTACCTCTTGTTACGATTTAAACCTTTGGTGCAGATCTCTTGTGACGATCAAAACCTTTGATGCAAATCCACGAAGCGATCACGAACGTTGAACGATGACAACGTCTCTACTCAGTCCACACGAACGGGTTCCTTCAATCTCAGTGCTAGCTGGTACGAATGAAGGCTTTGAGTGTGTGTGTGAGAGAGAGAGAGAGAGAGAGAGAAAACGACAAGAATGCAACCGCAATGAATGCTTCTGCACAAGGGTTCTATTTATAGAACCACTTGTGTGGGCTTCAAGCTAAAAGCCCACTTAAGTGTATTTTGGCCCATATCTTATAATATGCCCAAAATCACTTAAGCCCATGGTACCTTACCATATTTCGTATTCTACTCAAGTACACCGTACCTTACGATGTTCTATAATTCACTTAAGGGCACCGTACCTTACGGTATTCCTTAGTTACTCTATCTCTCATCAATCCGTCCTTTGTGTGTGACCCTGTAGGTTTTCGTGACGTTGGCAATTATATTAAATCACGCATTTAACATAATAAACAGTGAGCGGTATCTAGCAACACATCACTGCTACCCAAGACACGAAAATGTCATGTGATCTGACAAAACCATCTGTGATAATAATTATCTGTATAATTACCCTTTTGCCCTTATGTCTATATTGAACACAAGGTATAGACCGTGTCACCCTTGTCCAGTTCAATATTGGACCCATAGACATTTATCCTGTTACGCAGGATGGGCAAATTCCATCTAGGACACTCATGTCCCTCAGCATGCTTTGTGGAGTACCCATCAACTGTCTTTATGGTTATCCAGTTACGGACAACGTTGGATCAGCAATAAAGCACTCGACTCTACATCTAGGATCCATAGTGGTTTCAGGTCGTAGAGTGGTATACACTATTATCACCATGAGAATAACTTATGACACTTTGCATAACTTTCTATATAGTATTCTCATAGCGGGTCAATCCGGTATAAATATTACTCCTAATATTCATACCTATGTTTAAGACTTGATAACTCTTTATCCATGATCCATGAGATGTGATCATCAGTCTACAAACATAATAGTCTTAATGCTTTAATGTTATCCCACTTCACATTAAAGCTCTACTACGGATACTTTAGGAATAGTGTCCTTATGTTTAATGTGTTCTCATGATTAAGTCACACTTAATACATTAAACGGACTATCTATTCCAGGGACTTTATTAATCAACCATAATAAAGAAAATGCCTTTTATTATTAATAAATAATTCGATACAAGTACCAAAAAGTATTGGCCTCTAGGGCTTACACCAACAATCTCCCACTAGCACTAGAGCCAATCAGGCATACCCCGTATGCCCATTGATCTAGTATGGCCATCATGCTTCTACTGTGCAAGAGGCTTTGTCAGTGGGTCAGCTATATTGTCAAGTGTAGGTACTTTACATATTTTCACATCTCCTCTATCTATTATCTCTCGAATGAGATGATAACGCCTAAGTATGTGTTTGGATCATTGGTGAGATCTAGGCTCCTTAGCTTGTGCGATAGCGCCATTGTTATCATAATAGAGACCAATGGGATCCACAGTGCTAGGGACTATGCCAAGTTCACTAATGAACTTTTTGATCCAAACAACTCCCTTTTCTGCATTTGAGGCAGCTATATACTCGGCCTCGATTGTAGAATCAGTAACTGTATCTTGCTTTGAACTTTTCAAGCTCACAGCGCCACCATTTCAGCAAAACACATAACCATTGGAATCATTCATATTAAAGCGTCTCAGCACCTTGTCTATGTACTCTGACTTAGGCCATGCATTTTATGATCTATCTCTATAGATTCTGATTCCTAATATATAGGCTGCTTCACCTAGGTCCTTCGTAGAAAAGCATTTCCCTACCCAAGACTTTACTTGTTACAGGGTAGGGATATCGTTTCCAATAAGTAATATGTCATCTACATATAATACCAGGAATACGATCATGCTCCCACTAACCTTCTTGTAGACACAAGGCTCATCTTCGTTCTTGATGAATCCATATTGTTTTACTGTTTCATCAAAACGAAGATTCCATGAGTAATACATCACCTTGATCAGATATCCATATATCTCAGGTAGGTGACGTATCCTGCCTGACCTACGCTGGTCTTGTTTTACTTGAGCAGGTTGCTCTTACACAACTACTTGTGTTTCCTGCTCCAATTCCTCCATAGGTGTGTCGATGCTTTGTGATTCTTGAATTTCTTCAAGCTCTACTTTCCTCCCACTGGTTCCTTTGGAAATAAAATCCTTTTCTAGGAGAACTCCAGTTCGAGCGACAAACACTTTGCCCTCAGAAGGATTGTAGAAGTAATACCCTCTTGTTTCTTTAGGATACCCCACAAATAAGCATTTGTCAGATTTGGGCTCAAGCTTAGTTGAAATTTGTCGTTTCACATAAACCTCGCAACCCCAAATCTTTATGTAAGACATATGTAGTTTCTTACCACCCCATATCTCATATGGTGTCTTCTCAACCTTTTTGGATGGAACACGGTTAAGTGTGTAAGCAGCTGTCAATAGTGCATGTCCCCAAAAGGAGTTTGGAAGATCGGCGTGACTCATCATGGATCGGACCATGTCCAACAGGGTTCGATTTCTTCTCTCAGACACACCATTCCATTGGGGTGTTCCAGGAGGAGTGAGTTGGGATAGAATCCCACACTCTTTCAGATGGTCATCAAACTCTAGGCTTAAATACTCACCACCTCGATCTGATCGAAGAGTTTTAATATTCTTACCTAGTTGGTTTTAACTCGTTAGGTTTCACCCTTTTAGTATTAATGTTATTAATAGGCATTTCGAGATCAATGACATGTAGTCCATTGCTCATTTATGCAGTAGCATAGAATATATCATTCAAATAAATTGAGCAACAATTGTTCTTTATTATAAATGAAAAACCAAACTTGTCCAGACAAGAAATGGAAATAATATTCCTGCTAATTGCAGGTGCATAATAACAGTTCTCTAACTGAATTATAAAACCACTAGGTAAAGTCAATACATAAGATCCTACGGCTAAAGTAGCAACCTTTGCTCCATTGCCAACTCGTAGGTCAACTTCACCTTTTGCCAAATCTCTACTCCTTTTCAGCCCCTGCACATTTGTACAAATGTGAGAACCGCATCCAGTATCTAATACCCATGATGCAGAAGTAGATAAGTTAATAACAAAAATACCTGAAGTTGAAGTCTCTACTCCATTCTTCTTATCTTCCAGGTACTTTGGACAGTTCCTCTTCCAGTGTCCGGTCTTACCGCAATGGAAGCAGGTGCCTTCTTTTGCTATGCCTCCACTAGGCTTTAAAGCAGCAACGGTGGGTTTGGGTTTGGCAACTTCCTTGCCTTTCCCTTTATCACCCTGCTTAGTGGGCCTTTTGTTCTGTCTCTTTCCATTTCCGATCATCAGAATGGACTTCCCTTTTGACTTCAGATTCTGCTCGGCAGTTCTTAACATGGCGAGTAGTTCAGGAAGAGATTTGTCCATATCAATCATATTGAAATTTAGGACAAATTGACTGAAACTATCTGGCAACGATTGCAAGATCAAATCAGTCGCAAGTTCCTTTTCGAGGGGAAAACCCAATCTCTCAAGGTTTTCCACATACCCAATCATCTTGAGTACATGGGGACCTACAGGGGCTCCCTCAGCTAACTTGCTTTGGAAAAGGGCTTTTGAAACTTCAAACCTCTCATGCCTTGCTTGCTCTTGATAGAGCAGCTTCAGGTGTTCGATCATATCGAACGCTGACATGTTCTCATGTTGCTTTTGCAATTCTGAGTTCATGGTAGCCAGCATGAGACAAGCAGTTTCATTGGCATCATCGACATGCTTCTTATAAGCATCTCTTTCTGCCTTAGGTGCAGAACTAGGAGGTTCCTCTTCAGGAACAGGTGTCTCCAAGACATACAGCCTTATATCATGTTTGAGGACAATCCTCAAGTTTCGGTGCCAATCCAGAAAATTTGTCCCAGAAAATTTTTCCTTGTCAAGGATTGATCGCAAGATGTTGTTAGAGGTGTTTGTTGTCATAGTTATCTACATAAGGATTAAGAAAATATAAGTATCATTAAAATATTTAATTAGGCCTTTAATCAAATATGCTCCCACTATTTTACTCAAAACAAATGACCCTCATCATTTGATTCGGAAAATCCCGTTGGAAGATTTTCTAGTGGGTCGAGATCCATATTTCACTTCGTTCTAAGTCCGCGTAGGCGGATTACACAAAACTAGGTCATTTAGGTAGGAACTCCTTCCAGTTGTATCTCATACAACTCTCGAAAATTTCAGTTGGGTGAATAACTCCTTATTCCAATCCATCATATGGATTATTCCCAACTCTTGCTTCTAAACATATATAATAAAATTATAATTAAGTTTGACTCATCGTTTTAGCAGTTGGATATTACAATTATCCTATCGCACCTCAACTAATACAAAACATGCACCTCGCGTAGGCGAAACCTACATTATTCGATACCAGTCTTGATGAGTGCTAAAACTTGGAAAGCAAACATATATAATATTATTATAATTTGTTTAGTTAAGTTTTACCCATTGTCTTAGCAGTTGGATATTACAATTATCCCATCGCACCTTACTAATATATAGATCATGCACCTCGCGTAGGCGAAACCTACATTATCCGATACTAGTCTTGATGAGTGCTAAGACTTGGAAAGCATAAACTTAATATTTTAGTTTGAGGGAATTGCAATTGTTCTGATCTCACCGGCTTATTTATCATATAAATCGTCTCTCACATGCATCAACATACATACATATGCATCAACATACATATAAACAAAATGAAACAGTTATGGCCCCTAGCGCAATTGTTCTCCCAAGCCAATGAGAGAACCTAAGCTAACCTACAACGATCTAAGCTTCTCCAAGCAAGATCTTCAAGGTTGTCCTCCTTTAATATTGAATTCTTCTCTAAGCTTCTCCAAGCAAGATCTTCAAGGTTGTCCTCCTTTGATATTGAAATCTTCTCTTTCTTCATAACATTGTCTTCTTCTCTTTATTCATAACATTACATTCCAGAAGAAACTCGTTTTACATACGAGGGTTTGAGATGAGAAAAGAAGTTACATTAAGAGATTATATAAAAGGAGAGGCACGACTCGCAGGTCGTATTTTAAAACCCAAAATAAAGGATAACTAAGGCCATAACTGATCACCACAAGGCAATAATAATAAACACATTATTATTATTAATTTTAATTCCTTTAATTAATTAAAACCAAATTAAATTTCGGCGACCGATCATACTCCCTGTCCAAAATTTTAATGAACAATTCATTTGAAATGGACATTGTTTTGCATGAACACAACCCTTGCGTAGTCACAAAACAGAAACCCCAAGAATTCTGATCCTGTGAGTGTGACGACCGTCACAAGCATGTTACGACCGTCACAGATCACAAGCATGTTACGACCGTCACAGGCATATGTTACGACCGTCACGGGGCCAAAACAGAAACGCCTACAATTTTGGATCTGTGAGTGTGATGACCGTCACAAAGCACGTGACGACCGTCACGTCCTTGTTACGACCGTCATGGGTTTGTTACGAACGTCACGTGTCTTGTTACGACCGTTACGCATCCAAAATAACAGAACTTTGAAACAGTCTACAGACCTGTTCCAAAAACCCTAAATTCACACCTCCTTGACGGCACAACCCTTGCGCCGTCACCAACCCTAATGCGCCAATTTCAGACCGTCAAACACACCTCGATTGTTGATTCAGTATGATTGATCAACAGGTCATTGCTTCACCATACTAATGTCGGATTCCGAAGCAAATGACCATTGATCGCTCAAAGGAAAACAACCACTTAGTGTTTGAATGAACGAAACAGAAACAGTATATCACATATACCGTACTTTGCATTAGGATTACTTATATCATATATAAGTTGATCGGTCTCAATTGCGTAACCTATGGACGATCGGTGTATCGCTGCTTCACCATACTAATGTCGGTACCGAAGCATAGTCAACATCAATCATCCAACTTATACACTCATGATGCCAAATTTAATTACCCGTTTAATTAATTGATTCATTCTGTCTTTTAATCATATTAATATAGAAATTAAACAACTATCCGATTCATGGTTTCGTAAGTGGCTCTGATACCACTGAAGGAGAATTGCGGTCCAAAACGCAGCGGAAATTAAAATTTCTCCTTTAGAGATCCTTACGAATGGTCATGATCAGTGATAGAATATTTACCTCTTGTTACGATTTAAACCTTTGGTGCAGATCTCTTGTGACGATCAAAACCTTTGATGCAAATCCACGAAGCGATCACGAACGTTGAACGATGACAACGTCTCTACTCAGTCCACACGAACGGGTTCCTTCAATCTCAGTGCTAGCTGGTACGAATGAAGGCTTTGAGTGTGTGTGTGAGAGAGAGAGAGAGAGAGAGAGAGAAAACGACAAGAATGCAACCGCAATGAATGCTTCTGCACAAGGGTTCTATTTATAGAACCACTTGTGTGGGCTTCAAGCTAAAAGCCCACTTAAGTGTATTTTGGCCCATATCTTATAATATGCCCAAAATCACTTAAGCCCATGGTACCTTACCATATTTCGTATTCTACTCAAGTACACCGTACCTTACGATGTTCTATAATTCACTTAAGGGCACCGTACCTTACGGTATTCCTTAGTTACTCTATCTCTCATCAATCTGTCCTTTGTGTGTGACCCTGTAGGTTTTCGTGACGTTGGCAATTATATTAAATCACGCATTTAACATAATAAACAGTGAGCGGTATCTAGCAACACATCACTGCTACCCAAGACACGAAAATGTCATGTGATCTGACAAAACCATCTGTGATAATAATTATGTGTATAATTACCCTTTTGCCCTTATGTCTATATTGAACACAAGGTATAAACCGTGTCACCCTTGTCCAGTTCAATATTGGACCCATAGACATTTATCCTGTTACGCAGGATGGGCAAATTCCATCTAGGACACTCATGTCCCTCAGCATGCTTTGTGGAGTACCCATCAACTGTCTTTATGGTTATCCAGTTACGGACAACGTTGGATCAGCAATAAAGCACTCGACTCTACATCTAGGATCCATAGTGGTTTCAGGTCGAAGAGTGGTATACACTATTATCACCATGAGAATAACTTATGACACTTTGCATAACTTTCTATATAGTATTCTCATAGCGGGTCAATCCGGTATAAATATTACTCCTAATATTCATACCTATGTTTAAGACTTGATAACTCTTTATCCATGATCCATGAGATGTGATCATCAGTCTACAAACATAATAGTCTTAATGCTTTATTGTTATCCCACTTCACATTAAAGCTCGACTACGAATACTTTAGGAATAGTGTCCTTATGTTTAATGTGTTCTCATGATTAAGTCACACTTAATACATTAAACGGACTATCTATTCCAGGGACTTTATTAATCAACCATAATAAAGAAAATGCCTTTTATTATTAATAAATAATTCGATACAAGTACCAAAAAGTATTGGCCTCTAGGGCTTACACCAACAAAAACAACTGGCGAAAGAAAATGACAGAAGAGTCGCCACCGTGCGTTATTTATCCCAAAGGAGAGAAAGGAAACACTCGAAGTAAACCTGAAAAGAGGAAAGGAAAAGACAAAGTCTCGCAACCAAATCTTGGGTTCGGGAGTCGGTTATGCGAAGGGAAGGTATTAGCACCCCTACGCATCCGTAGTACTCTACGGGATCCACTTTTGTAGTTCTTGTCTAAAGGGTGTGAGTTTATCTTGTGCTGTTTACTAAAAAAGGGGTTAAATGAAAATGACTCGCACGGATGTCGCATCCACTGCATATGTATCTCATCTGAATATGAGAATCAGAGTCTTCGTAGCTCGGCTACCTAGGGGTTAAGGGTAATTGTGCTTGCTAAGACATCGCATCTTATGCCTACGTATGTCGTCTGGAATGAGAATCAGAGTAAGCCGTAGTTCGGCTAACTACGGGGTTATGGATTGGGTTTTGGACGAACGACGTTACTGCGCAATCTACCGGATGCTCGACCTTGGGAGACTTACTCGCCTGTAGTAGAAGGAGTATGTGTTCTTAGGAGAAGAAAAATCAATGAAATGTTAGGGTTTGCTTGTGCAAAAGGAGTCCTGGACGAAGGAACCTGTAAAAAAAAAAACATTGCCTCCTATCGAGGTCTTCCAGCTAGGAAAGCAGTAAAATGCGGGAAATATGTAAAAGTACCACGCGGATAAAGATCTGAAGCAACAACAATTAGAGGAATGGGAAACCCAGGGATCCTTCCAAGCTAAACACCATCAAAGAAAGTGAGTCAGTACAGGTAATCGGAATGAAACCTCCAGGCGGTATCCCACAAATAAAGTGGAACACCAGGCAAACCATCTCTGCAAGAGTCATATGAGCCCTCACAAAATAAAACTCAACAAACAGGTTAGAGAAACAAAATAGGGTAACCAAGAGTTGCCCCCAAATCAAAATGTAACCACATGAATCATGCCATTAAAATTCACAAAAAGCTCACAAAAAGCAACCAATGGTAGGAGGCCTAAACCTCTTGTCAAACACATGCATCAAAAGGGTATCAAATTCACCCATAATACCTCATACATTTAGAGCATTCAAATTAAAGGCATAAAGATGATGGATATAGGGCAAACCTGATTGGAGAGATCGGTTGAAATCAAATGGCACGACTGGATTTGCAAACCAATGTTAGGGTTTGCTTGAGTTGAAAGTGTGTGAGTCAGAATGAACCTTTCAGAGTTGCCTGGAGGTTGCTCTGAACTCTGTTAGCTCTTCTCTCACTATCTTTTTCCCCAGGGTTCTTCTCTCACTATCTTTTTCCCAGACAGGGTAATAGGAATGGAATTGCCTTTTGTTTCACTGAAACTCTGAATTTATAACCTGATTTTTGTGGACCTGTGGGCTCAAATGAGAGAGGTCCAAGTCCAAGATTTTTTCTTTTATTTATTTATTTATATATTTTTTTTCAAAACACGTGGGCTTCGCCTAGCGAGCATGACAGCTCATGAACAAACCTTTGCTCCTTTAAGATTAACGTTTTGACTGACGAATAGACCCCTGTTGGAAGTAACTCAAGTCTTTCCCTTGTGTTGACTGATCATCTAAATAGAGCCCACAGAGTGTCCTGGATGATGTTCAAGCTTCTTGGATTCGATTCCGATTGGCATGATGAAATGCAAATGCTAAATGACCTAAAAATGAATGCATGCATGAGGTGTAAAGCGTATGCTTCCAGAAAAAATGAAGGTAAATTTTGGGGTATTACAATTAGCAATTACTATCTCTGGATTATTTTGCTTTTTGTTTTTGAATTATTCCTTGCTTCTGATAATATATATATATATATATATATATATATATATATATATATATATATATATATATATATATATATATATATATATATATATATATATATATATATATATATATATATATATATATATATATATATATATATATATATATATATATATATGATCAGGTTTGGTATTGGAGCTTATTGGCTTATCGCAATCCAATTGGTTGCTCGAATATTTGGTTTGCATGTTTTTGTGTTGTTGTAATCATCATTTAGCGTGTTGATGGTGTTATCCTGGGTGATTATGTTGCTTTGAAGTTGTCTCAACTCGCCTTTTGGAGTGTTATCATTTTTAGATTAGTCCATCGTGTCAGAGTTTGTTTGATTTTTCTTTTTATAATCATAATTTTTCCTGATATTATTGGTAATTCTTTCAGCTTGATTGCTTTCTTGCCAATCCCTATCTATGGTGTCATCATCTTTATTTTTGTGGCTATTGAAGACCTTTATCTACATGCCATTGATATGGCTATTAACATGGTCTCTACTTGTAATATCTTTTCTATCTCTTTCTGGATTATCGTCGACTTATTGGAAAATGGGATTGCTATCGTGTTGATTTTTAGCTATTTGCATGTGATTCTCTCAATTGTTGTAGGTGTGAGACTCGTTGGTGCCATACTTGTCCTTGTTGGTGATCTCAAAGATGACTAGAAATCTTATCATTCTTCTTCTGATTGGTGTGCTCGTGATTGTCTTGCAGTTTATTCTTATTTTCCTTCTGATCTCCCAATTTGACAAGCTTTTTATTTCTCAAGTTGCAATTATCATTCCAGTTGATTTTCCAGTTGGTCTTGCTGTTGTGGTTGGTGTTGATTGTAGCCTTGCTAACTTAATAATTCTTCTTTTTGTTGTTATATGTGCTAGGGTTTAGCTATCCAATATAGTTTAAGGTTTGAGTGTTGCTTCTTCTTATAACTTATTTAGCTGGAATTTCATTATTCTCAAAAACCATTATGTTTCTAGCAATCAAAATTTGATCAATGATAGTAATGATAGTAGTAGTGTTGGTTTTTTCTAGATTAGAAATGGGTTTTCTTATCCATTCAGAGATGTGTATATGATTATCTAATTCAAAGTTGATGTTTAGGTAGGACCCATCAAACATGGGTCGCCCAAACACAATTTTTGAAGTAATGGCTTGTAGTTTTGAACTTAGAAGTACATCTACGGCAAACGAGGTCATTTTCCTATATGCCTCTTCAATAGGTTGTCTTTAACTGGGATGAAATTGTTGATAATTCTCTAGATAAGGCTTTTTCTTGTCTAGGATTAGACTTGTTGTTCCATATTTTCTTCCACAAAATTTTGTCTTTGTTTTTGTCAAAGCCTTCATCCTTGATGGCTCTCTTCCAAATTTTGATGCAGTAATATCCAAATCTGACACTATAGTGTCCATTTTTATTGTCCATCCAGCTAATTTTATCTTCCTCCTCTAAGTTTATCAGGGGCGTTCTATTGATTACCTCAATATCCATTTGGAGAAAATTATTGTTGAGGGTGTGGTTGTTCTAACAAGTGTGTTCTTCATTAATGAGGTCCCTAACCCCACTTATCCCTGTCTCCAAGGGTTTGTGTGTTAAGAGTTTAAAACTTCATTGACTAGGAATCTATTTGTACTCTCATACCTTTACTTCATTTCCTTTTCCAATGATCCAACATATGCCCCTCCCTAGAATCAATTTGCTTTGGTTTATGCTTCTCCAAAGGTAACTTGAGTTATTACCTAGTTTGAAGTGAAGAAAGTTAGATATATGGTAGTATTTAGCTTTTAGAGTTTTAGAAATGAAAGAGTTAGGGTTGATTTTGAGTCTCCGACCTTGTTTGGCAAGCATTGAATCATTGAAATCCCTAAGGGTTAGGAATCCCATTCCCCATCTAGTTTAGGTTTGTTTAAATCCTCCTAGTACTTTCAATGGATTTTCTTTTTATTCTCCTTCTCACCCCACCAGAATTTGTTTATAAGTTGTTCAAATTTATTGGAAATGCATATAGGAAGAAAGAAGGAGCTCATAATGTAAGTAGGAATAACTTGAACCACAACTCTGATGAGAGCAGTTATGCCAGCAAATGAGAGGCTTTTGGATTTTCAATTGTTAAGTTTTTGTGTAACTTTGTCAAGAAGGTAATTGAAATTTTAGGTCTTAGATGAGCCTATAGTGGTGAGGAGACCTAACTAAGTTTTAATGTTGTTAGTTATAGGTATTTTGAGGTATTTGGAAAATACTCATTTCTTCTCATTGGTAGTGTTTCTAGTGAGTATCATCTTTGATTTGTTGAAGTTGATCTTTTGTCCAGGTGCCTCTTGGTAGGCATTGATTATATGAAGGAGGGTTTTTTCTCCCTATTCATCAACTTTTCAAAACAAAAGGCTATCATTTGCAAATAATAAATGAGTGGTGTTAGAGGCTTGTTTAGCTATGGCAAAGCAAGTTATAAGTTTATTCTTTTGGGCATTGATAATAAGATTAGAGAAAATTTCAGTACACAGTATAAAAATGTAAGGGGAGAATGAGGTTCCCTGTCTAATGCTTCTAGTAGGTTTGTGAAGGAGAATTGTCATCCAAGGCGCAGCGGAATTTAAAAATTTCTCCATTTAGTGATCCTTACGAATGGGCATGATTAGTGATAGAATCGTTACCTCTTGTGGCGATCACGAACGTTGAACGATGACAACGTCTCTACTCAGTCCACACGAACGGATTCCTTCAATCGCAGTGCTAGCTGTTGTGAATGAAGGCTTTGAGTGAGAGAAATAGAGATACGAAATTCCAACTCTTCAGTTGTGTTGTATTCCCATACAATGCTTCTACACAAGAGTTCTATTTATAGAACCACTTGTGTGGGCTTCAAGCCAAAAAGCCCACTTAAGTGCATTTTGCCCATATCTCATAATATGCCAAAATCACTTAAGTAATTGGTACCTTACCATATTTCGTATTCTACTTAAGGGCACCATACATTACGGTATTCCTTAATTACTCTATCTCTCATGAATCCGTCCTTTGTGTGTGACCCTGTAGGTTCTCGCGACGTTGGCAATTATATTAAATCACGCATTTAACATAATAAACAGTGAGCGATATCTAGCAACACATCACTGCTACCCAAGACACGAAAATGTCATGTGATCTGACAAAACCTCCTGTGATAATAATTATGTGTATAATTACCCTTTTGCCCTTATGTCTATATTGAACACAAGGTATAGACCGTGTCATCCTTGTCCAGTTCAATATTGGGCCCATAGACATTTATCCTGTTACGCAGGATGTGCAAATTCCATCTATGACACTCATGTCCCTCAGCATGCTTCGTGGAGTACCCATCAACCGTCTTTATGGTTATCCAGTTACGGACAACGTTGGATCAGCAATAAAGCACTCGACTCTACATCTAGGATCCATGGTGGTTTCAGGTCGAAGAGTGGTATACAACATTATCACCATGAGAATAACTTATGACACTTTGCATAACTTTCTATATAGTATTCTCATAGCGGGTCAATCCGGTATAAATATTACTCCTAATATTCATACCTATGTTTAAGACTTGATAACTCTTTATCCATGATCCATGAGATGTGATCATCAGTCTACGAACATAATAGTCTTAATGCTTTAATGTTATCCCACTTCACACTAAAGCTCGACTACGGATACTTTAAGAATAGTGTCCTTATGTTTAATGTGATCTCATGATTAAGTCACACTTAATACATTAAACGGACTATCTATTCCAGGGACTTTATTAATCAACCATAATAAATAAAAAGCCTTTTTATTAATTAATAAATAATTCGATACAAGTACCAAAAGTATTGGCCTCTAGGGCTTACATCAACAGTTTGAATCTGTTAGTAGGAGCCCCATTTATGAGGATGGAAAAAGTAACAGTTGTGATGCATTTCATGACAGTATTGGTAAATCCTTTAGGGGATCCCATGTTAAGAATAGTAGAACGAATTAAATACCATTATAGTATTTCATACGCCTTAGCCATGCCCATTTTAATTATCACGAAGATCCTTTTGCTTTTAGAGTTGTTGTTAAGGTGTTTGAAAGTTTCAAAAACTATCATTATATTATCAATGATGAGCCTTTTTTTTACCAAAAGTGCTTCGGTTATCACTAATAATATGAGGCAGGACTTTTTTTCATTATGTTAGCAATGGTTTTGGTGGTGACTTCTAATAGGAAATTGCATAGAGAAATAAGTATATAATTTTAGTATGGCTATTAGGGTGTTTTGTATTGGGTATGAGGTTGACATCGGTATGGTTATAGTCTTTAAGGTCGTCATTATTGTTCAGGATGTTGAGAATAATTTTAGTAATGTTCTTTCCCATAATATCCTAGTAGGATTGGTAGAAAAGAGTCAGTACCATCTGGTCTAGGATAAGCCATGGCTTTCATGTTGGTCATGGCTTGATAGACTTCCTATGAGGTGTAGGGGGTTGTGAGATCCTTTATCATGTTGTTGTCAAGCTTGGTGCTTGTTATATCCTTTATGGTTTGGTGTTGAATATGGTTGTTGGTGGTGAATTACTCTTTGAAGTAATTTATGAATATGTTATGTATGTTTTCTTCCTTGTGTGTTATTTCTCCATCTTTTTTTTATGATTATTGTGATTCTATTTGACTGACTTTACTATGGAAAAATTTAGTATGTTGGTCCATTTCTTTGAACCAATGATCCTGGAGACGTCCACCTCGATCAAAGATTTGCCTCGGGGGCAGGGATGAGGATCATCTACCTTTGGCCAGTGAATGATCCTTTGTGATGCAGAGCGCAATTCAAAGCATGGTCGCATCTATCCGTTTTCATGTACTTAACCTATAAGTATGATTCAAAGCATAGTCACGTTTAACTGGACTCGTGTCTTATTCATATGAATATGTTTCAAAGCATAATCGCATATATTTGGTTCCATGTGAAATCACTACCAGTGTGATTCTAAGCATAAACACGTGTAGCTGAGCTCATGTCTCAGCGTTACGAATTCAACGTACATAGACGTTAAGTCGAACTAATATATTACATGCGCAAGCATATTTCAATTACAACATATCTTAATAAGACAACGCTTAAATATTAATGCGACATGCTCAAGAATAAAGAAGTCGGACAAGGTATATGGACTTCATAGTCCACTGAAAGGACTCCCGAGTTTCTATCGTGAAACATTCAGGTCTTCCTCATGGAATTTCAAAACTTTGGCCCGATCATCTTTCTTCTTTAAGAGCTTTCCAATTCGCTTCGAACTCACGACACGCCTCTACCGCATCTTCAGAAGCCCTTCTTCTAATGTTTCTCTCCCTCAGCAAGAAAAGCCTTCAACTTTGTTATCTGAGAAGCCACAGTTGACAAAGAATCGTATCGCTCCACCTCTTTCTAGAAAGAGTCAACAAGCTCAACCTTTGTCACAACTCATCCAATTCCTTCTCAGTCGCAAAATTCTCTCGCTCAAGGGTCTTACATTTCTCCTTCAGCTTATCCTGCTCCATAGAAAGGTTACAATAACCCAATACATCGTCTTGCCCAATAGCTACCATAGAAACTAGAGATCCGGCCTTGGACAAGGTTCAAAAAGCATCCGAAAAAAGACCCTGCATGTCAGTTACATATAGACTTCGAGCGAAAGCTAGGTCCTAAGTGGCCACGGGAGCAACAAATTTCTATGGGGTGCTGAGTACCCAAGAGGGAAGAATGGAAGGAAGCCGAAATAATTGAGTAAGAGCCTCTAACCCAGCGTCCTCCTTCAAATAAGCCAGTTTGGAAGAACCTCTTTCAATATAAGTGGGAGGGCTATCACCCAGATTCCACTTGATAGGAGAAGGAGATTGTGAATGATCATAGACATAGAGGTCGGCTGCCATAGTAGTCAGGTGTTCCACCTCAGGATTTATACCTGAGATAGTAGTCGTAACTACTTCCAGAGCAATAACGGCAGCCGATGTCTAAACCACCAGAGCAAGAACAATCGCAATAACGGAAGTCGCCATCATCCGACCTGATAAGCCTGTCATAAGACCCTGATCTTTAGCAAGCGTGATAACCTTTTACAATTGATCCATGTTATCTTAAAGACACGAGTTAATATTGTTGAAAAAATGGCTTGAGTCCCTATCTTCACCAAAGAGTTTTTGCCTCTAATAATCAAATAGGTTAATCCACTTCTTATTTTGTTGAGAGCGGGGTACTTCTCCAAGACCAAATTTGTCGTCATAGATGAGCCCTTGATACCAAGCACACAAATCCTCTTTCATGTTTATTTCATCAGATGATAGAGGATAAAGCCCAGAGTGGTAAGAAGAAAGAGGCCGGTGGAAATGAGCTTTAGACCAATACTTCGAAAATTTGTTTTTACAAGAACAAGTGCATCCCACCGGGGCCGAAGACAAACAAAAGGAAAAGTGAGCCCCAAAAGTAATAGGTTTTAACCACCATGAAACTTTCAAGGAAGTCACCTCAGTCATTGGTGACAAATTCAAACCAAGGGACTTGATGGCGAAGGAAGATCAATCCCCAATCCCGAGTGTCATCCTAAGAGGCGTGGGCCATGTAAAAGAGCTTTAGGGAAAGTTTTCAAGACTTATGCTCAACACAAAGTTGGAACACCTTCATGAAAGCCTAAGCTCTGGGATAAAGTTACAAGGGGGTAACTCTTAAACGGTTTATCACAGCCACCTCGAAATGAGAAAAGGGCAAACGTATCCCCAACTTAGTGAAGATGCATTCATACAAAAGGACCGAGCTTCCTTCAAAGGAGATGCATATCCTCTATGTCGGGTATATTGGGAGAATCAACCAATTCGAGGGGTTTCTGACCATAATGTCAGTATTGGCTATAAAATAGACAGTGTTCAAGGTGGAAAGAGTCCCAACCATTTTGGCAGACACCCAATGATATTTATTGGCATTGTATGACTCAACTAACCAAAGTACCTTTTGGGAAAGTTCATGAGATTTAAAGTGATTTTCGGGAAGGAACCAAGATATAACATGGGACATTCCCCGAAACTCCAAATGATTCGTGATTTCATCATCACTAGGCTCACGATTGTTCCTCCTTCGAAAAAATCGAACAAAGTTTTCGGCTCATTTCCTCCTTTGCTGGGCAGCTTCTATTTCTTCCTTAGTCAAGACATGAAGGGTTATTGGTTTCTCAAAAGGATCCTCGCCCCCACCGATTTTCCCTAAAAGGAGAGTTCCTGAAGACACGCTTGACAAAGCTCTCTCAGAAAAATAGTCTTCATACACTCTTTATGTTTTAAAATTTTCAATCAGAGAGATGATCTCCAATTAAAATCCCCACTAGCAGAGGTAATGGAATGCAATTCGTGTTCCATTCTCCTTTTCGAAGAGGAAGAATCATTACCCTCTGAATTAATCTCTATGTTAATAGGGTTATCGCTCATCATAACGAATGTACACTAAATGGTTGAATGAAAAGCTGAAGTGAAGAAAAGGTACCTTGAAATGTAAGGTCGAAGGCAGTAAAACAAAAAGAAGACCAAAAGTCGAAGCTTTGAAGCTTTGAATGTGTGGCAATAGTTATCCCTGAAAAAATGCTCTCATAGAAGAGAGAAAGATTTAAAGGAAATAAGGAAAACTCAATCTAAAAGGTTGTAAAAAATTTCTCCAAATTTCTTCTATCCTCGTATAGGCGAAGACTATTGGGCATATCAAATTGAAAGTAAGAAGCAACTGCGAATCAACGATCATATTTCATCTTGGGAACACAACCAAACTCAAGTGCACAATAAGAACCATCGCGCCACTATTTACCTTTTCAAGTCACATGTCAAGAGAAAGATGATGGAACGTTTCAATTACGGAACTACATTTGATGCTCACGTTCCCCATTAAGCTTTGGCAAAACCAAAGAAATGCATGTTAGATGACGCCTAAACATCCATTCGCGAAGGCCGGTCACGATTGTAGAATCCACTGAAATCAAGAGTACTCGATGAGTCTTGGGGAAACTGTTCTGTTTCGGCCAAAATTCCAATAAGATAAGGCCCACTTGTCCTACCCACTCCATTAAGCCCAATGTATAAATACCTTTACAATGGATTTTCATGTACACATCTATAATCTCCATTCTTACTACGATTATCTTGAACCCTAAACTGACTTGGGTGTTGGAGTGCTAACCATGCAGGTACCCCCTTATTTAGTCCACAGTAGTATAGATTAGTAATGTCGGTTCAAGATCAACATCTTTGATCCAAGGTGTCGCATCAATGAATCACTTAGGAAGCTTCGCTCCGTTGTAGTTTCCATAATCTTCTCTATTTCTAGTTTCACAAATGATGAATCAACTAAATAAGATGTAGAAGTTCCAAATGTTGAGGTGAATCAGAGACCTCAAAGAACAATGAACATTTCAAAAAGGTTGCAAGATGTGAACTGATCAATGGAACCGAGGTGACTAAAGAAGGTGATTTTATTCATATGGCACTAATGGAATATGTTAAGCCCATCAATCATCATAATTCCTTAATGAGTAATGCATGGAAAAAACCAATGAAAGAAGAGTTAATTGCAATTGAAAGGAATGATACATGGGAGCTAATTGTCAAATGATAAGAAGGCTATTGAAGTAAAATGTGTGTTCAAGTTGAAACACAATCTGGATAGAGCAATTGAAAATCTAAAGCTAGATAAAGGAGACACATAATAAAAGGTGGAAGTTTATTTTCTACTCTAATGCAGATTGGTGTGGTGATAAAGCAGATAGAACAAGTGTCATAGGATACTACTTTAAGTTCCTTGGTTCACTGACTTCTTGGTGCTCAAGGAAGCAAAAATTTATGACTCTTTCATCATGTGAGTCAGAGTACATAGCTAGATCATATACTGTGTGTCAGACTATTGTTGACCTGGGATTTTCTGTCTAATGGGAAAATCAATTCAATGTTGTATTTGGTGAAATACTAAGTGTAAAAATTGATAGACAAGGTTTGGCAGTGTGGCATGTCGACTAGATGTTCTCAATTGTCATTTTGAGATGTTAGTTTGGGAAAATCTCAAGAAGATATCTTGAGAAATTAGTTGAACGAATCTTAGTTGTAGACTTAAGTGATTACTCGACACCATGTCAAGGGAGGACTCTCTAACATACTTTTGATACTTAGAAGATTAAGGAAACTAAAGATGAAAGGCTTTATGCACCCAGTAACTATCATCGATGAGCAAGCAATTACTAGCCTATAAGCAGTTAGAGAACGTGGGATAATGGTTTCAGCAATTTCAAAGCCTTACCAATGTGGAAAGACGCGGAGACAAGAGTTGCATGCATTCGAATGACGTGTCAGTTTCTATAGAGTTAAATTGTCAAAGACAGTTATTCTGAGTTAGTATTTATAGCAGACTCGTGTATTGTAATAACGGTTTGCAAATTTTCACACACATTCTCTATAGAACTGAAGTACTCAAGCCAAAGTGAGAAATAGTTTGTGAGAAATTATGTGAGTCTGTGTCCCCTTTCTAGTTTTTATTTTTATGTTTCCTTGATTGGAACAAATTTACTTTCTTGCCATTTACTGTATTTCATTTAATGTTCTTTATTTCAAGTTCCTTTTACTTTAATTTAAATTTTATCATCTTCAAAGCCTATTTACGCACTGTCTGCAACTAGACATTCGTAGTTACGTCTCACACATACGTCATAGTAACATTTTTCATGCAAAACCAATACCGAGATTTTTCAAGTTAATCTCAAATACTTTCAAACTTGTCATTGTTCGCTAAAACACCCACGAACAACTATATGGATGGAGTCAGTTCTCTAGGAATTTAAGGTTGAAGTCAAGAGGTCAATCAAGATGCACATTGATAACAAGTCAAGTATCAAACTAGAAAAGAATCCAATTTTGCATGGCAGGGTCAAACATAATGAGGCAAACTTTTGTTTATTGAGGGAGCAAGTTGATCAAGGAAAGTTAATGGTTGCACATTGCCCCACCTCTGCACAGGTTTGAGATGTGTTAACTAAGATATTAAAGACCGATAGACTTCTGATTCTAAGAAAAACATTAGGTGCATTTCCTATCAAATAATTGTCATAGAATTAATTTAAGTAAGCATGTTGTTAGTTAATCAATTCTAGCTTGTTTAGAAGTTAGTCATATGGTGGTTAGGTAGTTACATCTATCTTAATATGTGATTACCACTAGTTCTATATGTGGTTACTACTGATTATATATGTGGTTACCAATAGTATTGTATGTGGCTACTAATTATTGTGTATCTTGTTACTACTAGCTCTATACGTGGTTACTAGCCAATTGCTAATTAGTTAGTAGTATGGCCATATATAAATGATGTAACTCATATTTGTATGAATAATCAAGCATAATTAAATATAGTCCTCACTTTCATCCCTCTTAATTATCGCTTTATTTCTTGAAGTCTAAGAAAGCTCTTGCACTTACAAAACTTTTATATTATATTTTTAATATTGTAAACTTCTTCTTATACTCTAAATATATAAAAAAAATTGAAAGCTTGGTATCAGGTATTGCGACCAACTAATTCAAAAAGATACATTTATGATACACTTATGGAGAATCCTATTTCAAGTTAGAGTAAAGTTTTGTATGGATTGATCCAACACAAAAATTGTTAACACCTAGTAGTATTTAAATCCGAGATCTTAATAAAAACACACTCTCATAACCCATGTTATTACCAGCAGACCAACCCATGGTGTATTTAGTAATGAGCACGATCTTTTTATTTTCAACGCGTATGGTGTGAGTTTAAGATGTATGTTTGAATGCACTTATCTTTTATTTTCTTTCACTGTTTTATAGTTAATGGCAGAGAAATATGATGAACGAAGGAAACATATCCTCTTATGTTCATATGTTCATATGTTCATCTAGGCATGACAACATAACTCGTACCCGCGGGTACCCACCCGAATCCGCCCTAAAATTGACGAGGAAAATCTGCTTTGTTAGGTTTGAGTTCGATTTTGGGTTTTCCCCGATATTGATGTAGGGTAATGGGGGCACTAGTACCCACCCTGCTTATTTTATTATATACATTATTATTATTTTTTGATAATTTAAATTTTTTGATAATTTAAAATATTAAATATATGGTCAATGTTTTGATATTTTAATTTGAATTTATTATTTAAAATATTTGAAATGTATGTATGAAATTTTTTTAGATTGTTTTATTTTATTATTTGTAATATAATTTTATTTTGGAAAAAATAACTATTTCTACTAAAAAAATTGATTTTACTAAATGAGCGGTGGCGGGGTGGGGATACCCGAACCCGTTTGGAACGGATTTGAGTTTTGATCCTCCATCTACGTTTGGATTTGGAGCGGGGAACAAAGATTGTTTAGGGAATTAGATTTGGATTTATGGAAGATAAAAATCATCCCCTATCCGCCCTGTTGCCATAGTCTTAGGGTCTGATTCAATAACGTATGTGTTTGGGGTGCGTGAATGAAATTTAAAAATATTTTTTATTTTTTATAAAGGTGTAGTAGCAATTCATAGGGTGTTTTAAGAAATTTTCATTTTATAATGAATGATATGTTGTTAGATCATTTCGACCAACTTCAACTTAGGACTTTTTCAAAACTCAACTCTTCCAAGGCTCCAAACTTATTAAATGTGAGCACGACTTATTTGAATTATATTGAATTTATGCGGGAAATAATTTATTAGTTTAGTCTAGAAAAATACTTCATGATGCTACAATATTTGAGGGCTTTACCGGATAACATAGAAAAACTCAAAATTGTGAGCTCAACATCTGATAAATTTTTGTCTACATTTTTGTGAACACTAATATTTTTAAAACATATTTTTTAGAACACAATTTATATTTATCTCATATTTAAACTCTCTTAAGCTTAAGTTATCATAAGTAGGGTCCAGAGTTCTTTGTATCAATGTCTTTGTTATGAAATTCAAACACAATTTATTAACAATAATTCATATTTATGTTATATTAATTTTCTTTTCTTTTCTTTCAATGAATGATTAGATATGTTTGTGATTATTTTTATGTAAGAATCGTAGATCAATTAAAAAAAAGTTTAAGAAGTCTCTTATATGTTTGATGGTAGTTTTGAGAAATTCTCTGAATTGGATTAAGAATGGTAAGGTTGAAATTGGTTGAAAAAAAAAAACTAAGTTGCAAGAAAAATTAGTGTATGGAGTAAAATTGACATTAGAATTTAAAGAATATAAATTTCATATCATTACGATGATGAGGTATTATCTATTTTTTGTGTGAAAATTTTCACGATTGTGTTTTAAAAAAATATCTTATTAGATTGAGGTGTATATGATATATATAAACTATTCTTAAACTCGATTTCTAAGCAATGTGAGACTAATTTTGATAGCTTTGAACAGTTTTCCCTTGGTCGAGTTTAAAGTGCACAGTGCGAACTTTGGGTTCCTATAGACAAAGTCAATGTTCTGATCGACCACAAGTTTACGACACCGCGACTACGACGTATTCTCTGCTTTGGATATGTGAACCTTCACATATTTGTCCTTTATAAAGACCTTCTCTGATTGAGGTGTGTGAATATTGTATATAAACTTGAAATGTCGTAAGTGTACGACAATGTAAAGTAGTAAATAGTTTGTCGAACCTCAGAGACCAATTATTTGAGTATCAAATTCTACTTTATCGATGTAAAGCTAAAACGATCAAATATTGGAGTTTTGAACGGAAACAAATTAATTTTAATAAAATAAAAACTTATAATAACAAGCCGGACTCAAGGTATATGATATTTACTCAGACATATCCAAATAATCCTCCAATTCTATTATGAGAAGCTGACAAAGTTATAGAAAATAGGTAGAAATGGACAACATCTATTTTCGTCAACCATGTTATCCTGTCTAAGAGGAAGAGTTCGTCTTCTTTCACTAGTCCGAATTATTCATCTAAGAGTGATTTTTGCACAACTATGAAAATTGGACTTTCTCAACAGAATTTGGGACACTTTCGTCATCTTCTACTCAGTTGTTTAGAAATCCACCATCAGGTACCAAAATATATCCTTTCAGTGTATGATCGATACATGAGTTACCTCTACTTTCGTAAACGATATGTGTTTTAGAAAACTCATACTCTAAAATAACATGTAAATCAAATTTCTCGTAATCGAACAATGACAGATTCACACAAGATATGTCATGAGACAAGTCTCATGACCCTTAGTCCCTAATGGACTACTTACTCGTGGTATAATACAATACAAATAAGATAAATATTATTAGGCATACAGATTAATATTATGATAATAACGATAACAATAAGGACAAGATAAAACCTGGATGTAAGATAAAAGTACTTAATTAAATACAAAGAAAGCTCCAAGATAAACTTGAATTCTACCGCTCTTGAAACAAGAATAAAATATGCAAAAGAAAATAAACTCATTGAAAGTAGACTTGCAATTATAAACTCCCCAATCATATGAGACTATTTTGATCAATCTGAAACACTTGTCCGCCAGTCGAGACTAATGACATGGTGGAAACTTTAAGTTTTCACAAACTACATCATTGTTTCATACATGAACCAATTATATGTGTAAATCGAACGAACTTGAGGTCCGGTGTGGTGGAGTGAACCTTTGGTATGACGAAGCAGGAATAGACCTACAGAGTTAACGCTCTAAGACTCAAGTCAATAGATGAAAGAGAAAATAATTTGAGTATGTAAATGAGATAATATTTCAAATGATACATGTTGTGCTTTATATAGCACAAATGGTTAAACCTGTTTTCGATAGATCCGACGATTTAAACTGACGACTGTTTGATTAGACCTTATAATAAAAGGTGTGGAGGAAGTCAAATTCTCATACCTTCAACTTAAATAATGTCTCACATATTCTACACACTTTTCCGTACAATACTTTTCATTATATTTTTCATCATGGGTCTTCTGAGTTATTCTAAATTCTATAAACTATATAAAAGAATTCATTTATTTCAATTAAAAAAATTGAAACCAAATAAATCAAATGTATTTTATTAGTTTATACTTTTTGATCTTTAATATAAGAAAAAATTTATTTTTTATATTTATTAAAAAATCAATATATCCGAATTATATAATTCAAAACATCAATTCTTCCATTAATTTAAAAAGTAAGTTTTTTTATTTATATTATGTATTTAAAAAGATGAATAAAATCTTATGTTACATTCTTAGGAGACATGTATGTTAATGAATGGGAAACATGTCCGAATGTAGTGTTCTTAACCTTTGGGTCATTCAGCACCGGTTTGGGGCTACAGTCTTGGAGAAACATGAGTGCATCAATAAATAAATCTTAAAATTAAAGAAAGGATAGCAGAACAATTTTTTATTATAAATATATTATCATGTACATTATAAAAAAAATCTCATTGCTGATGTTAGTCAAGGAAATGTAAGTAGTGTTTAAAAGTTTAACCAAATAATAAATAAATTTAAAAATTAATCTAAATTATAATACAAACGAAATTTCAAGATTAGTTATTAATTTTTGTCTCATATTTTTTTTGAAAATTTTGTTCTTAGTAATATTATTCTTTTAAATTTAAACCTAAAAATATTTTTTTATTAATGAGTAAACATATACTTTTTCATGCATTTACCGGAAACATAGTTAAGGATGGAAAAAAATTCGTACACGGAAAATTTACCACAGACGTTGAGTTGGAAAATTTACCACAGACGTTGAGTTGGAAAATTTAAGAGGTATCACAAAACAAAAAAAAAAACAAAAATTTAATTATCTATTTGTAAGAGTTTGGATTTAGGGAGTATGATAGGAATGAAAAATTAGGATTCTGTAATTTATATTGATGGCAAATTGCAGTACATAAAGTGATGAGTACAAAGATAATAGTGGAATGTAATTCCACTTCTTACGGTACGGAAAATAAATGTAAGATAGAATCCAAGGGGAGAGAAGAATAATTCCAAAAGGGAGAAGGTTCTAATTCCTGCCTGCGATCACTAGATCCCTAGCTCCCACTAAATAGTAAAGTCCTCCAAAAGTTTGTTAGGCCTTTTCTCTCTGGTACTCTTTCTTGTTGCCTTACTTTCCGCATCACATGCCGCCTGGCCTTTTCTAATTTTTGTATCAGCTCCCTTTAATGTTTGTGAAGTTCCATTTGTACCCTCAGCCTCAATCATAACATTACTCCCTCCATTGAAACTAACCTTGTCCTCAAGGTTAAGGGATGGAAATGTGGTCTGCAACTGACACCAATCCTCCCAGGTAGCATCCTCCGCGGCGAAACCTGTCCATTGAACCAACACCTGTCTGACTGGTCTATCCTGAACCATGATCATGCAAGACTGCAGAATACGTTGAGGCATGATTAGAGGACCGTGAGCTGTGGTAATCAATGGCAAGGGCATATAGGGTGTGGAGTGAGGCCCCTGGCACGGTTTGAGAAGAGAGACATGAAACACGGGGTGGATTTTTGCCGTTGGAGGCAATGCTAGTTTGTAAGCCACTGTTCCGACACGCGATAACACTTCGAAAGGCCCAAAGTAGCGAAGACCAAGCTTTTGATTCTTGCGCAAGGCAACAGAAACTTGACGGTAAGGTTGAAGCTTGACTAAAACCTTGTCACCTACTGCAAATTCGACGAAGCGACGCCGTTTATCAGCAAATTTTTTCATATGGTTTTGAGCCTTAGCCAGATTGGCTTTCAGTTGAGCTAAAACAGCATCACGCTCACAGAGTAAATCCTGCAA
Organism: Lathyrus oleraceus; assembly: GCF_024323335.1. Taxonomy (NCBI): domain Eukaryota; kingdom Viridiplantae; phylum Streptophyta; class Magnoliopsida; order Fabales; family Fabaceae; genus Lathyrus; species Lathyrus oleraceus. Next base: position 646,329,284 of record NC_066583.1, read on the forward strand.
GGTAGGAGGATCAGATTGCTGCAATTCATACTTAATCACTTGAGGGGGGTCTTTGCCATACACTGCTCGAAAGGGTGTCATGCCGATGCTGGTGTGGTATGAAGTGTTATACCAGAATTCCACCCAAGGTAAGAACCGAAACCAGTGTTGTGGGTTGTCTGTGGTGAAACAACGGAGGTACAACTCTACACATTTGTTAAGTGCCTCTGATTGACCGTCCGATTGCGGATGATAGGCAGAACTCATGTTCAGAGTGGTGCCACTAAATCGAAAAAGGTGTTGCCAAAACTTGCTGAGAAAGACTTTGTCACGGTCCGACACAATACTCTTGGGAAAACCATGGAGTTTGACAACTGAATGCATAAAAGCGTGAGCTATAGAGAGGCTCGAGTAATCACTCTTCAACGGCGTCAAGTGACAATATTTGGAAAGGCGATCAATGACCACTAGCAAGATGGTGTAACCGTGCGATGGGGGAAGCCCGGTAATGAAATCCATTGCCACATCTTCCCAAATTTATGAGGGGATAGGAAGTGGTTGGAGCAAGCCCGAGGGTAGTGTGTTAGCAGTCTTGGCTTGCTGACAGATGAGGCAGTTTGAGATGAAAGTAGTGACATCTCTGTGCAGAGTTGACCAAAAAAATTGAGCAGTAACGTGTGCTTTGGTGCGAGTAATGCCGGAATGGCCTCCCAACTGGGAACTGTGAAATTCCTGAAGTATAGAATTAATCAGGTCAAGCGCTGCAGGTATAACGAGTCTGTCTTTCCAGTAAAGTAACCCATTCTTATGGGAATATGCAATTTTCGGTGGCGAGCCTTCAATACACTGCTGTAAGATGGATGCATATAAACCATCAGTTATCCCCGCTTGTTTTATCTGTTGCAATAGAGAGGAATGTATGGAGGAAAGGGATAGCATGAAGGAACGGGACAAGGCATCCGCTGCAATGTTATCCTTTCCCGGCTTGTACTCAATAGTGAAATTATACCCCAAAAATTTATGAAGCCATGCCTGTTGTTCCGGAGTTTGGATGGACTGTTCCGTCAAAGATTTAAGACTCTTCTGATCCGTACGTATGATAAATTGATGACCGATGAGGTAGTGGCGAAATTTGGAAATAGCCTCACTAATAGCATATAGCTCTCGCACATAGGCACTCTGTTTTTGCATCCTTGGGCTTAGCTTTTTGGAGAAAAAAGCAATGGGATGTTTGGCTTGACTCAGTACTGCCCCAATGCCAGATCCGGATGCGTCAGTTTCCAAAATGAAGGGTTTGGAAAAATCTGGTAAACTGAGAATAGGCGCAACTGTTAATGCTCGTTTCAGATTATGAAATGCCGCAGCAGCCTGGTCATTCCAAAGGAATGAATCCTTCTTTAGAAGATCAGTTAAAGGTAGAGCAATCGAAGCATAACCTTGTATGAAGCGCCTATAATAACCAGTGAGTCCAAGGAAGCCGCGTAGTTGTTTCAGATTAGACGGTCTTGGCCACTCAAGCACTGCTTGCACTTTTGAGCTATCCATTGCAACACCTTGCCCTGAAACTGTATGGCCGAGGTAGTCAATCTGTGTAAGGCCAAAGCAACACTTGGAGAGTTTAGCACACAAGGAATGTTCCTGTAAAAGCTGCAAGACCTCCTCCAAATGACACAAGTGAGCATGCCAGGAAGGACTATATATCAGAATATTGTCAAAGAAGACCAACACTGACTTACGAAGCTGTTGGCGAAACACTTGATTCATAAGGCTTTGGAATGAAGTCGACGCATTTGTCAACCCAAAGGGCATTACGAGCCACTCATACAACCCTTGGTGAGTTCAAAAGGCAGTCTTGTGACGATCTTCAGGCCTAACCAAGATTTGATGGTAACCGGACAACAAATCTAGTTTGGAAAAGTAAGTAGCACCGAATAACTCATCAAGCAATTCATCCACGGTAGGAATAGGGAAACTGTCCTTTATAGTGATAGCGTTTAGAGCCCTATAGTCGGTACAAAATCGCCATGATCCGTCCTTCTTTTTGACCAATAATATCGATGATGAAAATGGGCTAGAACTTGGCTGTATAATACCCTGTTGTAACATTTCCATGACCATTTTCTCAATCTGTGATTTTTGACTATGAGCATAGCGGTACGGTTTAACCTTGACAGGGTTACTTCCTTTAACAAGGGGAATGGCATGGTCCTGAGTCCTTTTAGGTGGAAGGCCAGTAGGAGGGTTAAAAACCATACTATATTTCAGGAGTAGTGTACGCAATTCATGGTCGAGGTCCATCGGTATCTCCAAATTAGGAGTGACAACACTCTGTGTACTGATAAAGTGGAGTGAAAAACACTCAGCAATAGATTTAGTAGCGGACAATCTTTTAATGTGATGATAGTGGGCCTGAGAAGGAGTCCTGGTTTGTTCACCGTGCAAAGTAATAAATGTGTTGTCTAGGTGGAACTTAATAGACATAGCACGATAATCGGCGATATGAGGACCTAGTGTGGCAAGGCATGGTGCCCCTAGGACGAAATCTGCACCAGTTAGGGGTAGTAAATAGACAGGTAATGTAATTGTGTGACCCTGAATTGATACCTGAAGGTTGTTGACAAAACTAGCTACTTCTAAGGATTGCCCGTTTCCTACCAACACTTTGAATTGAGAAGCATGCTCAACAGGAAGTTGTAAGAACTTTGCAATGTGTGGTTGGAGGAAGTTATCCGAGCTGCCACTATCTATAAGAACTTGGACCGGTTTCCCTTGAATGTGACCCAAGAATCGGAGAGTCCCCACTCCCGCGGAGCCATTAAGGGCATTGAAGGAGAGATGGTGGTCCTGAGTGTTTTGAGTATCTTCGTCAGTGGCGTCCACAGGAGAATCCAACAAACCTTCCTCGGATGTTACAATATCTTCATCATCGGCTTGCAATAGAAGGTACTGACGATTCGGACAACGGTAAGAGAAGGAAAACTTCTCGTCACAAGTGAAGCAAATGCCCTTGTCCCGGCGCAACTGCATTTCTGCCGGCGAGATATTCTTGATGGATGGTGTACGCGACCGTTGTGGTCTGGGTTTAAGGTTGGGGGTGGGAAGAAGAGGTGGTAATGGGTTTTGGTTTATCGTTGAAGTTGGGTTACGATTTTGGTTATTGGGGAAAAAAGAGAGGGGTCGGGTTATTGGAGCTGCTTAGAAGGGTTTGGGTCGGGTCGGGTATTTTTCTTCAAACAACTTGGCCAAGGCACAGGCTCTGGAAAGGGTACGGGGGGATTGGGCCAACACGTCACGTTTGATTTCGGGTCGGAGTCCGCTAATGAAACAATCCAGAATAGCATCAGAGCTTAACCCTTCAGATCGATTAGCAAGAGCGGTGAATTGCAGGTAGTAGGAGTTAACAGTGTCTGTTTGGGTGAGTTTGAAGAGGGTGCTGCGGGGTAAATCGTAAGGTGAAGGTCCGAATTCAAGTTCCAGGGCTCTGGTAAGGCCAATCCATGATTGAAAGGGATTGTCGCGTGCTCACATTTGAAATCAGGGAACAACATCCTTGTCCATGTGAACAGCGGCGATGGTCAAATGCTGCGTATCTGGTGTTGAATAAAACTCAAAGAACTGCTCTGCTTTGAAGATCCAATGGAGCACATCATTTCCATCAAAACGCGGAAAATCAAGCTTCATGTTTCGAACCTGAAATGGTGGCGGTGTCGTGTGTGAGTTCGACCCACCTGAGATGGCTGAATCAATTTTGAGTGTACCCAGATGAGCCTCAACGCGTTCCAGACGACCCAGATCTGTGTTTCGATGATGGAGGTATTCAGAATGGCGTCGCTCGGCATCCCCTGCGAGCTTCTGTATGGTAGCGGCCATGGAGGTGATTGTCGTTTGGAGTTCCTTCATACGCGTGTTTTCAGCCATAGTGGGGATGAAAGCACCAATGTAAGAGTTTGGATTTAGGGAGTATGATAGAAATGGAAAATTAGGATTCTGTAATTTATATTGATGGCGAATTGTAGTACATAAAGTGATGAGTACAAAGATAATAGTGGAATGTAATTCCACTTCTTACGGTACGGAAAATAAATGTAAGATAGAATCCAAGGGGAGAGAAGAATAATTCCAAAAGGGAGAAGGTTCTAATTCCTGCCTGCCATCACTAGATCCCTAGTTCCCACTAAATAGTAAAGTCCTCCAAAAGTTTGTTAGGCTTTTTCTCTCTGGTACTCTTTCTTGTTGCTTTACTTTCCGCATCACATGCCGCCTGGCCTTTTCTAATTTTTGTATCAGCTCCCTTCAATGTTTGTGAAGTTCCATTTGTACCCTCAGCCTCAATCATAACATTATTTCACGTATTTGATGATACACGTATCCACGTGTATATGTATTCATCAATAATTAGTAAAATAACTTAAATACTAATTTGTTTAATTAAAAATTATTATTATTATATTAAATATGAAATTATTATTGTTATTATTATTATTATTATTATTTTGTTGAATAAGAAATTATTATTATTTGGTTGAAATAGTATAATTATTAGATAAAAAAAGAAATAAAATTAATATAATTTATTTTGTTTTAATTTTTATGTGTTAAATTTGATATTATTTTTGTCTTTAAAATGGATAAAAAGCTTAATTAATTACAGACGAATACATATATTATATTTATTAAAAAGGATTAATACCCGCCCATATCCATTATTATTCCTAAACATAATTAACTATGTGTAAAAAATTAATTATTCAATTAAATAAATAAATAGTTCTATTCACAATGTAAAATATAATTTATTCACATAATTGAATTAATCACATTTTACTTGTGAATTAAAGTAAATATTTGTTCAAGTTGATTAACTATATATTTCTACATGGATTTAACCAACTTTTGGGTGGAAGAAAAAAGAATGTTCATAAATTATTTTGCTTTTCTATAATATCTTACAAGCATAAATATTTGTTTGGGCCAGAATAAAGGTCAGAAGTACGTTGAATCAAAATGGTCCAACTTATAAAGTCAGTACATGTAAAAATGAAAGATATATTTTTTTGATCTTCACTTTTATTTTATTTATCTTGGACTTCAAACTGATTTGAGCGTTGGAGTGCTAATCTTTCAGGTTTATCCCGCGTCACCGCATCGTAGATCATCACCATGGATTTAGGGTCCTCTATCATCATTGTTAGATGCCCAAAAGTGCTTATTAGAGCTATCATATGTGGGCATCTTTTACTCTTTTTCCTTGCTAAAACTGTCAAAACCACATTTGTTTTACATGGAATGCATTACATTGATAAACAAGCTTGGTGCCTTTGATTTGTGTGTTATTGTGCAGGAAAGACATGAACTAATTGAAAATGAAGACACAAGAAAATTGGCAAAGGAACCAAAGAATACAAGCATTTCATCAGCCTGCTCGCTAGGCGAGGCTGTGGCGAAGCATTGGTTCGCTAGGCGAGTTCCAGGCGAACAGCTCCAGTAAATTGTCAAATTAATTCGCTAGGCGAGCTGAAGGCGAAGGTGGTAGCGAGTTCATTCTGTTTTGGTGAAAAACACAGCCAGCACTCACTCGCTAGGCGAAGCTCTAGCGAGTCCCCAGCGAGCATTCCAGTAGCAAAACCTCTCAACCTCGCTGGGGCGAAGGTTGAAGCGTGTCCTTCGCTAGGCGAAGGTATGTTCGCTAGGCGAACATGACAGTTCAGCAGGCCCTGTTTTCTCTGGACGCAGGGGCCTTTTGTGCCCATTTTAGACCCTCGCTAGGCGAGCCATTCTGCTCGCCTAGCGAGCATGACAGCCCAGCAGTGGTCTATAAGTAGCAGGTGCCACTTTTGAGCACCATACCTCATTTTTACCAACTTTTTCCACTTTTGTACTTTCTTCTAGATATTTTTGCAGCATTGTTCTTGGGATCTTTATGCCCTAGTTTTCATTTCTCTTCATCTTAGAACCATCTTCTACAAAAAGAAGGTGGATTCCCATCCAACTTCGATTATCCGACTTGGATGTTGATCAACCTTCTTTCCTTACTTGCCGACCAAGCTACCATGAAAATGAGTAGCTAAGTCATCCATTTGTCAAGGTTAGATGTAGGTGATTACTAGCTTTGTGTGTAAATGTAAGGATCCTCATATGTAAACTCTTTAACGGTAAATATATGATGAAAACTTTGTTTCTATTTAAAACTCTTTGTATTGGTTTATGATCGAGAGATGTTTACCGACTCTTGACCTAGGTTTTCATCCAAACTTGTTTGTTAGCTAGAGATAGTAACGAATGATTTTGTTCACCATAAGGTTGAACCAAAAAGTTGTCATTTTGATAGATTGTGTTCGAGAGAAACAATGGATCAAAATGGCAAAACTCACAATATGTGTTCGAGAGAAACATATTGAGAGGACTTTGTGAAATGGTTTATCATCTAAAGGAGTTTATAAGATTGTTGACCGAGCAAATACATGCAAAGTGATCATTGAAACCTAACTTTGACAATATTTCTCATTTAATCAAACCATAACTTTTACCGCAATTTATTACTTTTTTATGCAAGATAACTTGATTAAAACCAAAACCCTATTGTTACATTGAGCTAAGATTAATACAACCATCGAACGGCGGTGATATCTTACAATCCCTGTGGATACGATAACAAAAACCCGACACGAAATATACATTTCAACAAAATGGCGCCGTTGCCGGGGATTGTAAATTGATATTGCGAGCATCGCAATGGTTGTTTAAGTTTTAGCTTGTGAATTTTTGACTTGTGCTTGTAATTTGTTTGGTTTAGTGTGCAGCTTACGTTTTATGCGAGGGCAAATCCCTGTGGACGAACTTCTTTTTGATCCTGAGATCGAGAGAACCGCAAGGAGGCTCAATAGCAAAACGAGACGTAGGAGGCAACAGGCTAGACAACGCCAAGAGCAAGGAGAAAGTTCTTCAACCACAAATCCACACCCATTCATACCAAACATGGAGCCACAACCACCACCACCTATTTCTACTCCATGTATCAATAGTCCAAGGAACACCGCTCAGTTTGCCAACCACACAGGAAGGCAAGCTGAGATGAAGACGGGAACTCTGAATTTATTATATGGGAGTCCATTCACCGGAATGGACCATGAAGACCCATTTGCTTTTCTCACAAAATTTTATGAGATAGCATTGGCTGCCGGAGTGGATCAGGCTCAGGAGCTTCCGTTGTTCAGACGATTATTTCCCCACGCTTTGCTCGGTAAAGCAAAGGATTGGTATCTCGATCAAACACCAGCCGTAATGATAGACTGGAACGTGTTAGAAGAGAAATTCATTGAAAGATTTTTCTCCCATAACCGATTCATGGAATCAAAGACGGCCATCTCGGTGTTTTCTCAAGGAACCAGTGAATCTTTAAATGAAGCGTGGGAGAGATTCAAGTCCATGCTTAGGAAATGTAAAGGGCATGGATTTGATGAATTGACTCAAATCCATATCTTCAGAAATGGACTTCAACCAAACTGCAAAACGTTGTTGGATGCCACCTCGGGTGGCTCGTTGATGTCAAAAAGTGCCGAAGAAGCCACCAACATTATCAATCGAATGGCTCTAAATGATCTTCAGAGTCAAAGTCGTGGAAATTCTTTGAAGAAGGCGGGAGTGCTTGAGTTAGGGACGAATGATGCCATTCTTGCCCAAAACAAGCTCATCTCACAACAAGTGGAACTCTTAACGCAACAAATCAAAGAGTTAAGAGAACCGTCAAAAGCTAAACAAATAGCTTGTTGTGAACTTTGTAAAGGTGAACATGACACCGGATTTTGTCCACCTCCCGGTTTTGACGAAGTAAACTACATGGCCAATCAACGGGACTATCAACCGAGACAACAACAACCTTATCAACCGCACCCTCAACAACAACAACAACAACAATTCCAAGGGAACCAAGGGTTCCAACCTAGAAGCAACTATTATCATAACCAAGGTTATGGAGGTGGTTCTTCTAGCCGTCAAAACCCTCCCCAAAATCCGTATCAATCTCAACAACCGCCGGTCATCAATTCTAAATTGGAAGAGACATTGACGCAATTCATGCAAATGTCAATGGCCAATCAAAAGAGTAATGACGCGGCCATAAAAAATCTTGAAACTCAAGTTGGGCAACTTGCCAAGCAACTCGCTGAACAACAAACCGGTCCTTCTTTTTCGGCTAATACGCAAACAAATCCTAAGGAGCATTGTAAGGCGATTATGACGAGAAGTGGGAGGGAGTTGGGTAGTGAGAATGAAAAAAGAGTTGAGAGTGAAAAAAGAGAGAAAGAGAAAGAAATTGAGGAGGAAATAGTAGAGGAAAATGTTGATGGTGAAATAGGAGTGTGGAGTGATGAGGAAGAAGTTGAAAAGAATAAAAATAATGGTGAAGTTGAAAAAGAAAAAGGTGTGGAGATTGAGGAAAATAAAAGTGATGAGGTAATAAGGGAGGTAGTGAAGAAGCCTAGATGGAAAAGTGCTAGAATTGCAAAGGGAAAGGAGGTAGTGAGCGCTACTCCTATCCAAAACCTTCCTTATCCTCATGCTCCTTCCAAAAGGGAGAATGAACGGCATTACGCCCGGTTCATGGATATTTTTAAACAGTTGTAAATCAACATTCCATTTGCTGAAGCCTTGGAACAAATGCCAAAGTATGCCAAATTCATGAAGGACATACTAACCAAAAAGCGGAGGTATACGGAACCGGAGACCATCGTCCTTGATGCGAGCTGTAGTGCCATTATTCAAAGGACGCTTCCTAAGAAAGAGGTTGATCCAGGAAGAGTTACATTGCCGGTTAAAATTGGTGACGTGTATGTCGGAAAGGGACTTATCGACTTGGGGTCGAGCATTAATCTTATACCTTTGTCAATTATCAAGAGGCTTGGAAACATCGAGATTAAGTCCATCCGAATGACATTGCAATTGGCGGATAAGTCGACGACCCATCCTCATGGCGTAGCCCAAGATGTGTTGGTGAAGGTCGACAAATTCTTTTTCCCGGTGGATTTTATTGTAATTGATATGGAGGAAGATGATGATGCTCCGCTCATATTGGGCCGACCATTCATGAAGACCGCAAGAATGATGATAGATGTTGATGACGGTTTAATGAAGGTGCGGGTTCAAAATGAGGAAGTCACATTTGATCTATTCGAGGCGATGAAGCATTCCAAGGATAGAAATGATAGCTTTCGCATCGATGTGATCGAAGACGCTATTATAGAGGTTTCAAAGCATATTCATGAGATATCTCCTATGGAGTTAGCTCTTGACGACTCATTGGAGGTTTTCACTGTTGAAGAGGAGCTAGCTCTTGAGGAATGCTTAAAGGAACTTGATAGTTTGGAAGACCTACAACCGTGGGAAGTAGAGGAAGAAAACTTGAAGAAGGAGGTCATTGACGAGAAAGCGCCAATTGAATTAAAAGAGTTACCTTCGACTTTGAAATATGTGTTTCTAGATGAGACCGAGGCAAAGCCAGTCATCATAAGCAACCTCTTGACAAAAGAAGAAGAAGCCCGTCTAATCATTGTGCTAAAAACCAATCAAGAAGCTATGGGTTGGACTCTTTCCGATCTAAAAGGAATTAGTCCATCCTATTGTATGCACAAGATTTTGATGGAGGAAGATTTTAAGCCGGTGGCTCAACCACAACGTCGCTTAAATCCTACGATGAAGGAGATTGTAAGAAAGGAAGTGGTGAAGCTATTGGATGCGGGAATGATTTACCCGATCTCGGATAGTCCGTGGGTTAGTCCCGTGCACGTGGTTCCGAAGAAGGGTGGAATGACCGTAATCCGAAATGACAAAGACGAATTGATCCCGACTAAAGTTGCCACGGGGTGGAGAATGTGTATAGATTATAGACGGTTGAATACCGCGACTCGAAAGGACCATTTCCACTCCCATTTATGGATCAAATGCTTGAAAGACTATCGGGCCAACAATACTATTGTTTTTTGGACGGCTACTCCGGGTACAACCAAATTGCGGTTGACCCGGTTGATCATGAGAAGACGGCTTTCACGTGTCTGTTTGGAGTGTTCGCATACAGAAAAATGCCCTTTGGGCTGTGCAATGCACCGGCGACCTTCCAACGATGTGTCCAAGCCATTTTTGCCCATCTGATAGAGAAAACAATGGAAGTCTTCATGGATGACTTCTCGGTATTTGGTGGGACGTTTAGTCTATGCTTGGCAAATTTGAAGACGGTGTTGGAAAGGTGTGTGAAGACCAATTTGGTGCTAAATTGGGAAAAGTGTCACTTCATGGTGACCGAGGGGATCGTGCTAGGCCACAAAGTCTCTAGAAGGGGGCTTGAAGTGGATAGAGCTAAGGTTGAAGTAATTGAAAAATTACCCCCTCCGGTGAATGTGAAGGGCATCCGTAGCTTTTTGGGGCACGCGGGGTTCTACCGGCGCTTCATCAAGGACTTCTCAAAGGTGGCTAAGCCTTTGAGCAATTTGCTCGCCAAGGACCAGGTATTTCTCTTCACCGAAGATTGTTTGCAAGCTTTTGAGGTTTTAAAAGAAAAATTGGTTACCGCTCCAATAATAGTCGCTCCCGATTGGAATGAAAATTTTGAACTAATGTGTGACGCGAGTGACTATGCTGTTGGAGCGGTACTTGGCCAAAGAAAAGACAAAACTTTTCATGCGATACATTATGCGAGTAAGGTTCTTAACGAGGCTCAAATAAATTATGCCACAACAGAAAAAGAACTACTCGCAATAGTGTATGCGCTAGAAAAGTTTAGGTCTTATCTTATAGGGTCTAAAGTCGTTGTGTATACCGACCACGCGGCGATTAAATATCTGCTTACCAAGCCGGATTCGAAGCAAAGGCTCATCCGTTGGATCCTCTTGTTACAAGAATTCGATGTGGAAATCAAAGACAAGAAGGGGTCGGAAAACTTGGTAGCGGATCATTTATCCCGCTTAGTGAATGTCGAGGTTACCGCATCTAAAAAGGAAATCCGGGAAGAATTTCCTGATGAAAAACTGTTTAAGGTTCAAGTTAGGCCGTGGTTTGCAGACTTTGCAAACCACAAGGCTAGTGGTTTTGTGCCTGCCGACCTAACTTCGAACCAAAAGAGGAAGTTCCTTTCGGATGCGAAGTATTATGTTTGGGATGACCCATACTTGTTTAAGTTGGGTAGCGATAACCTGTTAAGGAGATGCGTAACTGGTGATGAAGCCCAGAGCATCCTTTGGCATTGTCACAACTCGCCTTATGGCGGACATTATAATGGGGTTAGAACGGCCACTAAAATTCTTCAATCGGGATTTTATTGGCCAACTATTTTCAAAGACGCACATATCCATGCGCAAAGTTGTGACAGCTGCCAAAGAAGCGGTGGGATAGGTAAGAGAGATGAGATGCCTCTCCAAAATATCCAAGAAGTGGAAGTGTTCGATTGTTGGGGCATAGATTTCGTAGGACCTTTCCCACCCTCTTATGGGAATGAGTACATGCTTGTTGCTGTTGATTATGTCTCTAAGTGGGTTGAGGCGATTGCCTCACCTCGGGCGGATGCCAAAACGGTGATAAATTTTTTAAAGAAAAACATATTTTCCCGTTTTGGAACCCCCCGAGTGTTGATAAGTGACGGAGGGTCACACTTTTGCAATGCACCTTTGGAAACAATTCTAAAACATTATGGTGTATCGCATAGGGTGACAACTCCGTACCACCCTCAGGCTAACGGGCAAGCGGAGGTCTCTCATCGAGAGATTAAGAGAATCCTAGAAAAAACCGTGTCTAATTCTAAAAAAGAGTGGTCCCAAAAATTGGACGAAGCATTATGGGCCTACCGTACGGCCTTTAAAGCTCCAATTGGCCTAACTCCCTTTCAATTGGTATTTGGTAAAACTTGCCATTTGCCGGTTGAATTGGAGCACAAGGCCTTGTGGGCCCTAAAGTTTTTAAATTTTGAAAATGAGTCGGCCGGTGAAAAAAGGAAAGTACAACTACTTGAGTTGGAGGAGATGCGCAATGCCGCATACCACTCAAGTTGGTTGTACAAGGAAAAAGCAAAGAAGTATCACGATAAGAAGATCCGTAACAAAGAATTTGTGCCCGGACAATTGGTCCTATTGTTCAACTCCCGGTTGAAGTTGTTTCCCGGGAAGTTGAAATCAAAATGGTCCGGGCCATTTCGGGTGAAAGAAGTAAAAGAGTACGGGGCCATTGTCATTGAAGACATGGACAAGAAAGATAGTTGGACCGTGAATGGCCAACGATTGAAAGTGTATCTCGGCGGTCATGTGGATCGCGAGAGTTGTGCTCAGCCGCTCGATGCTCCTCTGTGAGCATCGCACCGTCGAGCTTAGCCGGCGTTAAACAAGCGCTAGTTGGGAGGCACCCCAACATTGTAAGTATTTACTGTTTTATGCTTTATGTTGTATTGAGTACACTGTGCTAAACCCATGCTGGATGACTTGCAAGTGCTGCATTTGCCAATGCACTTGCTGTCATGCTCGCTTGCAGCTCGCTAGGCGAGGCAGTAGCGAGCATGCTCGCTAGCTGCTCGCTAGGCGAGGCAGCAGCGAGCGCTGCAGTACTGTTTACTATTTAAATCTCAGCAGGGCCATTTTGCCCCAAACCTTCAAAAAAAATTCTGAACGGCTCTGCTGAGGAATTTGTGCTAGGCTTCTCAAACTCTCTCATTTGCATCTTTATCACCAACACTTGTTCGTTTCGGTCGATTGCAAACTCTTCTCACTTCACATTTCTGAATCCGTGTAACTAAGGTTTGCCCTACTACATTTGTCTTTTTGTTTTAACTCTTAATTTCCAAATGCGAATGGCAAATAGGATGAGTGTGGTATGGGAACATTGAGGTTGCATGTGGTATTTTGGAGTTTGCAATTTTTGGAGATTTAGGTTTTCAAATTGGGGATTTAGTGTTACTTTAGGTTTTGCATGCAATTAGGCAATCCCCAATAGCATAGAACGATTAATTTTCATGAGAAATCATTAGGTTCTAATGTGGGAACCATTAGAGTATGGGTATTGGGGGAAAAAAACTTTGAAAATGCAGAAAACCCCAAAACCCGTAAGGTTCGCTAGCACTCGCTAGGCGAACCTGGGGCGAGCGTTCGCTGCCACTTCGCTAGGCGAAGCAGCAGCGAGCAAGGCAGTATTTTAAATTATGCTTTGTTGGCTAATCTGTTGTTTGGTGTGTGTTGTTTCTTTGTATATTTTGCAGATGGAGTCAAGATCTGGAGCGGGTAAGAAAAGAAAGGGAGCAAGTACTTCCCGAACCGTGCCTATTCAATTCGATACCGACAAGTTTGTCGGTCCAAAACAGGCTGCACGGTACATCGCTCTGGAGAAGCGGAAGATACTTCCAGAGAAGCGCTTTCTGATCAACCCACATGGCACTTACAGAACTTTCGCCGGGTTGATAGACGCAAAGAAGTGGGATAGGTTGATAAGTCCCTTAGAGCATTACGACATTGCGACAGTGCGGGAGTTTTATGCTAACGCACTGCCCGACGACGACGAGCCCTTTACTTGGGTCTCTAGAGTTGCCGGGCGTCCAATTCCTTTTGACCGGGACGCTATCAACCGAATCCTTGGGGAACCGCTCCAGCTGGGAGCTGACCAGAGAGACCAATACCACACCGACCTAAGGCTTCACCGAGATGTCCCTGCCATTACCGCCGACCTGCTTTTACCTGGGAAATCGGTTGAGCCGAACCCATCTGGGGTTCCAGTGAGGTATCACCGGGAGGACATGACTCCCATGGCTCAGCTGATACTGCTCTTGGTTTTGACCAATGTAACACCCTTCTAAATACCCCAAAATATTAATTTAAAATAATAACATATAATAATCAGAGTAATTATGCCCCGAAGGGTGTCACACGATCATCAAACAATAACCATCAAATATGTCCTGTCATGCTCATTTATTTAATTCAAAACATAAAGTATCTGCATAATACGCAGCGGATAGACATCAATTCAATTATTCCAAACATGTAACATATTACATGCAAAATGGTTCACAACCAAACAATAAGATATTCAAACGTCCCATCCCGATGTTACATCTATCAGAGCATGACCCACTTAGGAGACTACACTAGACTCCAAGCATTTGCTTCTACTCAACTCACTGCTCGTTTCCTGAAAAATAGTTGTAAGGGTGAGTTCCTCAATCAATATAATAAGCATTATACAACATTATGTAATGTTAAGTAAATAACGCATCAAATCACCCTAACCAGACTACACACTCCATAACGGCAGTATCAACGCAAACATTATACTCAACAATAATATATATCATATGTATAGTCTCAAACCATATTCAACACCAACAACACAACACAACGATTTACTCACTAATTCCTCACAATGGGAATTAGCTACAGCCCCACAGGCTATGCCATGCATTCATTGTGCAATGAGACTCCATGAAATGCGGTACCAACTCTTCTTGAACATATAGTCCAAGCTCACCGATCCCTCCGGATACGGCTACTGAGCTCACTAGTCCCACTCATTGAGATCTAATGACTCACTCACTAATTCCTCACCATGGGAATTAGCTACAGCCCCAAAGGCTAGACTATGCACACTACTCATCTAGTATGCAAACATCAACAACAATTTCACAAGGATTCACTCACTAATTCCTCACCATGGGAATTAGCTACAGCCCCAAAGGCTAGAATATGCATGCTAATCACCTAGCAATGCAATAACAACAACAACAACAACAACAATTCAAGAATAGACATATGCTCACACTCTAAGCCATACAACAGTCTATTAATAATGCATACATAACCGATACATTCACAGCATCATGCATACCATCATATATCATCAACACATTTTATCACGAAAGCATATCATATCATGCCATATAATTAATCATAGTATTAGCACACCCTACTAATACCTATGCCACTCAAACAACGGGAAATGATCCCTATTACATCGGTCCTCAGCTAAGTCACATCATTCAGCCTAGACAGCCAAAAACTGCATCGCCACCACACAGAATTCACCATCCAACATCAACTTCTGCACAACA
Source organism: Lathyrus oleraceus (assembly GCF_024323335.1). Taxonomy (NCBI): domain Eukaryota; kingdom Viridiplantae; phylum Streptophyta; class Magnoliopsida; order Fabales; family Fabaceae; genus Lathyrus; species Lathyrus oleraceus. The sequence continues at coordinate 646,344,330 of NC_066583.1, forward strand.
CAGTTCGCGCCGCGCAGGAGGGTTCGCGCCGCGAACGGTGCGTTACAGAACCCTTCTGGAATTGCCAGTTCGCGCCGCGAACTGGGCTTCGCGCCGCGAATCGCGCGCGAACAGAACCCTCTGCTACAGAAACCAGATTTCAGATCTACAATGGTTTTCCCTATTACGAAACCTATCCGATCCAACCTTTCACAGTCCAATTTACATCAAATAATCGTCCATATTCTCAACACAATTCATATCTTATTTGATTTCACAAAATCTAACACGGTTACATCAAATTCCTACGAATTTCCTCTCGATTCTACCCCAATTTCGTTCATCCAAAAAGGTTCACAATTCATCATAATCATCCAATTCAGAGGTAATTTAAAGGTCTATCACTACCCATGACATATTATCATATAATACCCGTTAATCAACGATAAACCCCCCTTACCTGAGTTAATCCGGCAAATTCTGCAGCTTCAAGCTCTTCCTCTTCTCTTGCTCTGCCTTTTGCCCTTTCTCTCTTTCAGCCGCTTCTCTTTTCCTTTTCACGTGAAAACCCTTTTTCCAAAAATTGGGACTTTTTATTATTCCAACATATATATTCCAATAAATAATTATTCCAATAATTATTATTCCAAAATAATAATAATAATAATAATAATAATCCAGTTATTTAATTAAATTAATAAATAGATTATTAACTTAATTTAAATAATTATTATATTATTATCGGGGTGTTACAACTCTCCCCCACTAAAAGAGTTTTCGTCCTCGAAAACGTACCTCAAACGAACAACTCCGGATAAGACTCCTTCATCTGACTCTCCAGTTCCCAAGTTACATTGCCACCTGCTGGTCCTCCCCAAGCTACCTTCACCAAGGCAATCTCTTTACCCCGCAACTGCTTCAACTCTCGATCCTCAATCCTCATAGGCGATGTTTCAACAGTCAGGTTATCTCTCACCTGTACATCATCTACTTGGACAACATGCGACGGATCATGAATGTATCTCCTCAAATGAGACACATGAAAAACATCATGCAAATTCGCAAGTGACGGCGGTAAAGCGATACGATAGGCTACCTCTCCTATCCTCTCCAAAATCTGATAAGGACCAATAAATCGAGGTGTCAACTTCTTCGACTTCAAAGCTCGACCAACACCAGTTATCGGAGTAACACGAAGAAACACATGATCTCCCTCTTGGAACTCAAGTGACTTCCTCCTCCTGTCATGATAACTCTTCTGACGACTCTGAGCAATTCTCATCTTCTCCTGAATCATCTTAATCTTTTCTGTAGTCTGTTGAACGATCTCCGGTCCAACCACAGCACTCTCACCGGACTCATACCAACATAAAGGTGTCCGACATCTCCTACCATACAAAGCTTCAAACGGTGCCATACCAATGCTCGAATGAAAGCTATTTTTGTAGGTAAACTCAATCAACGGTAAATAACAATCCCAAGCACCTCCCTTTTCCAAAACACAAGCTCTCAAAAGATCCTCCAATGACTGAATCGTCCTCTCAGTCTGACCATCAGTCTGCGGATGATATGCAGAACTCAATCTCAGCTTAGTTCCCAAAGCCTTCTGCAAACCTTCCCAAAACTTCGATGTAAATCTAGGATCTCTGTCCGAAACAATACTCGACGGAATACCATGTAAACTTACAATCTTCTCAATATACAACTCAGCCAATCTCCCTAACGGATAATCCATTCTGATCGGAATGAAATGAGCCGATTTTGTCAACCTGTCAACAATCACCCAAATAGCTTCAAAATTCCTACTTGTCCTCGGTAAACCCGAAACAAAATCCATACTGATACTATCCCACTTCCACTCTGGAATAGCCAACGGTTGCATTAGTCCAGACGGCTTCTGATGCTCAATCTTTGACTTCTGACAAGTCAAACAAGAATAAACAAAACTCGCAATTTCTCTTTTCATTCCCGGCCACCAAAATAACTTCTTCAAATCATGATACATCTTCGTAGCCCCAGGATGAATACTTAAGCCACTACGATGTCCCTCCTCAAGAATACTCTTCTTAAGCTCAATAACATTCGGAATACACACCCGACTACCAAATTTCAAAACACCATTCTCATCAACTCTGAATTCACCACCTCGACCTTGATTCACTAAAGTCAACTTATCAACCAAATGCATATCGGATTTCTGACCCTCTCTGATCTCCTCCAGAATACCACTCGTTAACTTCAACATTCCCAATTTAACACTGTTGTGAGTACTCTCACACACCAAACTCAAGTCTCTAAACTGCTCAATTAAATCCAATTCCTTAACCATTAACATAGACATATGTAATGATTTCCGACTCAATGCATCAGCCACTACATTTGCTTTACCCGGATGGTAATTCAACCCAAAATCATAATCCTTCAGAAACTCTAACCATCTCCTCTGTCTCATATTCAGCTCTTTCTGATCAAACAAATACTTTAAACTCTTATGGTCACTGAAAACCTCAAATCTTGATCCATACAAGTAATGCCTCCACAACTTCAAAACAAACACTACAGCTGCCAACTCTAAATCGTGCGTCGGATAGTTCCTTTCATGAACCCTCAGCTGTCTCGAAGCATAAGCTATAACCTGCTTATTCTGCATTAACACACCACCCAAACCCAACAATGAAGCATCACAGTAAACTTCAAATGGTTCCGACGAACTCGGTAACGTCAAAATAGGAGCAGTAGTCAACCTTCTCTTTAACTCTTGGAAACTTTCTTCACATTTTGAGTCCCAAACGAACGCTTGCCCCTTTCTAGTCAACATCGTCAACGGTAACGCCAACTTAGAAAATCCCTCAATGAACTTCCTATAATAACCAGCCAAACCAAGGAAACTTCGAATCTCAGCAACAGACTTCGGAGCTTCCCACTTAGATACCGCTTCTATCTTAGAAGGATCAACAGCAACACCACCTCTTGAAATCACATGACCAAGAAAACTAACTTCTTCTAACCAAAATTCACACTTAGACAGTTTAGCAAATAACTGCTTTTCTCGCAGCACTCCTAAAACCACTCTCAAATGCTCAGCATGCTCTTCTTCAGATTTCGAATACACCAAAATGTCATCGATAAACACCACAACAAACTGATCCAAGTACGGATGGAAAATCCTATTCATGTACTCCATAAATACTCCAGGCGCATTAGTCACACCAAAAGGCATTACAGAATACTCATAATGTCCATACCTCGTTCTGAAAGCAGTCTTCTGAATATCCTCAGTTTTCACACGTATCTGATGATACCCAGATCTCAAATCTATCTTGCTGAACACACTCGCACCAACCAACTGATCCATCAAATCATCAATCCTCGGCAAAGGATACCGATTCTTGATCGTCACTTTATTCAGTTGCCTGTAGTCCACACACAACCTCATAGTACCTTCCTTCTTCTTAACCAACAACACTGGTGCACCCCACGGTGACACACTTGGACGAATAAACTTCTTATCCAACAAATCTTCCAACTGACTTTTCAATTCAGCTAACTCAACAGCAGACATACGGTACGGAGCCATCGATATCGGTCTAGTACCAGGTACCAATTCAATCGAGAACTCAACTTCACGCTCTGGCGGTAACTCATTCACTTCTTCCGGAAACACATCAGGAAAATCACACACCACAGCTAAATCGCCAATCACCAGTTTACCTTTAGCCTCCAAAGTCGCTAACAGCATAAACAACTCTGCTCCACCAGCTACTTCCTCATTCACTTGCCTTGCCGATAGAAACAAACTCTTTTCTTCTTCAATCTCAGGAAAAATCACAGTCTTATCAAAACAGTTGATATAGACTCGGTTAAACACCAACCAGTTCATACCCAGAATAACATCAATTTGCACTAACGGGAGACACACAAGGTCTATCCCAAAGTCTCTACCAAAAATACTCAAAGGACAATTCAAACAAACTGAAGTAGTAGTCACTGAACCCTTCGCAGGAGTATCAATCACCATACTACCAAACATCTCAGATATCTCTAACTTAAGTTTCACAGCACAATCCAAAGATATAAAAGAATGAGTCGCACCTGTGTCAATAATAGCTACAAGAGGAAAGCCATTAATATAACACGTACCTCGGATCAAACGATCATCTGCAGAAGTCTCAGAACCCGATAAAGCAAAAACCTTGCCTCCTGACTGATTCTCTTTCTTCGGCTTAGGACACTGTGGACTGATATGACCCACCTCTCCACAGTTGAAACAAGTCACATTCTTCGACCGGCACTCTACAGCCAAATGACCACCCTTTCCACACTTGAAACACTTCATCTCAGCACTGGTACACTCATGAACACGATGTCCAGCCCGACCACATCGGTAACACTTAACAGGAGCACTAGAGTCTCCCCCACTAGGCCTTTTCATCCCACTCTGCCTCTGAAAACCTTTGCCAGCTGTATACGGTTTTCCACGATCAATCTGATTCTTGCCTTTCCTATCAACCCTCTGCTGATAGCTCTCAGCTCTGGCCTTGGAATCCTGTTCAAAAATCCTGCAACAGTCAACCAGATCAGAAAACACTCTAATCCGCTGATATCCAATAGCCTGTTTGATCTCGGGACGCAACCCGTTCTCAAACTTCACACACTTCGAAAATTCCCCAGCAGCCTCAGCATATGGAGTATAATACTTCGACAGCTCTGTGAACTTAGCAGCATACTCAGTAACAGTCCGGTTACCCTGCTTCAATTCCAAGAACTCTATCTCTTTCTTCCCCCTGACATCCTCTGGAAAATACTTCCTCAGAAATCTCTCCCTGAACACAGCCCAAGTGATCTCAGCATTCCCAGCAGATTCCAACTCAGTGCGGGTAGCAACCCACCAATCATCAGCTTCCTCTGACAGCATATGTGTACCGAACCTGACCTTCTGGTTATCAGCACACTCAGTTACTCTGAAGATCCTCTCAATCTCCTTCAACCACTTCTGAGCACCATCTGGGTCATATGCCCCCTTGAACATTGGAGGATTGTTCTTCTGGAACTCACTCAACTGACGAGCAGCTCCCATTCCCACAACATTCGGATTTCCTCCAAGTACTCCAGCTAGCATACCCAGAGCCTCAGCAATCGCAACATCATCTCTACCTCTTCCAGCCATCTCTATTCTGAAAACCCAAACAAGCTAAACAATAAGTACTGATAGGGTTACACAACACCTATCCCGTACAGGGGAAATAGAATAGTTACGACTCGACACGACCGACTATGCTCTGATACCACTAATGTAACACCCTTCTAAATACCCCAAAATATTAATTTAAAATAATAACATATAATAATCAGAGTAATTATGCCCCGAAGGGTGTCACACGATCATCAAACAATAACCATCAAATATGTCCTGTCATGCTCATTTATTTAATTCAAAACATAAAGTATCTGCATAATACGCAGCGGATAGACATCAATTCAATTATTCCAAACATGTAACATATTACATGCAAAATGGTTCACAACCAAACAATAAGATATTCAAACGTCCCATCCCGATGTTACATCTATCAGAGCATGACCCACTTAGGAGACTACACTAGACTCCAAGCATTTGCTTCTACTCAACTCACTGCTCGTTTCCTGAAAAATAGTTGTAAGGGTGAGTTCCTCAATCAATATAATAAGCATTATACAACATTATGTAATGTTAAGTAAATAACGCATCAAATCACCCTAACCAGACTACACACTCCATAACGGCAGTATCAACGCAAACATTATACTCAACAATAATATATATCATATGTATAGTCTCAAACCATATTCAACACCAACAACACAACACAACGATTTACTCACTAATTCCTCACAATGGGAATTAGCTACAGCCCCACAGGCTATGCCATGCATTCATTGTGCAATGAGACTCCATGAAATGCGGTACCAACTCTTCTTGAACATATAGTCCAAGCTCACCGATCCCTCCGGATACGGCTACTGAGCTCACTAGTCCCACTCATTGAGATCTAATGACTCACTCACTAATTCCTCACCATGGGAATTAGCTACAGCCCCAAAGGCTAGACTATGCACACTACTCATCTAGTATGCAAACATCAACAACAATTTCACAAGGATTCACTCACTAATTCCTCACCATGGGAATTAGCTACAGCCCCAAAGGCTAGAATATGCATGCTAATCACCTAGCAATGCAATAACAACAACAACAACAACAACAATTCAAGAATAGACATATGCTCACACTCTAAGCCATACAACAGTCTATTAATAATGCATACATAACCGATACATTCACAGCATCATGCATACCATCATATATCATCAACACATTTTATCACGAAAGCATATCATATCATGCCATATAATTAATCATAGTATTAGCACACCCTACTAATACCTATGCCACTCAAACAACGGGAAATGATCCCTATTACATCGGTCCTCAGCTAAGTCACATCATTCAGCCTAGACAGCCAAAAACTGCATCGCCACCACACAGAATTCACCATCCAACATCAACTTCTGCACAACACAGTTCGCGCCGCGCAGGAGGGTTCGCGCCGCGAACGGTGCGTTACAGAACCCTTCTGGAATTGCCAGTTCGCGCCGCGAACTGGGCTTCGCGCCGCGAATCGCGCGCGAACAGAACCCTCTGCTACAGAAACCAGATTTCAGATCTACAATGGTTTTCCCTATTACGAAACCTATCCGATCCAACCTTTCACAGTCCAATTTACATCAAATAATCGTCCATATTCTCAACACAATTCATATCTTATTTGATTTCACAAAATCTAACACGGTTACATCAAATTCCTACGAATTTCCTCTCGATTCTACCCCAATTTCGTTCATCCAAAAAGGTTCACAATTCATCATAATCATCCAATTCAGAGGTAATTTAAAGGTCTATCACTACCCATGACATATTATCATATAATACCCGTTAATCAACGATAAACTCCCCTTACCTGAGTTAATCCGGCAAATTCTGCAGCTTCAAGCTCTTCCTCTTCTCTTGCTCTGCCTTTTGCCCTTTCTCTCTTTCAGCCGCTTCTCTTTTCCTTTTCACGTGAAAACCCTTTTTCCAAAAATTGGGACTTTTTATTATTCCAACATATATATTCCAATAAATAATTATTCCAATAATTATTATTCCAAAATAATAATAATAATAATAATAATAATCCAGTTATTTAATTAAATTAATAAATAGATTATTAACTTAATTTAAATAATTATTATATTATTATCGGGGTGTTACAACCAACATCCAGCCTAAATCACACACCTCTACTGTGCCGATCCCAGTGGCACATTTGGTCCATTCCATCCTCACAAATGTCGAGATAGATGTGGCGAGGATAATCGCCAATGAGCTGAAGACCGTGGTCGAGAGCGGGCTTAAGTCGGGGGCTCGTGTTAATTGTCCCCTGGCTTTCCCGTGTTTGATCATGAGCTTATGCGTTCAGGCAAGGGTGAGACTTCCGTCTCGTGGGCAGGTTAGGATCCCGGCTCCTATCGATGATCGGTATGTGGCTAAATATTATAGACCAAAGACTACCGGTGGCAGTGCATCCTCAGGAAGTACTCGGGCTTCTGATGGTCCTAGTGCTTCTACTCCCGGGCTTGATCCCTACCTCCGAGCGGTGTGTGACTACAGTTTTGAGTGGATGGCGGCATCCCAAAGAGCTATGATTGATATGCACAACAATATGCAGAGGTTGGAACTGCAAGGTAATGACCCCTCCGGTGCTCGAGCATTGTTGGCGCGTGAGCAGTTTATGCTTAACGCTAATTAGCCTGTGGACAGGCCAGTCTATGGTGAGGGGGTGGGCGCTGATGCTGATAATGATGATGTTGATGATGAGGCTACCGGTTCTGAGGCCGGTAGCGAGGAGGAGTCCTGAGCCCTTAAGTGGGTTAAGTTTTTGTATTTTTTCAGTTTTTTATGTTATTGCTATTTGTATCTTCGGATTTTGTATTTTGACCATGGTGTTGTACTATTGGGGTGTTTTGTCCCCCATGAACAAATTTATATTTTCAGTTAATGCTATTTATTTATGTTTTTAATTTTGTGTGTTTAATAAATTTTTGGTTGATTGAGTGGCAAACCCTTCTAGATTGGTTGCTCCTCAAGAAGTACCCAATGAAGGTGCATCCGAGCTTGGATGGCAATGATAAGAATAAACAAGTGAATGAAGCTAAGGTACATGGTTACCGTCGGCTAGAATTTTAGAATGCATTAGGAACTTTACTCTTTTTGGTAAATTGAATATTGTCTTTTTGCAACATAATTGAATGAATGCTTCATCTAGAACTTAAAACCACAAATTGTGAGGAAACCTCCATTGTTCACTTAAATGCTGGATTCTAATAAGTTTTGTTGATTCATGTGATTCATGTGATTCATTCTTTGTCTTTTATTATTGTGAAATTGTGGAAGCAATTAGAAATGATCAAGGCACTTGTTTTCTTTCGAGCACAACTACATCCAAAAACAACTTACCTGTGAGCTGAGAGAGTATTTGTTAACCCCTTTGAGCCTAAACAGTTGAATCTCGGCTTGAAATAAAGCGAGATCTCAAAAATCTTTTTTTACAACCCGGAAAATCTTGATTATTGTTCTTTTGCCGTAAAAAGTTAAGAACATTCACTTAGGGTGTGGAAGAAATAAGTTGGGGAGAACGAAAAAGAATTGGTAAGTACCACAACTCTTGAAAAAGAAAAGAAAAACCGAGCAAGCATAGAAAAATATATGTATAGAAAATATAGAAAAGAAACATCTGTTTTGTATATTTGATGTGAAAGAAAAGAACAAAAATAGAAAAAATGAAAATGAGTGCTTGCTTGGAAGAAAAATAGTGAAAAATAAAAATTGAGTTGTGGAATATGTGTTGTGAAGGTTTCAAATAAGAAACAAATGAAACAAAGTCGAGTAGTGTGAATAATACTGTGAATGTCTCTTTTGCATCGGCACTTTCGTTTCAATGGCCTTAGAAATGACCCTTGTTTGTTAACCTAACCAAGCTTCAACCGAAAAGCCCTTAGTGATCTTTATGCTTCCACAGTACCATTTTTAATTGTTAGACATTGTATGAATCTATTTGATATCTTCATTATTTGTTAGTGAGTGAGATTAGTCCCGCGGTTGCAAACGCGCAAAATCTTCATTCCTTATTCGAAGAGGAGAGATAGGATGATTCATTCAGAAAAGTATTGTTGTAGATAGATAAATATTTTGCATTGCTATTTAAGTTTTAGTTCTTATGTATTATTTTATTCGAACCGTTGGGAACTTGTATTTGCTGATTTCGCTTGTGTTTGAGCCATTTATCCAACTTCGGAGAAACCAGTTTCTTAAAGCAAATCCTCTTGTCCTTCAAGAGGCATACTTTGCTTGAGGACAAGCAAGAATCTAGTTGGGGAGAGTTGTTAGATGCCCAAAAGTGCTTATTAGAGCTATCATATGTGGGCATCTTTTACTCTTTTTCCTTGCTAAAACTGTCAAAACCACATTTGTTTTACATGGAATGCATTACATTGATAAACAAGCTTGGTGCCTTTGATTTGTGTGTTATTGTGCAGGAAAGACATGAACTAATTGAAAATGAAGACACAAGAAAATTGGCAAAGGAACCAAAGAATATAAGCATTTCATCAGCCTGCTCGCTAGGCGAGGCTGTGGCGAAGCATTGGTTCGCTAGGCGAGTTCCAGGCGAACAGCTCCAGTAAATTGTCAAATTAATTCGCTAGGCGAGCTGAAGGCGAAGGTGGTAGCGAGTTCATTCTGTTTTGGTGAAAAACGCAGCCAGCACTCACTCGCTAGGCGAAGCTCTAGCGAGTCCCCAGCGAGCATTCCAGTAGCAAAACCTCTCAACCTCGCTGGGGCGAAGGTTGAAGCGTGTCCTTCGCTAGGCGAAGGTATGTTCGCTAGGCGAACATGACAGTTCAGCATGCCCTGTTTTCTCTGGGCGCAGGGGCCTTTTGTGCCCATTTTAGACCCTCGCTAGGCGAGCCATTCTGCTCGCCTAGCGAGCATGACAGCCCAGCAGTGGTCTATAAGTAGCAGGTGCCACTTTTGAGCACCATACCTCATTTTTACCAACTTTTTCCACTTTTGTACTTTCTTCTAGATATTTTTGCAGCATTGTTCTTGGGATCTTTATGCCCTAGTTTTCATTTCTCTTCATCTTAGAACCATCTTCTACAAAAAGAAGGTGGATTCCCATCCAACTTCGATTATCCGACTTGGATGTTGATCAACCTTCTTTCCTTACTTGCCGACCAAGCTACCATGAAAATGAGTAGCTAAGTCATCCATTTGTCAAGGTTAGATGTAGGTGATTACTAGCTTTGTGTGTAAATGTAAGGATCCTCATATGTAAACTCTTTAACGGTAAATATATGATGAAAACTTTGTTTCTATTTAAAACTCTTTGTATTGGTTTATGATCGAGAGATGTTTACCGACTCTTGACCTAGGTTTTCATCCAAACTTGTTTGTTAGCTAGAGATAGTAACGAATGATTTTGTTCACCATAAGGTTGAACCAAAAAGTTGTCATTTTGATAGATTGTGTTCGAGAGAAACAATGGATCAAAATGGCAAAACTCACAATATGTGTTCGAGAGAAACATATTGAGAGGACTTTGTGAAATGGTTTATCATCTAAAAGAGTTTATAAGATTGTTGACCGAGCAAATACATGCAAAGTGATCATTGAAACCTAACTTTGACAATATTTCTCATTTAATCAAACCATAACTTTTACCGCAATTTATTACTTTTTTATGCAAGATAACTTGATTAAAACCAAAACCCTATTGTTACATTGAGCTAAGATTAATACAACCATCGAACGGCGGTGATATCTTACAATCCCTGTGGATACGATAACAAAAACCCGACACGAAATATACATTTCAACAATCATCAACACCAATCTTGGTTTCAGCGCAAAACAGTGACACCTTATGTGGGAATTGATTCTTAACTCCCACAAAATTCCACAAATAAATCACTCTCGATCAAAAGTTAGATCTCTACCAGAATAACTAAGAGATGGAGACAATCACCCCATACATCGCAAACCGAAGAACTCTGTCAAATCATATGATCCCGTTCCACCTCAATTGTCAATCATCGATGAGATCCGTAATGCAACTACATCCATCATAGATCTGTCACCCAAACACCTCTTCCAAACAACAGTTGACACAAATCGCAAAGTGAAGACCGACTAACTATAGGATTTCTAGATTGCGAAAAGATAAACGAAACCTCTAATGCGGAGTTATTGCTAGTCTTAACGGTCACCATGGTTAATTGCACTCTCACATGATTCCTCATTAATGACGGAAGTTTGTGTCACTTCCTCTATGATGACACTCTACATAAATTAGGCCTTCAACAACCAACTCTGAATCCATATCTCGTTGGAGATCTGCCATCCTTCAACGATTTGGTAATTCACCATTGTTGAACGATTAATCTCCCGTTTCCGCTGGAAGAAGAAGTAGGCGAGAGAAAGGTAACCCTCAAATTCCTAGTAATCACGTGTAGGATCGTGTTTAGTGGTATCCTTGGGAGATCCTTCTTGGCAAAGCTAGATGTGGTGTCTTCCTCCGTCCACTTGAAGATAACATATCACAATAGGTAAGGAAAGTCAGTTGTGATCAACACTAACCTTGAGGAGGCAAGGCATATAAAAGAGGTATTCCTTGAGGATCTTCTTGCTTCCTCAGTGGTGAGGGAAGAAGGTCCCAGGAAAATCGATAAGTTTGATCTAGATGTGTGTGAAGACAAAGTTAGGCCGGTTCCAGAAGGCGATTTCGAAGTTGTTCTGCTCGACGATAATCCCTTGCGGTCGGTGAAGATAGGATTTGGGCTTCCCCTATGGGGAAAAGTACACATTAATCAAATGTCTCCAGGAAAACACATATCTTTTTGCTATCTCTCTACACGAGATTCCCGACATCGACCCCACGATAGCCTGCCACAAGTTAAATGTCAACCCCGATACTCGGTACGTCTCCCAGCGAAAAAGGAGGCAATCCCTAGAGAAAGATGAAGCTACCATAAGCACTGTGAAAGGCATGCTAGACACAAGATTGATCTATGAGGTGAAATACATGGAGTGGCATTTGAACATTATTATGGTGAAGAAAGCCTCAAGAAATTGGACAATGTGTGCAGACTACACTAATATCAATAGAGCATGTTCGAAAGACTTATAACCGCTCCCGAATATCGAGAAAATTATAGATAAAGCATCAGATACAAGCTCATATCATTCATAGACACTTACTCTAGGTATAGCCAGATACCCATGTTTAGACCCGACAAGATGGAAATGACATTCATTATCGAACAAGCTAATTATCAATACAACTTCGTGTCTTGTGGATTGAAAAATACAAGTGCAACCTATTAAAGAATGATGAACAAGGTTTTTTTAGAAGTGTACATGGACGACATGAGCGTAAAGTTCGATCAAGAAGAGTTTTATGCTCAACACCTTCAACGTGTGTTCAGAAGAGTCTGGTAGTTCAACATGAGACTCAATCCAGAGAAATGTGTCATACCCCAATTTTGTCTGGAAATTTTACTACTATATGAGTTTTATTTTCATTCTATCTCGAATGAATGAGATATCCCATTTGATAGTGAAGTGAGAATTCAATAAGGTCAGGCATGAGATCACATGTTCAAATCTCATCTTGCTCTTTTTTTGTTTTGTTTTTATTCTTCTATTTTTATTTGCATTATTTTTAAATAAATAAATAAAAACAAAAAAATTGTATTTTTATTTTATTTTTTATTAGTTTTTGTATTTTCAAAATATGCATTTTAAAAAATAATTAATTTTCACTTTTTATTGAAAAAATAGCAAAAAAACTCAAAATAAAAAGGTTTGAAAATATTTTGTTCACGTTTTATTTTAGGATAGTAGTTCAATTTCATTTAATATTTTATTTTAGGATGGTAATTTAATTTAATTTTTAATATAAATATTACAAAAAAATACTTAGAGATTTTTTTCTTTTTTTCTTTTTCCATTTTTAGGATAATATTTTTATTTTTTAGAAAGAATAATTAAATAGTACAAAAAATTAAAAAAAAAAAGAGTTTATTTTTCATTTATTATATTAATTTTTGTTTTTTATTTTTATTTTTAATGATTCTTTTATGATTTTTTTATTTTTATAATAATAATAATAATAATAATAATAATAATAATAATAATAATAATAATAGTAATAAAATGTGAATAATTAACCGATCATCATAAAATAAAATAAATAAACAATTGAGGTGTTATAGAGGATAATATGGTAAGAAAAGGGCTAGTTTGTACACCATGATCGGAGGAATTTTGTATAAAAGAGGCATGTATAAATCTCTACTAAGGTGCCTAGGGAAGGAGGAAGCCGCTTACGCACTCTTGGAGATACATGAAGGGATATTTGGGAAACACCTTGTAGCTAGGAAATTGGAAAAGAATGTTTTATAAGCATGATATTTATGGCCGACCATGGTTGAAGATGCCAAGGAATACGTGAAGAAATACGACCAATGCCATTAGCATATGAACATCTTTAATGCCCCGTCCATGGAGCTACATATTTTGACATCGCCTTGGCCCTTCCTACAACGGGGTTTAGATATCCTAGGTCTGTTTGCACCAGCCCTAGGATAACTCAATTACATTGGCAAGCATCATGGAGGCAAATGTCCTGAAGTTTTTCAAACGAAACATCCTAGCTAGGTTTGGAGTCCCCCAAGCCATTGTGAGAGACAATGGAACACAACTAACAGATAAGAAGTTGAAAAGTCTATTAGAGGAATTTAAGGTCAAGCAACACTTCACCTTGGTAGAACACCCACAAATGAATGAAGAAGCAGAAGAATCTAATCGGTTGTTTCTTAGAGGTTTGCAATAAACACTCGAAGAAGCCAAGCAAAATTGGGTCGATGAACTATCACACTTATTGTGGGCCTATCGTATAACTCCTCAGTTGACCACCGAGGAAACTCCTTTCCGCCTTACCTATGGTATTCAAGTCATTGTTCTTGTGGAAATTAAAGCATTGAGTTGAAGGATGACTTATCCTTTTTCGAGAGAAGAGAATCACTGAGCGATTAGAGAAGAAATCAGCCTCTTAGAAGAAAAAAAGGACATTCACCACTTTCACCAGCGCCATTGTCAAGCAGACCACGACCTCTAGATACAACCAGCATGTCTGAAGATGAGAATTCTATACATGGGACCTGGTGCTACAAAGAGCCTACGTAGGAGGAAAAAATGCATGGGATGGCAATCTGGAAACGAATTAGAAAATATAATGACAAATATAATGATATTTTCCCCCACTATCATATCAGTTGTATTCATTTTTTTCCTTCTTTATTTTTAGGAAACAGGAAGCAAGAAAGACTAAGTGCATTTCTACACACCTGGTGCACCCCCTCATAAGAGCTAGCCACTCCAAGAGTGTAGGCGATGGAACTTAGGAGACGTCCACCTCTATTTGAGTCATAACTAGGGTCCATAGACGTGGATCCTAGCCTTGTTCGGGGATAATCCTATATGACGCTGAGCCACCACCTGACAATAAATGTGAAGTTTTCCCTACCTGATCTCGCCGGTCCTAACAAAGGGAATATACGCCGAAAAGAGAATACTATATAAAGTGAGAAAAGGCAAGCACAACAAGTAAAACATTATGATCGACATCCTTCGAGTTACCGAATGAGGAACAATAACTTATTACAACATAGTTTCTTTTGGAACAAACTTCATAAATCCATGAAGTTCTCGAACGTCAGAAACAAACAGATCCAACTAGTCCACAAAATTCTTGAATGTAACTTCTTTCAGAACTTCACCAGAAATATTTAGCAGTTGTTTGTCCAAACCGACTTGTTCCTCTTAGAAATTCTTCAATTCATTTGAATGGGCAGTTTTCTCCATTTCCAGCTCCGTCCCAGCTATTAGGACACTTAAAGACAACCTCCAATGCAACCTTTGCTTCACGAGTACCCTTATTCTCCTCTTCAAGAAAGGCCTTGAGTTCAGCCACGCGTACAACCATAGCCACATGAGTTTTGTGTAAGTCCACCTCATCAAAGAAAGGAGGCATTTGATATATGCATTGGTGTAACTTAGACGACTTTCCTTGGTAACAAGTAGCTTTTGACTCGGCAAGACCGTACTGGAACTTCAAAGACTCGATCTCTTGAGAAGGGGCACCAGAGGCCATCATCTCCCCAAAATCTATAGCGACTAAACTCGTGATGGAATTCGCTCACAATAGTTGAAAATTTGACTACGCCAACAAGCCCGATTTTCCTGTTATAGAGAGTTTGTGCGTGTGGGCATAATCTTCAGCAGATACACAATCTTTTATCTTTGGAATAGTTTTACGCATCCTATTGCCTAACATTAGGGGAAATTAGAAAGGAGGATTCTCAACATTATTCGAACTATGAATAACAAGAATATGTCAAAACAACCTTAGTCTCTTAGCAAAACTTTATCGAGATGGTGCCTTACCATAATTTTTTTTTGCCATGGCCAAAGAAGGCCTATCATTGTTCTTGTCACTTCTCTGCTCTGATGGAGGTTGAGTAACTCTTGAAGTCATATAGGTTCCCTCGTCAGCTGGAGAATCTCCACCCTCCCTTGTGGGTGCAGCAGGATCCTTCTTCAGATCAAGATCGATCAGAAGTGATGGTTTCTCTCTCTCTCTCTCTCTCTCTCTCTCTCTCTCTCTCTCTCTCTCTCTCTCTCTCTCTCTCTCTCTCTCTCATTTGAAAGAAAACGGTAAATCAACGGGGTAAGTGCGATATAAGTAAACAACAATCAAATAAAATAAGGAAAAATTTAAGTATTAAAAATATTATTTCTCTCCTTAACATATTTTGCGTCATAATATCCCTACAACTTATCTCGTCAGAATATAATGAAAGCGAAGTTGCCTTTATGGATTTATCTAAATCAGAAAGGGTGTTATACGAAACATAGTAAAAGTCAACTTTCTCATTAAAGTAGTTCTGAGACCAGAATCATCCAACTGTGTTAGTACAACTGATCGTGACGGGCGTGTCTGTCGGATTATGACTGCAAGTGCATACCCTATCGTGTAGTTTTAAAAGATTATCGAACCCACAAAGCCTAATGGCCAAGCTAGTGTTATCTATTGTTGCAGTGCAAAGCTAAGGCTAAAGATTACAAGGGTAGGAATGGAAATGAAAATACTAATTTCTAACGGTTTAAAAGTTATGATAGCAAATGAGTCCGGGATATGGATTCCGCGTTCCTTCAGGCTTAGGTAGAATTTGGCACTAAATATGATTTTATTACGTTATGTAGAAAATATTGACTTAAAGGTCCCGTCTCACACTCCCACGCTATTGACAAAGATCGCACCTCCTAACCACAGGATTTTGCTCTCGCTCGCCCGTTCTAATTAGAAAGTGTATTTTGAAAGTAAATGAGATCCTAAACGATGCCTAAAGCACTCTCGCTATTTTTAGTATCGATACCTAGTTTCCACTATCTGGTTCCTTCCTCATACTCTCGCGCTATCGGATTGAACCTTAATTTGTCTCATACTCTCGTGCCAAACCAGTAAAACATACAATTGGAAACTAAAGTCATAACATAGTTAAATCATAAATTCTCACCTATTATTTCTACTGAGTCCCGTCGGTAAAGACGGTCCTCATACGCCATACTCAGAATAAATTAGCAAGACATGATATTATTTGAAAACAACATAATTAAAGCATTTAAAACTAAGAATAGCATGACATGCAAGTAATTAAAATAGTAAAACATACAAATATCAAAAGCCGTAAAAAGAACTTGAAATTGTGTAAAATAAAATTGGAATTAACTTGAACTTGAAAATAACGACAGACTTGTTCTTGATCCAAGAGTACAATGAAGAATAAAATAAAAATAGAACAAGTGTGACAATCCCTCGATGTGAGTTATTGTCACTTTTACATGTAATTTATGCTTAATTCTAAAACGTGATTTTGGAATAGCTTCCACATAACTTGAATACCTTCCAAAGTCTTGCACAATCCTATTTATAGAGGTTTTGAGACCTGATAACTCCCTTGGATCGTGCATGGAGAGTGGAGGGAAAATAGAGGATAAAAAATAGTCCAGAACTGGCCACTAGCGCAGTCTGTTACTGCATGAGAATGGCGAACGCCATTAGGGGAATGGCGAACACCATTCCTTCCATATTTTAAATGGCGTGGCAGCAAAGTGAATGGTGAACGCCATCTTCTAGATGGAGAATGCCGTCTGGATAGAGTGGATAAAATTGGCTCTTTTGCTCCTTTTTAGCTCCTATTTCGCTCCTTTTCCGCGAGGCTTCCAACACTTCAATGATATCGGATAACAACTGCAAAACAAATAAAACGGAAGTAAAAAACAATAAAATACATAAAAACATAAACATATATCATGTGAAATGAGCCTAAAAACACGATACGGTTTCTCGTTATCAATAATCAGCTGGCCCCGAGGAAGGAGATGGAGTAGTATAAAATTCTGCTTTAACGGTATGGGATATAAGGGTGGCCAACAAGTAGGTGGAATAAGAGGTTCTTCGAAGTTGAAACCATTTTGCCCTAGCATTCATACCAATGTTGAAATACCCTCACAAAAGCCCAGGAGACCGAATGGAATTGTAAGGGAGCAATGCGAAGGTGACCAAATACCTTCTTCTCAAAAGCAATCAAGGGAAGTTAAAAACTCAACTTCCTAAAAATACAATCATAAAAAGGAATAGAGCATTCATCAAACTTGCTGCAGAACCTCGTATTGGTAAGGATGGTGAAGGTCGGTCAATCTAAAAATGACCATACTTTAAAGGTAGCCTCCTCCATAAAACTCTTTTGAACATAATGGGAAACTGTTCCTATATATGCAAGGTCTACCCAAGAATAATCACCCGTATTAGTCGCCGCCATCAACGCCCCAGGTTGAACAATTTCTAATTTTGTATCATAAAATAATCAGTTTCGTCAACATTGATAAAACACATACGAGGAAGGTTTTTATCGAGAGATTGAATGGAGCAACCAGTCTACCGCTATGCTATCTCAGATAAAACAAGACCCAAATTGAATTCGGCGCGAGCAAGAGAAGCAT
This sequence comes from Lathyrus oleraceus, assembly GCF_024323335.1. NCBI lineage: Eukaryota > Viridiplantae > Streptophyta > Magnoliopsida > Fabales > Fabaceae > Lathyrus > Lathyrus oleraceus. The sequence goes on from NC_066583.1 coordinate 646,362,514, forward strand.
CTTGAATGGCAGTTTCATTCATCAACAAATCGCCATCATCACCGGAAAAATCCATACCCAACCCAGAACTACCGCATGACGCGTTCGGGACAAAGAGTAGGAAGTTTGGCGCGTAGAAGAGGTCTACAAGTTAGGGATTCTCAACTCCCGCAAACGATGAAGACAACAACACACAAGAGGAAAGACTATAACGTACCTTCGAAGGGGAAAAAGAGATAGAAACAACCCACGAATAAGAAAGCAACAAAAAGTTCAAAGCATCGGAGAAAGAAAACATATGAATGAATCCAAGAGGAAGAAGTGAGCTTGAATATAAAATGAAGAAAAAGAGACGTTTGATCAAGAACAAGCCTTCTATAAGGAAATCAATCACAAATCAACTATCCAAATTAAAAGTGGAAGTAAGATCTAAAGGTAGTGAAGCGATCGTTCCATCAGAAGCATTAATGGCTCAAATGTACTTAAGCACCCTAGGTAAGGGAATCACACCCTAATCTAAATACCTAGAGCCACGTGCTTAGAAGGAGTGGTGGAACGTCTAAATGATGGAAAAACATTTAATGTGCCAGTTCTTTATTACTTTTGTAACTAATTCATGACTCTTCAACTTCTCTCCAAAATCGAACATCACTATTTTGGGTCGACCACGACTGTGAAAACATCCTGACTATTTCACACCCTACAAGCCTTGGTGGCAACTATTATGGACCAGGGAAAGGACTAAAGTAAAGGTCCAACGAGGAGTAGGCCCGATCAAAATGATATAATGTATAAAGTCAACACACATGAGAATGTAAGGTACGCTTTTTTGATCTTAAATTTCATTATATTCATCTTGGACTCTAAACTGACTTGAGTGTTTAAGTGTTAATCTTACAAGTATATCTCGTACCACCACATCAGACATCCGCATCACCAACTTATAGTCATCTATCATCGACCAACGCCAATTTTGATTCCAGCAAAGAACAACATTAAAACAAATAGAGATATTATAAAGATTATTAATAAAATGTCATATAAAATATTATTATTAAATATGCGTGTATATATATATATATATAAACTTTTAAAAAAATATTTTTTTTTCTTTACAAATTTGATCATCGAAATTTAAGATGAATGAACATAATCTCGTTGATTTAAATTCAACTCTTTCAATTAAATGTATCTACAAGTATCAATTGACTTGAATTAATTTAATATAAAGAATTATTGAAATATGTCTAATACGACAAATTATGAGATGCACAGAGCCAAATGCAATAAAGGAGAAAAAAAGAAGAAGTAGCTAGCATAGTTTACCTTGCCTAACATAGACGTTGATCTGAAATCAAATTTCTTAGCCTACTTTGATTGAATATGACTCAGAATCTCGACATTTATAAACAAGAGATAGATTTTGCTTTGAAATGTAACCTAAGACGGTTACACGTGTTTCATGTAAACCTATGTATCGGTCCATTACATGTGTTTTTGTCTTGGTGTGTGGTGAAGACTGAAGAAGGCATACCACCATAATGTAAAATTGACAGATCAGCTGTTTGTATTAGATTACCATCATCATTATCATTAATAGTTAGTTAGTATAATGACATGATTTTCAGTTACTTTTGTCTCTTAATTATGTCTTACAAAACATGTTTCATTATTAATATGCATCAGATTAATTAGCTTGTAAACATCAAGTAGATACAAATTTAATTAGGGGTCCTCCTTAAGATAGATTTCTTGTCTAGTTAACACATCAAGATTTTGGTATGATTAACTTTTTTTTAAATGATGCGAGAGCATGGCTTATTTGAGTCAAGATGTTTTTGTTAGTTAGATTTTGTGTTGAAATATACATTAAAACAAAAATGAGCCAAGATGTTTTTGTTAGTTAGATTTTGTGTTGAAGTATACTTTAAAACAAAAATAAGATGAAGATGAAAATAATACGACGACAATTATACAAAAAAAGCTAATGTTTATATTAGATTTTTTTTTTCGATTTATTTTTCACCAATTTAGATAAATTGAATGCAGATTGATAAATCGACAAATTCATTTAGAATATTTTAGAAATCTTAACATGAATTATAGTGTGAGTAATAGTCTCACATTGATTGGAAATGTGGAGATTTGGACATTTATAAGTGAAAGAACTCATTCACCTATCACCTTAAGGATTTAGGTGAATATGTAGTGTGTCTCTCATAAAGATGTTGCTCTAAAAAGAAGAAGTCTCACAATATTCAATGTTCCGACTTACTTGTATCGAAAGTCAAACGACGTCAGTGTGGTGAATAAGAAACATTCTGTTGTGGTGAATAAGAAATGTTCCGTTGAAGACTGTCAACCAGTAAGAAGAGCCTTCATTTGAGGGGGAGTGTTGGGAATGTATCAAGTGTGAGTAGCATTTATAAGTGAGAGAATTCACTCACCTCCTTAAGATTTTAGGTGAATATGTGATGTATCTCTCACAAAAGTGTTGCTCTAAAAAATTTTCGGTAGTACTCAATTCAAGAATCTTGCTAACAATGGCTACAATTTTAACGACGATGAAGCGGATTAAAAAACTACTTTGAATTTAGAACAAATCTGTCTACACATAATTGATAAAGGATTAATATTGTGGTTCGTGATAATGGAATCAAATCAAATGTAACTAACAATTTAAATTTTATGTAGACAGGTTATCTAAGCAAAATTCAAATCAAATGTAATTAACAAATTCATCTAAACATGACCATAAAACTTTGTAAAGCGTTTGTTTATACAAAGCTTATGTTCGATTTGCTTCAACCAATTTAAATAAATTGGATGCAAAAGGATAAATCGACAAATCCCTTTAGAATACTTTGGAAATTGTTTAGTTTGGGAACCATAAATGGATGTTTTAATTTCACGGAGGAACCATAAATGATTAGAGATGAATAATTGTGGATTTTGAACGATGACTCTGATCTCCTATACGGCGGCACGAGGTGGACCTGCATGGTTAGAACTTCAATACCCAAGTCAGTTCAAGGTTCGCGAAGGGAATAGTGAAATTGAAGACTAGAGATTGTGCACCTTTCCATGACATGTGAACTATTTTATATGTTGGGTCGAGTAGAATGGGCTTAAGATGGATTGAGTCTTTGGTCAATTGGGCATTTGGCCAGTCCAAAACGGCTTTCTCCCAAGGATTTGTCGGACACAGAAGAAGCTGGGTAAAGCCTTATGTATCATTGATCGGCCTACATGTCGTTGTCCGATGTGGAAATGAACTGAATCACTTGAGACGAATTTTGAAAAGTAATGGGTTAACAAGTACATTTAATGTAGTTCCATCATTGAGACACTCATCACTCATTCCTGACATGTACGATGGCGTAACCAGCTAGGGTGAGGTGCAGTTCAGAGAGTGGTCAAGTGCACTTGAATTTAGTGTGTTCCCATTAGTGGGATTATAGTCATTGATTTATTGATTCTTGCTAATGCTTGGTCTTGATACTTCAGTTGCCATTGCTTATAAATAAGGGTAAGTTGAAGGTTTGAAAGTTTTCACAACCTTTTAATTTTCAAACTTTCAGATACTTTTTCAGAGAAATGTTTTCGTTCCCTACGCCCCCTCCTTCCTTATTAGAAGAGGAGACATGGGTCAATCTCCAAAGGAGGTACCTTTCTAAGGATTTCATTCATACTTCCCTGTGGATCGTAGATTGTAAGCCTAGCTACGCTAAGGTGTTAGAGCATTTAAATCTTCAACGTTGATCGAGTGCGCTGACGTATGATTGGGTAGATGTAAAAGTAGTGGGCACTTCCTCAGTTTTGGGCACCGAGGTCTCTCTGAGAGATGTCGCTATTGCAATCAGAGGCCCTTTGGAGTGGTCAGTCCATCTGCTGCCAGGAGAGAAGAGGAAATGAAGTTCTTTCGATGACTGCATGGTACTGTTTTACGAGTGCTTATTTACAAGGGTAGGACTTTGGGTACCTTTTCCAGACTTTGAGATAGTCATCATAAAACATTAAAAGTCACTCCTTCCCAAATTCATATGATATCGTGAGCATATATAATGGTCGTCCAATAATGTGTCGAGTATAGATCTTGGAAGCTCTCTCTTAACTTTTTTTTATCTTTTCCACCTGAGACATACTTTCCCAGACAATTTCCGTGATCAGGGGCTTATTAGTCTTCATCCAGTCAAACTTTGGTTCGACCCCTTTGCTCTAGATAGGGGAACTTTTCTGAGACGTGTCCTCTTGGTAAAGCTCCTCACCCTCACAACTCATTCTGCTTTCAGCTACCTTCCTACCGATTCTCCTCAATTATGTCGGTTTTCGTATCCAAAATATTAGTCAAAGCTCCATTTCAACCGGTCTGCTTACTCCTACTGTCTAAAATCGGGCTCTCTTTCTCCTAACAAGGTGACTATGAAGGAGGAAATTTTATCTTGATTTCAAGGGCTTGGATATGAGGAAGGATTCGGCCCTGGTGTGGTGTCCCCTACTGAAGTGAGGAAGAAGCGAATTGATACTCTTGTTATCTTGAGTGCACTTGCATTTAGGAGAGAAAGAAGATTTTTGGTGAGAACAAGTTTTTTTATTGACATGTGTGATTGCATTTTGCAGATAGCATGGATAAGATAAGCAAGTTGAACATGTTTTATAACCTTGTTGAGGCCCAAGGTATTCGAGCTATGGTGAATAGTGGGACTTCTTCTGCCCCCGCTCTTTCTATGATCCACTCCCCTAACCCAATTTTAGAAGCTTTAACTCATGTGTCCTAGGTGGATCATCTTGCTGAAGTCGCGGCCACTTTTTCAGTAGGGGAATCAACTTTGCCTCTAGTTTCTGTAACACCCCAAAATTTTATTTATAATTTTTATTCATTTTTTGGTGTATTTCTTAATATTTTATGTGTTATTTTTAGAATAATAATAATTTAAATTAAGAGTTTATTTATATAAAAATAATAAAAATTAAATAATCTTAATTAAATATAAATTATGGGGTTAATAATGCGAATTTAAAATAAAGAAGGTAGAAAAAGAGAATAATTAAAATTAAATGGAATTAGTGAGAATAAAATAAATAAAATAAAACTAGGGTTTTATTTCTATAAGAATGGGGAAGTTGTGAGAACACGTATCAGTTTGAGAAAAAGGAGAAAAAAGGTGGGTCCTATAAGGGAGAAGTGCAAAGTATGATCTCTCATCACCAAGAACTCAAGTTTTCGAGGTAAGAGGGGAGATTATTTTATAATGGATGTTTAAGCTTAGGGATAACGGGGATTCCCTTTTTAGAGAAAGTGTGTAGAAATGGTTTATATTAAAATAATTATAATTATTAAAACACAATCAATATCAACATGATCCACAATAACAAAAATAAATCAATACTCTAAACAAGTATCAGACATCAAACAAGAAATAACATATCAAATAATTATATAAGTGAGGGAATAAGGGAAACCGGCCTACGGGGAGGAGATTGTCCCCGGTTAAACAATAAGATTCAACCTTTTTTTAATGTTTTTAATTATAGCCTTCTCGTAATTCCTCTTCTTCGTTCGCGCCTTTTGAAAATATTGATGATGATGAAGACTTCAGGGTTTTTGTGTTGTTGTTCCTCAATGTGAATAACTTGGGAATCAAACTCATGACCTCTTACACGCATAACTCCTTGCCCATGTACTATCCTCCATTAGACCATTACATTATTTAAAATAAAATGGCACTTCCAAATACTTAAATAAAAAACAAATAATTTAAATATTTAGATAACTAAAATATTTTCATAGCAAATAATAACTAAACTTTTAACCTATCTTTTTTTTAAAAAACCTCCTGAACTATTAATATATAATTTTATTAAATAATTAACACCCTAATATAATACTTATATTTTTTAAATAATATAATCTAATGAAATATACTATTATAATTACTAATCATATTTATTTTTTTCTAAAAATTAATTTTCATAGTAATAAACCACTTTTTACTATAATCCTACAAATTATGTTTTTTTTTTTCAAAAATCTAAATAATACCACTAAACTAAAATCAACATCTAAGAGGGACTAAAAAATCAAAATGGCCTCCCTTTTATTTTTTAGATCATTTGAACAGATGACTGGTATGCTCCGTATGTGTTAGTGTCTGTTGAAAATGAAAATGAAAATGAAAAGGTGGTCAAAATTTGGGGTACGACAGTAGATACTCGAGAGAGTGATCATTGTTGTTGTGTATGGAAGATGGCTTGTTGGAGCTACTCTTCGCTTTTATTTATCATTTTGTCATACATTAATGGTTTATTTAGTGCTATGATTACGTAAAATCAGAGAGGAGAATTGTTATGTTTTATGTTGATGATGATTTTTTGTTGTTTTGGAGTTTAATACTTATTTATGGAGTTGTTATGAAATGTTTTTCCGCTGCGTAATTTCAAATGATTTGACACGTTTTTGAAGGGTTCCCGTTGGTGATACCTTAAGTTGTCGTGTAATGCTTTTTATATAAGTTCTGGGGTTTAGGATGTTACACAAGAACCAGGGTGTCCTTCCAGGATAATCAAAACGCTAGCATTGTCACTCTTGAGAAAACGTTATCTAACACTTGTATGAAGGATTTTCCTGATGTATCTGCTTACTGTCAGTACCTTTAGATGCTCTTTGACCAGTTGAGGAATATTGGCACTACTTTAACTGATATATGGTATTCCAGAATCTTATCGCAGTGTTACCACCTTAATTTTCCATAGTATTATCCTATTCCTACCTTTTATCAAGCCTGCTCCATGCTCACTTTGGAAGAAGTGAGTATGGCTAACATGACAAGCAATGGTTCTCACACTATCATTCACACAACTCAGCAGCGGTCTTTTGGTGACACCTTCCAACATGGCAACCGCCACCCTAATAATTTCTCCCGTTCTCATAGCAACCAGAGTTGCAGCGGGGGACATAGTCATCGTGGTGCCACCCAACCTGGTGCTCCCAACACCCATTCATCCTGGTTTTCTCCTTCTTAGCAATAGGAGAAACAATAATACTCAGCTTAGAAACCATGGGGTTGGAATCCGCCACCATTTTCTATACCTACATGCTTGTATCCCATGTCTCAGTAGACACGCCCCACCAGTCCTCTGAAGTAGCTAGGCATCCTAGGACAACGCCCTCAGGTGTATGCAGCAACTACATCATCTCAGACACTAATAAACATTGAGACCGATATGCACACCATGTCTCTCCATACTCTTTGATCCCTCTTCGACTAGCTCACCAATTGCGACCTTTTCTCCCTCACCGCCATCAATCCAACCAACTTCACCTCCTCCTACACTGACCATCACCATTTATAGCATGAAAGACATTGTCAAACCCCAGAAGATATTCACCCTATCTGTTTATCTAGCTGCCCATACCATCTCTCATATACCTAAAAAATCCTAAGCTATCCTTATCTGACTCGAATTATAAATCTGCAATGCAATATGAATTTGCTTCTCTTATTAGAAATAAGACATGATATTTAGTTCTGTGACCTTATGATGCTAATATTATTCGATGTATGTGAATTTTTAGGCATAATAAAAAATTTGATGGCTCCTTTGAGTGTTATAAGGCTCGTCTTGTAGGTGATGGCAGGTCACAGGTTGCAAGTGTGGATTATGATGAGACTTTCATCCTTGTGGTGAAACCCGCTACCATTCGAATAGTGCTCACCATTGCTCTATCCAAATCCTGGCCCATTCATCAATTGGATGTCCATAATGTCTTTTTACATGGTGATCTTCATGAGTCTTTCTACATGCATCAGTCATTGGGTTTCCACAACCCCCATCATTCCAATTATGTTTGTCGTTTGAAGAATTCACGTTATGGTCTCAAGCAAATGCCAAGGACATGGTATCATCACTTTTCTGACTATGTCGTCACCATTGGTTTCTTCCATAACACATCATACCCATACCTCTTAATATATCGACAAAGTTCTAACATGGCCTACATTCTTCTATATGTGGACAACATCATCCTTATTACCTCCACTCATACCCTTCACAAATCAATTATGTCATTGTTAGCATTTGAATTTGTGATAAATGATATGGGGGGCTGAATTACTTTCTAGGTATTGCAGTATCTCATTACTCTAGTGGCATCTTTCTCAGTCAAAGCACTTATGCCTCAGAGATCATCGAACATGTTGGCATGGCATCCTGCAAATTGTCTGTCACTCATGTCGACACCAAGCAGAAACTCAGCATCTCTTCCAACACACCTTATGTGCATCCCTCCCTATATAGGAGTCTTGCATGGGCTTTGCAGTACTTCACCTTCACTTGACCTGATATATCATATGCAGTTCAGTAATTTGTCTTCACGTGCATACACCTCGTACGAAACACATGCTTGCTCTCAAACGCATTCTTCGCTATGTTCAGGGCACCATACATTTTAGATTACATTTATCATCGTCCCTCATTACAAAGCTTATCTTGTACATTGACGCTGATTGCAGTGGATGTCCTGACACTAGACGTTCTACATTAGGTTACTGTATTTTTCTAGGAGACAACCTTATTTCTATTTTCCTATTCCTCATGCCACTTTGGTGTATTGTGAAAATGTCAGGGTCATTTATCTATCTGATAATTCTGTGCAACATCAATGTATCAAACATATTGAGATGAACATTCATTTTGTTCGAGAAAAGATAGCTTGTGGTCAGACACGTGTCCTTCATGTTCCCTCCAGAAAATGGATCGCAAACATTTTCACCAAAGGGCTTCCTCACTTTCTCTTTGATGATTTTCAGACCATTCTAAGCGTTCGTGAATCTCCCGCTTTGACCGCGGAGGTGTGGTAGAATAGAATATTTTGTTAAAATTTATTATAATTAGTTTTTATGTAATTATGTTCTATCATAATTAGATAGTTAATCAAACGTTACACATTGATGTATGTATATATTTATTCAAATGAATGAGAAAGACAAGCAATCCAATTATCTTACACTTTGAAGTTGAATTTTTTCAAGTATTTTTTTGAACTGTCTTTGGAGAATAATTTAAACTTCTCCTCGTTCGAGAAATTATTTAGAGTGGTCAACGACCATTATTGATTTTCTTTGAAGAATTACTTGAATTTCTTCTCGTTTAGAGTGGTCAAACGACCATTATTGAATTTTTTTTTGGAAAGTTATTTAAATTTCTCTTGAGAAATTATTTAAAGTGGAATTTGTATTATAGAGTGTGTATTTTTTGATCGATTATCTATCATCTTCCTTGCACAATTTTAAGTAGTGTTGCATAACATCTTAAAGAAAATGACTAATTTGCAACTTATCCGATAATTTTTTCAATGGCAATTTTTTTTCAAAATTGTAAAACAATACCAATCTTTGTTATTCTTTGTAAAGTATTCTAAACAACATATGTATAATCCTTTTCTTTTTAGTATTTTTTTCACCATGGTCACTTTGAGCAATTAGAGAAGAATCTAATATTACCAAATCATCATCATTCATAGTTGCATTTTACATAGACATAAAACTCAAAACCTCTTGGATTAAATAAACTAAAAATAATATATCATACATATTAAGAAAAACTTTTAAATGAGAAGAAATGCATCAAAACTATAGGAGTTTGGTGTTTTGAAGGTATGAGTGTTATATATCATACATTGCAATTGATGGACTAGATTTTACTTGACCTTTGGAATCTAGTGCACATGGATAGTATGAGTGTTATAAATTCTAAAGTACTGCATTCGATTTCTACTTAAACAAAAATAAAGTAGATTGCACTCTAGAAGGATTGTGTTTGGTTTCATTTGAATGAGGGACAGTGGAATACACTTTGATTGGTCCATTAAATGTGTTTCTGTCTTGGTGTATGGTGAAGACTGAGGCATACCACCATAATGCAAAATAGACAGACCAGCTATTAGTACTATTAGATTACCATTATCATCATCATTATCATTAACAGTTAGTTAGTATAATGACATTGTTTTCAGTTCCTTTTGTCTCTTAATTTTATCTTACAAACATGTTTCATTATTATTATGCATAAGATTAGGTTGTAAACATCAGGTAGATATGGACCCACAAATTTAATTAAATCTTGTCTAGCTAAGACATCAAGATCCTGGTTATAATTAAATCTTTCTTTTGAAATGATGTGAAAGCATATCTTAGTTGAGCCACACTACACAATAACACCCGAATATTTTTGTCACGAACGGAGTATTATCTGCGTAGAACTGCAGAGACTAGAATCTCAGGACCATCGATATTCGTATGAAGGTTTTAAGAAACGGTCTGTTATCACAAAAATGGCTGCAACATAACGGTATTTGAAGGGGCCAATACTGATACCATCATTCACCTTGTTTGTGATAAAGAATAAACTGTGATTAATTTACACTGCGACGACCGCAATCAACGTCGCAACAGTATATTAACCGAAATCACAAAAGTCTTTATGCGACTGCAGGCATATGTAATGATGGATGACATAAGGAGGGTCCTATAAAACTATTTATTTATACTTGAGAGTTTGTGTTGTGGGTTCCTCCTTTTAGAACATGGCTTACCTCACCAGAATAGAGAAAGTCAATTTCTCCAACTGCAAGTGGGTCAAAGTAGAAATCAGTAATACTATATCACCACAATTACCATTACTTTGAGTACATAGTTTGGTTGGTGGACCAATTCTTCATATATAGGAATTAAAAACACAAGGACAGTCACTAACTAGCTATAGCAATAGCATTCAATTTTCTAAGCACTAGTATGGTCCACTGTCACCTAAAATCTCTGACAGAGATAACCACATCTGAACACAGTCCTAGGTTGACAATAACTTCACTCTCAATACTTTCTAAAACCTATCTCAACCGATAATCTCGATATTCTTACACTCAACACTTTTATCAGAGTCCATATTATTAGACTCAATACTTTTATCAGATTCTGGTGACTCTAATTAAGATACTTTGGCTGCATTTAGTTTCGAATTATGTAACTAAAGATATTCCATAACCTCCAAAGTGTACAAAGCAAAGCTGAATTGTGAGGCTTCAACTTCTAATTAACTTGAAAATTAATCAATTATAACAAAGACAAATTAATAAACAGAAAAAATTAAGACACGATATTCAATATAAGATATATATTAAAAGCGCTTAGAGTTTGAGGGACAAATCAAGCTTCTGCAACTCATCTTGTTTAGTCTTCAAACGTGTATCAGTAGCGGTAGCACTGTTACCAAACCAGTATCCTCCAAATCCATCTTGAACCTTTGTTGGAGAAAAGGATGATCCATCCGTTTCTGATGCAAGATTTCCGATGGCTGGTTGTGAATACACAGGCAGCTTCTGCCACTGGTTTTGAACACGCGAACGAGACAAACCGAAAAACGGTGCTTGATAAGAAGGTTTATGAATCATTGAAGAATGCACCTGAATTCCAAGTGGTAATGATGATGATGGTGATCTGTTATATGAGCCATGCAAAGGTAGAGAAGCCAAACTTGAGTACCTGTGTTCAAAATCTAGCGAAACGGAACTTTTGTATCCTCTTTTCGCCATAGTTCTTTCTCTTTTGTGTGCATTTTGGTGTCCACCAAGTGCCTGTGAACTATAAAACTTTCTTTGACAGTAGTTGCATGAGAAAATCCTTGGCTCTAATTCATTACCATGATTAGATTCCGTGGACGAGTTCATGGAATTCGACGCGTCTGTATCGAAACAGTTTATGAGATTGAGTTCTTGCTTCGACGACTCGTCGTCACCGGAATGTTCTTTGCTAGGAAGACTTAAATCAAGAAGTAGAAGATGTTTTTTCTCTTCATTTTCTGTGTTTCTCTTGTCAGAAAATGAGAGATTCAAATTATGAGATGAACATGGTTCTAATCTTAGAAGGTCCATATAGGAGAAAAATATGGTAAGATTTTGTTCCTATATAGGAAGAGGAAGTTTATGAATGATGTAATGTAGCAATAAATTCTGAGTGTTATATATGTGTTTAGAAATTGATGTCACTATTTTACAGTTACAAGGTCCTAATATAGCAAGACCTAAAAATCAAAAGACATTGGTTTTTGTGTGGAGAGAGTGAGATGAGAGAGAGAGAGAGTGTTCACTTTAATGTAAACTTTCAGAATGAAACAAACCTAAGTTATAGATTCATGTTTAATCATGATAAAGTTCCTATTCAAATTTGGAATATATCAGTTTGAGATGTTATTAGAATCTAAAGTAGGTCATTAGTATCATTAAGATACTGAGTCATTCTAAAATACGTCTGTAATTCACTTTAGACGATAAATTGATTAAAGGATGAGTTGCTCTAAAATGAATCAGTAACTCATTTTATACGATAAATTGAGTAATATGAACCGTAAACAGATAAATGAGTAATTGATATTATATGTACATGCATAACAAATTATTAGAGATAATTTTCTCGACCTTGTAAATTAAGTGTGGGACCATTTTTGTTTTTAATTCTTTTGTTTTACTAAAAATATTTATATTGAATGATAGTGTATTACTTTAATAATTGAAGCCTATTCTAGGAATTTCAGAAGACAGTTTCATGTCTTATCTTTCAAGTAGAAAAAGCATGAAATGAAAATTTCCAATCTAGAGACAACCAATCCTAACTTTCACCTTAAAAGATCACAATCCATAATTTCATGTCTTCAATATTATATCACCATCATCATGCTTCTTTTGCCCCACACCACATGCTGCATCATTCATCAAGCAAATTAATTTCCAAAACACTCAAAGCCATATTTCATTTCTCTCAAAGTGGAATTATATTGTTTCTCTTTCAAGTGGAATTACTATTTAATCATAAAGAATGTGTTAGCTAGATTAGGTAACAAAAGTTGAATATGAAATTTAAAATATTAGTTAAGTTTCCACTAAGCTAAACTATTCTTAGCTTTGTCTCCTAAACACTTCTTCATTAGTGTAGGCATAAATTAGGCAATAGTCAATTTTGACTAATAAAAGTATTTTGCACTAATATTGATCCGTCATTATACTTTTAATGAATTGAATCTCCTCTGCACACAATTGTAGAGACTAATCTTTTGAGTCGGTGAAAAAATTCTCCTTCAAAAGATTTAATATCGGTAAATTTGTATCATCTCATACAAATGCTATTAGATTTTCGATAAGAGATTTGAGATTAAACACTCGGACCTTACCATCAATAAATTAACCTTAAACGATCTCGATCGTAACAGATATAGACGGTCGAAATCAGTATGTGGCGCACTTACGGCCAGAAATCTATATCAAGTGTTATAGTTTTCTAAAAAGTTCCAAAGATATTTACTAATGATCTAGTAATACAAGTTATAGAAAATAAGGTCCCCCTTCCCTTGCTTTAACCTTTCACTTTCCCTCAACCAATACAAAATGTTGGACACAAGCGACTAAGGCCTAAGGACTTGCATTGAAAACCACATACTGTGGTACCTAGCAAGAAATTCTCTGACATTGATGGACAAGTAATAACTTTTTGAAATTGATTATTCCTCCTAGCTCGTGTTCAAGTTGGTTTGGGTTCAAAATCCTTGACAAAAATTAAGGATAAGGACAAGAAAAGGATATGTCTGTGTCTGCCTCAGATAGGAAAAGCATTAGAAAAATACAATACATTATTATGGACAGCCCACCATAACTTTTCTTACATACAGAATCTATTAGTATGGTTCATAGTATATAATAAATTGCATTTGTTCAATGAATTAGAAAAGGTTAAATTTTTCATACTTTCAATCCAATTTATCATATGTTAGTATTCAATGTTGATATTAGAATAGGTTCTGCAGAGAACTTGTCTATGGACACCAGAAAAATGAAACTTGAAAGCTTGATCCAATTAACTAGACAAATTGGTGGGTGATGATTTTAAGTTATTCAAACTATTAACTATAGACACCTAACTTAAATCTTTATGTGCATAATCTATGCTAAGATAAATAAAGTTTTCCACTCAATTTCGTGCGCTTATTTAGCCACAATTGCACCATGATTCTTTAATTTCGTATCACCTTTACTTTAAAGAAAAAGTGATTAATGTCAGTTCTTTTCTCAAGTACTTTGGAACTGTAATCCTTTTAGTTCTGCCTAAATAACATTCAGTATTTTTGATATGCAATTGAACTTCTCTTGACTCATTTTTGTATAGTTCTCTTTATATTTGATTTGTATTAATACAATTTGTCCAACAAATTTGTAAGGAAGCTTTTGTTAACTTCTGTCGGCTAAATTCGCTTATAGCGTAAAGCATGCGTTTATCTAACAGCAAGTTAATGATTCTCAGAAAGTGGTCTTCATTTTTTTTAGTAGAAGTAACCATCCTGAGCTATTCAAGCATTTGTTGAACGCATAGCCTTATCCAAACCCTTAAACAAGTTTGGAAAAAAAAGTTTACACATGATTAATTCATCTTATGCTTGTATTCGTACGCTATGATATCCGAACTATGTATTGAAACGCGTATAATTTTATACATTGATGTCGAAAAATTAGACTTTGCAACTTCATCTTTACTAGGCTTTGCTTCATATGAAGGGACGCCAGCAATCAAACAATACATCACCCCACCCATAACAAACAAGAAGTATACAATAAGATTAAACTCAAGCTACCAACACAAAAAAAAAAACATCATCTTTACTTGGTTAGCCAGTAGATGAAAATAAGAAAAATGCATACAGACCCAACTAGGGAAAGTATTATGGTATCCATAGACTTTTTTCGCTTTATTGCTGACAGAATAGTATTTACCTGCAACATTGTTAAAATCTCTCATTAAACCAAAACATTAATATTCAACCTTATTCAATATTTACTTAAACTTCAATAACAATCATACCGTTGGGAGGCGACTGCTCACATTGCTGAGCTTTGAATTGATGCCACCAAAAGTCGAACGCTGGAAGACTAGAGCACCGAGTGTTGCCTGTGCTTGGGAAATAACAGAGTCCATCTGCAATACAAAAATGAGCACAACAGATTAAAACAGGACAGTCATAGCTGTTGATCAGACATCGTAGATAGAACTTAAAATAAACATGGAAATTAAAGGAACACTTGGAAATTTAGTCCATTAACTTGGAACATATCCCAGGTTAAAGATGGCATTGGAATGACACATGTGAAATCATTTAAAACCTATACATAGTTATATGGGCAGAGCATAATATCCCGAAATGTGGGTACATGATAAGTAAAGTCCTCTGGTGGACGGATCTTGCTACGATAACAAAACTTTATAAAAAAAAAAGGTTTCATGTCAACAACCTGTCCTGTACTTCGGCTGATAGATGCACGCTCTTTAAGGAGGGTTTGCTGTTCAGAACCTCCACCCTCTTCCAAATCTAATCTTGTTCTATCAAACTCTTTAAAATCATCAAGTAGTGAAGCATGTTCTTGCTTAGCTCTAAGACTAGACCGCAGACGATAAAACTCCTGCATTTCAAATTAGTTACATATAACAACAAGTTGGTGTCTGGCAGATTTAAGCTTACGATAAAATATAAAAATCTGAAGGAAATAATGAATCAATAAGAAGTCAAATGCTGAGCAATAAATAGCTAACTATGCCATCGGACAATATAATACTGGATTAGGCTTAGGAATCATATCATTAGAAAAAATTAAGGGTAGCTTTGATTGTAGAAAAAATCATAGAATCAAATCATAGGTGATTTGAGCATGTGTGGATAATACTCATAAAAGCTCTGGTAATGACGATAGATCCAACGGAGGACATTAGTTAAATGTAGAGAAAGACCATGAAAATCTATATGTTGGGCCATTAAGAAAGATTTGGAGTTAAATGGTTTATCTTTAGATATGGTTCATAACGGCTACGGGATATATGGCATCATTTGATCCATGTAGCCAACTCAATTAAAGGCTGAAATATATACAGAAAGACATATACTCAAATCAAAGGTTTGAGCTTCTCACAAGAAATAAAGCTGATGACATTTAGTCCTGTTTGTCATACTCTTGTCTGTAAAAAAGAGTTATCTTTTGAAAATAAAGTTCAAGTACAAATTTACTAGCAGAACTTGTAATGATGTTTAATGAGTTAAAGGGATGTGCACTTAATGTGTGAAGTTACTTTACACTGTCGCCTAATCAAATTTAATGATTTTGCCACGTCAGTAAGTATATAATTTCTAGAATAACATCATTGCATTAATTAAATAAATTCCCAAACCCCTGAATTTTGATTCCATTACCCTTTCTCCTTCTCTGCATACTCCGCTCATATTTCACATCTCTTCTCTGCAGCCTGCCTGATACATCACTAAAACGGAGTCGGAACATAGAACTTGCATGGCCCTTTACGTTACTGTCAAAATGAAGAGCAACACCACGGCCGAGTGATGATGACGATACTGCCAGAGGCATATATCAGGTGCGTAGAAGGAAAATAATGTCGAATGACGTGGTCGGTCGTTGCACACTTTCCGGCAATCGTGGTTGTTGAGCTGAAGTGATGCTGATGAGATTCAATACTTTCCAAAAACACCAGAACATCCACTCACCCACTAAACAACTCTTGAAAAATTGTTTGAACAATTGGTTAAATAAAACCCATACTGAATTGTTGACTAAAACGGGGCATGGAGATTAATTAATGAGAATAAAATAGAAGAAAAGTTGCACTTTGCGGTGAGCCAGTGATTGGTGATGTATGCTACTACAGATGTGGGGTGGGAGACATGGGGGAGAAGCATGATCATCATTGCAGTAAAATAACAAAAAAATAATAATTTGTTAATTTAATTAAAAAACAAAATATAGCAATGCTGATGTGGTCAAAAGAAGCAACTTGATTAGATGACAGTGTAAAGTTGAGCTTACATTATCAGGGCATATCCTTTAATTTCATATTTAATACTCAAATACATAGATGAAAAAGATTAATATATTAAATTCAAATCCTTCTCTTCCGTGAAAAAAAAAACTCTTACATCAGGGAGTAGATTTTGCATACAGATTTCACTAAATGCAATAAAACCGCAACTACATGATGGTAATATGCACACAAAAAATTAAAGAAAATTAAAGGGATAGTAGGTAACGCTCATGCGATACAATACCTGGGAGAGATCTTGATAAATTTCTTGGTGTCTGGTAAGAGTATGAGATACCATTTCTGAGCCGCCAGAGGACACCCAAGCTTGCATCTGTGAGTTTACTTGTTTGAGTTGGTTAAGTAATCGCTCAATCCAAGACTCGAGATCACCCTCAGTTGCACCAGCTTTTGTAGAAACCAACTTACGATATAAAACCATTTGCTCGTCCAACTGAGCTTCAATTTTTCTTGCCTATAAAAGATTAAAAAGAGAAGAACAACAAAATCTGCTGTCAATAATTTGCCTAGAAAACAAAATAATGTATAACTAGTAATCCTAAAAATTATATAAAAAATAACTTGAAACTATGATGATTAATCATGATTTGCACAAAGAACCCATGTTATCCTGGTTTGATTAATGAAAAGTGATTGAACATGTGCTTAAGTCTTAATTACAAACAGAACAAACCAGCATGCCTGAAATTCCGTAAACTTTAATTCAGCTCTTTATCTGTATTATGACGAATTACAACTATTTGATTTCAAATGAATTAGCTATAATATCAAGAAGCGTGATCAATATGCTCTGTGCATAAAATGACAACACTAACCAATAGTGCCAGCTTGATTATTTAACCTCTAAAGCTTATTGCAAATTATTTTAATTATCTATTTAATAAATATTCATCGGAAAAGCATATATAAAAAATAAGCAGTGAAGTATGCATTAATCACGCTTAGTCAGAACCCACACGGTGATCAAATATATACCAAGCATAATTGCGAGAAATAGAACATCAACTTCATCATTACATTTCATATTTAACTTCTGATAGCTTACTCCTAAAATCACAAAACGAACATGGTCCTACGCCCTAGGGAAAGACTTAACAAGAAACACACAATACTATATAGTACACCATAGACATATATACTAATAGGAAAAAAAAATCAAATTATAAATAAGTGCATTCAAAGAAATCAACAAACTTTAACTGTTTCTATCACTCCTTTATCCCGGATAAAAGTAGAATACTGAATATCATGTGTTTTGTTTCATTCTCACTAAATGCATATATGTAGAAATCAAACTCGTGAATTGCTCATTTACATGTTACAACCCCCAAGTCTCGTGTTAGATTTTCATATGACAAGGTGAGTGGATTCAACTAAGTAGAATGAAGACAAACATTTATCTGTTTGCACCACACTTAAAACAGCAGAATATGATCGAGTAAACAGAATCAGCCAAATCAGCCACTGCAGAACCATTGTCTACAGAGATCTAACAACAGCATTTCAAATCTAGAAACTTATTCCCTAAGCAAATTAAACCAAAGATCAGAACTCATTTCCCGTATGAATCATAAACTAGTCAAACCACAAGATCATGCCATTCCAATTCATTATCAAAATTCAAAACTAAAATCTCCGTATATAAAACCAGTAATTCTCAAACCCTAAATCATGTTTAAGGCATATATCATAGCAAACGAATCACCGACAACAACAAAAAAAAGCCTCTGAATTACACATAAACATATGATATAATTGAAATTCACATAAGAAAAACGTAATCTAGCAAAGAAAAAAAAGTGAAGAATTGGAACCTGTTTGCGAAGGGAATCCCATGAACTATGAACCTCCATGGATGAAGAAAAAGAAAAGAAAGATCAAAATTGGAAAGAACGATGTTGGCGTGGGAATGAGATGATTCTGTTTGCTTGACTCGATCAAGATACGACGCCGTCTGCTCCCACGCCACAGACGACGATGACACCGCTTCTTCAATTTTTTCTTTCTCTGCCTATTTATTTTTCATTTAAAATAAATAAGAAACAAATATTGGGTTGCTTTCTTCGTAATCCACACTTTTAGATCTTACTACTAGTAGTAATGTCTAATTTATTTTCTCACACTCTGAAAATTGATTATGAATTTATCATTCATTTATATTATTTTATAAATTTTTAAAATTAAAATTAAATTTATTTTAATATCTAATATTTATAATTAAATTATAAAATCTTTTTATACTATCAATATATTTTAATTAAATTTATTAATTATTTAATAAATTTAAAAATAAATTATTATTTATCAGGTGTATGTATTTATTATTGATTAAAAAATCATTTATGTTATGAATATGAATAGTTTATTAAAAAAAATCGTCAATTTTTCATTTGTAGTAATTATCAAATTTACTAAAATCTATGTCTTGATATGGTATAGATAGATACGTTTTATAATAATTATTTAGAATATTTTTTTTACAAATAAATTACTTATTATGTGATAATGAAGGAATTAAAATTTAAAAAAATTGTTATAATCAATTTATGAATTAACAAAAATAAAAAGTGTTTGTTGAATCACATCAACTTTTGTGTTTTTAAAATCTTACTTTATAAATAAACAAGAATTATAATTTATAGTTTATGATATTAATAAGTAAATGTAAATGTTTGTGTAACCGTTATATCATTTAAAATATTCAAGTCACAGTAACTAGATTTTATCTTACTAAATATCTATAGTATAAAAAATCAATAGTTTTAAAAAGAGCATTGATATTCCCACACTAAAGTTATATTCAAAACTTAGACAAAATATTGTTCATTGTATTTATACGATGAAGATTGATAATCGCATTTATACTATAAATAATGTTATTATTTTTTTAATAAATAAATAAAAAATATTTATTTTTATAATTATTTTTATAACATAAATATAAAATTTGTTTTTAACCAATTTTATTATTGTATTGATCACAAAAATATATGTGATTAAACACATATTTTATTTATAATTTATTAACCAAGTTTATACTTCATTAACCAATAAAATACATAATATTAACCAAATTCTAACATTAAAATATATAATATAATATAGTTTTTAATCAAATTCTGTATTTCATATTTTAATGTCAGAATTTGATTAATATTATTGGTTAATGAAATAGTAAATTTGATTAATGAATTATAAGTAAAATATGTGGTTAATAACCTATATTTTTGTGGTTAATACAATAATAAAATTAGTTAATGACAAACTTTATATTTATGTTATAAAAATAATTTTAAAAATAAAAATATTTTCTTATAAATATTATTTTTTTATTAATTAAAAAATAATAACATTGTTCACCATATAAATACGATGAACAATGTTTGATGTAACTATTTGGTATAAAATTTGATGTAGAAATAGCATTATTCTTTCATAAAATACTAATTTGCCCTTATCTTAGACATTGACACCCATTGCTTTTGAGATTAATTCGAGTTGGAAATGAACCGCTCTTTGTCCCTTTACGAAGGAACAACACACCATACATGTTATTCTCCAGTGTGTCAAACAAATTTCCTTATTGATATCTTCCTTGCTGAATGAGAATGAACCTTGATAATGTTATTAAATCAATCCAAAAAAAATTATTTTGCAGTTTAGAGCTTTCAATTCGACTATACAAGAATAAAGAGTCCTAACTTTCTTTACATCTCTCATGTCCCATATCGTTCTCTTACTCTTACTCATCTTCCTGACCATCTTACTTTTTTCAATAGTTTGGTTATCCTCATCTTCACCCACCATCTTGTTTTTCTTCAATAGTTTGGTTACCCAAATCTTCACCCACGTAACCATTTGAAGTTTATGTTTCTCAAATTCTAATTATTAATTTTTGAGAATTTCTTAGCCACCACACAAAAATTCAAAAATGTTTCTCTGTTTTCGGAGATGCATTTTCGGACACGTCTATTACACAGTTAACGCAGACCATTCTGAGTGGCGTCATATAAATTGCGTTGTTTTTATTCCGGAGATACATATTCGGGACATTTCATGAAATATATTCATAATTGATCAGTTCAGTAGAAATTACGGAGATACATAGTCAAAAGTCTGGGCGAGATTTTGAAATATTATGTCACATTTGCATGTCAGATATTTCCAAAGATGCATCTCCGAAATCATTTGATAATAGCATCAGTTGCATGATCACACAACCATTGTTGCCATTGTTGTTTTTCAACTCAAACCCTCATCAAAAACCCTTTCATTCTCAATCCGTTTTTTCACTCCAAATCTTTAATCTTTTGGTTCATCACATCAAAGGGAGCAATAGAAGATAGAATTTCAAGTAAAGATTTTTTATTTCCCATTGCATTGCTCACATTAATCATGCATCTTTTATGAAAAATGAGTGTTGTGTTCGGAAATGTATCTCCATAACGAGTATGAACTTTTCCAGAGATGCATTTCCGGAACTACTCTGTGTTTAATTTCCATCTCTATTTTCAGTAGTGTCACTTATATGTTGTTATGTTGTAATTGTTTTCATTAGATATGGTGCACCCCGATGTTTTCCCAATAAAAGTTGTTTCTCCGAATGTCCAAGGTGTTGTCGTGAAGGAGGTAGATGTTGGGAACCAATTTAAAAATGAGCAAGAGTTTGAATCTCGTGATCAAATGCTTCAATGGATTCGTATGGAGGTCGCTAAACTTGGATTTTGTGTGTTATCGGAAGGTTCGATAGTGGTTCAGATAGAAGATGCGTTTTTGTGACAATGACGTGTGAAAGAAGTGGGAAATATAAAACTCCTCTCCGAAATTTTAAAAGAGACGAAACTGATTCAAGAAAATGTGAGTCTCCGTTTAAGGTGTGTGGTTACATGTTGGCAAACAAAAACTGGAGATTTAGTGTGATATGTGATTTGCATAACCATGATTAGTGTGAAAATTTATCCGGCCATCCTAGTGTGTGTCGGCTCATGCCGGAAAAGTAGGAATTTGTTTCTGACATGACATTGAATTTGGTTCAACCGAAAAATTTATTTGCAACATTGAAACAGAAAAGACCCAAAAATATATCAAATATCAAACAAAGTGTATAATGTTCGGTACCTAACTAACAAAGCGCTTATGGGGGACAAAACTGAAATGCAGCAACTCTTAAAATTGTTGGATGATAATAGTTACATGTCTAGGTAATTAATGTGTGAGGATGGAGTTACTGTTAGAAATATATTTTGGACTCATCCTGGTTCCGTAAAGTTGATCAACATGTTTCTTATTGTGTTCATACTTGATTCAACCTACAAGACCAACAAGTATAAACTTCTATTATTAGAGATGGTTGGTGTTACCTCAACTGAGAAGACGTATTATGTTGGATTTGCATTTCTTGAGTCTAAAAAAGGGATAATTTTACTTGGGTCTGAGAGGTGTGTCGGACACTATTGAAGGACCAAGGTGAGATGCCTAAAGTGATTGTTACTGACCGCGATATTACCTTGATGAATTCGATTGCAAAGGTATTTATTTCTTCTAATGTATTACTTTTTAGGTATCATATAACAAAGAATATGAGAAATTGGATTAAACCAGCGGTAGGGACAAAACAACTAACAGATTTGAGTCTGCCCATGCAACTTTGAAAATTTGGTTTGGAAATAGTAAGGGCGATTCATGTAGATATTTGGGACTCTGTGAACCACGTGATTCAAAACTATCATAATGATATACAAACATCATTTGGTCGGAGCATCACAGTCTTGGAACATAGATTTAAAGACAACACTCTTTATTCTCAATTGGTCGGTAACATTTCACGAGTGGGTTTGAATTATATTTTTCACGAGGCTAAATGAGATGATAATCTAGGCTCAGATAGTGTACAGTATGGATGAACAATTGTGAAAGCATATGGTCTCTTATGTGCTTGTGTTATTGCAAAAAAGGTGAAACTTGGTGATTCAATCAGAATGGATGAGGTTTGCACTCATTGGAAGAGACTTAGGTTTGATGATGATGATGGTGTCATGAATGACGGTAAATCGAATATCTCTATTTTGACCGAATGGGAAGTGATACAAGAGAGATTTTTGAAAGTCGATGACAATATGAAACTCCATATTAAAGAACAAATGAGGAAGATTGCATATTCGGAAACCACCGACATGAAACCGTCCTCTCAACTGGTAAAAATAAAAGGTGCTCCAAAGAAAATGAAGCCTACATTGAACGATAATCCAACTACATGGTCACCTTCATATTTTTAACATGTCGACAAAGTTTTTCCCAACTCACCAACTTCAAAATCTCAAAAAGAAAGTGTTATCAAAGAAGCTCGCATTAGCAAACCACCTCCTACGCCGCTTCCACAAAAGATTTCATTCATTGATAAGATGCAGGTTTTTATGCACAAATACATTGAGCGGGTCATCAATGTTGATGGGGTGGTAATTGAGGATATAGAGTTGTTTTGACTTTACTCAATAAAGGATAAGATAATCAAACACTTGTTAGTCATCAACTTATTCAAGAGTTAAGGACTCATAAAGAATCATACACACGACTGTATAGAAAGAAAGAACACTTTGATGAAGTTTATGAGTCTCTTGTTCCTTGCCTTAGAGGACCGGATCTATAGAAAAAATGAACGCGCTTCCCTGAAATGGGTCACCTAATAACATTTGTGTATGATCGAGTGTGTGTTAATCTGACATGATACGGTTTTTTGGAAACCTTTTTTCCATTACGTACTGCCCTACCACAAAATCCAAATGATCGTATTATGTGTATTGGGTGACTCTCAAAATCAAATCATTTTGTTCAAATTTACTTGAAATTGGGATGCCCAATACCACTTACATCACTAGAGTGGATGGCTCATTCAACAATAAAAGTCGAGACTTATAGAAAGATGCAAGAGTTCGAGAAATCGAGCAACATTCAAAGAGAATCAAATGCGCAAAAGTCTGAGGGGGTACCACCCATAGATTTAGCCGATGACCTATGTTTTGATTCTTTTTAATTTTTTGTGTAGCCAGACAAATAAGTATATGCAATTGTGTCTCAATATAAATGAAGTTTAATATATTCAACAATTGTTCATATTGTGTCTTAATGTAAATTTTTAATATTCTCCATAACAACAGTTGTTCTTTTGTAAAAAAAACAGGTTCTATTTTAAAGGTTCTGTTTTGCAACTGATTTAGGAGAATTTTCGGAGATGCATCTCCGGAACAAGATAAAAGGGTGCGGTTTTAGAGATATATCTCCGGAATCAGCATGTCACTTATTGAGTAGTTCACATTGATTTATGGATTCTATCAATTAAGGTTCTCTTATGTTATATTTCACACAAATTGAAAATGTCACAAATAAACATCAACTAGTATGTCACAAATGTCTCCATCTCCAACTCTACACTCGGGCGCACATTTAAGCTCATCGATTTCACCTCCCTTGAAGATATCAAAGATGAAATCCATTTTCTCCTACCTTATAGAGACAATTGAAAGATTGTGATGCTCGAGTATCATTCACCGTCGATTGGAAATAGATGGAAGATTGAGTTCAACAAATTTGAGCTCAAGACACAAGCGGATGTAAGGGTTGTGTGGAATATGTATTCCCATTTCGAAACAAAAGTGATGCTCAAGTTGGAAGCGACGATTTCAAGATCGGTCAAAGATATTCTTAAGATGTTGAAGCACCCACTTGGATATTAAAGTGTAATATTGCATTTTATGTTGAACTCGTCTATGTAATCCTAATTTTATTTTATGAATCTTAATTTAAATTTGGAAAATTACATGTATTTGGATCTGGTACTAATGTGTCTGTCTTACGAAAATATAACTACGGAAATTTTTTGGAGATGCATCTCCGGCATAAAATAAACCAAATAATAGGGCGTCACTCATAATGGTATGTGTTAAGTGTGTGTTGTGCCTAAGAAGCATATAAAGTGCATTAAGAATTCCTCTAATTTTTACTCTTATCTTAGATCTGTATAATGGCAAAGACTATAAAATGATAAAAGACATCAATGGCAGAAAATAACTTTAGAAACTTATTGTGAAAGTCCATTATAAATGATATTTGTTGTCCATTATATATATATATATATATATATATATATATATATATATATATATATATATATATATATATATATATATATATATATATATATATATATATATATATATATATATATATATATATATATATATATATATATATATATATATATATATATATATATATATATATATATATATATATATATATATATATATATATATATATATATATATATATATATATGTGTGTGTGTGTGTGCGTGTGTTTGTGTGTGTTTTGGAATCAGAATTAGGTGTATGCCGGTAGTGAGGAATCTTGAATCGGTGATGTTGATCTTTGATATGACAGTGCGGGGTGAACCTACAAGGTTAACACTCCAACGACCATGTTAGTTCATAATTCAGGATGCGTGTAGTAAAAAGTGGATATCATAAAGTATACCTTGAATCTCTCGTGTGATGGCTTTTATACCTTAGGTTATTTTGAGTGAATTGAAATTAGTTTGGGTCATTCCTTTTTGGGCATTTGATCGGTCATAAATAGTTTCGCCCAAGACTTGTCGATTAGTTGTTAGTCGTGGAAGTCTTAGTAGTTGTGACCAGTCATTGAGGACGTCATTCACTTTAGGTCATAAGTATAAACTTCTTATGTTAGTTGCAAAAGTTGTGGGGGGACAAGTTTATTAAATTCCTTCCTATTATTGAAAGGTTTAGCCATTCCTTTTTAGTGCGTGGATCTAGGGTACAGGTTAAGGCACGACTCCTCTGCTTAGGGTGCTCGAGTGTTTATAACCTTTTACTGCCTCTGATGAGATGGTTCATTCGTTACCTTTAGATTATTCTCAGCTTTTAATTTGGGTTGTTTGTTTGCAATTGACTTCCTCATAAAAGGTAGGTTGCAGTCCCAATGTTTTCTTTTGCTTCAGTTTCTACTCAATGCTCACTCATTCTCCCTGGGTTTGTTGGTCAGTTACCTTGTTTTGGAATTTTGAACTTTCTCTATTGATTCCTTACTTGCTCAGGTGCTCATGGATTCAGCCTCAAAGATACTTTTTTCCATCTTTTCAATGCCAACCCTCTTTAGAAGAATGGAGGTGGTCATGGCTTAGTTCTCATTCGTCAGGACGATAATAAGATCTTCCATGTTTACACAAAGAGTTGGAAGTACTTTCAAGCCAAACTATTTCTTGGCTACCCCCATCTCTTTTGCTGCTAATGCAAAATTTTATGTCGTTCCTTGGGGTCGGGCGGGTGTATCGTGTAACACCCCGATGAAATAAGGATAATTATTTAATTTAAATTAATAGTATATTTATTAATTTAATTAAATAATTGGATTATTATTATTGGATTATTATTATTATTATTGGAATAAAAGTTGGAATTATAAAAGGTCCCAGTTGGTAAAAGAGAGCTTTCATGTGAATACAGAAAAACGACTCTAAAGTGGAAAAAGGGCAAAGAGCCAGAGAACAAGGGTTGAAGAGAGGAAGAGCTCGAAGCTAAAGGATTGCCGGATTAACTCAGGTAAGGGGGGTTTATCGTCGTTTAATGGGTATTATGGGTTAACATGTAATGGGTAGTGATAAGCCATTGATTTGTCCCTAATTGGAATGATGAATGTTGTAAATTGGGAACTGATGGATGAACGAGATATGGGTTATAATGGGAGAAGATTCGTAAGAATTAGATGGAATAATGTTAGAATTTGTGAAATTGAATAGGGTATGATTCGTGTTAGATGATATGAATGAATTCTGTGTAAAAATTGGACTGTGGGAGGTTGGATTTGGGAAACCTCGTAGCAGAGAAAACCCATAGCAGATCTGGAAATTCTGGTTCTGGTCATACGCGTATGGCACTAGGCAATACGCGTATGAGATGGCCTGGAGGGGGGAAAAACTGGCGCTGATACGCGCCATACGCGTGTATTACGCGTAGCCTGTGAGTGGTACGCGTATGGGGTGAGGCCATACGCGTATGGATGAAGAAGATGATGATTCTAACGTAGTTTTGTCTCTGTTGGTACGCGTATGGGAGAAGTGGTACGCGTAGCATACGCGTATGAGACAGGTAATACGCGTATGGGCTTGGCCAGGAATTGGGCCATACGCGTATGGGCATTAGGCATACGCGTATGGGCAGAAGTTGGATTTTTCTGAGCTGTTGTTGTGCAGTTTTTGGTCGTTTCAGCTGAGTGATGCAATTTAGCTGATGTATGCTATAGTAGGGACCATTTCCCGTTGTTTTGAGTAGTGTAGGTATTAGTAGAGTGTGCTAATACTGTGATTGATTAATTGACATGATGTGATTTTGTGATAAATATGTTGATGATGTATGATGGTATGCATAATGCTGTGAATGTATATGTTATGTATGCAATTGTGAATGGACTGTTTATGACTTAAAGTGTGAGCGTATGTCCATCTTGGGATGTTGTGAATGTTTGCATGCTAAGTGATGTGGCGTGCATATTGTGGCCTTTATGGTGGTAGCTAATTCCCATGGTGAGGAATTAGTGAGTGAGTATTGTGGATTGTTGTTGATGTTTGCATGCTAGGTGATTAGCGTGCATATCATAGCCCTTGGGGTGGTAGCTAATTCCCATGGTGAGGAATTAGTGAGTGAGTCACTAGGTCTCAAATGAGTGGGACTAGTGAGCTTGGTAGCCGTATCTGGATTGGATCGGTGAGGTTGAACTATGTGTTCATGAATAGTCGGTACCGCATGCATGGAGTCTCATTGCATAATGTATGTATGGCGTATAATATGAATGGATGTATTCCAATATTATACGTGTGTTTTGTGTTGAGTTGAGTATGATTATGATTTTGAGTTGATGTTGTCGTTGCTGAATGTGTGATCTGATTTGGGTGATGAAATGTGTTAATTTACTTAGCATTACATGATATTCTATAATGCTTATTATATCGATTGAGGAACTCACCCTTACAACTATGTTTCAGGTAACGAGCAGTGATTGAGTAGAAGCTAGTGCTTGGAGTCTAGTGTAGTTCCTTAGTGGGTCATGCTCTGGTAGATGTAACATCGGGACGGGATGTTTTACCTTGTTTCATTTGTTGGTTGTTGAACAGTTTTACATGTAATGTGTTACATGGTTTGCATACTGTTAGATCTTCTATCCGCTGCGGATTGTGCAATGTCTTAATTTGATTTATAAATGAGCATGACAAGCTATTTTGATGAATGGTGTGAAGTGTCAAGTGTGACACCCTTAATTGCATATCTACTCTGATTTATATTTGTTGTTTAAAATTAAATATTGGGGTATTTTAGAAGGGTGTTACATATCGACCGAGTTAGACGATTATGGTCCTCGTCCTACTTTGTAGATTAGTTTGTACCATGTTTCGTGTGACTCTCTTACTAATTGATAACCACAAAACACATCGTATTTCCGACTCGACTCACATTATATTTTAGCTTATTTTGTCTCTTTTTTATGGTGTTATGCTGGTATATTGTGTTTTTTTAGGTATATTGTGTTTGTTTTAGGTATTTGTCAGGTAGGAGCAGTCGTGCGAGAAATTGGGATGAAAACGGAAGAAAACGGAGAACAAATTAATATTTGTACCCATGGTATTCATCATGGCACTTGCCATGACGTGACAACCATGGGCTCCACCTAGCAAACAAGAAAAATCAAGGATCAAAATTTTTACATTAATGGCGTTTGCCATAAGGGCCATGGACCTGAAAAGGGCTACGTTCACCATTTTGCACTCATGGTGTTCACCATGAGGTCTTGATGGTCACCATGGACTTTAAGGCCTGAAAAATAGCACCATGAAAGATAAGTTTCTCCCTATTTGTAGATTTTTATCCCACTCCTCCAACAATATTTCATGACACTTTCTACCAGTTTTAGCTCTATAAATAGGCCTTACTTTTCAGTTTTGAGCATCCAAGCATAATTAGGCATAAATATCGGTTCTTAAAAGTTTCAATTTCTCACATAGAGGGATTGTAGCAAAAATTAGCGTTAGGCTTGGTGTTTATTTTTAAGCAAGTTTATATTCCAACATTTAATTTCCAGCAAGGTTTTATTTCCTTTACCGAATTAAAGACTCCTTTTGAGGAAAATTGCAGTTTAATTTTTAGGTATAATTTACTTTCTCTTTCATTTGTTTATTACTGCCATTATTATTGTTTGAAGTTTTTATGTTATTTTTACAAAATGCATTTAATCTTACTTAGTTGCTATTTTAATTATCAATTTATATGCTATTAATATTGTCTTACCATTTTAATTAACAATTTATATTCCATTGTTATTACTACTTCCATTGTTATTACTACTTTCATGAACATATCTAATTTGTTTACTGTTATTGATATTCTATTTATTTTTGATCATGTATCCATATATATTAGCTTAAATTAAGAGAGTTCGGGATGTGAGGATCGTGATTCCGACGGGACTCAATAAAAAAAACAACATTGAATTTCAATATTAAAATAATTGTTTGGTTCTAAATTTTGTTTCAAAAAGTCAAAAGCTTTACGCGGCAGCGAGAAGTATTTAGATATTGGTTTCAGCGCGATAGTGTGAAAACGGTATTCGATCATAAAATTTATATTTTTTTTTCTAAAAACAAAGACAACACTTTATTAATTAATGAGGACTTATTGATTTTCAAAAAATATTCTGAAATTGTAACTTGTACGTGCGACAAAAGTCAACTACGGTTCTGAAATACAACATGGGTTGCGTGAAACTGAGTAGTGTTATTAAATTAGTAACTCCTTTGAAAATGATTTTTAAAATAAAGTGAAGTGCTAAATTTTATCTAAGTCCCAAAGGTACCCGGAAATTACATTCTGGTATTCGTTTCATTTAATTCTTAATCTAGTTATTTTAGATCCGTTTTCAAACAAAACTTCTATCGATAATCTTAGATTTACAAAGCAAGAATAGATGACAATAGATTGACATTGGTCTCTGTGGGTTTGATATTTTTTATACTATAACTGATTTTTTCGTGCACCTGCGGATACACATCAAGTTTTTGGCACCGTTGCCAAGGACAAACAGTCAATATTGTGATTCTGTTGTAGCACCGTATATACTAAGACACTCTTGTTTCAATTAATATAATCCTAGGTGGATGGATCACCCAAAATTTCTCTATAATTACCACTCTCATTATTTTGAGGAACCACAAGATTCCCATAAACTCGACCTCGAAATATTAATAGAGGGTTTCATTGCGATGCAAACTCTCTCTAGGCTAGAAGAGTTTAGAAAACAAAGTTTCTATACTAATGTAACCATTAGGCAGCTCAACATTATGGTTGAGTCATTTGTGACTCACAATAAGGCATTTGAGACTTAAATATCCCTACTTGCATATACACCTCTAGGATCCTCCCATGAGAGGCATACGGATGTTGTCTCAACCAGTAGTGAAAAACAAATCGAAAATCCCAAGGAGAGTGATAATGAGGATGAGGAGAGTTCTGGTGAAAAAAGAGTAGAGATTGAGAAAAATCCACCAGCACCACCTGAAAGGGAGGTTGTCAAAGAGGTAGAGAAGAAAGCATCGTATGTTGTTTCTCCTCCTTATAACCCACTGACTCCTTTCTCATAAAGGCTTGTGGAAGATAAGGTAGACTCTCAATCCAAAAGGTATGTGGAGGTATTGGAAAGTATTCACACCAATGCACCTTGGTATGAGGTCCTGCATAAAAAGAGAAAATTAGAGGATCATGAAACTAGGGAAATCATTGATGTTAAGAGGGGAATGTTAGACTTTGAGGTGGTGGATGAAATGATTAAACCCAAACTTTAAAAGTTGATACTCATGATAGAGCCAAAATCACCCCCACAAATCCAGAAGTATGAACACCCCATAGATGGAAGAAAAGAAAAGGTGAGGGATATGAGAGATAAATTGATAAGTGGCCATGGAAACTAAATATTATTTTGACCAAGGAATCATTCTCAAAAGAACCACCATGAGTGCTTACACTCTTGAGTCGTCAAGCTACCGACATTAAAAGAAATATTATGTGGGAGGCAACCCACTAGGTTTTTTAGGCTGTTATGTTTACATGTTTGAATTTGCATGAAATAAAGAGATGGGTAGCTTGATCTTCTCACCAGGTTCTTCCCACCTCTCTTACACTTATTTTCGTACATTAAGGACAATGTCACATTTAAGTGTAGGGGAGGCGTTTACCTCTTTTATTTACTTTTCGTTTTTCTGTGTTTTGTTACTATGTTAGTTTTATGCCATTAATTGTTTTTTATATATAACATAGTGTATATTTTGAGTCTTAACATGTGTCATCGAGTCATTTATGTGTGGTTTCTTGTTGTTTATTGAATCTCTCAATTTCTTGAGCCCTACCAAAAAAAAATTGCTTGATGAGACTTGAAATCGGTAGCATGATTAGAAAGTATATAGGCTACAAATGAAAGAGAGGCTAGATTGAGGAGACTTGGGAAAATTGTTGTAAAATCGGTATCGTCCCAACACCTCAGGCCTCCCAAATATGGAGATCAATTTGAATATCTTTTATGCCATAATCTTGAGTTCTTATCTTCTAATGATTCTTTAGTAATTTATCTAGGTAGTTAGCACCATCTTAAAACACATATTACATATGGAATTTTATGCAAATAAGTGAATGATAATGGACTTAAAGAATAAATGAATAAAATGGGAATGCTATTTCTAAGTTAGGTGACCTTCACCCGGTCATTTAGCCCAACGGTAGATGATCCTTCTATTAATTAATGATTAAAACCAAAGTGTGCAGATTGATAAAATCAGATCATAGTCATTAACAAATTTTACTACTATGAGTGTGAAAAGATAACAGACTTAAAGTGATTGCACTAGAATGAAAAAAGGATGACGAGTGAGTTAGGTTTGGGAATGATGGCATGATTCGAATTGGTTTGAGGGATACTTTTTACCGTAAAATGCGGAATTATGTTTTTACGATATCTCTGGTGAACAATTAGTACATATCAAGTCAATTTTTGCCGAAATGGATTTTGTAGCCATATATGAGTATTTGAGTGCTATGATTTTTAAGTCTTTATACTAAAATTATTGCATTTACACAATTTTCCCCGCGCATAGATATACATTAAAATTAGAGTATTCATATAATCAAATAGGATGCCACATATTCACTGTTTAAAACATACATGCCCTGTAATACTTTATCAGATAAAACAACAATCAACACCTTCACTTAGGGTGTCATCGCATGCTCACCTTCAGTTAGGGTATCATCGTAGCGAGATCTCATAATAAAACATGCATTAATTAAATCATTTGAATAATTTAAACTTTAAATACACTTTATGAAATAGTCAAAATCATAAATGAAATCTCCTCAAAACATCAAAATATCAAACATGAGAGTATACATGAACTCTCTAACGAAAAGATTAAACAAAACTCACAAACTTTTCCATGTGTTACATATTAGAGCACGTAAACTAAAATGCAGAAAGAAAAATGAAGAAACAACCTCACACTTTCCTTCAACTCTAAAGCAACTACTCAATTACCTGCTTATCTATACTTCAAAAGAGGAACACATACCACATCAACAACAAAGGGGTGAGAAATCACAAACAATAATAATAGGAAATATACGGCAAGTTAGGATATCAAACACAATATATTTTACACAATATCATTCACAGTATATTACAAAACATTCTGACACCCATACTCATCAACCAATCACAGTTCAACAAATATGCATATAACTCATTATGCAATGCAGCTCGACTAATGCAACTTTATGTATATGATGTGGTACCAATCACAACTAAATATTTAGTTCTTTCTAGAACCGGGTCCCCTCTTCTAAACCATGAGCCCCCTCTTATGATATCTAAGCCCCTTATTCTGAGCTTGGGACAAACCAATAGTCCCCTCTCTGAACTAGCAGACATGTGTCTTGACACAACTTGATGTTGCATGCTTATACACATTAAATCAATGCGTTAAGGCCCATATCTGATCTTAACATAATTCACTTACAACTCAATTAATCCTCTCTATGGATTACCACACCACAATAATTCACATATGCACAATATCATACAAATAATGCAACTCAAGTATACAATCAATCTCCTCAATTAGATTATTACTCATACATGCAACCACATAATAGTCATAAATATCACCTCAAAACATAACGACACTGTCACGCTCTTAATTCACATGACAATATCATTTTGAAAACATCATCATAAAGTGATTCTTGAGGTATCTCTGCACGTTAGCTTCCCAACACTCTGAATGACCTCTCAGCTGGATTTACAGAACGAAAGTTATGACCAAAATCGTCAGACAGTACAACAAAAGAAAAAAAACAAACATTCTGGCAGTTTAGGGTCGACCCCGAGCACATATGGGTTGACCTTCCTTTCTACTGGTTTGGGGTCGATCCCAAACACGTATGGGTCGACTCCAATTGTTGTTTTTGTCTAAAAACTAGTTTTTAACAAACATGGAAAATCTTTTACTTATACCCATATTACTCTAATTATCTCACATAATAATTAAATTAAATCATAATAATTCAAATAATTCGGTAAATCAAGAATTGAGGTGTTACAACGTTCGTAACTGCTCCAAGTGTATAACTGCCTTGTTGTCGAAGGTAGTTTGTGAAAAATTCTAGTGCTGAGACAGATTCTTTCAAGTCTTTGGATTCCAAAATATCCTAAGTCCTTGACGTATGTCGAACGCTTCGCCTTCGACATGGTGTCAAAAGATCAACTAGATCTGCTCTTGAGATTCTTCCAAACTATGTTCATCATGCTAGTCGAAATGCTCCAAGCGGCGTGTTTGTTTCTGTTGAAGTTTGTCAATTAAATACTAACACTTATTATTTCCTCAACGTAGCATTCTTTGTTGACTTTTCTCCAACTAGAAATTCCAGGCTAACACTGATGTATCTCTGTCTACAATAATGCATAAAGAGAGTTAAGAGGGAATCTATCACGTTGTCCTGAATAATACAGACTAAAAACCCATTCTCATGCTCCTTGAGAGAAATTGCTATTTTTTAGAAGTTTAAGATTCATGCTCATAGACTTTTAAATACCTCAACCCTGAGGTTGAGAAGATCCAATCTCATTTATATAGATATCACGTATGCAAAGCTTCTCACTTTTCTATATGATATAACTTAAAATCCTATAACAAATACTAAAAATCTCTGACCACTAAGTGTTGTCACATAATGTACTTTTAGCGCGTAAATACATGTAATACAATTTTTTTATTAGCACATATAAGGCAAACTAATGTTGTATAACAAGAATAAGTCAAAAGATTAATGTGACATTATTAAACACCTTAGAAACGAAAATATGTACTTTGCCTTTTCTTAGAATATAATAAATAAAAGAAAAATATAATGATTTTACTAAATTATCCTTATCAATTATTGGTGTATTTAAATTAATATTAATGTAAAATTAAAAAGCAATAAATTAAGAGTATTAATGAGAAGGTACAATTGAAAGATAAAAATGAAAATTATATTAATAAACTAACGTGACAAATATTTTGAGACAAATGATTTTTCTAAATGCGAATAGGACAAAGGAAGTAGGTTTTTTCTTTTATTGTAGTTCTATGCTTACTCACATTTAGGGTTGTTTGATTGAGGGATTTTGAAGGGGAGGGGAGGGGAGAAAATATTGTAAACTAAGTATGTTTGGTTCCCTTTTTTTACGAGGGGATGAGAGGTAATCTGATTCCCTCTAGAAGTAGTTTTTTGTTCCTCCTAAAATGAGGGATTTTCGAGGGGAAGAGAGAGGAGTTGTAATAAAATATATTTTTGTTATATTGACAAAATTATAATTATTTTTTATTATGATCTTAAATTTTATTTTATAATAGGTTAATTTGTCACCTTATTAGAATTTCTCCCTAGTTTTTAAACACAACTCTATTATTTTTATTCCTCTGACTCAACTTTTTTTCTTTTTTCATGTGTTTTATTTTATTCTTTTTTATTTACTATTTTGTTTGTAATAATTTAATTTTTTATAAGTTGTTGTGTTGTATTATCTATGGTATATGAATTATACATTATCTAGAATTTAATTTCATAAATTATTTAGAGGATTAGACGAATCATCAAGATGAAAAAATGATTCATTTCAAAATTGATCATAGAATGATTCTACAATATTTATCAATATTTTATATACATTTTAATATTATTTTAAAGTATTTAAAATATTAAATATTTAAAACTTGATTATCTATATTGTTTATAAATTGACAAATTTGTTTTTGTTTTGAATATCATTTTATTTTTATTTTATTTAATAAAAGTGTTATAATATTTTAAGGATAAAAAAATAAAATAGTTTTAAAATCTCTTCTCTCCCTTATTACAAGATAGCGAAATTGAAAATGGAATTGTAGAAGAAGAGAACAGTGTTGTGTTATGGTGGAGAAAGATGAAGGTGCAGATCCATGGTTAGGCGCAGACAAATTCTATCACATCCTCATGTGTTTCTCCATCACTCTCCTCTTTTACTTTCTCGCTTCCCTAACCTCACACCCCATCCTCCGCCGCCACGCCATTTCCATCGGATCCCTACTTTCTCTCCTCGCCGGCGCCGCCAAAGAAGCCGCCGATCACCTCGGCTATTTCCGCTCTTCCGGCGCTTCCTTCAAAGACGCAATCGCCGATATCATTGGTGTCGTCCTTGCTTCATTAGCTCTTTCTCTCTTCCGATCCAAAACCTCTCTTTCTCGCCCTCATCCACAAGGGATTTCGCTTGTTTGATTCCTTTTCCATTTTCACAACTCAATTCAGGTAAGTAAATGCATTTCTCTGATACTCTCTAGTTTCATACTCTTCTACTTTTAGCTTCATTTCGTAACTCTGTTTTCTTCTCGAAACTATGAAATTAGTAATGGATGAAATAAGTTTTGCTAGGTTTAATTATTTTCTGTATTAGCTATTTGCAAGAGGTTTTTGATTCTTCATTAAAGTCTTATATCTATATATATTTGAATCCGTATAGCGCCAGTTCAAATTGTAATTCATTCAAGTCTTATCTATATATATTTGAATCTGTACATGTGTTGCGACACTATTTGTATTCTGTTGCGGTGTGAGTTAATTACAATTTGTTCTTAATCATTAAAATAGTGAATAACGGTATAGTATCGGATTTGTTGCGGCCGTTATCGCTGTGTTTGCTACCAAACTGAGACTGCATTCATTTTGTTTTGCTTGGATTTAATTTAATAGATACATTATACATATATCATACACATTCACGCATTTATATTTTGTATATAAAATTTGTGCACATGCCAAATGATTTTTTTTCCGCGTGTTCGCTTATCACACAAGTTCTATATTATATATATCAAAACAAAATCATCATGCAGTCTATCTTGAGTTGTTTTATGGTGATGGATGAGCATGGAGACCGAAGAAGTTGATCATCGTCTTGTGAAGCTGGGGTGGTTTGAAGAAACATTAGATTTTGTCTTATCATCTTCTTCGGGTAGCTTGACTGCGGTATAAGTACCCGCCCCACCTAGAGCTCCAAGTATGGGAGCTAATAGATAGACCCATATGGCTTTGTAGTTGTTTGCAGCAATAGCTGGACCTAGAGTTCTTACTGGGTTCATTGACGCTCCTGTTATTGGTCTGCAGTGTCGTGCAACATCATGTGTAGGTTAATGGAAAGTGGAGATAGGGGGAAGAAGGGGAGAGTATGTTGAGAATTTGTGAGTGAGAAGTGAGAGTTTGAACATAGACATACCCTGCTATGAGTATATTGAGCATCACAGTGGCTCCAACCGCAATTCCTGCTAGTTCTCCTACCTGCGAGCGTAACCATAATCATCAATCAGTGACTCTATTAATCAATTCCTCGTCACACGTAGGGCATTTATCATCCAAATCTATATTATATTTTAACTTCGATGATAGTATTCCCCACGTGTAAATCGTGATAGTATAGGGGATTCATCATCCTTCAGCTTCCTTATCCTTTATTTTTCTTTTCAAACTTGAATGAACTTGTTTATTTATTAGCTAAAAGTTACTACAGGAAGAAATACTCACAGCTCTTGTGTCAGTGGCTACTGCGGTGACAACGAACATGAGGTTAAAGCTGATAATGAACTCTAAAGCAAAAGCTTGGCCATATCCACCGGAAGGAACAGTGACTCCACCACTCATGAAAGGATGAAAAACCCCTTTGAGAGTAAATGCGGCACATATTGATGCCAAAACTTGTGCTCCAATGTACATAGGCACCTGCAAGTACAATTTATACTTATATACATATGTACATGCATGGTCATAAATATTAAAGGTGCAAACTAAGTACTAGTATGACTTTCATTAGTTCATGTTACTTTCAACCACATTAGTTTGTAAGTTTGGCCAAAGGATTAGGGAAAAGCTTTACTTACATGCTTCCACGGGAAGTGCTTCAATGCAGCAAAGGAAATTGTGACTGCAGGGTTGAGATGAGCACCGGAGATGTGGCCTGTGGAAAGGATGATGATCATAACAGCAAGACCAGTAGAAGTAGCACATCCAATCAGAGTCTCCGACCCGTTTGTCTTTTGGTTCACAATAGCAGTGGCTGTCCCAGCAAACATCAGAATCAATGTCCCTATAAACTCAGCTCCGATCTGCATCACAACATGTTTTGGATTAATCATTTACTATTACTTAGCACTAATGAAAATGGTCTGCATTGGTTACATACACATACACATGTATAAACATACAGAGTTTTTACTATATTATACTGTATTTAGTAACTGAATCTACCTGACTATACATATAAATTAAACTACATTTACCTTTTTTGCTAGAGGGACAGGAGGGGGCGCCATTAATGAGCAAGTGACTGTGGGTAGAGCTCCGTCTTCTAAGGTCCATTCTTTGACACCAAAGCATTGACAATTCTTCAGGAGGGACTTATTTTTCTTATTACTACCATGCCCGTTTCTCTCTGACTTAAAACCACCAAAAAGAGGTACACCAGGAGTGCCTGGTGTTGCTGGTGCTGATGGAATTTCCTCATTATTAATATGCTCCATTTCTCCAGTCAACAGTAAATTTAATTTAGATACGAAAAGATCAGAAATTAGAGTATGAAGTGGGCTCAAGATTATTGTTGCTATTGTCACTCATGTATATATAGCAGTAGCAAGCAAGGCTGTATAGTTGACTTACTATATAAGCATGATTAGCCTCACTATAATATGGAAATGAAAGGAAGCAAATTAGTGGTTGTAACTGAGATATGAGAAAAAAGTAGCAGCATGTGGAAGTGGACGGTGGGGCACTACTGAGGGGACTCTTACTTGACTTTTGAACATACCAAAAAGGCCTGGTTCACGGTACCCTACAATATGCAACAATTATAGTATGTAGTTTTCGGTTTATCTTCTATGTCCTTGGCCACTACTTTTGTGCTTTCCATTTCTGTAACTTTGAAACAGTCCATTCCTTCACACAATTGAAGTGCAAAGGTATGCAATCAATCTTGATTAAAAATTGCCTCCATATATCATTAGAGTGTGTTGAACAAAAAAAAAGTTATTAATTGCTGTTTACAAGCTTTTATTAAGTGTTTTGTTGTGCTTATATGCCACTGTTCAAGAGTTAGGATGATTAGCAATTAAGTTTTATATTTGAAGTCTGAACTTTATTTGATTGAGTAAAGCATCAAATATCAAATAAAATCATAGAGGTTTAGAAGATAAGACCCTATAAGTGTCCCCAAGTATGCATGCCAGTAAAGGTGGCATAAATTCTTCTCAATGATTTGAACATTTGTGGTTCTCTTCCTCCTTCATGTCATTTTTCACTCTTACAATGAGTTATTATCTAAAGATGCCTCTAGTTTTACTGTACTGTGTCATCATTAGAGTTGAAATGCCATTTTGGATTTAACCATCAAATTGATGGTTGAGACACTCTCTCAAGTCTCAATAGTTCAATTGACAAACATTAGAAACAAGACAAAATAAAAAAATAAGAAGAAACATTGGATAACTATTAATTGTTAATTATTTCATTTAACAAGGTCTTTTAAAAATAACTGAGTGGTAATAAATATATATGGAATAAATAGTGCACATAATTTGTTGTGAGTGAAGAACATCCCTAACAGTCATGTGCTTAGGTTTTCTCTGACACATCTAACACACTTACTAGAATAGAAACATTTTATCCACAAGCTTGCTTTATTAAAATCATGTGTGAAAATGTCTCATTAAGCCAACTTAATTGGTAGATGCTGGAATACATGTTTGAACCGCGACATCTTATTTATTTATCTTTAAAAAGATGAGTTTCAGCCATTAGACTATGACCAAAAAAGAAAAAGAAAAAGCATGTGTGAATGGATAGAAGAGAACCTCTAAAAAATATGAAGAGGGCTTCAAACATCAAAGAGAATGCATGCATTAGGTTGAAATGTGGGACTCCATCAAATAATGAGACTAAGGGTCAAATAAGTTGGCATTTTGTATCATTTTGTCCTCCACTTAGTCCACTCTACATCAATTGGTCAACTTCAAATATAAAATTCTTCTATCCCAAGTTAAATACTTGGGTGTGTAATGTTCACCTTCCTTTTCTTTCATTTGTCATGGCTCAATAATGCACTCTCTTTAATTTTATCTAATTATGTTTTGGAAGTATATTTGGTTAAAAGAACTTCTTATAGTAGAATTAATAGACACTGCCTCTGCAAATGTGTATATGAATAAAATTGAGCTTCATGATGTAACATGTTCATTATTATAAACTCAGATCTTTGAAATGAGATTTTCATTTAACTTGTCTATACTCTAGTGCTATAATAAAGTTAACCCTGATAGAAAATCCTTGGCATTTCATTATATCTTTGTCAAAAATCAAAATGGCCCATCACGAGAGCACTTATTATTATCTTTGTTTTGCTCTTGAAGGAAACCTCAATGTCATGGCCTTCTAATTATGAGTTTTACAGTGTGTAGACTACTTTTTATTCACTTGGACAGGAGAGGAAAAAGTGACGGTTCTGATTGCTCCACGTTTTGCATTGTAGACTAGGACACAAATATAAAGTATTCGGCCTATTAGAAGTAATAATGCATATGCGTATAAAGTGGAGGGAATGGATGAGTAGAAGAATAAGGGTGTGTTTAGTTGTGACTAGAAAATGAGAAGAGAGATAGAGATGAGAAAGAGTGAGAAAAGAGAGAAATAAATGAAAAATATAATATATTTAATGTCATGTTTGATTGAAGAGAAACGTGAAAGAGATTAAAAAGAAAGAAGTAATTATTATTTTAAAATGTATTAAAATTAGTTAAATACCAGTGTGGTGTGTCTGTACATATTAAAATTATTTTGTACGGTATAAATATAACCAAATGTACATTAAGAATATTTACATTATTTCTGTTGGATGCCCATTTTATAAAGTATTTCAATAACACTTTTAATATTATAGGCAAATGTAAATGAGTAATAATTCAATCTCTATTAAATAAGAGCAAATTATCAAAAATGAATCGAAATCTTGAATCATATAATATAATTGTAATTTTTTTTTAAATAACCATAACTTTAAAGTATTTATCAATATAATTACTTAAAAAAAATCAAGGTGCCATTTGTTATGATGCATGTATTGATCAATATGCATGTAAAATCTGGGAGTATACGTTAGTGCAATTGACGCATGTATGTAAAATGCAGGAGCATGCGCCATTTTAATTGACGCATGCATGTGACAACTCTTTATTTTTTTCCATGCACGTGTCTATTGCATTGGCGCATGCTACTACATTTTATATGCATGTGTCAATTGTAGTGATACATGCTTCTACATTTTACATGTATGTGTCAATTGCAGTAGCGCATGCTCATACATTTTACAACGTTAATTACAGTGGTGCATGCTCATATATTTTACATACATGTGCCAATTACAATTGCACATGCTCTTATATTTTATATGCATGCGCGTTAATTCTAGTGACGCATACTCCCACAAACATGATTAATTTGGTAAATAAATTGAAAAGATAGTTATTTTGACATATAATTTTAAAAAGTTTTTTATTTTATTTTTTAAATCTTGTAAAAAATTAGAATACATAATAGTATAATATATAATATTAATACTAAATATTAATTATTAATAAGTACTTATTTTCTATTGAAATCTGTATAAATAATTATTTTCTTATTTATAACAAAAAAAAAATGTTGTTTATCTTATTTAATCCTATTCATATTAATCAAACAATTGTAGGCTGAGATTGAAACAAGCTATTTTCATATTAAGAAACTATAATACTACTTCAAAATCTAAAGAAATATTAGTCAGCAAAATCATATTATATAAGAGAGTTACAAAATTTTTTTTTACACAGATTTACTTCACTGTACAATTAAACATATGCAGTGTGCCTAGTACCATTTTGTTATATTGTCTAAATACATGTTACAAAAATTCCTATTGCCTTCGTGTCTTAATCATGGAGCATCATAATTCTTCAGCACTATTACTTTATACGACAGGATGACAATATCTTCTAAAATAGATTTGGTTTAATGCATGTTTCCAAGGCCGGCTCAAACAATTTATAGGTTCGATTCTATTTTAAAATTAGTTTTTAATAGATAAAAATATGATAAATTTTTAAAAAAATCATGTTTCATTTAAATGGTAAATAAAATTGAATATACAAATAATAAAATACATATAAAAATATTATGTAGAAATTTGATTCATTGAAGTTTAATTTTTTTAGACTTTTCGACTCTTACATCAACAATTATTTTAATTAATAAACAATCAATAATATAAAATTACAAATTTTCAAATCTCACAACTTTTAAGTTAAATTTATTAATGTTTTCATTCAAATGATAGAAAAAT
The DNA here is from genome assembly GCF_024323335.1 of Lathyrus oleraceus. NCBI lineage: Eukaryota > Viridiplantae > Streptophyta > Magnoliopsida > Fabales > Fabaceae > Lathyrus > Lathyrus oleraceus. Next base: position 646,404,447 of record NC_066583.1, read on the forward strand.
ATAAATTTTTTAAATTTACATCTTTACATTTGTAAAATTCTTAAAATTTGTATTATAGTTCGCTTGCACTTGAACGATACATTACATAACACTTACTCATATCTATAAATATAGAGTTGATATAGAAAAATAAAAATTTAAATTAGTGAAAAAATTTGTAAAAAAATTAGACTAATATAAATTAAAAAATCTTTTAAGTCTAATAACTTACTATACTATCTGTTTAATATTAATTTAAATAAAAAATATTAAATTTACTAAATTTAAAATATTATTTAAAAATAAAGTTAAACAATGCAACTTTATATATATTATTTGCAACTAGATTTATATATTATTTTCCTTTTAATAAAAAATGTTTCAATAATAGTTTGTTTTTTATATTTTTCAAACTAACATCATATAGTTTTTGATTTAATAACAAAACTGAGGAGAAATATATATATATATATATATATATATATATATATATATATATATATATATATATATATATATATATATATATATATATATATATATATATATATTACATTCTTTATATCAGATATTTCTTTGACAAAGTAAATACACTCTCAGTTTATATATTACATTCTTTAAATAAACACGCTTATATCTCTCAGTTTGGAACGTTGAAGAAATTAAATAAACACGCTTATAATTTACCTCGATTATTACTCAAAATTGAGGTAAAATATGTTTCTTTTTAAATAAAAAATAAAATAAAATATGTTTCAACTCAAGCACCACATACCTCTCAGTTTTTCTTAAAAATTGAGGGGAATTTTTTATATATTTAGATTGTTTACATAAAATATTAAAATAAATTATTTAAACAAATTAAAAGTTTGACAATTGATTCTTGGATAACAACATATCTTTTCAAAATTTTGATAGGCTATCTGTTCCAACTAAGAGAATTGTTTTTTTGTACTTTCAATCCATCATAGAGAGATTTCAATATCTTGAGCAAATATTTTCATGGTAAATGATTTCACATGAAAGAGAAATAGATAATTGTGTTTAAAAATAAATTTCTCAATATTGTCAATCGAGGAAAAGAATAAATTTTTCAATGTTTTCTTTTATTGACAACATAAGAAGGTTATTACAAAAATATAACAACAACATCAACATCATTGTGTGAGATAAATTGAAAGGGTAGAAAAAATATTTTGTTCAATATTGAATAACGTTGAAGATTTTTTCTATCTTGCAATTCATCCAAAGAATGATGCGCAAGACTTTGGAACGGCTATATATAAATTAGATTTATTGTAAAATTTGATTAACGAGTTCTTTTATAATAAAATATGATAATTTAATCCCTCGATTATTAAATTTAACCTAAGAAATAGATCATTAATTTAAAAATTAAAAATAAAATAAAAAGAAAGACACTAGTTTTAAAAAAACAAAAACATAAACTATTAATGCTGGGATTCGAAGCATCTCCTAAAATATTTTTCTCCTCGGTTTTATTTAGAAACCGAAGGAATATATGACATTTATTAAAAAATAATATAAAATATGACGCGCCTTAACCTTTTACCTCGGATTTTGGTAGGATGAGGTGAAAGTTTTGTCATGAAATGTATTATTTGTAATAGTGATTACACACTGAGTTAATGCTTCGATAATGATTTGACACCGTTATGAAAGAATGCATTTTCACGAGATCAAATTGGGGCTAAATAAAACAGAAATATATAATGTTGAAGACTTCCTAAGACTTGTGATCAGATATCAACAATTTTCCATCCCTAGTTTTCCACATCCAGTACATATAGGCCAACCTTCAATGGATACAAAAGTAACAATTGAAGGTAATGTCTTCACTCTGTTCAATACACTCACCGCCATTAAAGTTTCTATTCAAAGTATAATTTTGCGATTATGTTATGTCTGCAGGTTATCATGAAGACCTTGAAGGAATTCCTTATCTGTTATGACTTGTAACAAAAAAAAATTCTGGTTATAGCATAACCAGCAAATATGGATCAACAAATATTTTTTTGGTTATTTTCCCATTGTGCTATAATTCATAATTAGTTAAGAAGAGAGACTTGCATGTGCTTGAATATGGATCTTCAAAATCTCTCATAGCTACTTGTGATGTTTTCCACCCAGCATTCATGTTTAACTGTTTTAAATGCTTGAAAAGTTCTCTAGTTTTGGCTACAAGTCAATTGTTAGCTGAAGTTTGCAAGGTCTAAAAGTATGAAATCTCATGAAACCGAGTTGAAATCTTACTGCATTTGCTAGGCTGTATTAAATCCATAAACCTTTTTATTTTCTTCTTTTCAACTTCTATCTTCTTCTGCTTCTTTTTGTGAGTTCATGTTAGTCTGATATGTTTAAAGCATATTTAAACCAATATTTTACGATAATTTGACCAAGTGGTTTGTGATTTTTTTACAGGAATTTATTAAGAATATCGAGAAGCATTTACCATGAAGATTGGTGCTACTTAAATGGACATGGAGACACTTTTGACAGATTTAGATTTTTTTGATTGCTCTCGTAGTCGAAGCATTGAATGTGTATTTGTTATATTTTCTAAAAAAACTTGATATTTGGATTGCTATGTTAGCAAAAATGAAATGAAGAACATATTGATGATCAATGTTGACGTAGTGAGGGGAATTAGTTGGCTTCCTGTGATTCACACAACCAAGAAGAATTCTTGCTTAAATCCTTAGATCAGAGTGAAGATTTTTTATCTTGTTGGCATGAATTTCAATTGTGGAAATAACTTTATCCATTTCAACTTGATCAGGCCTTCTTTCTCATATTAGTTCACACCTTATACTAGATCCATCATGACTAATGAGTTTGACAATGAGTTTCTCAGTGCTTACAATCTTCTTTCCAAAGACAAAAGAAGCAACTTGACAGGTATATGTCTTAGCATTAATCTAGAAATATCTAACAAGATGAGGGAAAACTGGACCTTGAAGACGGTCAAAGAACTTCTCCCAACCTTGAAATTTGACAGCAGATAAAAGATCAAAGCCAAAACCTTTAATGCTTTCAAAATCAACCATAAGTTCACTGATAACTTCCAAGTCCTCTTTAGGAGTGGAAAGTGTAATCTCAGAATTATCATATGCATCTTCAATGTACAGAAACTTACAAAGATGAAAAGTAGACTGTGTCATGTAAGTTTGGAGAAGACGGGGAATATATTCTGGTGGTTGTGATGATGAAGATATTCGAACATCCCTTTGAATAACCGCATTGCATTGTTGATTCTCAAATAATTGTGGAGTGGATTGTTGAGCTTGTTGATGTTGACCTTGTTGAGCGGATTGTTGAGTAGAATCCATTGATGAAGAACAAAAGAGTTTAGGGTTTACTGCAAATTTTGGTTCAAAGAGTAAAAGTGTGGGTTGTAAGAGTAGCGAAGGTGTGTGAAGTGAGTGAGGTGAGTTTAAATAGGAAATTTTGCAATCATGACAAATATAGATTAGTGAAAAAATTCTGACAAGGGGTAAAGCGTGAAAGATTTTACCTAATCCCAAGATGTATTCACCCAACGTGTCACATCATCTAATCAGAAACTGTTCAGTTTTCTAAGACAACTGTCTTAAAAATTGTTCCACTAATCAGGACTGATTGATAACTATTTAATGAATAAACTATTCAGTGTCCAAAAGGCAGATTTTTCAAAACAAACTCTGAATGGATACATCTGAACTTATGAATCCTTCTCAATTCAGAAGTCTCACATGTTTAGAACAACCAACAAATCTTAGAGTCTTATTTTACAATTATGAGAAATAAACATTTTGAGAGAAACATCCTTTTCATTCCGGACATAAGTCCATTTTAAAAAAATTCAGAATGAAAATAAATCTATCTTTAGTAAAGGGCTTTATAAAGATATCAGTCAATTGATGGTCTGTATTAATATATTTTAGACTTAAAATACCCTTCTAGACATAGTCACGAATGAATTGATGTTTTATCTCTATATGTTTTGCTCTAGAATGAAAAATAGGATTCTTAGATAAACAAATAACATAAGTATTATCACAAAGTATATAAATGTTACTCTCATATACCTGCAAGTCTTCTAGCTGACTTTTCATCTAGAGCATCTGAGTGTTGCATCTAGAGGCTGTTATATATTCAATTTCAGCAATTGAAAGCGCTGTTGTTGATTGCCTTTGGTTGGACCATGAGATCAAATTATTTCCCCAAAACTGGAAGCTTCTAGAAGAGCTTTTCCTCTCAAGTATGTCTCCATCATATTCAGCATCACAATAACCAACTAGCTTGAAGTCTTTGGATTTTCTATAGCACAACCTAAGGTTAATAGTACCTTTTAGATACTCAGGATCCTCTTAACAACTATTAAGTGGGACTCTCTAGGATCTGATTAGAAACGACCACACAAACAGACACTAAACAAAATGTCAGGCCTAGAAACAGTCAAGTATAAGAGAGAGCTAATCATACCTATGTATACCTTATGTTCTACCTTAGCACCTACCTCATCCTTCTCAAGGATGCATGTAGGATGCATAAGGGTCTTTGACATCTTACATTCATACATATCAAACTTCTACAGAAGTTCCTTGGTGTACTTGCTCTGATGGATGTACGTCCCCAAAAAGAACTTGAGTTCTCCCATCAGACTCATCTCAAACTCTACTTGCATAGATGTTAGATACCCAAAAGTGCTTATTTGAGCTATCAAATATGGGCATCTTTCACTCCATTTCCTTGCTAAAGTGTTCGAAACCACCTTTGTTTTAGATGAATTGCAATACAATGATAAACGATCTTGGTACCTTTGATTTGTGTGTTATTGTGCAGGAATAGGGCATGAAATAATAGAAAATGAAACCACAAGAAAGTTGGACAAGGGACCAAAAAAGGGATGCATTCATCAGCTTGCTCGCTAGGCGAGGGCTGTGGCGAAGAGCTCGCTAGGCGAGCACCTAGCGAGAACCCAGCGAAGAGCTCCAGTATTTTACAGTAGCAAACATCAGCAAACTCGCTAGGCGAGCAGCCAGCGAAGAGTGTAGCGAACACGTCCAGACTTGGTCAAAAGCGCAGCCAGCACTCACTCGCTAGACGAGCCATTAGCGAGCTCCCAACGAGCAATTACAGTAGCAAAACCTCCTAAGCTCGCTGGAGCGAAGGGTGAAGCGTGTGCTTCGCCTAGCGAAGGTTTTGTTCGCCTAGCGAACATGCCAATCTGGCAAAGGTTATTTCTTTGGGCGCAGGTGCCTCAGGTGCCTCATTTTGGGGCTCGCTAGGCGAGCCATTCTGCTCGCCTAGCGAGCATGACAGCTCAATAGCAGCACTATAAGTAGCAAGGGCTACTTTTTGGAGCCATACTTTTTACACCTACATACTTTTGTACTTTTGAGATATTTTTCCAGCATTGCTCTAGAGATATTTTGTGACCTAGAAATCATTTCTCTTCATCTCTTAACAATCTTTCACAAAAAGAAGGTGGATTCCCATCCAATCTCGATTATTCGACTCGGATGTTGATCAACCTTCTTCCGAAACTTGTTGACCAAGCTACCATGAAAATGAGTAGCTAAGTTCTTCATTTTGTCAAGGTTAGATGTAGATGATCATTAGCTTTGTGTGTAAATGGGATGATCTTCATTTGTAAACTCTTTAATGGTGAATATATGGTGAAAACTTTGTTTTATTGAAAACTCTTTGTGTTGGTTTATGATCGAGAGATGTTTACCAACTCTTTACCTAGGTTTTCATCCAATCTTGTTTGTTAGCTAGAGATAGTAATGAATGATTTTGTTCACCATAAGGTTGAACCAAAAAGTTGTCATTTTGATAGATTGTGTTAGAGATAAACAATGGATCAAAATGGGAAAACTCACAATGTGTGTTAGAGATAAACACATTGGGAGGACTTTGTGAAATAGTTTATCATCTAAAGGAGTTTATAAGTTTTGTTGATCGAACATATACATGCAAAGTGATCGTCGAACCCTAACTTTGGCAATATTTCTCAAATATTAAAACCAAATCTTTTACCGCATTTTATTACACTTTTATGCAAGATACCGTGACTAAACCCAAAAACCCCCTTGTTACTACGAGTTAAGAATTGAAACAACTGTCGAAAGGCGGCGATATCTCACAATCCCTGTGGAGACGATAACAAAAACCCGACACTGAAAATTACAATCAACAAAATGGCGCCGTTGCCGGGGATTGTGAATTGATATTGCGAGCATCGCAATAGTTGCTTAATTTTTAGCTTTCGAATTTTTGACTTGTGCTTGTAATTTGTTTGGTTTAGTGTGCAGCTTTCGTTTTATGCGAGGGCAGATTCCTGTGGACGAACTTCTTTTTGATCCCGAGATCGAAAGAACCGCAAGGAGGCTGAATAGCAGAACGAGACGAAGGAGGCAACAAGCTAGACAACGACAAGAACAAGGAGAAAGTTCTTCTACCACACATCCACCACCATTCATACCTATCATGGAACCACCACCACCGCCCATTTCCACTCCATGTGTAAACAGTCCAAGGAATACTGCTCAGTTTGTTAACCACACGGGAAGGCAAGCCGAGATGAAAACGGGAACTCTTAATTTACTATATGGAAGTCCATTCACCGGAATGGACCATGAAGATCCCTTTGCTTTTCTCACCAAATTTTACGAGATATCATTGGCGGCCGGAGTTGATCAAGCTCAAGAGCTACCGTTGTTCAGAAGATTATTTCCCCACACTTTGCTCGGTAAAGCAAAAGATTGGTACTTAGATCAAACACCAGCCGTCATGACAGATTGGAACGTGTTGGAAGAGAAGTTCATCGAAAGATTTTTCTCCCACAACCGGTTCATGGAATCCAAGACGGCCATCTTAGTGTTTTCACAAGGAACCAACGAATCATTAAATGAGGCGTGGGAAAGATTCAAATCCATGCTTCGGAAGTGTAAAGGGCATGGATTTGATGAATTGACTCAAATCCATATTTTCAAAAATGGACTTCAACCAAATTGCAAGACTTTGTTGGATGCTACCTCGGGTGGTTCTTTATTGTCTAAAAACGCCGAAGAAGCTACAGATATCATAAATCGAATGGCTCTAAATGATCTTCAAAGTCAAAGTAGAGGCAACTCTTTGAAGAAGTCGGGAGTGCTTGAACTTGGGACGAACGATGCCATTCTTGCCCAAAACAAACTCATTTCACAACAAGTGGAACTCTTAACGCAGCAAATAAAAGAGTTGAGAGAACCTTCAAAAGCTAAACAAATAGCTTGTTGTGAGCTTTGCAAAGGTGAGCATGACACCGGATTTTGTCCACCTCCCGGGTTCGAAGAAGTAAACTACATGGCGAACCAACGAGACTACCAACCGAGACAACAACAACAACCTTATCAACCACATCCTTAAAATCAACAACAACACTTCCAAGGGAATCAAGGGTTCCAACCTAGGAGTAATTATTACCATAACCAAGGTTATGGGGGTGGTTCTTCTAGCCGTCAAAACCCTCCCCAAAATCCTTATCAACCTCAACAACCGCCGGTCGTAACTTCAAAGTTAGAGGAGACATTGACACAATTTATGCAAATGTCAATGGCTAATCAAAAGAGCAACGATGCGGCAATCAAAAATCTCGAGACTCAAGTTGGACAACTTGCTAAGCAACTAGCGGAACAACAACCCGGTCCTTCTTTTTCGGCGAACACGCAAACAAATCCTAAGGAGCATTGTAAAACGATCACGACGAGAAGTGGGAGGGAGTTGATTAGTGAGAATAAAAAAAGAGATGAGAGTGAACAAAGAGAGGAAAAGAGGAAAAATGAGGAGGAAATATTGGAGGATAATATTGATGGTGAAGTGGGGGAGTGGAGTGAGGAAGAAAGTGAAAAGAACAAAAAGAATGGTGAAGTTGAAAAGAAAGAAAGTGTGGAAATTGAGAAAAATAAGAGTGATGAAGTAATGGTGGAGGAAGTGAAAAAGAAAAGAGCAAGAAGTTCTAGAGTTGCTAAAGGAAAGGAGGTAGTGAGCGCTACTCCAATCCAAAACCTTCCTTATCCACATGCTCCATCCAAAAGGGAGAATGAACGGCATTACGCCCGGTTCATGGATATATTTAAACAACTGCAAATCAACATTCCGTTTGCCGAAGCATTGGAGCAAATGCCCAAGTATACGAAATTCATGAAATACATACTTACAAAAAAGCGGAGGTATACGGAACTGGAGACCATTGTCCTAGATGCGAGCTGTAGTGCAATTATTCAAAGGACGCTTCCGAAAAAAGAGGTTGATCTGGGACGAGTTACTTTGCCGGTTAAAATTGGTGATATCTATGTCGGAAAAGGACTAATTGATTTGGGGTCAAGCATTAATCTTATACCATTGTCTATTGTAAAGAGGCTTGGCAACATTGAAATTAAGTCCATCCGGATGACTTTGCAATTGGCCGATAAGTCGACTACCCATCCTCATGGCGTAGCCCAAGACGTTTTGGTTAAAGTCGACAAATTCTTTTTCCCGGTCGATTTTATTGTTATTGATATGGAAGAGGATGATGATGTTCCGCTCATTCTGGGCCGACCGTTCATGAAAATCGCGCGCATGATGATAGACGTTGATGACGGTTTGATGAAGGTGAGAGTCCAAAATGAAGAAGTTACATTCGATCTATTCGAAGCAATGAAGCATTCAAAAGATAGAAGTGATAGCTTTCGCATCGATGTGATCGAAGAGGCAATTTTGGAGGTTTCTAAGCATATTCATGAGATATCTCCTATGGAGTTAGCTCTTGACGACTCATTTGAAGTTTTCACAGCTGAAGAAGAGCAAGCTCTTGATGAATGCTTAAGGGAACTTGATGGTTTAAACGAACTACAACCGTGGGAAGTTGAGGAGGAAGACTTGAAGAAGGAGGTTAATGACGAAAAAGCGCCTATTGAATTGAAAATGTTACCTTCTACTTTGAAGTATGTATTCCTAGATGAGACCGAAGCAAAGCCGGTCATCATAAGAAACCTTTTGTCAAATGATGAAGAAGCCCGTTTGATCAATGTGCTAAAAAAAAATCAAGAAGCCATGGGTTGGACTCTTTCCGATCTCAAAGGAATTAGTCATTCCTATTGCATGCACAAGATCTTAATGGAAGAGGATTTTAAGCCGATAGCTCAACCACAACGCCGCTTAAATCCTACTATGAAGGAGGTTGTTAGAAAGGAAGTTGTCAAGCTGTTGGATGCGGGAATGATTTACCCGATTTCGGATAGTCCATGGGTTAGTCCTGTGCATGTGGTTCCGAAGAAAGGTGGAATTACCGTGATCCGAAATGACAAGGATGAGTTGATCCCTACTAAAGTTGCAACGGGGTGGCGAATGTGTATTGATTATAGGCGGTTGAATACCGCAACTCGAAAAGATCATTTTCCACTCCCGTTCATGGATCAAATGCTCGAAAGACTCTCGGGGAAACAATACTATTGTTTCTTGGATGGCTATTCCGGGTATAACCAAATTGCGGTTGACCCGGCCGATCATGAAAAGACGGCTTTCACATGTCCGTTTGGAGTTTTCGCATACCGAAAAATGCCCTTTGGGTTGTGCAATGCACCGGCGACTTTCCAAAGATGTGTGCAAGCCATTTTTGCCGACCTTATTGAGAAAACAATGGAAGTCTTCATGGATGACTTCTCGGTATTTGGTGGTTCCTTTAGTTTATGCTTGGCAAACTTGAAAACGGTGCTTGAAAGATGTGTGAAGACCAATCTTGTGCTTAATTGGGAGAAGTGCCACTTCATGGTGACCGAGGGGATAGTGCTTGGCCATAAAGTCTCTTCAAGAGGGCTTGAAGTTGATCGTGCTAAGGTTGAAGTGATTGAAAAGTTACCTCCTCCGGTGAATGTGAAGGGAATCCGAAGCTTTTTGGGGCACGCTGGGTTCTATCGGCGCTTTATCAAAGACTTCTCAAAGGTAGCTAAGCCTTTGAGTAATTTGCTAGCTAAGGACCAGGTATTTCTCTTAACCGATGAATGTTTGCAAGCTTTTGAGATTTTGAAAGAAAAATTGGTTACCGCTCCAATTATAGTCGCTCCAAATCGGAATTTAAATTTTGAGCTAATGTGTGATGCGAGCAACTATGCAGTCGGAGCGGTATTAGGCCAAAGAAAAGAGAAAAATTTTCATGCGATACATTACGCAAGTAAAGTTCTTAATGAGGCTCAAATTAACTATGCCACCACTGAAAAAGAATTACTTGCGATAGTGTATGCGCTTGAAAGGTTTAGGTCTTATCTTATAGGGTCTAAAGTCGTAGTGTATACCGACCACTCGGCGATTAAATATTTGCTCACCAAACCGGATTCGAAGCAAAGGCTCATCCGTTGGATCCTCTTGTTGCAAGAATTTGATGTTGAAATCAAAGACAAGAAAGGATCGGAAAATTTGGTGGCGGATCATTTATCTCGCTTAGTTAATGTAGAGGTTACAGCTTCAGAGAAGGAAATCCGGGAAGAGTTTCCTGATGAAAAACTTTTCAAAATTCAAGTTAGGCCGTGGTTTGCAGACTTTGCGAACCACAAGGCTAGTGGTTTTGTGCCTCCCGACCTAACTTCGAACCAAAAAAGGAAGTTTCTTTCGGATGCCAAGTATTACGTATGGGATGACCCGTACTTGTTTAAGTTGGGTAGTGATAACCTTTTAAGGAGATGCGTTACTGGCGATGAAGCGCAGAGCATCCTTTGGCATTGTCACAACTCGCCTTACGGCGGACACTATAATGGGGTGAGAACGGCCACTAAAATCCTTCAGTCAGGATTTTATTGGCCCACTATTTTCAAAGACGCACATACCCATGCGCAAAGTTGTGATAGTTGCCAGAGAAGCGGTGGGATTGGTAAGAGAGACGAGATGCCTCTCCAAAACATCCAAGAGGTCGAAGTATTTGATTGTTGGGGCATCGATTTTGTAGGACCATTCCCACCCTCTTATGGTAACGAGTATATGCTTGTCGCAGTTGATTACGTTTCTAAGTGGGTTGAGGCGATTGCCTCACCTCGGGCGGATGCGAAAACGGTAATAAATATTTTGAAGAAAAACATATTTTCCCGTTTCGGAACCCCCCGAGTGTTGATAAGTGACGGAGGGTCACACTTTTGTAATGCACCGTTGGAAAGCATTTTAAAACATTACGGTGTATCACACAGAGTGGCAACTCCGTATCACCCACAGGCTAATGGGCAAGCCGAGGTCTCTAATCGTGAGATTAAGAGAATTCTCGAAAAAACTGTGTCAAATTCGAAAAAAGAGTGGTCACAAAAATTGGATGAAGCGTTATGGGCATACCGTACCGCCTTTAAAGCTCCAATTGGGCTCACTCCTTTTCAATTGGTGTTTGGTAAAACTTGCCATTTGCCGGTCGAATTAGAGCACAAAGCCTTGTGGGCTCTGAAATTTTTAAATTTTGAAAAGGATTTGGCCGGTGAGAAAAGGAAGGTGCAACTGCTTGAGTTGGAAGAGATGCGCAATGCCGCATATCACTCAAGTTGGTTGTACAAAGAGAAGGTAAAAAAATATCATGACAAAAAGCTTCGAAAGAAAGAATTTGTGCCCGGACAGTTGGTCCTATTGTTCAATTCCAGGTTGAAGTTATTCCCCGGAAAGTTGAAATCAAAATGGTCCGGGCCATTTCGGGTCAAAGAAGTGAAGGAGTACGGAGCTATTGTCATTGAGGACATGGAAAAGAAGGAGAGTTGGACCGTTGATGGCCAACGTTTGAAGGTGTATCTCGACGGTCATGTGGATCGCGAGAGCTGTGCTATTTCTTTGGATGCTCCTCTGTGAGCATCGCACCGTCGAGCTTATCCGACGTTAAACAAGCGCTTGTTGGGAGGCACCCCAACATTGTAAGTATTTACAGTTTTTCTGTGGTGTCGTATTGGGATTCCAATTGTTAAAACCTGGCTGAATGTACCAGGAATGCTATTTTTGAAAAAGCAAATGCTGTCATGCTCGCTAACTGCTCGCTAGGCAAAGCAGTAGCGAGCGGATTCGCTAGCTGCTCGCTAGGCGAGGCAGCAGCGAGCGCTGCGTGGTAGCACTAATTTAATTCTCAGCAGGCCACTCTTTTGGGCCCAAATGCAATTTTTCTTTTTACCACTCTGAACTGAAGCACTCACACAACTCTCACAAACACTCTCTCACTTTTCATCTCACTCAAACCCTAAACGATTACATTGCATTGCAAACCTCATTGTGCACTTCAAATTCAATCAATCTCTTTCACTAAGGTTTGCCCTGATTCCATTTCTTTATGTTTTAACTTTGTAAATTTCTGATGTATATGTCATTTAGGGTGAATTTGGGGGAATGGGTACATTAGATTTTACATGTGGGTATAGATTTGCATGTACATTAGAACAATGCCGTTCTTGATAAATCATTTTGTTCTGAAATAGATACCATTAGACCTTGGGTTTTGCCAAAATTTCACTGTAAACATTGCAGAACCCAAAAACCCGTAAGATTCGCTAGCAACTCGCTAGGCGAATCAGTGGCGTGCATTCGCTGCCACTTCGCTAGGCGAACCTGTAGCGAAGCTTCGCTAGGTTCTCGCTAGGCGAAGCAGCAGCGACCATGACAGTAGTTGGAATTCTGGTTTTGCTTTCTAATCTGTTTTGTGTTTGTGTTGTTTCCTCTCTGTCGCATCGCGCGAAAAACCGGCGGGAAAAGAAAGAAACAACAGAGCCGCCACCGTGCGTTATTTATCCCAAAAGAGGGAAAGGAAACGCTCAGAGTAAACCTAGGAAAAGACATGGTCTCGCGACCAAAGAGGATGGGTTCGGGAGTCGGTTATGCGAAGGGAAGGTATTAGCACCCCTACGCATCCGTAGTACTCTACGGGATCCACGCACACTAGAAAGGAAATTGGTTGCTAAACACTGCTCAAATATTCACACACACACTGGCTGAAAGAAAGGAAAGAAACTGACTGAAACTGAACTCGGCAGGATGTCGCATCCTGGGCCTACTTAGTCTATCAGGCATAGACATCAGAGTCGAAGTAGTTCGGACTGGGGAAACGACACATGCTCGCTAGGATATCGCATCCTATGCATACGTATCTTCTCGGACGAGAGAAGAATCAGAGCATTCGTAGCTCGGCTGACACGCACACAAACAACACTGGCAAAGGCAAACGTGGAGCCCGACTGCCAATCACTGGACTTATGTCAGCATCCGAACCTAAACACACGCAAAGAGGCAAACGTGGAGCCCAAATGCCAATCACTGGACTTACATTGACATCCGAACCTAAACAACACAACAGATAGATAGGGAGTCGGGGACTCAGCCTATAACTGTCAAACACACACAAACAAGACAGACAACAAATGCTAAGGAGTCAGGGACTCGAGCCTAGCAAAGGTCAGACAACACACACAAACAAACAGACAGCAAATGCTAAGGAGTCAGGGACTCGAGCCTAGCAAAGGTCAGACAACACACAAAAAGAAAAAGGGCGCCCGGAGAGATCAGCTCAATCTCCTGCCTACATACTTCATCTGGTATGAAGATCAGGGCGATGTAGTTCCCCTACGCAGGGACAAAGGACTAGCCTAACCAGATAACAGAGGGAGACACAACTAGGGAGACTACGACTCGAGCCTAGATGTTATCATGCAAAATCATCCCTAAGTTAAGGTTTCTAGCTAAATGGCACGCGGGCCAACCTATCCTAAGCATGGCTCACACAGGAAGCAAGCCACACACACACTTAACTTGCACAGGGAGCAAGCCAAGTAAAACCTACTTGCACAGGAAGCAAGTCTAAACTAATCCTAACTTGCACAGGAAGCAAGTCAAACAATCCTATCTTGCACAGGAAGCAAGTCAAACAATCCTACAAGCACAGATAGCACACGCTATACACAAACAAGTGGCTCAAACAAGGGTTAGGTTTTAGTCAAGGGGTCATATCAACCTCAACAAACAAACCTCTGGAACTGGGTGAATGTTGCTCTTAACCATGCCATTGAGGGGCTAAGGTGAAGCAGATGAAAGGATGAAGTGAGGATGAGACCTCACAGCTCTTATCCCTGGCCTGGGAGAGCTCAAGACAAGAATGTGTGGGTTCAGAAAGTGGGAACCCTTCTACACATTTAAGACTGACTCAACTGTACAGTTGTACAAGATCTTGGGTTTGTATCTGCAATGCATCAACACAGTGGTGTGAGCAAGGCAGATGACACACTGAATAGTGGGGGATAGATTGCATATCCCTACCTTCCACCAATTGCCTCATTGAGGTCTTTGACTCTATGCAAGGACAAAGTTAAACATCCACAAACATTGCCTCTTAAGGAGGACTTCAGACAGTTTGCCCGGCCAAATAACAAGCCGGGTCTCCAGACTACATGAAGTAAAAGAGATTATACCTCAAGCAAGTTGCTAAAAAGCAAAGAAAGTCAAGTTCAGAGAACTTAGGCAACTAAAGTACCTGAAAAAGTCAAACCAATCAGTATGCAATTTAACAGTTAAAAGCAAAGGAATGGGATTCACAGACAAACAGATGGTCAACTGTGCAAGGCACAAGACTCAAACACATGAGTCAAACCTACAAAACAAAAGTTAGCATAATGATAAACAATCAAATTCAAACAAGTTTGAATGATCTTTGAGGCATTGGTGCTTAACCTGAAACAAAAAACTCAATTGTAAGCTCAGAAGACCACTAGGACTAGCCTAGGGTCAAGGATGAAAGAGAAAGTCAAAACAGCAAAGAAAAGTCAACCAAAGTCAAGGTCAAACATTTAAGAAGCTATCACAATTGGGCCCACATTCAAATGAACATTTGAAGTCAAAGTAAGGCAAATGCAAGCTCAAAGAAGTCAACAGAATGACTTGCATCAAAAGTCAACCCAAACATTTTCAAAAATCATCAAATAAATCACACTTAACCCTAACATCTAGCATGGTAGGCATGTAAAATTTCATGGCATTTGGATGAGAGGAAGGCAGTCAATGAAAATCATGAAGTCAAACCAAATTCAAGCATGCACAAAGAAAGTCAACAAGCATGAGTCAACTTCAAAAAATCATATCAAATTGAAAACAGATGAGAAATGAATGAGATTAACACCAATGCAAAGCTTGAGATGTCTAGTTATCACATGTCAAATTTCAAGTCCATCTAATAAAGTATGAGAATTTCACAAATGAAATGGGAACATGTGTCACACAAGGTCAACATCTGACTAGGCAGGGAAGAAAAATCTCAAACAAATGGAAAAGTAGTTCAAATAAATCCAAGAAAAATCACAAGTAAACTAGACATACAAGAGTAGGCTCATGCAAAATTTGGGGTCATTTGGAGGTCAAGAAGCATGGCAATAAAAATCATGAAGTTAGACATCAATGGTGTGACACAAATTGTCACACCCTAGTTCAAAAAATCATATCTCACAAACCACAAATGATAAATTCACAAACTTTATACCAAAATCACCATGAAGGTGTCTAGTTTAAGCACAAAAAATTTGAGAGCCATTGGATACATTCTCATCATTTCACAATTGATTTGGCAAAGTGTACAAAATTTGGTCACATGTCACAAAGTCAATTATCAATTAAAATTCAGCCAATGAAAAATTAATTAAAAATAATGATTAAATAAAGGACACATTCATGAACATGTGGAAAAAATTTCATAATCTTAGGGTGAAAAATGAGAGAGAAATTAATTGTGGAAATTGGATGAATAATTGGGATAAACATGAGCAACTAGCATGGCAATTGGTCGAAGCAAGGTTGACCGAGTGGCAAAGCTGTAAATAAGCATGCCACTTATCAAAACGACTGAGTTTTGGAGGGGCACAGGAAATGTTCCTATTGGCTCATTTTCAATGGAATAGTAACTTAAACAACCACAGCCAATGGCATTTGAGTTTCCTGGGTTTTTTTTCAAAAAGAACTTAGGGTTTATGCAGCCATGGTTTTCAGCATTCTCATTCAAACATCAGCACAAACTCGACCAGCATAAACGGCATAGCATTAATACTCAAATAGCACCCTAACACAAACAACAGCATGGCTCAAGCGCAACATCATAGCATTCAGCAAACATTCGACTTGCACACTACATGGTTCTCATGGCATAGCAGGCAGGTCAACAGCATGGTCACAAAGTTCAAAACAAGCAGCATACATTTATGTTATCACCGGCATCAGAACAAAGTTCAACCAATCATCATAGCAATGGAATACATCAAAACCAAACATGATGGAAAAAAAAAAAAAAAAGGAAGGGCAGCTAGGTTTTAGTAGTAATGATACCATGTATTCATTAATCATCCAAACAAACAACAGCATACAGACAGCATGGCGGAAGATTCTCATGATTCAAACATCAGCATAACATTATCAATCAAGATGAGCACTAACTCAAAACAACAACATCAAAACATCATTATCCAATCAACAAATATAAGCATAATCATGGGAGAAATATAGGCATGGTAGATTTAGCAGCAACAGCATGGTTTTTAGCAGCATCTTCACGCAATCAAAATTCCAAAACAGTGAACAGCAGGGCAATAACACGACAATGCTCATGCACATCCCAACAACAATCAAACACACACATTCAAACAAAAATCTGGGCAAGTTCTAAAGCCTGAACTGCAGGGTATCATCATCAAGCAGCCATCATCATGAGATTTCAACAAGCCCAAGAAATAAAACCAAGCATGCCAACAGCATCCCCAAGCATTCAGTATCACAAGTATGGCACCAATTTTCTTTAACTCATTATGTTCAAACCAAATCGAAGAAAAATGCAATTGCTCATGAAAATGTAAATCAAGATTTCTTGGCTGAAACTCGACCAAATTAAACATACTTTAGTTCATTAAAACCAGCTCAAAAAGATCTTTCAAAAATACATCATGGCATGGCAAATAATGGAGATCGATCACTTACCTGTAGCAGTGTTTTTGTTTTGGAGCAATTGCCAAAGTGTTTTCCTGAGGTATGCTGCCACTTTAAAAATGATTACAGGGTTGTGAAGGCAAGGCAAGAAGGTGAGTTTGAGATTGGTTGAAGAGTGTTTGGTCTGATTTGAGGTTATTCAGTTTTTTTACAGCCAAAGCCTAATGCCAGAGATCTTGTGATGCTGCTGTTGGTTGGCTCATGACAGAAGATGATGCAAAATGGCAAGGGCTTTGTGGTGAATGGTTTGGTTTGAATGTAGTGCCAATAGCCAGGTTAAGTTTGAGAGTGAAAGCTCACAAGGTCTGCTGCTGCAAAGTTCTTTTGTATGACAGAAAGTGGCTCAAATATTGGTTCCTCATGCTTGGACAGAAAATGCAAAAACAAACTGAATGCCACACTTTGATTTTCAAGGCGGGTTTTTGTTCTTCTTCTGGCACAGGGTGTTGTAAAGTGGCCAAAGGCTTTTGTTTGATGATAGCAAAATGTAAGTGGTAAGGTGGTTGTACATGGCAGGGTTACAAGGCAAGGCAAGAAGGTGAGTTTGAGATTGGTCTGCTCATGGTTTTTGACAGAAGACCAATCAGTGCAAAAATATTAGTTTTCTTTTTCTTTCGTTGCCAAGTCCCTCCTTTTTTTTCATCAGCCTCCCCTTTCTATTTGCCTTGGCCAAGTTATCTTTTCTGATGCCAATTGGCTGCTGCAGTATGGTGGTATGGTCCCCTCTGAATTGCACAGCCAGGTTTTTGCCTAGGTGCCTTTGTTTATGGCCCAAGAAATGGTTTTTGTGGGATGCCCCTTGCTGCTACCCGTTTCATGACAGGGAGTAACCATACCATAGGCTGTTGTGTACTGCTGTTGTTGTCCTTTTGTTGACAGAAAATCCTCTTGCCAAAGCCTGCTGTTGGCTGTTGTTTTAATGCTAAGTCAAAAAATGAATGAAGTCTCCTTGGCTTTTTGCTGTAACATGTTACTCATGACAGGAGAAAAGAGGGAAAGCCATGCTGTTACTGTCTGGTTTTGACAGAAAAGCCTGGGCAACAAACTGCAATGTGAAGGTACAAGTATGGTTGCAAGAGGTATGGTTCATGAATTGGACATGTCCTTTTGCCAAAATTCAAGTGAGCAAACATGGCCATAGGTACTATTAGAGTATGGCTGCAGAATGTGTTTATAATTGACAGCAAAAATGATCAAGAATGCTGTAATGATGCTGGTACAAAGCATGGTTGTGGACAACAAGGACAAGCATGGTGCAATAGTACTTTTCTTACAATCCAAGCAAACAAGCAATATCCACATGTTCTGCATAATTTGGCTTTGCAAACACACTTAAAATGACATTTATGAGCTTTCCCAATTGGCCAAATGCTGAAAAAATGTTTGAGTCAAAAAGTCAACTCTTGGTCAAACTTTGAATTTAAATGAAAAAGGTCCAAAAATGCCATTTTGATTGGTAAGGTTTTAGGTCATGAAATTTATATTTTTGGAAAGAGGATGAAAAATGTGGTTTGTAGGAAAAAACCCCACCAAATTTGGCCAAACGGTTTGGGAGATATGCCCCTTTGAAGTTCAAGATTTTCTGAAATCGATTCGATCATAACTTGCCAACCACACATGGGAATTGAGAGTTCTATGACTTTTTGGAAATGGGAGAACAAGATCTTCAACTTTCATGTTGGGCAAAAATTCATTTGAGGCTTGTATCATGATGTAAGTTTGAGGATCAAAACTTTCCATTTATGGCAAGTTTCAGTTACAGGCCCAGTTTCCGTTTTGGGAAATTCATGATCTGGCTCCAAATTCTTCCATGATGGTGTTTGGCATGGTATATGATGACTATTTGGACATGAATGAACTCCCACAAACCAATTCCAATCATCAAATCTCTGATTAAATGGACAGTTGACCAACAGTTGACTATTAGGGTTTTTGTCTGATTATGCATTGACTGATGAATTCCAAACCCTAATTCCTTGAGAATTTGACTTCAAATGATGTCCCAAGTTGTATGAACTCTTGATTGTTGATCATGGTGCCCAAATTCCACAAGAATGACCACCATCCACTGCTTTGACTGACAGTTGACTTTCCTAGGGTTTTTGACTGTCTGGGCATGAACTGCTGGCCTCTGAGCCCTTAACCCTTGACATGAACACTTCAAATAGACCTCCAAACCATGTGAACTTGTTGGACAAACCCCAAGGCCTTGATTCAATGAGAAATTCCTTTGCTTGCTTGGTTGACTGATCAGGAGATTAGTTTGACCTAATTCTTGACTGCTTGCACTTGAGGCAACTGAGGAACAATGCAAATGCTATGCAATGGATCATGACATGCTATGACCTAATATGAAAATGTATGTATAATGATAGGTGCAAATTTGAGGTGCTACAGCTGCCCCTATTCAATCAGCTGGGAACCCGAACGGATGATAGCGATGGCTGTCAGACTTTCAGGGTAAACAGGGATTGAATACCAAAGAACCGTAGAATTTGCACAGACTGGATATAATACAAAAGAACCATGTCATTTACCGATGACAAACTGCATGACAGCTTCAGAAAAGCAAAACCATTTACCGATGGTTGTAGAACTGGAAACTTGATATTTACCGATATCAACTGCAGCACGACCATTTACCGATGGCGGCTGGGGAAACAGATTTTGATGTAGAAAGGAAGCAAAACCATTTACCGATGGTGGCTTCAAGGAATCCTGACATTTACCGATGTCAACTTAGCAAGACCATTTACCGATGGCTACTGCAACTGGGGATTCGATATTTACCGATATCGAAGTAAACTGGGCCATTTACTGATGGCATCTCCGCTTGGGGGAGGAACACAATCCTTGTGGTGATACCAGATAAGATGTTTACCGACGACTTCTGGGGATCTTGATTTCACGACCAGACATTTACCGATGACTGGGGTGGGACACGATGTTTACCGACATCAAAAGAAAGACAGACATTTACCGATGACTGGGGTGGGACACGATGTTTACCGACATCGAAAGAAAGACAGACATTTACCGATGACTGGGGTGGGACACGATGTTTACCGACATCGAAAGGTGATGTTTACCGACATCCAAAGAAATGACCAGACATTTACCGATGACTGGGAACGAGAAGTTTAGTGGGGAGATACGAATATTTGTAACTGGAAACCAGATAGGACATTTACATATGACTCTACTGGGGATTTCTAGTTGGGGATTATCAGACATTTACCGATGACTGAGGAAAAGACTCGATGTTTACTGACATCGAAAGATGATGTTTACCGACATCAAAAATGACCAGACATTTACCGATGACTGGAGTAAGACTTGATGTTTACAGACACCGAAACAATGGCGTTTACCGACACCAAACAAAGATGACGACCAGACATTTACTGATGACTGTAGCGAATACTCGATGTTTACAGACACCGAAACAAGGGTGTTTACCGACACCAAACAAAGAAAACACACGTGGGTGCTGGCATGACACTTACCGGCATCACGAGAACGACATCTTAGATCTGTTAAGGCAAGGTTGACCACTTGCTGGGGGTCTCACTGAAGAGAAACAAACTTTCTGTCACCATCGGGTGAGGAAATAAACCTCTGTCACCATCGGGTGAGGAAATAAACCTCTGTCACCATCGGGTGAGGAAATAAACCTCTGTCACCATCGGGTGAGGAAATAAACCTCTGTCACCATCGGGTGAGGAAATAAACCTTTGTGGGGAATAAACAATTCTGAATGCTGTCGAAGCAACTGTAGCAGTCTTGCTGTGCTGATGTTGAATGAAATGATCCGCCTCTGCCGGGGATACGGTCTGGTGAAGTTAACACATGAATGCATATGTTTGAATTTTCTATGGCGTAATGCTCCATATTGAATGGGAATGCTACGCAGTTTGAGGATGCAATGATTACTACATGCAAAATGCAAATGAACCCTGGCTAGGGAGCCGAAATGATCAGATACTCTGACTCTGTGGGGAGACTCCTCTTGGCGAAATACTCTGCGGGGAACTCTGCTTGAGGAACGGTAAAGCGACTTCACACTCATGTTGAAGAATAGCACTGCTGCTGGGGAAAGGTAAACTCCGCTAGGGTATATCCTTCAGTCCACAGGTAGGATAAATGCTGGAGATAACCTTAATGAACCCGCCTCACTCGGGGAGGAAATGGCAAATACAGGCCTGTTGGGGATAGGCAATCCTTAGACCTGTTGGGGAATAGAAGGCACTATCCACGGGTGTCTCTACAGGGGAACATAGCTATGACAGCTTCCAAGCTTGCTTGGGGAAAATATCTGTTGAGGGAACGTCCTCACAGATGCCAATCTGAAAAAATAGCACAAAAAAAATGCCCCCAGGGGATACACGGACAAGATACGCTCAAGTGTCCTCAACATTCAAAATGATTTTCAAATGTTTTATCTTTCTGCACGTTATTGTATAGCCTCCATGTTCTTATATGCAATGCTTATCAAGAATTCGGACATTTTTGCAAACAAAACAGTAAAAATAAAAACAAGAGCTATTTATCTGAATAACAATTTTATTGATTGAAAATGTGCCTGAAGAGGCAAAATACATTGGGAAGCAATTCCTAGAAAGAGGTAATTGCGCATAAAAGGAAAAATCTATCCTAATGGCAATGTGAACACGGCATCCACTATTTCCCAATTCTGTTATAACCCACAGATCATCAGTTTTCCTCCCAACTCCTTGCTTTCTGAGAAGAATGACTGGACGGATTACATCTTTCGAGATGGCAGACGACAAAGCTTGATGAAGTACAGATAACTCAGACTGTAGTCTTCGCTTTAATCCCTTATTTTTGCCTGGATCGCCCTTTCGGGTTTTCAATCCACCGGGATACCCATTTTTGCCTAAGCCGCCCTTGCGGGTTTTCGACTTACCGGGTGTACGAATTTTTCATTTTTATCCCTAATTTTTGCCCGAACCTTTTCTTTCTGTTTTTTTTTTTTTTGGTTCGCCGGGATGCCCATTTTTGCCTGGACTCTTTTATTCTTTTTGTCCAGCGGGTCGATTTATGCGAAGTATTTTTTGACTACATCTGAGTTGACAGGAGACGGAAAATCTTCACCATCCATAGTTGTAAGCATCAAGGCTCCACCGGAGAAGACCTTCTTCACAACATACGGACCTTCATAATTAGGAGTCCACTTGCCCCTGTTATCTGTACCGGGAGGGAGGATCCTCTTCAAAACTAGATCACCGATCTGGTAGCTTTGAGGACGCACTTTCTGATCAAAGGCTCGCTTCATCCTTCGCTGATACAACTGTCCATGACATACAGCTGCTAGCCGTCTCTCCTCGATAAGGCTCAACTCGTTAAACCTTGTTCGAATCCACTCGGCTTCGTCCAGCTTGACATCCAATAAAACTCTCAGAGAAGGAATCTCCACTTCAACAGGTAGGACAGCTTCCATACCATACACAAGGGAGTAAGGGGTTGCCCCGGTCGACGTACGTACTGAGGTACGGTACCCATGCAAAGCGAAAGGCAGCATCTCATGCCAATCCTTGTACGTAACGACCATCTTCTGCACAATCTTCTTGATATTCTTGTTTGCCGCTTCTATAGCACCATTCATCTTCGGTCTGTAAGGAGAAGAATTGTGATGTTCAATCTTGAAATCTTTACAAAGCTCTTTCATCATCTTGTTATTGAGATTCGAACCATTGTCAGTGATGATTCTCTCAGGAACTCCATAACGACATATGATTTCTTTCTTGATGAACCGGGTAACCACTTGTTTGGTAACGTTAGCATAGGAAGCTGCTTCCACCCATTTGGTGAAGTAGTCAATCGCAACCAAGATGAAGCGATGTCCGTTCGAAGCAGTAGGCTCAATCTTCCCAATCATATCAATGCCCCACATGGCAAACGGCCAAGGCGAATTCATGATATTCAGAGGGCTTGGTGGTACGTGCACCTTGTCAGCATAGATTTGACACTTATGGCACTTCCGAGCATACTTGAAACAATCGGATTCCATAGTCATCCAGTAATAGCCCGCTCTCAACAATTTCTTAGCCATTGCATGTCCGCCGGCATGAGTACCGAAGGAACCTTCATGAACTTCCTGCATTAACATGTCTGCCTCAGGTCTGTCCACGCATCTGAGCAAGACCATGTCAAAGTTTCTCTTATACAGCACATCATCCTGATTCAAATAGAAGCTTCCAGCTAGCCTCCTCAGTGTTTTCTTGTCATTCTTGGACGCGCCTTCAGGATACTCTTGAGTCTTGAGGAAATTCTTGATGTCATAATACCACGGCTTCTCGTCAACCACAACGGACTCGGCTGCAAACACATACGCAGGCCTCTCGAGTCGATTCACTTCAATATGCGGCACATGATTCCACCAATGAACTTTGATCATAGATGACAAAGTAGCCAAGGCATCAGCCATCTGATTCTCATCCCGGGGGACATGATACAACTTCACTTTCTTGAAGAACGTCAGTATTCTTCTGGTGTAATCTCTATACGGAATCAAATGCGGCTGATTCGTATTCCAATCTCCGTTGACCTGATTGATCACTAGAGCTGAATCTCCAAATATGTCAAGTGTTTTGATCCTCAGATCAATGGCTTCTTCTATCCCCATGATACAAGCCTCATACTCAGCTTCGTTGTTGGTGACGTCAAACGTCAATCTGGCAGAAAAAGGTATATGAGCACCTTTGGGATTGATCAGCACTGCCCCAACACCATTACCATTCATATTCACAGCCCCATCGAACATCAGTGTCCATTTGTCATCCGGGTCCGGTCCTTCCTCAACAAGAGGCTCTTCGCAATCTTTCATTTTAAGATACATGATGTCTTCATCAGGGAATTCAAACATCATAGGCTGATAATCTTCAATCGGTTGTTCGGCAAGGTAGTCTGAAAGAATACTACCTTTGATGGCTTTCTGAGATGTGTACTGAATGTCATACTCTGTTAGAATCATCTGCCAACGGGCAACACGTCCGGTGAGAGCTGGTTTCTCAAAGATGTACTTCACTGGATCCATCTTAGAAATCAACAAAGTGGTATGGTTCAACATATACTGTCTCAGTCGGCGAGCAGCCCAGGCCAAAGCACAGCAAGTTTTCTCGAGCAGTGAATATCTTGTTTCACAGTCGGTAAACTTTTTGCTAAGGTAGTATATGGCATGCTCTTTTCGACCAGACTCGTCATGCTGTCCCAATACACACCCCATCGAGTTCTCAGTCACTGACAGGTACATTATCAGAGGTCTCCCAGGAACTGGAGGTATGAGGATTGGAGGTTTCTGTAAATACTCCTTGATCTTGTCAAAAGCTTTCTGACAGTCATCATTCCACTTGATCGCTTGATTCTTTCTGAGCAGTTTGAAAATTGGTTCACATGTAGCAGTTAGATGAGATATGAACCTTGCAATGTAGTTCAATCTCCCCAAAAACCCACGGACTTGCTTCTCCGTTTTCGGCTCAGGCATCTCTTGAATAGCTTTGACTTTTGCTGGATCAACCTCAATCCCTTTCTCACTGACAATGAAACCTAAGAGCTTCCCTGATCTTACTCCAAACGTACACTTGTTCGGATTCAACCTCAGCTTGAACTTTCTCAACCGGTCAAACAGCTTCTGCAAATTAACCAGGTGCTCCTCTTCTGTCTGCGACTTCACAATCATATCATCCACGTACACTTCAATTTCTTTGTGCATCATGTCATGAAAGAGAGTCGTCATTGCCCTCTGATAGGTAGCACCGGCATTCTTCAGCCCAAATGGCATCACCTTATAGCAGAACGTGCCCCAAGGTGTAATGAATGTCGTCTTTTCCATGTCCTCTGGCGCCATCTTGATCTGATTGTATCCGGAGAAACCATCCATGAAAGAGAATACCGAGGATTGAGCCGTATTATCAACCAATACATCAATGTGAGGTAATGGGAAATCATCTTTCGGACTCGCTCTGTTCAAATCCCGGTAATCGACACACATTCTGACTTTGCCATCCTTCTTCGGCACAGGAACGATGTTGGCCACCCACGGTGGATAACTGGTGACAGCCAGAAAACCCGCATCCCACTGCTTCTGAACCTCTTCCTTGATCTTAGTTGCCATGTCAGGACTCGTTCTACGAAGCTTCTGCTTGACCGCAGGACATCCTTCTCTAAGGGTAATCGATGCATCACAATGTCTGTATCTAACCCAGGCATATCTTGATATGACCAGGCGAACACTTCCACATATCTCTCAGCATCTCAATCAGCCTCCTCTTGACAGAGTCCTCTAAAGTAGCCCCAATCTTGATTTCCTTTTTGTCGTCCTCAGTACCCAAATTAATAGTTTCCAACTCCTCCTGATGAGGTTGGATGACCCTTTCCTCCTGCTTCAGTAATCTGACCAATTCTGCAGGAAGTTCACAGTCTTCCTCACTCTCCTCTTCAGCTTGGTAGATGGGATTGTCGAAATCATACTGAGCCATAACAGAACTGTTCATAGTGAATGCCATAAGATCGCTTCTGCATGTTTAATGCTTTGTTTTAGAAAAAGAGTTCAAAAAAAGTCACAAAAAAACAAAAACATTGCCATTTTTATTGTTTTGAAAAAAAGTGAAAACAGAAAACAGAAAGACAGGGATCACAAAATTTGTTCAAAAAATGTCCTTCATTAATGATAATCATTAAAACATGATGAGGCCCTACAAAAATGAATCACTACGCCTTGGGCAGAACGTAGGATTTTCATGCAAAATGACAAAACAACAGAAAATTACTCTGTCAGAAGAGTAACTTGAACCACTTCTTCAGCCGTCCAATTGTTGATAGACCCCCCTGGTGCACACGGGCGAACCCAGTTGTCCAAATCATAATCACTGTCACAGTCTTCACTAACGGTTGCAGAGACGTCGCCATGATTCATCAGCCCAGCGCTGGTAAAGGTACTTGGACCCGCTTGACCATTCTGCTCTGCTTGGAGAGGCTCATAACCAACACCAAATTTGTCTTCTTTAACCGGCAAATCCACCATCTTGCCCCAGCCTTCAGTTTTGCCAGAATCAACAACCTTCTTAGCCTGCTTGTAAGAAGTAATTGAAACGCCCGGCTTCCTCTGCTCAGCATACGCCACTTTCTCAAGAGCCACAGTCTCAAACGCCTGGCATAAGGTTTCGTGGATCTCGCCATCCACCTCAACATATTTGAACGAGGATAGGTGACTCACCAGAATCTCTTCTTCACCGCACACAGTTACAATCTGACCGTTCCAGACATATTTGAGCTTTTGATGGAGAGTCGACGAGACTGCCCCTGCTGCATGAATCCATGGACGCCCCAACAAACAACTATAGGCAGGCTGGATGTCCATAACATAGAAGATGATATCAAAAACCTCAGGACCTATCTTCACAGGCAAGGTAACTTCCCCACACACAGAACGTTTGGAGCCGTCGAAAGCACGAACGATCAGGTCACTGGGAGTAAGCACAGACCCTTCCGCCTCAATCTTCTCAGAATCTGCTTAGGCAACACATTCAGCGACGACCCGGTGTCTACCAATACGTGAGACAACACTGCCCCCTTGCACTCCATGGTGATGTGCAAGGCTTTGTTATGGTTTCGCCCTTCAGGCGGTAAGTCCAAGTTGGTAAAACCCACACCATGTCTGGTGCTCACATTGGCCATCACACCCTCCAGTTGATTGACAGAAATCTCCTGAGGCACGTAAGCCAGATTCAACATCTTCAGCAAGGCATTACGGTGTGCCTCAGAGCACATCAACAGTGAAAGTATAGAGATCTTGGACGGAGTTTGATTCAACTGGTCTACAATCTTGTAGTCACTCTTCTTGATTATCTTCATAAACTCCTCCACGTCCTTCTCAAATGACCCCTCGGGCGCTTCTTTCTGAACAGGTTCTTCCTCAACCACAGCTTGCTTACCCTTTGCTCTGGCAAGAGCCTCAGCATTATTGTCCCTCAAAGGCTGCGGTGCGAACAGACGACCGCTTCTGGTAAAACCTCCTGGACCCCCTACATTATCCACAGCCGGACCAACAGTTGCAGGAACTCTATTCGGTAAACCAATTGTCACTGGAGTTTGATTCACTGGTCTTGTCTGACTTTCAGCCCTTCTGTAATTGCGGTGAGCATTATCATACTTCCACGGCACTGCTTTACTGTTCTCAACAACCCTTCTTCCAGGCGCAACGATAGTAGCTGGCACACTGATGGTTACAGGCACAGGAATGGTAACTGGGGTACCGTTCGTTGCGGGTGCACTGACGATCCTTTGTCCACGTTCTTCAGACGGTTTAAAGTAGATGGTGATAGTTGATGCTGTTCCACGATCTTTTACAGCCCTACTGAATTGCAAACAACCTTCATCCATCATACCCTGGATACCGGTCCTCAACTGGTCGCAACCATTCTCAGATTCTGCACAGCCCAAACAATCTTCATCACAGCCCGGGTAGACACCCCCCTTCAGCAGACGGCACTTCACAACTAGCAGAGAAGTCTGAACATCATCCACATTAACAACCAGATCTTCAGCTTCTTTCCCTTCAATATTGTTCACTCTATGCCCACCATGCTGAGGCATAGGGTTGTTTACGACGTTAGGCACTGGAGCGAAGTTGATCGCCTTGGCATCTATCAAATCTTGAACCTTGTGCTGGAGAGCTCGACACTTCTCAGTATGGTGGCCTGGTGCCCCAGAATGAAAGTCACATCTAACATTAGCATCATAGCCAGGAGGCAGCACTGTAGGCGGAGCCATTGTACGCAACTCAATCATCCCCAACTTGAGTAGTTCGGGTAATAACTCTGTGTAAGACATGGGCAGAGGATCAAATCTTCTATCAGCCTGCAATTTCTGTCTTGGCTGATAAGGACGTTGCTGTTGTTGTTGTTGTTGTTGCGGTTGTTGAACTCTTTGTTGTTGTTGTTGACGAGGTTGAGGTGTCGGAATAGTCACTGCAGCCACTGGACGATATTGATCTCTGTTAGCATTTGTTCTGTACACACCCCCTCTGTGCTGTACAGCATTGGTCTCTCCTTCTCTACGGCGAGGTGCCCCAGAGAAGGGTTTCTTTAATGAAGACGAGGAACCAGCATCATGGATCCTACCAGCTTTGATTAGACTCTCAGTCCTCTCTCCACAAATGACAACATCAGAAAAACTACCGAATGGGCAGCTCCCCATCCGGTCCATAAACACACCTTGAAGAGTACCAATAAACATGTCTGTCAACTCCCTCTCCAGCATAGGGGGTTGAACTCTAGCAGCCAGTTCACGCCACCTCTGGGCATACTCCTTGAAGCTTTCATTGGATTTTTGACATAGACTCTGTAGCTGAGTCCGGCTCGGTGCCATGTCCATGTTGTGCTTGTACTGCCTCAAGAAGGCCTCACCCAGATCTCTCCAGCATCGGATCGAATCCCTCTTCAATTCCATGTACCAGTCCAAGGAAGCCCCAGATAGACTATCTTGGAAAAAATACATCCACATCTTTTCGTCATCAGTATACGCAGAGATTTTTCGATAATAAGCCTGCACATGGGTGCGAGGGCAAGAAGTACCGTTGTATTTGTCGAAGGACGGTGCTTTGAACTTGTGAGGGATTCTCAAACCTTCAACCAACCCCATATTAGTGACATCAAAACCGAGAGAATTCTGACTTTCCATAGCACGGATCTTCTCAGCAAGAGCTTCAACCTTACGATCTCTCTCATTAACCCTTCCTAGAATGTCTTCGTCTTCACTGAGCAGAGAGAACATATCCTCTTGTCTGTCAACAATCGTAGCAGGATTACGGGCCGGAGCACGGACTACTCTGGCATTAGCGGCATCTGGAACAATAGGTTGACCGTTGATTCGAATACCCCCCAACTCATCACCTACAGCATAGTTGTTGACGGGTACAGCAGCAGCAATATTGTTATCATCGACTGGGCCTCCCTCTGGCGGAGCATGGTTGATCGGTGGATTTGCAGCCTCTTGTCTCTGAACCATAGCTCGAAGTTCTTCTTGACCTTGCGCAACCCCTTGCATCATATTCATAAACTGGGCCATGCTAGCCTTCATCTCAGCCAACTCAGCTTGAAATTGATCCATACTTCTCTGTCGATTCAGTCTTGTTAAGTAGCGGTGCGGACGTTGATCAGCTATCCTGCCTAAACAGGAACCAAGAGTGAGAAGTCACGATCAAGAACACCTGTTATGCAAAATGATATGAGTATGATGCTAATGATGCGTATGATGCACATGATATGCTCATTTCTCAGGCATTCAAGGAGCCTGACCCATCCTGAAAAGATGGCAACCTGCAGCAACAAGAGAACAAAACAGATACAAGGAAATGCTGACATCCTTATACATACATAAGGGTAAAAAGGCATACAACCAATGTCAACAGAATATCTGAATAAACAACGTACAAAGAAAAAGAATCCCATCCACCAAGCCTGGAGGTGATTCTTAACAAAAGATCCAAGAGATGGCCTACACGCAAACGAATCCCATCCAACAAGCCTGGAGGTGATTCCCAACAAAATACAATCAGAGATACGAATTAAGACAGACGGTCTTCTGGAATGAGGGTCTTCAGGTAATGGCACTGGTCTATCAACAGTGAGCATTCTGAGCATTCTGGTAGAGGGGTAATCTTCTCCTTCAACTGTCTTCTAAGCTCTAAGACCTCTCCTCCAAGATGGTCCTCTGATCTTTGTCTCAACTCCATCTCCTTCTTCAACTGAGCATCTTTGTCTCTAAGTTGCTTCTCCAAGTCTCTGATCTTCTTCTGATAACTGGCTTCTGCTCTCTGCAGTCTCAAGCGCTCCCGGTGTTCTGCATCTAACATACTCTCCATCTCCTCGTAGGATCTCTTCTTACTTCTCAGTCTGCTAGCATCTTCTCCTTGCACTTCCCTGAGTTGATGGGCCAAGTGCAGCTTATCAGCTTTGGCTTTGTACAGCTCCATATGAGTATCTTGCTCCTTCTCCCTCAAACGACGATTCTCCATCAGGGCTTGCTTATAGTGCTCAGCAGGCACACTATCAGCAAGAATCAAAGGTGGTTGCTCCTGCAACGGCTCCATCCTATCATAGGGTAACAACAAAGTTTCCACTCTCTTCTTGACCCAATCAGTGTAATCGGGCATAGCAACGGCAAACTTCTTCCCTAAGACAGATCCATCCTTCACACCAATAGACTTCCAAGCTCTCCCTACCTGCTCCAATCTAGCTGGGTCACTCTTCTTCTCAAAATACACACTCTCAGCTACTTCAGCCTCAAGTGGTCTTCCTTTCATCACAAACCCCAACTGGCGAAGAGAAAGAACCGGGTTGTAATTGATGCAACCCCTAGTCCCTATGAGTGGCACATTATGGAATCCTCCACAGCTCATAATGACGTTACGCACATCCATCCGGTAAGATTGCCACCTGATATCATAGGAGGTAAGAGACATAACCCTCTGAGTCCATTTATGCGTGCTCTGAGCATCCACAAAAGGTCCACTGACTGGCAGAAGAGACAAGAACCATTTGAGCAAAAGTGGGAGACAACACCTGATAGCCCCACCCTTACCATGCCTACTGTGAATAGCATGGTAAGTGTCAGCCAATAGAGTAGGAACTGGATTTCCTCCAATGAAAATACTGACTGCAGCATAGTCAACAAAATTCGGCATACTCGGAAACAAGACGATCCCATAGATCATGACGGCCAAATGAGCATGAAAGGCTTCCCAACTTCCCTTCTCTGCTTCTTCTCTAGCTACCCTCAACAGAAATTTCAAAGGCAATCCTACAACATCCCCACTGGACTTCCAACTATCACTGACTTCCTTGATACCCAAGTGGAGAGCTCTGGCAATCAATCTAAAGTCAACCTCCTTTGGGACGTCTAAGAAGGGAGTCTGGTGCTGAACTGGGATACTCAACATGATAGAATACTCCTCGAGAGTCGGTGCTAACTGGTAATCCTGGAAAGTGAAGCATCTGAGCTCTGGATCATAAAACTGTAGTAGCGTCTGCAGAGGCACTGGATCTACTACCGTCTTCAATACTGTCAAGATATCTCCGTACCGCCCAACAAAACTCTTCAGTCGATCGTCTGTCACGAGGCTACCCAACTCAACTAGCGGAGTCAACGGCTCACGGTGGAAACTGTAGGAACAGGTCTTCCGCTTCAACTCGGGAACTGTCGCCATCTCTATCAGTAGACAAGCTCGGGAATGTACCTGAGAAATGATATGCATGCAGAGGTTAATTTTTTTTCTTCTTTTTTTTTTCTTTTGATTTTTTTTTTCTCTTTTTTTTTTTTCAATGCGTTTCTTTTGAAAAATAAATATGCTATGATGCACATGATGCAGACTGGACTGGCTGGTTGTGCAATCTCTGATCACTAAGTCGAAGCTTCAGTCAAGATCGGAACATAAATCCCACTTAAGGTTAACTGAACACTGTCTGAACACAAAGTCACCATCAGAACCAAGTCACCAACATAACCGAGTCACCAACGGTACCTGTAATAATGAATAACCCTTCCCCACTCACGGGTGTAGTCTAGGCCAGGGTAAAGCTTGAGAGAAACGCAGCATAAATAACCTTTCGCAGAATACTGTCATATACACACCCGAAGTATGTAACGACAGCATCCCACCAGGGTCTGAACTGCTCGTGATATCAATATTCCGCTAAGTGGCGCCATACCACCCGCTTCCCATGAATCACTCTATTCCTAAGTATCCTAGATTGCACTCATGGTCTGGGTATTGGACCTTTTACCTCAACTGACTCTTCCCCCCACACAGAGAGAAACAAACAACCAGCCAGGTGAACAGATGAATAAATGCAAACATTAATGCAAACATAGATGCAAACAATAAACAATGAATGCAAACAGTAAATAATGAATGCAATAAATAAACACAGCACAAAGCAACCAAACCCTAACCTAGAGAGCGCTAGGAGAGACTCGCTTAGGGAAGATGGACCAGCACAGGTCAACTTCGCTATCATCCCCAGCAGAGTCGCCAGCTGTCGCATCGCGCGAAAAACCGGCGGGAAAAGAAAGAAACAACAGAGCCGCCACCGTGCGTTATTTATCCCAAAAGAGGGAAAGGAAACGCTCAGAGTAAACCTAGGAAAAGACATGGTCTCGCGACCAAAGAGGATGGGTTCGGGAGTCGGTTATGCGAAGGGAAGGTATTAGCACCCCTACGCATCCGTAGTACTCTACGGGATCCACGCACACTAGAAAGGAAATTGGTTGCTAAACACTGCTCAAATATTCACACACACACTGGCTGAAAGAAAGGAAAGAAACTGACTGAAACTGAACTCGGCAGGATGTCGCATCCTGGGCCTACTTAGTCTATCAGGCATAGACATCAGAGTCGAAGTAGTTCGGACTGGGGAAACGACACATGCTCGCTAGGATATCGCATCCTATGCATACGTATCTTCTCGGACGAGAGAAGAATCAGAGCATTCGTAGCTCGGCTGACACGCACACAAACAACACTGGCAAAGGCAAACGTGGAGCCCGACTGCCAATCACTGGACTTATGTCAGCATCCGAACCTAAACACACGCAAAGAGGCAAACGTGGAGCCCAAATGCCAATCACTGGACTTACATTGACATCCGAACCTAAACAACACAACAGATAGATAGGGAGTCGGGGACTCAGCCTATAACTGTCAAACACACACAAACAAGACAGACAACAAATGCTAAGGAGTCAGGGACTCGAGCCTAGCAAAGGTCAGACAACACACACAAACAAACAGACAGCAAATGCTAAGGAGTCAGGGACTCGAGCCTAGCAAAGGTCAGACAACACACAAAAAGAAAAAGGGCGCCCGGAGAGATCAGCTCAATCTCCTGCCTACATACTTCATCTGGTATGAAGATCAGGGCGATGTAGTTCCCCTACGCAGGGACAAAGGACTAGCCTAACCAGATAACAGAGGGAGACACAACTAGGGAGACTACGACTCGAGCCTAGATGTTATCATGCAAAATCATCCCTAAGTTAAGGTTTCTAGCTAAATGGCACGCGGGCCAACCTATCCTAAGCATGGCTCACACAGGAAGCAAGCCACACACACACTTAACTTGCACAGGGAGCAAGCCAAGTAAAACCTACTTGCACAGGAAGCAAGTCTAAACTAATCCTAACTTGCACAGGAAGCAAGTCAAACAATCCTATCTTGCACAGGAAGCAAGTCAAACAATCCTACAAGCACAGATAGCACACGCTATACACAAACAAGTGGCTCAAACAAGGGTTAGGTTTTAGTCAAGGGGTCATATCAACCTCAACAAACAAACCTCTGGAACTGGGTGAATGTTGCTCTTAACCATGCCATTGAGGGGCTAAGGTGAAGCAGATGAAAGGATGAAGTGAGGATGAGACCTCACAGCTCTTATCCCTGGCCTGGGAGAGCTCAAGACAAGAATGTGTGGGTTCAGAAAGTGGGAACCCTTCTACACATTTAAGACTGACTCAACTGTACAGTTGTACAAGATCTTGGGTTTGTATCTGCAATGCATCAACACAGTGGTGTGAGCAAGGCAGATGACACACTGAATAGTGGGGGATAGATTGCATATCCCTACCTTCCACCAATTGCCTCATTGAGGTCTTTGACTCTATGCAAGGACAAAGTTAAACATCCACAAACATTGCCTCTTAAGGAGGACTTCAGACAGTTTGCCCGGCCAAATAACAAGCCGGTCTCCAGACTACATGAAGTAAAAGAGATTATACCTCAAGCAAGTTGCTAAAAAGCAAAGAAAGTCAAGTTCAGAGAACTTAGGCAACTAAAGTACCTGAAAAAGTCAAACCAATCAGTATGCAATTTAACAGTTAAAAGCAAAGGAATGGGATTCACAGACAAACAGATGGTCAACTGTGCAAGGCACAAGACTCAAACACATGAGTCAAACCTACAAAACAAAAGTTAGCATAATGATAAACAATCAAATTCAAACAAGTTTGAATGATCTTTGAGGCATTGGTGCTTAACCTGAAACAAAAAACTCAATTGTAAGCTCAGAAGACCACTAGGACTAGCCTAGGGTCAAGGATGAAAGAGAAAGTCAAAACAGCAAAGAAAATTCAACCAAAGTCAAGGTCAAACATTTAAGAAGCTATCACAATTGGGCCCACATTCAAATGAACATTTGAAGTCAAAGTAAGGCAAATGCAAGCTCAAAGAAGTCAACAGAATGACTTGCATCAAAAGTCAACCCAAACATTTTCAAAAATCATCAAATAAATCACACTTAACCCTAACATCTAGCATGGTAGGCATGTAAAATTTCATGGCATTTGGATGAGAGGAAGGCAGTCAATGAAAATCATGAAGTCAAACCAAATTCAAGCATGCACAAAG
This sequence comes from Lathyrus oleraceus, assembly GCF_024323335.1. Classification (NCBI taxonomy): domain Eukaryota; kingdom Viridiplantae; phylum Streptophyta; class Magnoliopsida; order Fabales; family Fabaceae; genus Lathyrus; species Lathyrus oleraceus. Next base: position 646,438,834 of record NC_066583.1, read on the forward strand.
AAAGTCAACAAGCATGAGTCAACTTCAAAAAATCATATCAAATTGAAAACAGATGAGAAATGAATGAGATTAACACCAATGCAAAGCTTGAGATGTCTAGTTATCACATGTCAAATTTCAAGTCCATCTAATAAAGTATGAGAATTTCACAAATGAAATGGGAACATGTGTCACACAAGGTCAACATCTGACTAGGCAGGGAAGAAAAATCTCAAACAAATGGAAAAGTAGTTCAAATAAATCCAAGAAAAATCACAAGTAAACTAGACATACAAGAGTAGGCTCATGCAAAATTTGGGGTCATTTGGAGGTCAAGAAGCATGGCAATAAAAATCATGAAGTTAGACATCAATGGTGTGACACAAATTGTCACACCCTAGTTCAAAAAATCATATCTCACAAACCACAAATGATAAATTCACAAACTTTATACCAAAATCACCATGAAGGTGTCTAGTTTAAGCACAAAAAATTTGAGAGCCATTGGATACATTCTCATCATTTCACAATTGATTTGGCAAAGTGTACAAAATTTGGTCACATGTCACAAAGTCAATTATCAATTAAAATTCAGCCAATGAAAAATTAATTAAAAATAATGATTAAATAAAGGACACATTCATGAACATGTGGAAAAAATTTCATAATCTTAGGGTGAAAAATGAGAGAGAAATTAATTGTGGAAATTGGATGAATAATTGGGATAAACATGAGCAACTAGCATGGCAATTGGTCGAAGCAAGGTTGACCGAGTGGCAAAGCTGTAAATAAGCATGCCACTTATCAAAACGACTGAGTTTTGGAGGGGCACAGGAAATGTTCCTATTGGCTCATTTTCAATGGAATAGTAACTTAAACAACCACAGCCAATGGCATTTGAGTTTCCTGGGTTTTTTTTCAAAAAGAACTTAGGGTTTATGCAGCCATGGTTTTCAGCATTCTCATTCAAACATCAGCACAAACTCGACCAGCATAAACGGCATAGCATTAATACTCAAATAGCACCCTAACACAAACAACAGCATGGCTCAAGCGCAACATCATAGCATTCAGCAAACATTCGACTTGCACACTACATGGTTCTCATGGCATAGCAGGCAGGTCAACAGCATGGTCACAAAGTTCAAAACAAGCAGCATACATTTATGTTATCACCGGCATCAGAACAAAGTTCAACCAATCATCATAGCAATGGAATACATCAAAACCAAACATGATGGAAAAAAAAAAAAAAAGGAAGGGCAGCTAGGTTTTAGTAGTAATGATACCATGTATTCATTAATCATCCAAACAAACAACAGCATACAGACAGCATGGCGGAAGATTCTCATGATTCAAACATCAGCATAACATTATCAATCAAGATGAGCACTAACTCAAAACAACAACATCAAAACATCATTATCCAATCAACAAATATAAGCATAATCATGGGAGAAATATAGGCATGGTAGATTTAGCAGCAACAGCATGGTTTTTAGCAGCATCTTCACGCAATCAAAATTCCAAAACAGTGAACAGCAGGGCAATAACACGACAATGCTCATGCACATCCCAACAACAATCAAACACACACATTCAAACAAAAATCTGGGCAAGTTCTAAAGCCTGAACTGCAGGGTATCATCATCAAGCAGCCATCATCATGAGATTTCAACAAGCCCAAGAAATAAAACCAAGCATGCCAACAGCATCCCCAAGCATTCAGTATCACAAGTATGGCACCAATTTTCTTTAACTCATTATGTTCAAACCAAATCGAAGAAAAATGCAATTGCTCATGAAAATGTAAATCAAGATTTCTTGGCTGAAACTCGACCAAATTAAACATACTTTAGTTCATTAAAACCAGCTCAAAAAGATCTTTCAAAAATACATCATGGCATGGCAAATAATGGAGATCGATCACTTACCTGTAGCAGTGTTTTTGTTTTGGAGCAATTGCCAAAGTGTTTTCCTGAGGTATGCTGCCACTTTAAAAATGATTACAGGGTTGTGAAGGCAAGGCAAGAAGGTGAGTTTGAGATTGGTTGAAGAGTGTTTGGTCTGATTTGAGGTTATTCAGTTTTTTTACAGCCAAAGCCTAATGCCAGAGATCTTGTGATGCTGCTGTTGGTTGGCTCATGACAGAAGATGATGCAAAATGGCAAGGGCTTTGTGGTGAATGGTTTGGTTTGAATGTAGTGCCAATAGCCAGGTTAAGTTTGAGAGTGAAAGCTCACAAGGTCTGCTGCTGCAAAGTTCTTTTGTATGACAGAAAGTGGCTCAAATATTGGTTCCTCATGCTTGGACAGAAAATGCAAAAACAAACTGAATGCCACACTTTGATTTTCAAGGCGGGTTTTTGTTCTTCTTCTGGCACAGGGTGTTGTAAAGTGGCCAAAGGCTTTTGTTTGATGATAGCAAAATGTAAGTGGTAAGGTGGTTGTACATGGCAGGGTTACAAGGCAAGGCAAGAAGGTGAGTTTGAGATTGGTCTGCTCATGGTTTTTGACAGAAGACCAATCAGTGCAAAAATATTAGTTTTCTTTTTCTTTCGTTGCCAAGTCCCTCCTTTTTTTTCATCAGCCTCCCCTTTCTATTTGCCTTGGCCAAGTTATCTTTTCTGATGCCAATTGGCTGCTGCAGTATGGTGGTATGGTCCCCTCTGAATTGCACAGCCAGGTTTTTGCCTAGGTGCCTTTGTTTATGGCCCAAGAAATGGTTTTTGTGGGATGCCCCTTGCTGCTACCCGTTTCATGACAGGGAGTAACCATACCATAGGCTGTTGTGTACTGCTGTTGTTGTCCTTTTGTTGACAGAAAATCCTCTTGCCAAAGCCTGCTGTTGGCTGTTGTTTTAATGCTAAGTCAAAAAATGAATGAAGTCTCCTTGGCTTTTTGCTGTAACATGTTACTCATGACAGGAGAAAAGAGGGAAAGCCATGCTGTTACTGTCTGGTTTTGACAGAAAAGCCTGGGCAACAAACTGCAATGTGAAGGTACAAGTATGGTTGCAAGAGGTATGGTTCATGAATTGGACATGTCCTTTTGCCAAAATTCAAGTGAGCAAACATGGCCATAGGTACTATTAGAGTATGGCTGCAGAATGTGTTTATAATTGACAGCAAAAATGATCAAGAATGCTGTAATGATGCTGGTACAAAGCATGGTTGTGGACAACAAGGACAAGCATGGTGCAATAGTACTTTTCTTACAATCCAAGCAAACAAGCAATATCCACATGTTCTGCATAATTTGGCTTTGCAAACACACTTAAAATGACATTTATGAGCTTTCCCAATTGGCCAAATGCTGAAAAAATGTTTGAGTCAAAAAGTCAACTCTTGGTCAAACTTTGAATTTAAATGAAAAAGGTCCAAAAATGCCATTTTGATTGGTAAGGTTTTAGGTCATGAAATTTATATTTTTGGAAAGAGGATGAAAAATGTGGTTTGTAGGAAAAAACCCACCAAATTTGGCCAAACGGTTTGGGAGATATGCCCCTTTGAAGTTCAAGATTTTCTGAAATCGATTCGATCATAACTTGCCAACCACACATGGGAATTGAGAGTTCTATGACTTTTTGGAAATGGGAGAACAAGATCTTCAACTTTCATGTTGGGCAAAAATTCATTTGAGGCTTGTATCATGATGTAAGTTTGAGGATCAAAACTTTCCATTTATGGCAAGTTTCAGTTACAGGCCCAGTTTCCGTTTTGGGAAATTCATGATCTGGCTCCAAATTCTTCCATGATGGTGTTTGGCATGGTATATGATGACTATTTGGACATGAATGAACTCCCACAAACCAATTCCAATCATCAAATCTCTGATTAAATGGACAGTTGACCAACAGTTGACTATTAGGGTTTTTGTCTGATTATGCATTGACTGATGAATTCCAAACCCTAATTCCTTGAGAATTTGACTTCAAATGATGTCCCAAGTTGTATGAACTCTTGATTGTTGATCATGGTGCCCAAATTCCACAAGAATGACCACCATCCACTGCTTTGACTGACAGTTGACTTTCCTAGGGTTTTTGACTGTCTGGGCATGAACTGCTGGCCTCTGAGCCCTTAACCCTTGACATGAACACTTCAAATAGACCTCCAAACCATGTGAACTTGTTGGACAAACCCCAAGGCCTTGATTCAATGAGAAATTCCTTTGCTTGCTTGGTTGACTGATCAGGAGATTAGTTTGACCTAATTCTTGACTGCTTGCACTTGAGGCAACTGAGGAACAATGCAAATGCTATGCAATGGATCATGACATGCTATGACCTAATATGAAAATGTATGTATAATGATAGGTGCAAATTTGAGGTGCTACACTCTCTATGTTTTTACAGATGGAATCCAGGTCCGGAGCTTCGAAAAAGAGAAAGGGCGGGAACACTTCCCGTCCCATACCAATACAATTCGACACCGACAAATTTGTCGGGCCAAAGCAAGCCGCAAGATATATTGCTTTGGAAAAGCGAAAGATTTTGCCGAAAAGAGATTTTTAATCAACCCTGAAGGCACGAACCGAACATTCGCCGGGTTGATTAACAGCAAAAAGTGGGATCGGTTAATATCCCCCCTAGAGCATTACGATATCGCAACAGTGCGTAAGTTCTACGCGAACGCACTGCCGAATGACGACGAGCCATTCACATGTACGTCTAGAGTGTCCGGCCGTCCTGTTGCGTTCGATCGGGATGCAATTAACCGTGTCCTGGGTGAACCGCTCCATCCGGGAGCCGAGGAGAGAGACACCTACCACAAAGATTTAAGGCTTCACCGGGATACTGATTCGATTTCTGCTGCCCTGCTTTTGAAAGGGAAATCAATTGAGCTGAACCCCTCTGGGGTTCCCATGAGATACCATAGGGAGGACATGATTCCCTTGGCTCAACTGATCCTTTTGTTGGTTCTTACAAACATCGCACCCAAGTCTCATACTTCTACCGTGCCGATCCCAGTGGCACACTTGGTACACAGCATCCTCACGAACGTCCAGATTGATGTGGCGAGGATTATTGCTTTTGAGCTGAAGTCCGTGATTGAAAGCGGGCTAAAGTCGGGGGCACGAGTGAATTGTCCCCTGGCTTTCCCTTTCCTAATCATGGCTTTGTGCCTGCAAGCGAGGGTGAGGCTACCCTCTAGGGGTCAAGTAAGGATCCCGCCGCCCATTGATGACCGATACGTGGCCAAGTATTGCAAACCGAAGAATGTAAGAAGTAGTTCAGCTGCTGAGGTTACCGGGGCTTCTGATGGTCTTGGTACTTCTACTCTAGGATCCGATCCTTTCCAGCAGGCTGTCTGCAACTACAACTGGGATTGGATGGCGGCAACTCAGCGTGCCATGCTCGATATGCACGATTCTATGCAGCTGTTACAGTTGCAGATGCGCGACCCCTCCGGTGAGCATTCTATGATGACACGTGAGCAGTTTCTGCAGCACGCTAGCTGGCCTGTGGACAGGCCTGTGTTTGGAGAGGGGGCGGGTGCTGGTGCTGGTGCTTCTTCTGGTGCTGCTAATGAAGATGATGATGATGATGATGATGAGGCTACCGGTTCTGAAGTCGGTACTGATGAGGGTTATGAGTCCTTGGAGGGCTAAGTTTATTTTATTTTTCATATTTTGTTTTATTTCTATTGTATTTTCAGATTTGTGTATTTTGATGTTGGTTATGTACTTTTGGGGTGTTTTGTCCCCCATGAACAATTTTAAATTTTGAAGTAATGTTATTATTTATGTTTTAAATTTCGTTTGTTTTAATAAATTTTTGGTTGGTTGAGTGTCAAACCTTCTAGATTGGTTGCTCCTCAAAGAAGTATCCAATGAAGGTGCATCCGAGCTTGGATGACAATGATAAAAATAAACAAGTGAATAATGCTAAGGTACATGGTTACCTCCGGCTAGAATTTTAGAATGCATTAAGAACTTTACTCTTTTTTGTAATTGAATATTGTCTTTTTGCAACATAATTGAACGAATGTTTCATCTAGGACTTAAAACCACAAATTGTGAGGAAACCTCCATTGTACACTTAAATGCTGGATTCTAATAAGCCTTGTTGATTCATTTGATTCATGCTTTGTCTTTTATTATTGTGAATATGTGGAAGCAATTAGAAATAATCAAGGCACTTGTTTTCTATCGAGCACAACCAGTTCCAAATGCAACTTACCTGTGAGCAGAGAGAGTATTCGTTAACCCCTTTGAGCTTAAACAGTTGAATCTCAGCTTGAAATAAAGCGAGATTTCAAAAATCTTTTTTTTCTTCTTGAAACCCGGAAAATTTTGATAATTGTTCTTTTGCCGTAAAAAGTCAAGAGCATTCACTTAGGGTGAGTAAGAAATAAGTTGGGGAGAACGAAAAGGAGAATAGGTAAGTGCCACAACTCTTGAAAAACCGAGCAAGCATAAAAAAAAAATATATATAAAATATAGAAAAGAGAAACATCTGTTTTGTAAATATGATGTGAAAGAAAAGAAAAAATAGAGAAAATGAAAATGAATGCTTGCTTGGAAGAAAAATAGTGAAAAACAAAAATTGAGTGGTGAAATAAGAGTTGTGAAGGTTTCAAATGAGAAATAAATGGAACGAAGTTGAGATGTGTGAATAATGTACAGTGAATGTCTCTTTTGCATCGGCAATTTTCGTTGTCAATGGCCTTAGAAATGACCCTTGTTTGTTAACCTAACCAAGCTTCAACCGAAAAGTCCTTAGTGATCTTCGTGCTTCCACATTACCATTTATAATTGTTAGACATTGTATGAATTGAATTGATTTCTTCATTGTTGTTGGAGAGTGAGATTATTCTCGTGGTTGCAAACGCGTAATTTCTTCAATCCTTATTCGAAGAGGAGAGATAGGGTGATTCATTCAAGATAATATTGTTGTGGGTAGATACATATTTCGCATTGCTACTAAGTTTTAGTTCTTGTGTATTATTTTATTCTAACCGTTGGAAATTTGTATCTGCTGATTCGCTTGGGTTTGAGCCGTTTTATCCGATTTCGGAGAAACCTTTTTCTTAATGCAAATCCTCTTGTCCTTCAAGAGGCATACTTTGCTTGAGGACAAGCAAGAATCTAGTTAGGGAGAGTTGTTAGATACCCAAAAGTGCTTATTTGAGCTATCAAATATGAGCATCTTTCACTCCATTTCCTTGCTAAAGTGTTCGAAACCACTTTTGTTTTAGATGAATTGCAATACAATGATAAACGATCTTGGTACCTTTGATTTGTGTGTTATTATGCAGGAATAGGGCATGAAATAATAGAAAATGAAGCCACAAGAAAGTTGGCAAAGGGACCAAAAAAGGGATGCATTCATCAGCTTGCTCGCTAGGCGAGGGCTGTGGCGAAGAGCTCGCTAGGCGAGCACCTAGCGAGAACCCAGCGAAGAGCTCCAGTATTTTACAGTAGCAAACATCAGCAAACTCGCTAGGCGAGCAGCCAGCGAAGGGTGTAGCGAACACGTCCAGACTTGGTCAAAAGCGCAGCTAGCACTCACTCGCTAGGCGAGCCATTAGCGAGCTCCCAGCGAGCAATTACAGTAGCAAAACCTCCTAAGCTCGCTGGAGCGAAGGGTGAAGCGTGTGCTTCGCCTAGCGAAGGTTTTGTTCGCCTAGCGAACATGCCAATCTGGCAAAGGTTATTTCTTTGGGCGCAGGTGCCTCAGGTGCCTCATTTTGGGGCTCGCCTAGCGAGCATGACAGCTCAGTAGCAGCACTATAACTAGCAAGGGCTACTTTTTGGAGCCATACTTTTTACACCTACATAGTTTTGTACTTTTGAGATATTTTTCCAGCATTGCTCTAGAGATATTTTGTGACATATAAATCATTTCTCTTCATCTCTTAACAATCTTTCACAAAAAGAAGGTGGATTCCCATCCAATCTCGATTATTCGACTCAGATGTTGATCAACCTTCTTCCGAAACTTGTTGACCAAGCTACCATGAAAATGAGTAGCTAAGTTCTTCATTTTGTCAAGGTTAGATGTAGATGATCATTAGCTTTGTGTGTAAATGGGATGATCTTCATTTGTAAACTCTTTAATGGTGAATATATGGTGAAAACTTTGTTTTATTGAAAACTCTTTGTGTTGGTTTATGATCGAGAGATGTTTACCAACTCTTTACCTAGGTTTTCATCCAATCTTGTTTGTTAGCTAGAGATAGTAATGAATGATTTTGTTCACCATAAGGTTGAACCAAAAAGTTGTCATTTTGATAGATTGTGTTAGAGATAAACAATGGATCAAAATGGGAAAACTCACAATGTGTGTTAGAGATAAACACATTGGGAGGACTTTGTGAAATAGTTTATCATCTAAAGGAGTTTATAAGTTTTGTTGATCGAACATATACGTGCAAAGTGATCGTCGAACCCTAACTTTGGCAATATTTCTCAAATATTAAAACCAAATCTTTTACCACATTTTATTACACTTTTATGCAAGATACCGTGACTAAACCCAAAAACCCCCTTGTTACTACGAGTTAAGAATTGAAACAACTGTCGAAAGGCGGCGATATCTCACAATCCCTGTGGAGACGATAACAAAAACCCGACACTGAAAATTACAATCAACAATAGACTTAACAAATTCTTTTCAAAAAGTAGCATTAGAATAACCAAATATAATCTCATCAACATAAATCTGAACAACAAGAATGTCATTTTTGAATGTCTTACAGAATAATATTGTATCACCTTTTCATCTAGTGAAATTATTTTCTAACAAAAAATTGCTTAGCCTTTCATACCATACTCTGGGAGCATGTTTCAAACCATATAATGATTTCTTCAGTTTGAAAACAAAATCTGGATTTTTAGTGTTTTCAAAACCAGGGGGTTGGTGTACATACAACTCTTCAGTAATGTAACCATTCAGAAATGCACTCTTAACATCCATATGATATAAGATGATGTTATGATTAACTACAAATGAAATTAAGAGGATAATATACTCTAACCTGGAAACTAGTGTAAAGGTTTATGTATAGTCAACCCCCTATTGATGTCTATAACCTTGTGCAACTAGTCGAGCCTTGTTTCTAACTACCTCTCCTTGTTAATTCAGCTTATTCATGAAGACCCACTTGGTTCCAATAACGTGAGTTCCTTTGGGTCTTGGCACAAGAATCCTAGACATCATTTTTAGAGAATTGATTGAGTTCCTATTGCATAGCCAAAATCCATTATGTATCCTGAAGTTCTTCATCAATTGATGTAGGCTCTATCAGAGACACCAAACTCAAAAGGCTTTCTTCTGAGGGCTTAAAAAAGGATATGGTTCTGATGGTTTCAAACTTGTCTCCCTGAATAAATTTTTCAGAATGTGAAGATCTCTGTCTGTGCCTTCTCAGAGGAGTTTGAGCATTACCAACTTTTGGTTGAGGAGCTTTAGAGTCTTGGGTTTCATCTTCTTTGGCTTCTGAAGTCTTTCCTTCAGAACCTGAGTAAGTGTTCTCAAGATCTACAAATTTCTTAACTAGATTTGAATTTTCAGAGTCAAGCTTATCGTCGAATCTGAAACGGATTGATTCTTCAACAATCTGCATCTCAGTGTTATACACTCTATAGCCTTTTGAGTGTTCATAGTATCCTAATATGATGCACTTATGTGCCTTAGAATCAAACTTACTCAAATTCTCTTTAGTGTTCAACATAAAACACGAACATCCAAATGGATAAAAATATGAAATATTGGGATTCAAGTTCTTCCACAATTCATAGGGAGTCTTACCCATAAAGGTCTTATAGAGATCTTGTTCTGAATATAACATGATATGTTGACTAGCTCTGCCCAAAAATGCTTGGCCACATAGTCTCATTTATCATGGTTTTGGCCATCTCTTGCAGAGTTCACTACAACAAACAAGACCTTAGACAGCGCTTTTTTTAGCCTTAGACAGCGCTTTAAAGCGCTGTCTAAACCTCCGCTGCTAAAGGTTTAGACAACGCTTTTTTAAATCTTAAAAGCGCTGTCTAAGCCCCCCCCCCCCCCTTAGACAGCGCTTTGGCCAAAAGCGCTTTATAAGACCCTCTTATTTTAAATTTTTTAGGTATACCTTAGACAACGCTTTTGAAAAGCGCTGTCTAAGCCCCACCCCCTTAGACAGCGCTTTGGCCAAAAGCGCTTTCTAAGACCCTCCTATTTTAATTTTTTTAGGTATACCTTAGACAGCGCTTTTCAAAAAGCGCTGTCTAAGCCCCCCCCCCCCCCTAGACAGCGCTTTTGCCTAAAGCGCTTTCTAATCCCCCCCTTAGACAGCGCTTTTTACAAAAGCGCTATCTAAGGTATACGAAATTTTTTGAAGCTTTTGTTTTAAACCACATTTTTTCCAGGTTTATAAACCAGAATTTCTACCTGTTTTCAACCAGATTTTGACAGACAATTATCACATTTTATATATGCCATTTTGGCCTTTTTTTCTACCAATTTTTGGCTAACAAATATATATATATATACCAATTCAAACCAATTTTGCCTTAAATGTATCAAAATATATACAAATTTATGTACACATTTACAAGTCATAACATATACTACAAACCATATCAATTTTAGTCTAGGCCTATAAGACTTCAGGATTATTGCAATACTAGTACTAGCACAATTGATTCAAACAATCACAAAGAAAATTAACATGAAAAAGTTTGTACAAACACATACAATAAGCAAGTTTATCTCACAATTTGAAACAATGAAAGATAGGTAGAGAAATCAAAGGGAAACTCACACTGCACCACCTCCCGCTGGACCGATTGCTTTGAATATTGACATTATAGTCATAGCAATGCCATTAGCTGCCCCTTGTAGCACCTCAAATTTGCACCTATCATTGTACATACATTTTCATATTAGGTCATAGCATATCATGGTCCATTGCATAGCATTGCATTGCCTCTTTTGCCTCAAGTGCAAGCCAATCAAGAAATTAGGTCAAACTGATCAGGAGATCAGTCAGTCAAGCAAGCAAGTGCATTTCTCAAGGAGCCGAAGCCCTAGGGTTGGTCCAACATGTTCACATGACTTGGGGATCCATTTGAAGTGTTTAAGCCAAGGGTTGGATGTTCAGAAGCCATCAGTTCATGCACAGACAGTCAGAAACCCTAAAAGTCAACTGTTGGTCAACTGTCCATTTAACCAGTGTTTTGATGAATGGAAATGGTTTGAGAGAGCTTATTCATGTCCCAATAGGCCTCATATATCATGTCAAACACCATCATGGAAGAATTTGAAGCCAGATCAGAAATTTCCAAAAATGGAAACTGGACCTGTAACTGAAACTTACCAAAAATGGAAAGTCTTGATCCTCAAACTTACATCATGATACAAGCTTCAAATGAATTTTTGCCCAACATGAAAGTTGAAGATCTTGTTCTCCCATTTCCAAAAAGTCCAAGAACTCTCAATTCCCATGTGTGGTTGGCAAGTTATGATCGAATCGATTTCAGAAAATCTTGAACTTCAAAAGGCCATATCTCTCAAACCATTTGGCCAATTTTGGTGGGGTTTTTTCCTACAAGTCACATTTGATCCCCTCTTTCCAAAAATATAAATTTCATGAGCCAAAACTTCACCAATCAAAATGGCATTTTTTGACTTATCTCATTTAAATGCAAGTTTGACCAAGGGTTGACTTTTTGATATAATCATTTTTCTACCATTTGGCCAATTGAAATAGCTCAGAAATGTCATTTAAAATGTGTTTGCAAGCTCAATTATGCAGTACATATGGCCATTCTTTAACTTGCTTGAAACTTGGCAAAGGTACATTTTCACCCATACTTTCATGGACCATCCTTTGTACCACAACCTAGCAGCATTCTTCATCATTCTTCTGTCAATTGGAACCCAATTTGCAGCCCATAACCAACAGAAAGAAGAAGCCATGCCAACTTGCTTGAATTTTGGAAGGAAGTACATGTTCTCACCAAATTCATCTCACAAACCATGCTTTGTACCATGACAGCAGAATCATCATCATTTTCTGTCATGACCAACCCCTAATAGCAGACCAAAACCACATTTGACAGCAAGAAGGAAGGGTTCACTCATCCTAAAAAAAACTTGATTCACCTTGCTTTGGCACTTTGGCAAAAAAGCTGTCAAAAACTCCACAGTTACAAGACATTGCCTTACCACAAAAGAAACAGTCAACAGCAGATTTTAGGGATTTTTTCTGTCATTTGTAAACCAGAATTAGAGCCACACCATACAGAAAACCTTTGGCTCTCTCATGCTCAAAAAATCACATCTTGCATATTCCAATTCTTCTGTCCAAGAACTCAAAGAGAACTCAACCTGGCTTTGCTTGATACACTAATATTCCATCATTTTCTGTCATTAACAAAACCTGCTAGCAACCATCCAACAGCAGAAACATACTTCACTCATTTTCTCAAACTCCATCTTTGGTGCATTTTATGATTTTCTGTCCAAAACTCCCAAAGAACAAACTTTGCCTGGCTTAAAACAATGTCCAAGCAACATTGTGGACCTGTTGCAACCATGTTTCTCCACCTGTAAAAGCTTCTTGCAGCACTGTTATTGCAGCCACCATTCCATGACAGTCCAAGTTTGAAACCTCACCAAGCCATTCCTGAGCCAAACTCCTCCATTCATTCATCATTGGAAGGCTTCTACAGCATCTGTTTCAGGCTAAGAGGACCAAAACCACACTGTTTCTCATTCTGCTTCAAAAATTGATAAAAATTCGACTTTCACCATTCTAAAATCCATGTTATGCTTATTGTAGTTCCTTGTATGCTGATTCTGTTGATATTTGAATCGTGTGAAATGGCCTTGTATTGAGTGAGAATTTTGATTCTTAAGCTTCATGTTTGAATATGTTCTTGATCATTTCTTGTTGTTTAGATCGATTTAGTGAAAACTATGAATGGATTTGGACTGTGTGTTGTGTGATGATCATGATGGTATATTTGATTCCCATTTCTGGGATTTTTGTTCATCATTGATGATGAACATTACTGTTTCAAACCCTAGCTTCATGCTGTGCCCAGAAAAATCCCATGTTGCATGCTGTTACTGTGCTATCACCCACGAGCCAATGAAAACATTTCATTGTTATGGCCAAAACGACTGTGTTTAGATAAGTGACCCAGGGAATTACAAAAATGCCATTCTTGCTTCATTTATTCCATTTTAATTTCACATTTTATAACCAATCTTCCAAAAATAATTGTGCATCCATTTTTGATCCAAAAATCATGGGGTTTTTTGCATTGTCTTCATCATGACCCCTAGTTTTTTATCATTATTTTTACAGATTTTTTGGTTGAGTAATTTTTAAATGGTGCTAGGGTTTGTGACATGTGACCAATTTTTGTACACTTTGCCAAATCAATTGTGAAATGATGAGAATGTATCCAATGGCTCCCAAATTTTTTGTGCTTAAACTAGACACACTCATGGTGATTTTGGTGTAGAGTTTGTGAATTTATCATTTGTGTTTTGTGAGTTATGATTTTTTGAATTAGGGTGTGACAATTTGTGTCACACCATTGATGTCCAACTTCATGATTTTCATTACCATGCTTCTTGACCTCCAATTGATCTGATTTTTTTGCATGAACCTACTCTTGTATGTCTAGTTTACATGTGAATTTTCTTGGAATTATTTGTGGCATTTCCTAATTGTTTGAGATTTTCTCCCCTGATTAGTCATATGTTGACTTTTTTGTGACACTTGTTCCCATTTCATTTGTGAAATTCTCATACTTTCTTAGATGGACTTGAAATTTTACATGAGATAACTAGACATCCTCATATTTGCCATGGTATTGGTCCCATTCATTTATCATACACCATCTCTGACTTATGATTTTTCTAAGTTGATGCATGTTTGGTTGACTTCATTGAGCATGTTCAAAATTGCTTTGACTTTCTGATTTTCATTGACTGCCTTCCACTTGTCCAAATGGGATGAAATTTGACATGCTTACCATGCTGTGGGTTGTGATTGATCATGATTTATTTGATGATTTTTGGAAATGTTTTAGTTTGCTTTTGATGCAAGTCTTGCTGTTGACTCCTATGAGCTTCTGTTTGATATACCTTGACCTAAATTGCTTATGAAATGTTGATGATGCATGATATGAACATGAAACCAATTTGGTTTTGCTTCTTAAATGTTTGAACTTGATTTTGATTGGGCATTGCTTGCTGTTTTGACTTTTTCATTCTCTTTTGACCCTAGGCTTGTCCTAGTGGTCCTGTTACTCACTTTTGAGCTTGTGTTTTCAGGTCGACCAACAAATGACCAATGAGGCCAATTCTTTTTGATTGAGTTTGCTTGAATATCATTATTTAACTTGTTGTTTTGTAGGTGGCTTGGCTCCCAAGCCTTAAGCCTTGTGCCTTGCACATTCATTTGCTTCTGATTAACTGTTGGTGTCTGTTTCTTTTTGCTTTGTTTGAACTTGCATACTAACATCTGCTTGACTGTTTCAGGTGCTTTTAGTTGTTTAGTTCCTTGTGAACTTTTTGCTTTGCTTTGCTTGTATAAGCAATTTGCATTGAGGTATGACTTCCTAACTTCATGTAGTCTGGAAGACCTGGCCTGTTACTTGGCCAGGCAACTGTCTGAAGTCCTCCTTAAGAGGCAATGTTTGTGGATGTTTAATTTTGTCCTTGCATAGAGTCAAAGACCTCCTAAGTGAAGAGGCAATTGGTGGAAGGTAGGGATATGCAATCTATCCCCCACTATTCAGTGTGTCATCTGCTTTGCTCACACCACTGTGTTGATGCATTGCAGATACAAACCCAAGATCTTGTACAATTGTACAGTTGAGTCAGTTATAAATGTGTAGAAGGGTTCCCACTTTCTGAACCCACACATTCTTGTCTTAAGCTCTCCCAGGCCAGGGATAAGAGCTGTGAAGTCTTATCTTCACTCACCTTTCATCTGCTTCACCTTAGCCCCTCAATGGCAAGGTTAAGAGCACACTCACCCCATTCCAGAGGTTTGTTTGTTGAGGTTGATATGACCCCTCGACTAAAACCTAACCCTTGTTTGAGCCACTTGCTTGCGTATAGCGTGTGCTATCTGTGCTTGTAGGATTGTTTGACTTGCTTCCTGTGCAAGTTAGGATTGTTTGACTTGCTTCCTGTGCAAGTTAGGTTTGTTTGACTTGCTTCCTGTGCAAGTTAGGATTGTTTGACTTGCTTCCTGTGCAAGTTAGTGTTTGCTTAGACTTGCTTCCTGTGCAAGTTAGGTTTTGCTTGGCTTGCTTCCTGTGCAAGTTAAGTGTAGGTGTGGCTTGCTTCCTGTGCAAGTCATGCTTAGGATAGGCTGGCTCCCTGTGCCAGTTAGCTAGAAACCTTAACTTAGGGATGATTTGCATGATAACATCTAGGCTCGAGTCGTAGTCTCCCTAGTTGTGTCTCCCTCTGTTCTCTGGTTAGGCTAGTCCTTTATCCCTCCGTAGGGGAACTACATCGCCCTGATCTTCATACCAGATGAAGTATGTAGGCAGGATATTGAGCTGATCTCTCCGGGCGCCTTTTTTCTTTTTTGTGTGTGTTTGACAGTTATATGCTCGAGTCCCCGACTCCCTATTAACTTGTTGTGTCGTTGTGTGCTTGGAAGCTGATGTAAGTCCATCGAGTGGCAGTTAGGTTCCAGTGTGCGTGTATTTGGTTCGGATGCTGATGTAAGTCCAGCAATTGGCATTCAGGCTCCATGTTTGCCTTCTTGAGTGTGTTTTGGTTCGGATGCTGATGTAAGTCCAGTGATTGGCATTCAGGCTCCATGTTTGCCTTTACCTGTGTTTGTTTGTGTGCGTGTCAGCCGAGCTACGAATGCTCTGATTCTTCTCTCGTCCGAGAAGATACGTATGCATAGGATGCGATGTCCTAGCGAGCATGTGTCGTTTCCCCAGTCCGAACTACTTCGACTCTGATGTCTATGCCTGATAGACTAAGTAGGCCCAGGATGCGATATCCTGCCGAGTCAGTTTCAGTTTTGTTTTCTTGTGTCTCCTTCAGCCAGTGTGTGTGAGTTTGAGCAGTGTTTAGCAACCAATTTCCTTCCTTTTGTGCGTGGATCCCGTAGAGTACTACGGATGCGTAGGGGTGCTAATACCTTCCCTTCGCATAACCGACTCCCGAACCCATCCTCTTTGGTCGCGAGACCATGTTCTTTCCCAGGTTTACTCTGAGCGTTTCCTTTCCCTCTTTTGGGATAAATAACGCACGGTGGCGGCTCTGTTGTTCTTTCTTTTCCCGCCGGTTTTTCGCGTGATGCGACACCCCTCTTTGATGTTGTTCCTGTTTTCCATTTACGCCACAATTTCCTCAAAATATAATATCAACTTTCAAAAAGAAATAAAAGCTTAGAATTAAAGAAAAAAAATTACCACGACTCTATTTTGCATAATAAATAAACCAGTGATTATCGTCATCTGAAATTGAGAAAAAAATACTATTAGATAAGCTTGTAATACATACAGATGTTTGTTTGAAACGTGATCACTCATGATCGGTTAAATAAACAAAAAGATAAACTTACACTTAGAACATTCTTCAGAAGAGAAGCAATATTAATAACTAGGTATAGCGGAATGCCAGAAAGCATTGCTATGAAGGGGTAACTTTGCAACAGAGGTATTGATAGAACCTACATAAGGTAACAAGACATTTTTAGAACAAGAACCAATGTAATGCTGAGTTGCATTAGTTTCTACGAATGGAAAAAAACTTACTGCGGAGATGCGAGCAAATTTTATAGGTCCGAAAGCTCTTTCCAATGAAGGGTAGAGGAAAAGCTGGGAGACAATAAGACCAATACCTGATCATTGACCATTTGAGAAGAGGTCAGTTATTAAGCAGAATATCTTGAAAAATGAAATGCACAAAGCAATGTACCTGATATGTGACAAGGAAGGCTAGAAAATATGTTAATCCCAACACTAATAAATCTCTAGTGACACATATCAAAGACGTACCTGATATTGCGAGAACATCGCCTACATTATCAGTTGTAAAGTTCAAACCACCAAACCTTCCAGGACTAACAGCCCATAATGAGAAAACCTATCATGAAGTAGAATGGTGTTTACTTATATATCCTATTAGATTTAATATCTGTTAAGCAACATTATAAAGTTCAAATAAGTCACCAAAAGTAGGAATGGTACCTCTTGATAAGCAACATTATAAAGTGAGAAAATGCTGTACACAATAATAGATGACATTAATGGCCAGTTCAGGAAGAGGTTTTCATCTTTTTGGATTATTTTGTCGTCGTCATTACTTATGTTTCCAGTTTCTAAAGCTTCAGCATCATCAATAGACTCATTGCTTAGAGGGTGGTTGTGAAGTGTTTCCTACAGTGATGCAGGAATTTTGTGATCAAATGCTTATACATGTTTAACAAACTATGAAGTTGCTTACTCATACCGGAAGCCAGATGCATGCAATTGCTACCACAAATGCAAAAGCTGATACTGACAAGGAAGGCAAGAAATATGGAAACCTGCATGGTTTATGTTTTGACAATTAAAATAATCACATCAACAATAAGGATCGAAGGAAAAGCTGAATTGTTAGAACTTTATGATACTAAAAATCAAGTAAAATCCACTTACTTATCCCAAAATGAGTCTTTTGGAAATAGATGAGGGTATTTCACTGCTGGCTGCAATGTAAATTTCACACAGTATTAGCGAAACGAATAAAAGTGTCTTCAATTAAAATAGCTATGAAGCATCAAGTACCTGAGCCAAATAACCTCCCAATGCTGGTCCAATTACTAAGCCTATACCCCAAGCTGCACTGAGCTGAAACCATATCACGTTATGAATTATTATTGTTGAATGCAGAAAATATATCAACGACGTGCTACACCTAGTACTATTGAGCTTGATGTGTGGATAGAAGTTATTGAAGGTAACGTGTGTGTCAGTGTCGTGTTAGTGTCGAACGTAGGTTATAGAAGTTTACCGTTGAGAGTCCAAGACCTTGCTTTTCTTCTCTAAATATTTCGGTACTATAAGCCTGTTATCAGAAAACGATGTGACAAAAAAATCAATTGATATCCAAATACAGAAATGACAAACTAATGATTGTTCCCTGATGTTGAAGGACGAAACATTAGGTTGTATTTGTGTTGTTTGGTACCTTCATTGGTCCTAGCAAACCATTTAAATATCCAAGAAAAAATCGGGTAGTAACCGCCATCGAAAAACTTGTGCTAAGGCCAAACAGTGTGTTGAAAATAATACTGAAATCAAGTATTTATCATCATCAATGCTGTAATGGAAAATTTTTCAGGCTCTGATTGGATAAACAGCTTAATTAAACACATATAACTCAAACGTTTATCATATAACTAAGGTTCTGAATAATAGAAAACTCGTTCACATAAGTCAATCTGTATCTACTTACACTGAAAAAATCCCTAAAACTGCAACAGGCTTTCTACCGTAACGATCCGCTACAACTCCCCAAAATATAGATGTCAAAGATCTTCCAAACATGAGCATCAACAGTGTATTTTACAAACAAAAAGAGCAAGCATTGAACCAAACAAAATAACAGAGCATGAAAAATACTGATGAAGTTATTTACAAATACTGATATTTCCCTAAATGAAGAACATACCGAAATGAAGGATTCTTCAAACACTTTCAGAAATGAAATATTCTTCAAACACTTGCAATGCCTGAAACCAAATGAATGAAAATGTTAAGAAATGACGAACAAAACGCAGTAGAAATGACGAACTGAATCAGAAATGAAAAAATGCAGAAATGAAGAACATACCGCAGTAGAAATGACGTTCTGAAACCGATTCTTCAAACACTTTCTGGTATTGAAACCGAATGATTACAATGTATTCTCGTTCGCTGTTAGGGTTCGCTGGAGGGGTTTAATCGCAGGAGGGAAAACAAAAAGAACTGAGAACGAAAATAGAAGTCTGAAATTTAATTTTAATTAGACCTTAGACAGCGCTTTTGTGGAAAGCGCTTTCTAAGATATGTCTTAGACAGCGCTTTCCAAAAGCGCTTTCTAAACCCCCACCTTAGACAGCGCTTTTGGTTTTAATTTTTTTTAATTGAAAGACTTTAAACAGCGCTTTCTCAAAAGCGCTGACTAAGGTCTATATTTAAAAGCGCTTTCTAAAAGCGCTGTCTAAGGGGGGGTCTTAGACAGCGCTTTTAGAAAGCGCTGTCTAAGACCCCCCCTTAGACAGCGCTTTCATTATTTTTTTAGAACATTTTCCGTGTTTTATTTTTATTTTAACCTTAGACAGCGCTTTCTTTTAAAAGCGCTGTCTAAGATGCGCTGTTAAAAAACCTTTTTGGCGTAGTGGTTATATTCTTCCTCTCCATAACTTCATTTTGTTATGGAGTTCTAGGGCCGGAGAAATCATGGGAAATGCCTTTAGCATCAAAGAGTTTTTCAAAATCTTTGTTTTCAAATTCTTCACCATAATCACTTCTGACTTTTACAATTCTGAGATCTTTCTCATTTTGCACTTGGAAGTAGAAGGTAGAAAATAAAGAATATGACTCATCCTTGTGTCTAAGAAATATCACCCATGCCCATCTGCTATAGTCATCAACAATGACTAGTCCATACTTCTTACCATTGACATATGCAGTTTTCACAGGACCATACAAGTCAATGCACAGAAGTTCCAGTAGTCTGGAGGCTGAAACAACATTTTTAGCCTTGAAACACGTTTTAGAAAATTTGTCTCTCAAACATGCTTCACAAAGAGCATCTGAAGCAAACTTTAAATTTGACAGGCCTTTGACAAGATTAAACTTGTTAAGCTAAGAAATCCTCCTCATGCTAAAATGACCATATCGTATATGCCATGTCCATTGCTCTTCATTCACAGACATAAGACATTTTATATTTCTTCAAATCAGAAAGTCTTATCTTGTAAATGTTGTTCTTCCTCTTTCCATTGAAAAGAACTAAGTCATCCTTTTGACTGACATCTTTACAAGACTTTTGATTGAAAATAATATCATAACCATTGTCACTTAATTGACTTATGGAAAATAGATTATGCATTAATCCTCCAACTAAAAGAACATTAGTAATGGAAGGGAGTGTACCGTTACCTACTATTCTGGAGCTAATGATCTTCCCTTTCTGATCACCTCTGAAACCAACGACGCCTCTAGGCTTAAGTTCTAAGCTTTAGAACATATGCCTTCTTCCTGTCATGTGTCGCGAGCATCCATAGTCCAGGTACCATGACTGGTGTCTCAACTCCGCGACTAGGGATATATGCAACATAGACTATCTTGTCCTTAGGTACCCATATCTTTCTGGGTCCTTTTGAGTTAGTTTTCCCAGAGTTCTTAACAAACTCGGGCTTTTGTGCATAATATTTATACATGAATACATGATTAGAACGGGCATGAGGTTCTGTTTTAGCCTTAGGTTTAGAAACAGTTCTACCTTTAGGCCTAACATCATTTTGTTTCCCATAAGGAACAAAATGAGCCTTAAAAGTATTTGGCTTATCATCTTTTTTCAGAATCAAATTCCTCATCAGAATCATAGCCAATACCCCTTATCCCGATCCTGGTAACGCCATAAATCATGGAAGCCATTAAGCTTCTATTCAGAATTTTAGCAAGAAACTTTTGGAAAGATTTATCATACATCTTTATGATATCACCAGAACTTGTATAGGCTTTAGAAAGAATTTTATATTCAAGTTTGAGACTCTTGCATTGAGGCACATCGTTATTTTCCAAAGTAACATTTTCTTCACTCAACCTTGAAAAATCTTTCTGAAGCTTACATTAAGCTTCTGACTCAGATACATGAATCTTTTTCAAATCCTTGTGTTTGTTCAAAAGATTCTGATACTTTTCTAGAATTTCAGATAAACTAAATTCAAGCTCAGATCGAGATAGTTCAGAAAATACCTCTTCAGAATCTGACTTGGATTGAATCGTTTATGCATGAGCTTCTATGGAAGCCATCAACGTTACATTAGCTTGTTCTTCTTCAGAATCATCTTTTGAAGACTCTGAATCATCCCATGTAGCCATAAAACCCTTCTTCTTTCCTATGAAGTTATTTTTGGGTCTTTCTTTCTTTAACTTGGGGCATTCATTCTTGAAGTGACCAAACTCCTTGCACTCAAAGCACATGAGTTCTTTTCCAGCTTCCGCCTTCACGGATCCAGAAGTGGACTCAGAAAGACCACCTGTCCTTCTTTGTCCTATGAATTTTCCTTGCCTTTTCTTTCAGAGTTGATTAATGCGGCTGGACAAAAGAGACAATTCATCTTCTTCTTCTGATTCCTCTTCAGACTCTTCATCAGTTTCAGCTTGACGAACTTTAGCCTTCTCAGATCTTCTTGAATACTTTAGAGCAACTGGCTTACTCTTCCTCGAGCTTAATCTCATGATTTCTTAAAGAACTAACCAGTTCTTCAAGAGAAGTGTTGTTGAGATCCTTTGATAATTTTAGAGCAAATATCATAGGTCTTCGTGCTTAGGTAGACTTCTGATGATCTTTTTAACATGATCATCAGTAGAATACCCTTTGTCCAGAACCTTAAGTCCTGCAACAAGAGTCTGAAACCTTGAGAACATGTTCTCAACAGTTTCTTCATCCTCTATCTTGAATGCTTCATATTTTTGAATCAAGGTAGAGCCTTGGTTTCTTTAACTTGAACATTCCCTTAATGTGTCATTCCTATAAGAAGTGATTGTTGATGTTTTGAAGATGTTAATTGTTTTTAAACGTCTTTCTTAGGAATTTGTGATAGTAAAATTTAAAGGTTTTGATGATTGTAATTTATACGACTAAAGCACCATTCTCTTTTTTAACAAATAACTAATTGTTTTCTAGTGTTGTTTGATGGACAAAGTATCTCTTATACTCCTTTAAAATTATCTCTTAATTATAAAAAACTAAATTATTTTTATTATTTATTCTAATTTCTCTAATTGAATTCATATCTCTCTATCATTTTTTTAAAAGAAATAAGAAAAAGGCTTTGAGGTTTCAGCTAATTTTATTTTTATTCTTTTATTACTAATAAATTTTTCATAATGTTTACTTTTCATTCTTTTATATATATATATATATATATATATATATATATATATATATATATATATATATATATATATATATATATATATATTATAAAAGGAATCCCGTTATCTTATGTTTTTATGCACTTTCCATTTTATTCTATTCAACATTTCTTCACTAGTTGGAAATAATTTGACTAGAGTAAAATGTATAAAGGCTTATCTAACGTTTATATGATTTGTCGTACACATATTCAACCATTACAATTCTTAATTCTATGAAGTCTAATAAGGTTGCAACACCTAACGTCTATTCTTCCTTCCAACAACGACTTTGAAATAAAAGCATTTATCAATTAAGATTGCCACTAATAAATTGATTTTATAACGGTTACAAAAATAATCAAATTAAATAGGCGGTATTTTAGTAATAGTTTCATTAAATTTTAGAGATATTATTGTCTATTTTGTTTTTTATATTTCATTATGGAATTTTTTTATAAAAATAACCCACTTTTTTATTGAAATTCTCAAAATACCTTCAGTTTCAAAAAAATTCGCAAACTACCCCATTTTTAGGAGGACATGCAAATTCAATCAGCGACTCCTATTAAAGATTGAATGGAGACGCCAATTGGATTGGCTAGGGCACATGCCCTATCCAATCCAATTGGCGTCCATGTGTATTACTTGAGAGGAGACGACAATTGGATTGACACCTTAGTGTAAAATACAATTTTTTTTAAATGGTCTACATGATACATAAATTTGAAATAAGACCAATTGATATTAATAAAATTTTCCGTTTACACAAAAAGCCTAATGGTGATGACCGGGATCACCTAACCGACCTTTGGTCCCACATCCCCTAGCTACCCTAACCCACATTGATGATTCACTACTGGTGTTTGAGCATCTGAGGGGCCAGGAGCGTCACTACCAACTACAGGAGATGGTCTGTTTAGGTAGTCAGACGAGTTGGCATAGTCTTCAGTATGCATCGAGGGTGTACCGACATAGCTGAGTTCATGACCCATGCCAGAGTAGTTGGGTTGTGGTTGACTCATTGGTGGACGACCGAGACAGTTGAAGGGAGACATGGGTGTGAATGATGCGTCGAGGAAAGGTTGGAAAGGTTGTTGGGGTGTTTGGTAGAGATAGGGTTGTTGGATGTTTTGGTTTTGTGAGGTTTGGGCTTCTTGGCTATGGTAGGAGGAGGAGCGGTTGGTGTTGAATGATCGTTGGGTGTTCTGGCTAAGGCGGCTTTGGTAGGGTGATGGGGTGGGTGCGAAGCGATGTTGGGTCTCAGGTTGATGGTCAATTTATTGGTGGTGGTATGGGGTATGCTCTTGGGGTTGGGTGTATGGCATGTTTTGGTTGTATGTTTGTGTGTTAGTTGAACGGAACGTTTGACGGACGGGGGATTGTGTGTATCCGGTCTGACACTGTTGTTGGGGGTTTGATGTTGAGGTGACATGTGTGTAAGTCATCTGACGTGGGTCGTAGAGGTACATATCCTCGACGATGAACTGAAAACCAACCGATATGAACCAAGCCATATAAGTACGACTTGGTTTTTCTTCATTTGGCATGATTGCGTCAGTCCAGACATGGTCATAGCGGTGCTTCCATTTACGACACTCCGATCTTGCGAAGCTTTGCCATGGATTGAAGTTCCATTGGTCGTTAACTTTGCGCATATTGTAACACCCCGATAAAAATAAGATAATTATTTAAATTGAGTTAATAGTATATTTATTAATTTAATTAAATAATTGGATTATTATTGGAATATTATTGGGATTATTATTATTGGATTATTATTATTATTATTATTGGAATTATTATTATTGGAATAATAAAAGTTGGAATTAGAAAAGGTCCCATTTGGTAAAAAGAGGTTTTCACGTGAAAACAGAGAAACGACTCAAAAGTGGAAAAGGGAAAAGGGCAAAGAGCCAGAGAACAAGGGTTGAAGAGAGGAAGAGCTCGAAGCTAAAGGATTGCCGGATTAACTCAGGTAAGGGGGGTTTATCATCGTTTAATGGGTATTATGGGATAACATGTAATGGGTAGTGATAAACCATTGATTTGACTCTGATTGGAATGATGTATGCTGAAATTTGTGAAATATTGGATGAATGAAATTTTGGATTATAATTGAAGGAAATTCGTAAGGATTAGATGGAATAATGTTAGAATTTGTGAAATTGAATAGGGTATGATTCGTATTAGATGATATGAACGAATATTGTGTGAAATTGGACTGTGGGAGGTTGAATTGGAGAGATCTCGTAGCAGAGAAAACCATAGCAGATCTGGAAATCTGGTTTCTGGTCATACGCGTATGGCACTAGGCAATACGTGTATGAGCTGGTCTGGTACGCGTATGGCACTAGGCAATACGCGTATGGATGAGGAAGATGATGATTTTAACGTGGTTTGGTCTCTGTTGGTACGCGTATGGGGAAGTGGTACGCGTAGCATACGCGTATGAGACAGGTGATACGCGTATGGGATTGGCTGAGAATGGGCCATACGCGTATGGGACTAGGCAATACGCGTATGGGCAGAATTGTGATTTTTCTGAGCTGTTGTTGTGCAGTTTTGGTCGTTTCAGCTGAGTAATGTAATTTAGCTGATGTATGATATATTAGGGATTATTTCCCGTTGTTTTGAACATTATAGGTATTAGTAGAGTGTGCTAATACTGTGATTGATTATGTGACATGACATAATATGATTCTGTGATAATTGTATTGATGATGTATGATGGTGTGCATAATGTTGTGAATATATCTATTATGTATGCAATTGTGGATGGACTGTTTATGGCTTAGAGTGTGAGCATATGTCCATTGTGAGTTGTTGTTGATGTTTGCATTGCTAGGTGATGTAGCGTGCATATTGTGGCCTTTATGGTGGTAGCTAATTCCCATGGTGAGGAATTAGTGAGTAAATGATTGTGGATTGTTGTTGATGTTTGCATGCTAGGTGATTAGCATGCATAGCATAGCCCTTGGGGTGGTAGCTAATTCCCATGGTGAGGAATTAGTGAGTGAGTCACTAGGTCTCAAATGAGTGGGACTAGTGAGCTTGGTAGCCGTATCTGGATTTGATCGGTGAGGTTGAACTATATGTTCACGAATAGTCGGTACCGCATGCATGGAGTCTCATTGCATAATGTATGTATGTATGGCGTATAATATGAATGGATGTATTCCAATATTATACGTGTTGTTTTGGTGATTGTGTTGAGTATGATTTTGGAGTTGATATTGCCGTTACTGATTGTGTGATCTGATTAGGGTGATTGAATGTGTTAACTTACTTAACATTACATGATAATTTATAATGTTTATTATATCGATTGAGGAACTCACCCTTACAACTATTTTTCAGGTAACGAGCAGTGATTGAGTAGGAGCTAGTGCTTGGAGTCTAGTGTAGTTCCTTAGTGGGTCATGCTCTGATAGATGTAACATCGGGACGGGATGTTTTACCTTGTTGAATAATTTTACATGTAATGTGTTACATGTTTTGCATGATTGATTTGATTTCTATCCGCTGCGTATTGTGCAAATGCTTTATGTTTTGAATTAATAAAAGAGCATGACAGTTATTATGGTGAATGGTGTGAAATGATTGTGTGACACCCTTAATTGCATATTTACTCTGATTGATATATTGATGTTTTAAATTAAATATTTGGGGTATTTTAGAAGGGTGTTACACATATGCCATTCTCCTAGGCTTGCTGGGGGATCTGGGATGTTTTGGGGCATACCGAACTGCAACTTCACACGATCACTGTTGTGCATCTCCACAGTTGTGAACCGTATTATCGGTGTGCATGCAGTCCATACGACTGTGTCTTCAGCGTTGACCTCATGGTCATGATCTAAATTAAGGTATGGACGCCAAATGAACTGAAATGTGAAAGAAGATAGGATTATAATCTAGGTAGAAGAAGTTAACAAATTATTACGAAATAAATTAAGTTACTATCTTTACGTTTGTTGGTCGAAGGTGATCCAACGAATTGCGATATTGAGTAATACAGTGTCTAGGACATCTGTTATAACTCATACCACGTGCAGACCATCTACATCAAAAAGGTAAGAATATTAGTTAGAGATGATAATATTTAAAGAAGTAAGTAAAGATATAGCAATTTAAACAACTTACTTTTGTGCATAAGGGAATGTGAAAGGGTTGTTGTTGACGGGTGCTAGGGACGGTAGTCTTGACCAACCTCATGCTTGTAGAAAACCAACGCATCCAGAAAATGTAGATGTGTCTTTGTGTGAGTTTTTGCACAAGAAGCTATAGAGATAGTCTAGACAAGCAGATCCCCACTTGTAACTTCCTATTCTATCTACATGTCTAAGTAAAGGTAAATACATAATATGCGTGCTAGAACCACTACCTTCGGGAAATAAAAACAAATCAATTAACAACATAATGTAACACCTAGTTTTTATTATTCGAGCATCTTCGGTAGAATGCTCATCTAAGTATAAACTATTATAGTATGACTTAAGGCGTGAAAGTAGTATACCTTGACCTCTTGAGTTATCATCTAACAAATCAGTCTCCAAGAGGTCCATGCAAATTGAATTTGCATAGTTGGTTTTACCATTAACAACCTTACCTTCAATGGGCAGTCCCAAAAGCATGTAGACGTCTTCTAACGTCACGGTACACTCACCGGTTGGGAACCAAAATGTGTGTGTCTCTCGACGCCATCTTTCGCATAAAGCAAGAATGAATTTGTTATCTACGGACCAAGACAAAATCTTGCTTATATGACCGAAACCGACGAGTTCAACATGAGATTGAATCATCGGGTCCATATGGACATGTTCGTGGACTCGAGTCCGGAACCTTGAAACATCCTATAAAAGAAAGAGCAAAAAACTTGACTAAGTTTGTATGTTAAAATAAAAGGGACTTTATTAAAACAAATAACAAAAGAAAAAACTTACATAAGTTGCTATGTTTGTAACCGTTCCTCTATGTGATTCGCCTATTGTGAGGATAGACATTTTGTCGGGGAAGAAAGCGGTTGGTGCAGATGAAACTACAAGAAGATGTTGCAGATGAAATTGTAGAAGAAGTAGTGAGAGTGATGGTGTGGAAGAAGTGTTGATGGTGCGAATGTATTTATAGGCAAATGAATGGGAGCATAAAAAGTTGTGCTTGCATGTTGTCTCCAATTGAATTGGAATCCATGTGCAATTTGTACATGGTGTCGCCATTCAAATTGGCGTCTCCATAGGGACATGCATGCAAGATCTAGGTCTGATTGGTTGGTTTCGAGGTCTGCATGCATGCTATGACAAGGTGTCACCAAATGGATTGGCGCCCATGTCCAAGGAATGAATGGGGGCGCCAATTCAATTGGAGTATGTGTATGCATGTGTGACACGTGATTGTCCTCTCTCTTGCATGCTGAATGTCACTTCTTAATAGCTTGCATGGTTGACACATCATTTCGGACTAGCTTGCATGTGCAACACATCACTTCGAACTAGCTAGCATGTGAGACACATAATTTCCCTATTTAAGTGTCTTACTATTAACATCCAAGACACATCATTCACATTCATATGCAGCAAGAAAATAGTTTTCATCTGCACAATGTCATCTTCACCAAAATACAGTGTCAACGTTCACTGCAACGGTGAAATATACGAGTCTGAGTTATATGGTTTTTGTTTTCGAAACACTGATACCATTAGACTTACGATCAAGAGAAATGCAACATTCTTGCATTTGAAAAAAAGAATACAATCCTGTATAGGATCGGGTATTGTGTCAAAGATCACGTATCAAAATCCAATATTTTTTTAGAATAATCAATGCAAGTTTTTCCCGCTTAAGGTACGAGACGATGAAGATGTCGAATGCATGTTTGTTAGTCATGAACATTCAGGCTACAACTGTATTGATTTGTACATTACTTTTCAACCATGTATACCGTCTCAGTAGTCTTAAATAACCAGTCAGGATGAATCTGGTTAATTTCTCTCCACAATGGTTAGATGACGTCAACCTAGAAATAGAAGCAGAAGTGGACGTCATTGATGAAGAAGAAGAGGAGACCGAGATACAGGTTGATCACATGCTGAACAACGACATTGAAGATGATGATCAACCACCACCAATACCTCCTAGTCATTTCTACAATCCGCCTCAACATATGACAAATATGAATATGCACGATGATGATACATCCAACAATGTTTTCTATAACCGTATCCATGATTAGAAGGCGAATTAAAGGTGGGAGACATGTTTCGTACTAAAGACGAATGTGTGCGAGCTATCAAAAAATTCCACATGAAAAACTTTGCTGATTTTACAGTAAAACACACTGATTCAAGAAGGTACGTTATCAAATGTCGTAACATCCTTTGTAAGTTTCGGTTGACTGCGTCTTACAAAAAGAAAAACGACTCTTGGGAGACCGCTTCAATAGACCCACCTCACAGTTGCATTGCAACTAACGTTGAACAAGATCACCGTAAACTAAGCGTTGCATTAATATGTCAAGACATTTTGCCGTTGATTAATAAAGACCCATCAGTGAAGGTGAGTATAATTATATCCCATATCAGAACAACATATAATTATACGCTGTCTTATAAGAAAGCCTGGATTGCAAGGACAAAGACTGTTGAACATGTATTCGGCAACTGGGAGGATTCATACAAAGAATTGCCACTATTTTTATGGGCCCTAAAAACATATGTCTCAGGAACTGTGGCAATTATGGAGACATTTCCAGCAATGATGTCAGACGGAACCTGTGTTACAAGTAATAGAATCTTTCATCGTCTCTTTTGGGTGTTTGACCCATGCATCAAAGGTTTCGCATTCTGCAAACCTATTATTCAAATTGATGGCACTTGGTTATACGGAAAATACAAGGATACTTTGCTTATGGCGGTTGCACAAGACGGCAACAACAATGTCTTTCCCGTTGCCTTTGCTCTGGTTGAAGGTGAAACGGCTGGTGGATAGGGTTTCTTTCTTCGACATCTCAGAACGCATGTGGCTCCACAAGTCAATCTCTGTTTGATTTCTGATAGACATGCTGCCATTGAGAGTGCCTACAACAACCATGACAACGGATGACACGATCCTCCTTCTACCCATGTCTATTGCATTAGACATATTGCATAAAACTTCATGCGTGCAATAAAAGATAAGAATCTTCACAAGAAGGTGGTGAATGCTAGGTATGCTCTAACTCAGCCGTCATTTCAATATTATCGTGATGAAATTAGACTGTCTAATGAAGACACATGGAGATGGCTAAATAACATACCAATAGAGCAGTGGACAAGGGCATTTGACAGAGGTTGTCGATGGGGCCACATGACAACAAACCTTGTGGAATGCATGAACGGGGTATTCAAAGGAATTAGAAATCTGCCAATGAACGCCTTGGTATGATCGACCTATTATAGGTTGGCTTCTACGTTCGCAACCAGAGGTGAAAGATGGAGTGCGGTGTTAATGTCCGGGCAAGTGTTTAGTGAGTGTTGCATGAAAGTCATGAAAGATGAGAGCATCAAAGCTAGCACACACGCTATAACAGTCTTTGACCGTTATAGGCAAAATTTCAGCGTCTAGGAAACAATGGACCACAATGAGGGGATACCAAATTTAGCCTATGCTGTTAGACTAAACAGAAGTTGGTGCGACTGTGGAAAATTCCAAGCCTTCCGCATTCCTTGCTCCCATGTCATTGCAGCATGCGCTTATACTCGTCAAGACGCTTACAACCATTTATCTGATGTGTACAAGGTCGTCACCGTCATAAATGTATATAATCAAAGCTTCTCGGTACTACCAATGGAGGAATACTGGCCTCCATATGAAGGTGATATAGTTTGGCACAACGACGAGATGCGTAGAAAGAAAAAAGGAAGGCCAAATAGCGCACGTATCAGGACAGAAATGGATTCCACAAATAAAATGATAAGATTATGTAGTATCTGTCGTCTACCAGGACACAACAAGAACAACTGTCACAATCGAGGAGCATCATCTGGGTCTTAAGCTTTTTGTAACATTGTATTTCTATAACCTTTAATCATTATATATCATTAAATTTTTGTTACAACGAGGTTCACAACAAACATCAGTACAAATAAGCTATTTGAAAACAAAAATATTTCTAACTGATTACAACACTCAAATTGATGTCATCTCGACCGAACATCATTTCCCTAGTATCCTTATCAATCTTCATTCGCACCCAACCAAAGATACTTTCGAGTCTCTCAATACTTCTAATTTTCCCCTCTTATGGTATTTTCCCATCTAACCAACAAACCAGCTCCCTCTTCAGTTGATCGAAGTAGAGATGTTCTAGAACGTCATCAGCATCTGAGGTTTGTCTCTCGCATAAATAACATTTCCGTATCGGCGAGGAACACCAAACATGATTGCCAAATGATTAAATGAAATGTGGAACAATGACTCACACAACACATTTATTTATAACAAAAAAAAATGTATTTTACATTGAGGCGCCAATCAAATTGGCGCCTCCTCTCAAGTTATACATGGGGGCGCCAATTGGATTGGTTAGGGCATGTGCCATAGCCAATCCAATTGGCGCCTCCATTCAATTTTTAAGAGGAGTCGCCAATTGAATTGGCGCCTCCTCCTAAAAGTAAGGTAGTTTGAAAATATTTTTGAAATCAAAGATATTTTGGGAATTTCCTTAAAAAATGGGTTATTTTTGTAAAAAATTCTTATTATGGAATAGTTACGTTTTGTTACATTTTTTATTATTTCATTTATGCAATAAAAATCTGAGTACTTTCTGGTTGGCTTATTTAGTAATAACATAATATAATATAATAAATTGAATAATACAATATAGTATAGTATATAATGAATTTAATTAAAATATATTGACGATGTAAAGAAATTTTACTGATCAATTAATCATAATTGTTGATTAATTTAAAAAAAATTATTTTTATTTTAATTTTTTATAAAATAATAGAATTGAATGATTATATTATATGGTGTAAAATTTTTTATACCGAAAGTGCGTATCAATTAAAGTTATAGAATATAAACAAGATCGGTTTTGATTTTTTAGAGGTTCAAAATAAATAATAAAAATGATCTTTAATAAAAATATAATATTTTAAAAAAATTATTATTTATTTAAATTGTAGATATTATCAACAACATCAAAATTAATTATTTATATGTGTAACTAACATAAAAAAAATGTCATGTTTTAATCAATATTCGATAGCAGGGCAGTCTCAAAATAATTTGGAGACTCTTTTCCAATTTTAACAATCGATCTTTAATAAAAATAAATAAAAAGAGTCATATTTTATTTTAGTTATAATTAACATTAAAAATTTAAAAAGAAAAAAAGTATATATAAATATTTCTAATTATAATTAAAAATAATATTAATATTATTAAAATTTTAATATAATTATAAAATGACTAAATAATATATCCTTCTATATAAATTAAATACATATAGTATAATAGTGTGTATTATTTTATCATAAAAGTTTAATTAAATGATTGATTTAGAATTTGACTTTATTATAATTTAACTAGTCGTATTGTAACTTATTTAATTGGTCACTGCGCCACAGTTGCATCACTGGAAATCGTTTCAAGACAACTTATATATAAAAATACATTTTCTAGTTCTGAAAAATCAGAAAATTTAGTACTTTCCCTCAGGTGGGGTAATAAATAAATCATAGTAATTCACCAACCAAAGAGTTAGTCAATAAAATAAAAAGAAAAAAGCCTCACCAACCTAGGAACTTATAGTCTTTACCTCTCAACAACCAAATTCTAATAGTACTTTTAAATTAATATTAACGTTTATTATTTATTTCAAATTAAAATGTTAGTTAAGTACTTTTTAATTAATACGCAATAGATATGAAAATCAAAATCAAAATATATTGGAGTTAGTTGGTGGTGAGTGGTGACACAAATTCAAAACTTTAATAATTATGTTGTTGATAATTTTACATAAGATGAAATAAAGAAGATTAAAAGTTATATTAGTATTAGCATGACCTTTCGGATTACACTGCGGTTGGTCAGAAAATATTCTCGGTGGGACTATTGTTATTGTTTGTTATTGGGCTACGTAGGAAATTTGGATTTCTAGCATTTTATTATGAGTAACCATAGAGTCAATCTTACTTGCCACTTGCTTAATTAACTCATTTGTGTGAACGTTCTGGTTTGTAAACTCTTTGTTCGGTTGGTTTTGGGTTGCATTAAATTTCTCCATCATTAGTTTGAGGTTTGACTTTTTAGGTGCTTGAGGAGTAATGAGAGCTCCTTTTTGATAACGTGGAGGAACAACATTTGCTGGGTTTGGAGAAAACAACACATTGTTGTTCTTATAGGAGAAATTTTGATGGTTTCTCCAACCAGGATTATAAGTATTAGAGTATGGGTTACCTTGGGCATAATTTACTTGGTCGGACAGAATGTCATCCAATATTTGAGAGTGTTGTGTCCAGGAGTTCCACATAACTCTCAATTAGATGTTGCGGCAACTAAGGTAACTGCTGGAGTTACGGTTAAACTCTCGATCTTCTTAGTGAGGGCGTCTACTTTAGCATTGACATGGTTTATGCCATTTACTTCATACATTCTGCTCTTTATCATAGGGTTTTCTCCAGAAATTCGCTCACCTCCCCATTGATAATGGTTTTGCGCCATATTTTCTATGAATTGATAGGCGTCTTCGTAGGGTTTATCCATTAGAGTTTCACCAGCTGTAGCGTCTAAGGTTAGTTTGGTGTTGTACAATAGACCATTGTAGAAAGTATGGATAATCAGTCATGGTTCAAGTCCATGATATAGGCAGAGACTCAACATATCTTTGTATCTCTCCCATGCTTCAAAAAGAGTTTCGTTGTCTTTCTGCCTAAATCTTTTAATTTGACTTCTTAGCATAGACATTTTGCTAGGTGGAAAGTATCGTGTTAAGAAAACTTTCTTCAATTCGTTCCATGTAGTTATGGAATTAGATGGTAGAGATTGGAGCCAAGTTCTGGCTCTATCTCTCAAAGAAAAGGGAAATAGACGTAATCTTGTAGGTTAGGGATTGACACCATTAGCTTTCGACGTGTCTGCGTACTGCACAAACATTGACAAATGAAGGTTCGAGTCTTCTATAGGGTTACCAGAGAACTGGTTTTGTTGCACAGCTTGCAACAATGGAGGTTTTAACTCGAAATTATTTGCCTCAATGGAAGGAGATGCAATGCTCGAGTTTGACTCTTCTTCAGATGGAGCAGCATAGTCTTTGAGAGGACGATTATAATTTGCAGCAATATCAGGAGTTGTTATATTGTATTCTAAACAAAGTTGTCTAACTCAACGTCTTAGAATAAAACACTCGATTTCGTTTATGAGTTGTGTTAGCTCGTCCCTCGAGGAACGAGTTCCTGGCATGCAACCGACGAATAAAAGGAAAAAATATTTGCCTTAGTCTATACTGCGCAACAAAGGATTTACGATACTGACAAAATTGATCCCCGACAACGACGCCAAAAACTTGATTGCGACTTAGTGAGTCTATCGAAATATCTAACTGTAAGTGCACAATTGTATCGTGTAGTTTTAAAATATATTGAATCCACAGGGACCAATAATCAAACTTATCGTTATCTATTGATTCTATGTAAATCTAAGGCTTATGACAAATTGATTTAAGGGAAATTAATACTAAAATTAGTGTAGGTAATTCCACATCTACTACTATCTCCGATGTAATGCTTGTTGATGATCTTAAACACAACCTTCTTAGCATTTGCCAACTCTGTGACAAGGGTTTTAAAGTACTTTTTACTAATATTTATTGTTTATTTGAGAATAATGAGAAAAATGATTGCTTGTTTAAAGGTTTGAGAGTCAATAATACTTATATGTTAAATTTATATGATATGTCCTTGGTTGGTTCTAAATGTCTTGCTACCATAAGTGAAAACTCTTGGTTGTTGCATAGGCCGTTAGCTCATATTAACTTTGACTTACTAATAAGGTAACCTCAAAGGACATAGTAATTGGTCTTCCTAAAATGAAGTTCACGAAAGACAACCTATGTGAAGCATGTCAAATTAGGAAGAAAACAAAGGTCTCTTTTAAATAAAAAATTGTAGTTTCAACATCTAGACATCTTGAACTTCTTCATATGGACCTTTTTGGTCCTTCTAGGACCAAAAGCTTAGGTGGAAACTATTATCGATTTGTTATAGTTGATGATTATTCTAGATTTTGTTGGGTTATATTTTTGTCTAGTAAGAATGAGACCCACCAGACTTTTAAACAATTTGCTATATTGTTCCAAAATAAAATGAACTTGAAAATAGTTTTCATCTGAAGTGATCACGGAGGAGAGTTAGAAAGTATTCTCTTTGAAAAGTATTGTGAAAAATATGGTATTGAGAACAACTTCTCGGCTCCTAGAACTCTACAACAAAATGGGGTTATGGAGTATAAAAACCGAGTTTTAGAGGAGTTAGGGAGGAGGATGCTTAATGAAGGTAATTTACAAAAGTACTTCTGGGACGATGCTATTAGCACAGCGTGTTATGTGTTGAATAGGATTCTGATACGTTATATTCTAAAAAAAGCCTATGAATTACTTAGAGGTAGAAAATCTAATGTTTCTCACCTTCATGTCTTTGGATGCAAATGTTTTATTTTGAACAATGGAAAGGACAGTCTCGGTAAATTTGATGCTAAAGCCGATGAGGGTATCTTCCTCGGATACTCACAATCTAGTAAGGCATATATGGTCTATAACAAGAGGCTACTTATTGTTAAGGAGTTCGTTCATGTATCTTTTGATGAGTCTTTTCTTATAAATATTGGGAAAGGTATGTCTTTTCATGAAATAGGTGTGTCTTCATATGATATTCTCGAGGAAGCTGATGAAGGGATTGATAAACCTCAAACGGATGAAAATGAGAAAGTAGAAGATGATGACCATGAAGAGGAAAAGGATGAAAGTATGACTGCAGTGGATAACCTTCCTTTGACTTGGAAAACATCCAAAGATCACCCTATTGACAGCATTCTTGGAGATATCACAAGAGGCGTGATAACATGCTCTAAGATAAGCAACTTTTGTTATCACTTCGCTTTTGTGTCACATATTGAGCCTACAAATGCTAAGGATGCATTACTTGATGAGCATTGGCTCACAACTATGCAAGATGAGCTAAATCAATTTAAAAGAAATGATATCTGAGACCTTGTCCCGCGTCCAAAATATCATCAAGTAATAGGCACAAGATGGGTTTTTAGGAACAAGTTTGACGAAGATGGAGTGATAACCCGAATTAAGGCTCGGTTAGTCGCTCACGGGTATAATCAAGAGGAGGGTATTAACTATGAGGATACTTATGCTCCAGTTTCCCGACTTTAGGCTATATGCCTTCTTATTGCCTTTGCTTGCTCTAAGAATTTCAAATTATTTCAAATGGACGTGAAAATGTGTTTCTAAATGTTTACATTAATGAAGAGGTATATGTTTCTCAACCTTCCGGTTTTGAAAATCATGAGTATCCCTATCATGCTTTAAAATTAAAACGCACTTTGTATGGTCTCAAACAAGCATCTAGGGCTTGGTATGAGCGACTAAGCAAGTTTCTTTTATTAATCAAGGGTACTTAAGGGGAAAGATTGACATTACTCTTTTTATTAAGCACCATGGAAATGATACTTTTATTATTCAAGTATATGTTGATGATATTATTTTTGGATCTACTAATATGCAATTTGTCAAAGAGTTTTCTAAGCGTATGCATGAAGAGTTTGAAATGAGCCTCATGGGAGAGTTAAATTACTTCTTAGGTCTTTAAATCAAACAACTTAATGAAGGAACATTTGTTTGTCAAGCAAAGTATTGCAAGGACTTGCTAAAGAGATTTCACATGGTTGATGCAAAGTCGATTGACACTCCGATGGCTACAAATTGTAACTTGGAAAGAAATGAAAATGGTAAGGATGTGAAAGTGAAGAAATATATAGGTATGATCGGTTATCTTCTATATCTGAGTGCATCTAGGCCAGATATCATGTTTAGTGTTTGTATGTGCGCTCGATATCAATCAACTCCTAAGGAATCACATCTCAAAGCCATCAAACCTATTTTTAGGTATCTTCATGGTACTTCAAATTATAGGCTTTGGTATTCCAAAGGAAGTTATTGTAGCTTAGTTGATCACACCGATTCCGATTTTTCCGGTTGCAAATAGGATGTGAATAGTACTAATGGGACTTGCCACATGTTTTTAAACTCCTTAGATAGTTGGCATAACAAGAAACAAGTTTCGGTTGCATTGTCAATTGTTGAGGCGGAATACGTAGAGACCAATAATTATTGTGCTCAAGTTTTGTGGCTTAAACAACAATTACTTGATTTTGATATAAAACTATGTCTGATTCCAATTATTTGTGACAACACTAGTACCACTAACCTAACTAAAAACACGGTGCTACATTCTTGTACTAAGCATATTGAGATTCATCATCATTTCCTATGCGATTATGTTGAGAAAGGCAACGTCGTTTTTGAGCATGTTGTTAGTAAAAATAAACTTGCCGATATTTTTACAAACCACTTGCGACCGAACCCTTCTTTACCATTCGACGGGAATTAGGGATTATTGACATCTCGACTCTTGCCTAAACGTTATGTTAATGCACTTTGAATATACCTTATTCATCTAACCTTCCTTGAAAGGCATACTTCATAAAAGTGTATTCCTCATCATTTTACAAGCAATGTACTATCATTTCATTTTCTGTTTTTATGTAAGCTTTTCCTTTCATATGTTGTTTATGGTCCATATAATTGATGTTTTTGACGTATAAGATAGTTCATGTATGTTTACTTTCAAAAATGTCTAATTGATGTATGTCAATTTATATGCTTATATTGAATTTATGTTATCTTCATTTTAATTGAAATATAGTGATTGGTGCATCAGTTTGTTATCTATTTTCTTATGAATTGTGATTGAACATATTACATTGTTAATAATATTCTTGATTGTGTGTCATTGTTATGTTTTCATCTCTGTTTTTGGTTTGTGTGATGGTACTTCGTTTATCGTCTTGCTAGAGCACATGTGTATGCAACACTTTGTTTATCACCTTGCTAGAGCACATGTGTGTCCATCACGTGTCACTTTTGTAGCATCTCAAGAGTTTTGTGTTCACTTTGTTTCCTTCATTGTTCATGTTTGTGTTTTGTTTAATTTTTTTTTTTGCATTCGTTGTAGCAATTATGTTCTATTGTTGCTTCCTTTGCTTGTATTTATGTTTAGACATTCTTATGTTCAATATGAATATCATTCTATGTGAGTGCTATCTTGTTGATTCTCTTATCTTTGAAATCCGCCTCTGTGTGGTTTATATTTGTTTATGCGTGTTTTATGATGCTTCTCATAAGTTGCTTCGTTTCTTTTTGATATTGTCAAAGGGGGAGAAACAAGATAAAGTTAAGGATGCATATATTCAGGGGGGAGCTATTCATTACTAATGCGTTATCTTAAGTTTTGCCATCATAAAAAAATGGGAAGTATGTGAGTACATCTTCAAATAAGTTCCATTAGGAGTGTTTTGTATGATGTCAAAACTATGATTCTTTAGTGTTTGTGTACATTGGACGGTATCCTCTTATTCTTTATATGAATCTTAGCATTAGGAACCATACAAGTCGCTGGGAACATCTTTGAAAAGACCCATGCATTAAACAAGCATGAAAAATTAAGTTTTATGAAAAATTATTGGTCAGGTCGACACATGCATATGATAGGTCAACACATACGTAAACATGTCGGTATATAGTAAAATTTTCTAGGCTATATGTCGATACATCCTTGCTACAAGTCGGCATGTATACTACAATATTAAAGTCTGTAGCTTTTATTTCATGTGCTGACTCCACAGGTCGACACATATGAGGCACATGATCTTGATAGGTCGACAGATGACCTTGAATAGGTCGACCTATGCCTCGTACAGGCCGACACATGACTTCAATAGGTCTATCTATACGATTTTTTTGTTGCATTTTTTCATACTTTCTCAAAGTTTATTGCATTCCTTTTTGCTCACATTCACCCATGCATATATATACTTTATACCTGCATCATTCTCTAGTAATGTTTCTAGAGTGTGTAAAACCTACATGAATCCAGGATTTCAAAGCAAATCATCATCTTCAATTCAATCTATGCATAAGAACAATAAAACTACACATAATTATTTTTGATTGGGTGTCATCTAGATTATGATTGATAACATCCAATTAGGTTTGTTGTACCGAGAATACTGGGTTGAGATCTTTGAGGGATTCAAATCAGAAAACCGAGGTGGATTTTTCCTTCAAGATCTTTAGGGTTTAAAGATTTTGGACAAGATTGTGCAATCCGGATCCGATCGAGTGAAAGGCCTTGGGACAAGGTGTGTCTTGCAAGGGAGTAGCGTGAAACGATGAATCGTGTTGACACATCTTGGGTTCAACAAGTGTGCACTTGAGATTAATTCAGTTGGGTGAAAGCCTTGAGACAAGAAGGTCGTGCAAGGAAGTAACAATAATAGGTGAATTGAAGCGACATTATTGGTGACTTGATCAATCTTTGATCAAAGTTTTTGGAGGTGTTAGAGTCAATAATAAACTTAGGGTTTGTGGAATTTGATCTCTCATCTCTTGTATGCATACATTTGCAAAGTAAGATTTATTATAATAATATCTCAATTCGAATTCGAATGAGGGTAGACGTACCCATAGTGACGTCGATTGGGGAACTACCTAAACAAATTTTTGTGTACTCTCTCTCTTTTATTTTTCGGTTCCCAAATTGTTGATTACTTTGATCTCTTGATCAACATTGTTTGGATAATAATTTTTGAACAATTTGTGAAATTTGTGTTATTGTAATAATCACATACCATTTGATATTGATTGGATTTCTAAGAACTACAAACATTATACAAACATACAAACTTTATTGACCACACGCAAAGTGTTCAACAAATTGTTTGAACTTGTTTTTTGTGTGTTGTTTTCATTAGAGATAGAACTTTACAATTATAGAGTATTCAATTAGTTGTTTAAATAGTTGTTGATTGACTTGTTGATTATTATCA
The DNA here is from genome assembly GCF_024323335.1 of Lathyrus oleraceus. Lineage (NCBI taxonomy): Eukaryota > Viridiplantae > Streptophyta > Magnoliopsida > Fabales > Fabaceae > Lathyrus > Lathyrus oleraceus. Next base: position 646,478,070 of record NC_066583.1, read on the forward strand.
TAATATTGACACATTTATGCATATCCGAACTTTTCAATAGTAGGTTCGGTTAGACGATTTTTTATCCGAGAAATATTTGAAAAATATTTAAAACTTGCTTTTGCGCCGTAATGTTTTTTGAATACTGGCTTAATCATTGTCAAGATACTTTTTGTCTTTCATTATGTGAGAATTTGAAAATGAAAGACCATTGCTTTCCTTATGCTTAACTTACATATGAAAAAACTACCTCTTCGTCGTAGTTAAATAGTGGTGGCACATATTATAACTTTTGTTATGTTATTTTCGTTGGCTTTGTTTTAGCTTACTAACATATATGTTTTTTAAAAATTATATTTCACAATGACTTCTATTTGCATTGTTATTTAGTATGCATATTCACAGCTGTTTTTCTTTTGCAGCTTATTTCCTGGAGGCTTATCGTCCTGTTAGGAAATGAGATTTCTTCCTTGTGAGAGGAGGCATGAGAAATGTGAAATAATCTAAATTAAAAATGTTAAACTTTAATATGACTATTTCTGAAGTTAAATATATTATTTGTTGTGATTTGTTGAGATGATAAACCTTTTGACAATGATTATTTACCAAAATTAAATTAAAATCTTTTTCACACATTATTATGCTTATAAAATCAAATCAATAATGACCAAATTAATTTTTTTGATATTATATAATTGTTGCAGATTTATTAATTTTAGAAAATCATGATTTTAATAATTGTGACATTAACGAATCTTATTTACTCTACACAAGTAGTGATTATATATAATTGAAATATTTGGTATAGTTAAAACTAAGGTTTAATTTTTAATTTTAAATTTAGATCAATTGTAACTTTTTTATAACTTATTACAATTACATATTAATTCCTTTAAACAACAAATATACACGACACACTTCGGTATCACATATTTAAATCACTTTTTTTTTTATAATTTCAACATAAAAAAAAGCATCACATAAATTATAATTTATTAACATAAAACAAAAAAATAATAACAGTTTACTTTTCCAAGATAATTATGTTACAAATGAAAACTATTTATTGTCAAAACTATTTATATAAAATGTATAAATAAAAACTGACCATAATTAATGATTTTAATTATTTAATTGAAAAATATAATTACCATTTAAAATTATTTATTCAATTTTTTAATATTATGGATAACATTTATAATTAAGGGACATTAAAAATATATACTAAGTGTACTAAATAATATAAAGAATAGTATTATAAGATTTTTACTTATTTATTATATTAATTTTGCGGTATATTTATAAATGAGAAAAATGTATTATTGATTCAAATATTTTTATAAAAGATTTTTTTTTAATTGTTGATGTAAAGACTTTTATAAAAGAGTATTATTGATACAAATACTTTTATAAACGAAAAAAAGTGTATTGTTGATACAAATAATATTATAAACGAGAAAAAATATATTGTTGATACAAATACTTTTATAAACGGGAAATAAGTAATGTTGATTCAAATATTTTTTTAAGCGGGAAAAAGTGTATTGCTAATACAAATATTTTTATATACGGAAAAAAGTGTATTGTTGATACAAATATTTTTATAAATAAGAAAAAGTGTATTGTTTATACAAATATATTTATAAACGGTATACAAATATATTTATAAACGGAAAAAGTATATTGTAGATATAAATATTTTCATAAAGAGAAAAAAATTTATTGTGGATGAAAATATTTTTATTAATGAGAAAAATCTATTATAGATACAAAACAATTTATTAACGGAAATTTTTTATTGTTGATACAAATAATTTCATAATTTGTTTAGTGATATATTTATTTTATTTTTGAAAATACTACTTGCATCAATGCATAATGGCTAGTGCATGTAGTATTATTCATCTATATTTATAATTTTGTGAGTATTTATGATCGGTAAAATAAATTTTGAAACTCACAAATGAGATTTCGCAGTCTGTAATATGAATCTAGATGGATCCTTTGCGATAGCATTTATTATTAATTATTCATATGCAATTGATTGTATTTATGACAACTTTAATTCTTTTAATAAATTGATATTTTATTTTTTTATCAATTATTTATTGAAATGAAGTTGTAATGCATAAAAAAAAATATAAATCCACTTATAATTAGAATTCTATATCCATTTCACAAAAGTCAACCAAAAATTACATTTTTGTAAATATTAATTAAAGAATATAATAAAAAAGATTTATATTTTTTAAAAACGTGAATACAAAGTTAGAAGTGAATTTTATGTTAAAAAGTTTCTCAATATTTTAAAGAAATAATTTATATGTAAGAATTTTTTTTTATTGATCACTCATTTAAAAAATTGTCTTTATAAACTAATTAAATAAGAAGCAAATATTTATTAGAGAGACAAAAATAAATGATGAACACATCAATTGCTTTAATAATAATTTATTGTATATTCATGTATGTGATAAATATTAAGATGTGCATAAACTTTAAAATATATTTATATCATAGAGTTTCTTTCAATTTAAAATGCATCCATTTATAATTATTGTTTCAAAATAACATATATAAATAATAATTTAATAAATAATAAGTATGTTTTTAATTATCTTAAGAGTATCACGTGATAATTTGTAATTAACAAAGATCACATTTTAAATAACAATTGAATTATACTTATAAATAAAAATAAGAAAATAAATTAATTTAAATACATATTTATGAATAAAAATAAATGATTATGATATTAATTAATGTATTAACTAAAAAAATAAAAATATTTTGGATAGTAGTGCTAAAAAGTAATAGATATCAAATTAAGAAATTAAAATTTAGTACTAAATAGATATTCTATGCAATAGAAAAATAAATATAGTAAAATTATTGTACAATTGTTAGATAAGATTTATAAAATTAATTTTTTATGACCTTATTTTTTATGATCCAAATATTTTTATTAATGGTGTTATTTTTGTATACATAAAAAATATTATTGTTGATGAACAAATTTATAAACGAGAAAAAGTTTATTGTTCATACAAATATTTTTATAAACGGAAAAAAGTCCATTATTGATGAAAATATTTTTATAAACAAAAAAAGTATATGTTAATCTAAATATTTTTATAAACAGAAAAATCTATTATTGATATAATTATTTTTATAAATATAATGCATTTTATTTTTTTAATCAATATAATTTTGATTTAATAGCAATTAAAAATATTATATCAAATATTACTAAATATTTAATTGATTGTGTAATTCTATAAATGTATGTTATATTAACACTAATAAATCTGTTTTTGACTTTTGCAACCAACCCAGTCTCGATCACAAATTCCATATATATATATATATATATATATATATATATATATATATATATATATATATATATATATATATATATATATATATAACAACTATTACAAATTAATAAATTACATTATTATTTATATGACAATCATCATTTAAAACTTTTTTTCCTCTTTATTAGTATACATTATATTATACATTTATTAAACATAAATAGTAAATTCTTATTTTATATTTATTTAATATTTTGTTGACTTTCCTCGACTCGTCGCAGGAGTCTCTTACTAGTTTCTTTAAGTCTCTTACTAGTTTCTTTAATGAAAGTAACAAGTGTGAAAACCCACAGAGATAAAATGTGAATTTGTCTTCTCTTCTTTAATGTGTCTATTTCTAGCATCTTCTATCTTTCTCTTGTTTCTAGAACAACTTCTTAGGTGTTAATATTTGTCAAATTCACATTTTTGTGCACTTTGTTCTTGTCCAATTTGTTGTTGTTTTGAAGGAATTTGAGAGAGAGTTGATCAATCTTATGGTGATTCATGATTGATCAAGCTCATGATATCCATCAAGAATCAAGTCCCATTTATCCAGAAATTTAAGAGAACCTTGTGTGTGTTCTTCATTCACCTACATCTAATTTCTTGACTAACAACTTATGAATTAGAGTATTTGTGATATTTTTTGGCACTGTTCATCATCTTGTTCTTAGTCTTTTTCCATTGATGGGGACCTTCATCTCTAAAGAATGAGTGTTGAGGGAGACTAATGGTACATTAGGATATCTAATATTTTTGTGTGAAGTTTTTTATTTGTAATAGGTGCAGTATCATCTCTTGAATTCTTTTGGTTCTTATTGGTATCTATCAAAATGAGACTTTCATTATAATCTATGGAATACTTTGGCGAAGCCTAATACATATTGTTAGTAAGACGGAGTTGGAAGATGTCCAACTTTAGTGAGATTTTGGAAAGGTTGATCATAGAAAATTTGGGAGTTATTTAATCAAAACTTAGCTATGACAATCGCCTGGACAAAAAATCAGTAGGATCAGGTGGATTGCTACACACAAAAACTTGGAACAAAATTATAATGGATAACAAGGTCATTGATCAAGATCTTGAGGATCTTGTTTTTTTTTATAAGTTTGAGTGTCTGCATAAATAGAGGGAATTATCATGTAATATTTTCCTCTTTTTAATTTTCTATCATTCATTAATATCGCTATTGTGTCGGTTCATTATTATATAGCTTGTATGCCATTTAGGTTATGCCATGCTTATAGAGATTTAATGTGTAAACTTAGGTCTGTGATGCATCAATTTTATTGGATCATCATAAGTTTAATTATGTCTTGAAAACATCTATGTAAAGTGTTTTTAAATCACTTTGTTTAAAGTGACTTTGGTTGTCTTATAATTGACTTGTATTAGAAGTAATCAAGTCCTTAGTGATATCTTGTAATACTTCAAGGCTCTCTTAGTGTTATGTTTTGCTTCCGTGTTTCTAAAAATCTATGATTTCGTTTATGAAACCAAAAATGTTTTTTAAATAGTCTTTTAGGGAATAAATATATTTAACCCCCCTTCTGGACCTCTTTGTGTCCATATTCTCACATAATAATTGGTATTAAAGTGGTTTTTTTTATCAAAGTCTTGCGACTCAAAAAGTTGAGGATACGGTACCCTCGATCCTAGACAAATTTTTCCATCTGTTTGAAAGCTTATGCAATTCAATGAATTCTAATTATATTACAATGATTTCCTAATATATGAACATTAAATTGCATGCATTACATATATTAATTTAAAGTAAAACCTTACTAGTATATTCTTCAAACATTAATTGTATTTAAGATATTCTCTAAATTTTGATTCATCCATGATTGAACGGACAATATTTTAAGGTATATGAAACATAATCTGAACGTGCATTAATGTATGAACATTAAACCTGGCACTATGTATTAAAGTTTGTTCTTGATTGATCTTACTTATCGATGAACGTCCATTCATATGGCAACAAGCTCTAAGTTTTTGAGAGATAGAATAAATAAACAAAAAACATATTCTAAATGACCTTATTCTTCCAAAGTTATCGTAAAAAGAAGCTGAAGGAAGTTTGTGACTATTGGCAATAATTCTCTGAATTTTAAATAATTAGAAAAGATTCAAGGGTAAAAATATATCCCTTGAAGTGATAATGATCATCAAAGAGTTGAATCAGTTATTCGGGATTGATAAGATGTGTTAATCAGTAATAGTCAAAACATTGCTATTGAAAGTTCATATGAAGTCTTATGAAGAAGAGTGTAAGAATACTCTTCAGACGTGCAAGAGGAGTTGTATCCAATTAATATATGATTCATAATATTTTCTCATATGATATTATTTTTGTTGATTATTAACTATTTTTGTGTACAACAAATTAATCCTAGATTATCTAAATTGGTATAATCGTTCCAACCCTTCTTTATTTCTTTTTGTGTATAAACATAGTTGTAATTATTCAAAATGCCTAAAAATATTGTATGTTTCAATATATATATATATATATATATATATATATATATATATATATATATATATATATATATATATATATATATATATATATATATATATATATATATATATATATATATGTGTGTGTGTGATATGTTTATGTATTTCATGCTTTAACCATTTAATCATTCAATGCATCGGTTAAATTTTATTTAGTCTGTTCATTGCATCCATATGTTCATTGCATATATATGCATCAATCATTCATTGATACATCATCAATTAATTTCTAGCATTGGAATTGTTTAGCATTTACATCAAAAATATTTTGCATTCAAAACCACTTTGAACATTTTCATTAAAGTTTTTATCATTTAAAAATCATAATTTGATTTGTGAGTCTCATTAAGACTTATTTTTTAAAATGCATTATTTTTTTTCTTCAAAATTTGACTGCTTGATTAGAATCACATTTGAAATTTGATTTGAATCAGAAGTATGAGAGTTATGAGTTCTTGGGACTGTTCAAATTGATTCGAATTGTTTAGCATTTACATCAAAAATATTTTGCATTCAAAACCACTTTGAACATTTTCATTAAAGTTTTTATCATTTAAAAATCATAATTTGATTTGTGAGTCTCATTAAGACTTATTTTTTAAAATGCATTATTTTTTTTCTTCAAAATTTGACTGCTTGATTAGAATCACATTTGAAATTTGATTTGAATCAGAAGTATGAGAGTTATGAGTTCTTGGGACTGTTCAAATTGATTCGAATTGTTTAGCATTTACATCAAAAATATTTTGCATTCAAAACCACTTTGAACATTTTCATTAAAGTTTTTATCATTTAAAAATCATAATTTGATTTGTGAGTCTCATTAAGACTTATTTTTTAAAATGCATTATTTTTTTTCTTCAAAATTTGACTGCTTGATTAGAATCACATTTGAAATTTGATTTGAATCAGAAGTATGAGAGTTATGAGTTCTTGGGACTGTTCAAATTGATTCGAATTGTTTAGCATTTACATCAAAAATATTTTGCATTCAAAACCACTTTGAACATTTTCATTAAAGTTTTTATCATTTAAAAATCATAATTTGATTTGTGAGTCTCATTAAGACTTATTTTTTAAAATGCATTATTTTTTTTCTTCAAAATTTGACTGCTTGATTAGAATCACATTTGAAATTTGATTTGAATCAGAAGTATGAGAGTTATGAGTTCTTGGGACTGTTCAAATTGATTCGAATTGTTTAGCATTTACATCAAAAATATTTTGCATTCAAAACCACTTTGAACATTTTCATTAAAGTTTTTATCATTTAAAAATCATAATTTGATTTGTGAGTCTCATTAAGACTTATTTTTTAAATGCATTATTTTTTTTCTTCAAAATTTGACTGCTTGATTAGAATCACATTTGAAATTTGATTTGAATCAGAAGTATGAGAGTTATGAGTTCTTGGGACTGTTCAAATTGATTCGAATTGTTTAGCATTTACATCAAAAATATTTTGCATTCAAAACCACTTTGAACATTTTCATTAAAGTTTTTATCATTTAAAAATCATAATTTGATTTGTGAGTCTCATTAAGACTCATTTTTAAAAATGCATTAATTTTTTTCTTCAAAATTTGACTGTTTGATTAGAATCACATTTGAAATTTGATTTGAATCAGAAGTATGAGAGTTATGAGTTTTTGAGACGGTTCAAATTGATTCGAGTCAGGCATTGCATTTGATTTGAATAAGAGTACTTTTATCTCAAATAAAGAACATGTGATTTGAATCACAGTTAACACTTGGTTTGAATCACAAACCCAAAAGTCACGTTCCTTTTTGAATTTTGATAAGTTTTTTAAAATAATTTAATTTCATTTTCTTTTCAAATCATTTCAAAAACCTGTCATTCCTCTCAAACCAATTCTCATGAAAAATCACCCTTGTTTATAAATGATCAACACATTTATCACCATTTATCATTAATCATTATCACTCTTCATCACATTCATCATCAAAATCCATTTGTCTCCATCATCATGGCTTCAAGCCTCCCACAAAAGGATTTGTCAGCAAAGAAAAAGGGCAAGGGACAAGTTTCATTATCAATCCAATCTCCTCCACCTATTCCAAAGAAGCCAATAAGAAAATTTCAAGCAAGTAAAGAAAAATCTGACGTCAAATGAGAAAGAATACAAGTGAGCATTCTTCTTTTTCAAAGCAAGCCATTTCTGATTTATGTCACAAGGTTAAAAATTTACTAATTGAGGATAGTCTGAAAGTGTACTCTGAAAAGTTTTTGAATAAGTCCATTGAGTTTTAATATTATGTTAACAACAACTCTGAAGTTGAGGTCAGGGCAATTTTTTTTACCATTTTCCAATCACAAGTTGTTGAAATTTATTGGTCTGAATAATAGGTATAAACATGATCATGTCAAGGCATTCTACTACAATCTTGAGCAGACCCTGCTGGAATTGAGAGTAGATTTAAGGATCTTGTAGTGAATTTAAATTATCTAGGTATTACTGCTCATCTTGGTTTAACATCGGAGGGGCCGAATATGTCTGTTGTAAGATCACCTAATAATGATAGAATCTCTTTTTTGCAATTAGTTTCTAAGTTCGTCTTTGATCAACTTAGGATAATTAATTTTATATCAGACAAGTCAAGTTTGATATGTGTATTCTTCATTGGATTGTTGTTAAGGTTCTCTATAGGAAACCTAAAAATTAGGCTAGGGCTATTGACTTTGACATCTACCAGGTGTGGGCTCTTCTTACTGATAGTGGAGTCAACAGGGTAAAGTTCATTATTCAAGGAATGTTTAACCGCATATAAAATCCAAAAAGGCCTATGTTTTTCAATTCATCTATGTTGATAATTCTAGAGCTTAATGGAATTCTGTCCAAGGAAGAAGACATGGTGGAAGCTCTAAAGATTTTGGACGAATATAAAGTTTCTATGGCGAGGTATTATAGAGACACTAACAATGTTTGTTACTAACTTCAGAAATCTAGAAGGCAAGCGTATGATGACCAAAATTTAGAGTTGGTGAAAGATCCGTCTGATGAAGCTGGTGCATCTGGTAATGGATTGTTATTTGCAGATGTTAAGGCATATTTTAATGATTGGTTCGGGAAGATCTTTGCAGATAATCAGGTTGGAGAAGAAAGGATCATGGGCCAAATTGAAGTTGTGGTAAAATAAGTTAAAAAGGGTTGAGAGAAGTTGAAGGAAGAATTGAAAGTCGAGATGTAAGCTAGTGAAAACTGTGTCCTTGCTCAATGAGAGTTGTTGTTGAGCAGCTTAGTAGTTCCACTTTCATCTTTCCTCTTGATCCTTATCATATTGATCCAGAGCCTACTGATGCCGCTCCAGATACTTTTGTTGCCCATTCTACTGATGAAGCAATTGTCTTTCCCTGATTTTATTTATTTTTCATGCATATCATATCATAGCATTTACATTTATGGATAATTATGTCATTTTGGATTGACTAGATATTTTAAGAATATTGACTCTATGATTTTGATTATATAATGTGCGCCAGGTTTTCAGTCACGTATTTTATGGTATCTTTGTGATTATTTATTTCTATATTCATCTTGATCAATTTTTTAAAATTGTGTGTTTTTGGTAGTTATTATCGTATGCGATTTTTGTGGTGAATGTTTAGATCGATATTGTGACATTTCTATTTTGTTTTTTGTATTGTCATGGAGTCGGCTGTTTGCATTTTTTTTCTATCTTTCTATTTTTTTTCTCTTTTTGATATTTTTCAAAGGGGGAGAAGGTACCAAGATATTATCGATATTCATGTGCATTAAGTGTTTAATGTAGGGGGGGCTTTACAGCTCAAATGATGTGTTATACGCCCATCTATAGTGCGCTAAGGAAATACACCAAATTCATTTACCCTCAAATTCCAAATAATCGCTCAAATAAATTGATCAACAATAATATCTCCAAATTTTCCAATCATAAAAAATGGGGAGACTGTAAGTGCAGTCACGTTATCGTATGATATTCTATTCTTTGTTTTGATGTTTTTGTCAATTTTAGTGTATATGTTATAGTTTATCCGCTTATTTGTAGTTTGCTTATCATTCAATTATTCATGTGTTTGTATTTCATTCGCATTTGAGTTGTATTGTATCCTCTTTGGCTATTTTAGAATTGTACTATTAAGAGCCTCATTACTTAATAAAATTAGAGAGTTGATCCATGGGAGTGTTCCTTTTTAGCCTAGAAAATTGCTCTTTTGTCGTTTCATCAGTTGTGGCCTGAATCACAAGTTAGAATGCTTAAATCAAGATGTTGAGTGGCTTAATTTGAATCAAGTTGTAAGTATGATTCAAATCATGAACCTTGTGAAAAATAGAATTTTCATCTAGATGATTTGATTCGAATCACAAAATGAACTTGACTCAAATCACTACCTCACGTGACTCGAATCACAAGTCTCCAGGAAGCTAGGATTTGGCTCAGTTTAAATTTAATGGAATCATGAATTTAACTTGACTCGAATCATAACACCTTCTGACTCGAATCATGGTTTCTTCTTAACTCTAATAATGGCTTCGCAAAACTAATTTTCCATCTTAGATTTAAATAGTTGTTTCTTTGATGAAAGTAACAAATGTGTGAAACATGTGGGTGAAACCTACAGAGACGAATTTTTAATTTGTCTTGTCATCTTTAGTGTGTCTATTCCTAGCACCTTCTATCTTTTTCTTGTCTCTAGAATACTTTCTTGAGTGTTAATTCTAGTCAAATTCACTTTTCTGTTGTACTTTATTCTCGTGCAATTTGTTGTTATTTTGAGGGAATTAGAGAGAGTGAGTTGATCAAACTTGTAATGATTCATGTTTTATCAAGCTCATGATATCCATAAAGAACCAATACACATTTATCCAGAGATTTGATAAAACCGTTTTTTTTGTGTGAGTGTAGTCTTTATTCACCTACATCTAATTCCTTGACTAATACCATGTGAATTAGAATGTTTGTGAGATTCCTTGGCATTGTTCATCATCTTCATCCTTATTATTTTTCCATTATTTAGGATCTTTATATCTAAAGATTGAGTGCTGAGGGAAACTAGTGGCACATTAGGGTATCTAATGTTTTTGTGTGAAGTTTGTTGTTTGTAACAGGTACATGTATCATTTCTTGAATGTTGTTGGTTCTTATTGGTATTTATAAAGAGGAGAGTTTCATTATACTCCATGGAAGACTTTGGTGAAGCCTAGTACATATTATTCGTACGACGGAGTTGGAAGATGTCCAACTTTGGTGTGATTATGGAAAGGTTGGTCGTAGACAAAGTTGTAAGTTGTCATATCAACGCTTAACTATGGTAATCACTCAGACAATAAATCGGTGGGATTATATGGATTGCCACACACGATTACAAAATTATTGTGGATAATAATGTTATTGGATCAAGTATCTTTGGGGATCTTGTTTTTGTTAGCAGTTTGAGTGTCTGCATCAACAAAGGGAATTATCGTGGGATATTTTGTTGTAATCATAACACTTGTATCAAAATTATCAAAATAGTGGAAGATCGTGATTATTTCTCAATGGTTATTTAACACCATTGAAGAACGTAGTAGGCAAAGCGAGGATGAGTGCTTGACTAATATAGATCTCTGTGTATCTTTTCTCTCTTCCCTTACCTCTTTTTAATTTTCTAACATTCATTAATATAGTTATTGCGTCAGTGCATTATTGCATCATTTGTATGTCATTTAGGTTAGACCGTGCTCATAGATATTTAATGTGTAAGCTTAGGTTTGCGATGCATCTATCTTATTGGATCATCATAAGTTCAATTATGTCTTGAATGAACATCTATGTAAAGTGTTTTTAAATCGATTTGTGTTAAAGTGGCTTTGGTTGTCTTGTAATTGACTTGAATTAGAAGTAATCAAGTCCTTAGTGATGTCCTGTAATATTTCACTTAGTTTAATTTATTGAGATGCTTCTAAGCTCTCTCAGTGTTGTGTTTTTCTTTCGCGTTTCTTAAAATCCCTGATTTCGTTTATGAGACCTAAAATGTTCTTGAAATTGTCTTTTAGGGGATAAGTTTATTCAACCCCCTTCTAGACCTCTTTGTGTCCATATTCTCACCCAACATGAAATGTTTGTCTAAGTGACTAGAGTCTTATGAAAGTATGGGAGTAACTCTTAAGATACTAAGAAAACTCACACATACACGCATACTCACACGCACAAGCATACACACACACACATATACATACACATACACATGCACACATACACACATGCACACACACACACACACACACACACACACACACATGCACACACACACACACACACACACACACACACACACACACACACAAATATACCTTTAAGACCTCTATATACTTAACAAAATCACCTAAAAATGTTTTTAAGGTCTATCCAGTTGATTATATGACTATCTGGTTATTTTTCAAATTGTCTAATAGATTGAATTATATGCATAATCAATTAGACAATGTCTCCATAATTGATTATGATAACCTCTTAATGTTTGATAACGACTTTCTATCCAAACCTTCCATTTTGGGCATCAATAGTCGATTATTGATGCACTTAATCGATTAGGCCATTAATTCAACCCATGGATTATTTTCCTTTTGAGCTATTTTTTCTCCTATATAAAGGATGCCTCTGCTTACTACATTTCACACAAAAACTCGAAGTTTTCCTAATTCTTTATAATTTATATCTATATTTTCTCTCTTTAAGTAATTTCTTTTACAAAAGTTTCCTTAGTGTCTCGTGAGTGAAAACTACTAGTGAGGAAAGAGTTGTATTATTGTCGTGCCACTGTTGTTATTTTCAAGAGCGTGATACTCTTGAAGAATTAAGTTTGGTTCTTGAGATAAACTACTTGTAAATTCTCTGTTTTGTTATAAAACTCATCCTGAAAAAGTTCTGTTTGGTTATTGAGATCAACCTGTACAATCTCTAGTTAGTTTATGGGTTCATCCCGTGGAAAAAACTCTCTTTTTGGCTGAGGGAAAAATATCTCAATTCGATTGTATCGAGGGCTTGTGGGCATAATATGTAAAAGCTTACTATTATAGTGAAGTCTCATGAAGATTTTTTGGGGAAGTGACACGGCCAATGTTCAGTCGAACCTGAGACTCTTTTATGTTTTCTATGGTATACTCTCGGAGGAATAGGAAAATGTTGAGTCTCTTTAATGTCTGCTACGATTTTGAGTCTCTTGTTGAGTGATAATATGGAAACCCTATAAATGTATCCCACAAATGTCACCAAATGATCATATATTGGACTTTTCTGGCTCACAAAAAAGAAGCGAGCTACGATATGATGATGAACTCTTTAAAGGGTTTCAACTTTGGTCTAACAATGATGAAAATGAGGGGTGGTACCTAGAAAAACTCTGACAATCAATTAAGTGATATTAGTAAGTGTGACATTTTAGGGTTAGAATAATATATAACAATATATAAAGGAAATACTTTGTTTTGGTGTAACCTTTTTTCCTACCATTTTTACCCTTATTTTTTATTGTGTAATTTACTTAATAACTTTTATTGAAACCACTAATATTTACTTCCACATAATTTCCTACTATTAAATTCCACATGCTGTATTTAAAAAAAATTATATTTAAATATACAATATCATTAGCAGACATTAATCTTAGCTACACACTAGCGGACAAACGAGCACGCGAGTGCATGTCTAGACGCTAGTGTGTAGCTAAGACTAATGTGCAATTCACCTTTTAAAGAAGGATTTTAGGGTATTCAAAGACCTAAACTTTATGTATGCCACAATTGTCTTAAAGGACATATGTCAGAAGATATTTGGAAATATGATTTGATGATCCTCTGCATTATGTCCGCTCTTATCACGTGTCCTTAGAAGACAAAATATCTCAATGTTCTTCAATAATAGAACTTTTTTTGTTGCGGATAAATATTATAGAAGACTAACGTCAATAAATCTTAATTGTATGATCCGATGATCCTTAGAATCTTTAATGATTTTGGTCTTCAACAATATTAGGGTGAGATCATTCCATAGATCTGAGATCCACTAAGCCTTTTTAGAATGTAGATTTTTCAAGAGACTCTATAAAACTTTTTATAGGATTTGACGACTTTTTATTTATCATATTCTCTTACAGGCATTGTAATGCAATGAAGCAAAGTACAATCATCAACAAATTTAATTGAGCCGAATCAAATTTTATCATTAAAAAATAAATTTACTTATTTTAATTTTTTTGAGATTTGATCTATGTATGTTAAAATTAATATAAACATTAAAAAGAATCACATGTCTTAAGTAAATTAATAAAAAGTGCCATTATTCTATTGACAAAATTTTAAAATAAAACAACGAGGAGGTAACATATATTTGCATTTGTAAATGTGAGTTGTAGTGATGGTAATATATGTTAAATTAAAATATTGTAACGGGGCTGGTGGGAATCGATTTTTGTTATAAAAAGCTTGTTATTGCAATTCATTTTCTCATATTTCCACTTATTACAACCCCACGTCACAAGTTACAACAACTTTCCCATCACCTTCTCTATCCCACTCAATCATTCACCTCCCTTTGTCCTTTTCCAACCATGAATATGTTTGCCGCCTCCGCTGCAAAACCTTTACCAATCTCCGGCCAAACCATACGCGTGATCGACGCTAGCGAATTCATCGTTTCATGGATGGTTAGACTCCTCCTCAAAAAAGGCTACACCGTCCGAAGAACCTTACGAAACCCATGCATGTTTGCTTAATTTCTTGATCGAAGAATTTAATTGAAATGCATGGATAGTGTAAAAATTAAAGCAAAAATAATAGAGACTGATATAAATAATGCAAAAAATTGAAGCAGTAAATAAAGTAGAATATGAAAATAAAAAATGGAAAAATGGATTTTGAAATTAAATTGCAAATGAATCCGACATGATTGTTGAAATATTGATCCAAGTGCAAACAAAAAAACTCCTAATTTTAAGATGCAATAGTCCTTCAATATGAGAAACTGTAGCTTTTATAATAGTGGAATTTCTGCCTAATAACAATGCTCTAAAACTCTAATAACTTGGATTCTTGAAAACTTAGGTTTTATGGGTATTTATAATATTGAGAATTGATGAAAGAAGTCTCAATTTGTGTAGGAGTAGTGGAGATTTATCTGCTGAAGTGGGAGAAGACTGGGTTTGGTAGTTGCAATTTTTCAGGCCTCAAAGTCCATGGCGGATGCTATGGCCTCATGGCGAACACCATGAGTAGAAAGTTGGTAGATGTGGGTTGCAAGGTCCACGGAGAACGCCATGACCTCATGGTGAACACCATGCGTGCTGAAATGCGCCTTTTTTTACTTTTCTTTGTGCTTAGGTGGCACCATGACTGTCACATCATGGCAAGCCCCATGGGGAACGCCATGAGTGCAGAACTTGTCCTTTTTCTCCGTTCTTTGCCATTTTTGTCCTGATTTCTTGCACGAGTGCTCCTACTTGGAAAATTCCTAAAATAGACACAAAATACCAACATAAAACCATAAAATGGAAATAAAACAGACTAAAATGACATGTGTATTGAGTCAGAAACGTGATAATGTTCATGATTATCAAACTCCCCCATACTTGAACATTTACTTGTCCTCAAGAAAACTTCTACACACATGAAAATATTTGAAAATGCAGCATTATAGTGTAAAGACTTAAAAATAAATGCATTCAAATACTCATAATTGGCTACACAATCTATTTTTGTTAGAATTAACTTGATATGTACTAAATGCACACTAAGGATATCGTATAAACACAATTCCATAATTATGCAGACATAAGCATCCCTCATATGAAAACCAATCTGATACATGCTATTATGCTCAAGCATAACTTACTCATCCTGTTTTTCATCATTTTTCATTCTAGCACAATCACATTAAGCCTGTTATCCTTTCACAGTCATAGTAGGAAATCTGTTAGTGACTATGATTTTATTATTATTTTTTTCTTTTTCTTTTCTGCGCACTTTGGCTTAATTTATTAACAAATAAAACGACTAAATACCGTTCAAATAAATGACCGGATGAGGGACACTTAACTTAGGAGGAACATTGCATTTTTATTCATTTTTTTCTTTTTAAGCACATGATCATTCACTTATTTACATCAACTTCCATGCATAGTGTGTGCGTAGGATGATGCTGACTGTTTAGATAAACTACTCAAGGATAATTAGAGAATGAGAACTCAAGTCTATGGACTTAATAGGTATTTAAATCGATATCTATATTTGGGAGAACATCATCAAGACTAGTCCATATAGCAACATAATCATACTCTTCTCGAGACTGTTGCCCGATTAAAGTTTGCATATGATGCATATATTGCACCATCTCTTCTTGTTGGCTATGCATGAGTGCAATAAGGCTGCCCCGTTCAACGTCTATGACATTCTGAGTCTGCACCTCGTAAAGCACATCATCTAGGATAATGTGTGCTGCTCCGGAAGAAGTACATGCAAAAGTGTCAGAGAAAAATGGTGCGGTGTGTGTAGGTGAAGCAGGAATATGAGGGGAATGATGTGGGGGTGACTCATGAATAAGAGAGCCTCGCTCTCTATGGTCATACTCCTCATCCATGGCACCATCAACATTGATATTCTCAGGAATGTCCATGAACACCGAAGTGGCCTCAGTACGGACCTTCAAATTATAGATCCAATTCGCAATGTTTTGCACATCTGTGCGGTTCGGGCAAGGTAAAACAACACTGGGTACCTCTCTGTTCCCAATCATCAATGAATATCTCTCATCCCTCCTATTTTTAACCAATCGCATGTTGTGGCATGCACGAATATCTAAAAGAGGTACGAATAGAGGTTCGAGTGTAGCAAACTCAACATCTAAGCCTAGAGCGCGGGCTATGGAGGTAATCACTCCTCCAAAAAAAAATATGCTCATTTTTAACACTGCAAACTGCTTGCATATGGGCCAACATAAACGAGGTCGAATTAATCCGTGTAGGTTGAAAAATATAATGAATGTAAAACAAATCTTTTGCATTAATTCTACTGTTATTCTTTCGGCAAAAAGTAGAGTGTACCAACATTTGGGGAAAATAACGTACGGTCGGGTTATGGACATGAGTCACATTATTACCCTCAAAGCTATCAACACGATTACTAGTTAATTGTTCCCAAACTTGACCAAATTCGTGTGTCCAATCAGTGTCTAACGGGATTTCACAAACAACACCCTCACCATGCGGAAGTTGCAACATGTCGGCAATTTGATTAAAACTAAACTGATATTCTTTGTTAAACATGCGGAAGCTAACACTGCCTTCTGTGCTAGGAGGCAAAATTTGTGTGGTGTAAACAAGAGAACTTATAAACTCTAATGTGAGGCTAACGTAGGTGAGGTCTTTTCTTGCATAAAAATGTGATAAACCTAACATGTTCAACATCCAATGCACACTATCATAAAGTCCTAAGATACATAAACAAAAATCGTCGACGTACCTTGTCGAAACAATTGCTCGATTCAAAAGAGCTTCGTTTTAGAATGTAGATCTTTCAAAAGATTCTATAAAACTTGTTATAGGATTTGACAACTTTTTATTTATCAAATTCTCTTATGAACATTGCAATGAAGCGAAATACAATCATCAACAATTTTAATTTTGAAGCGAATCAAATTTTATCCGTAAATTTTTTTTTTACTTTTTTTTTTTGAGATTTAAACTATGTATGTTAAAATTAATATAAACATAAAAAAGAATCACATGTCTTAAAAAAATTAATAAAAAGTCATTGAAAATTTTTAAAATAAAACAACGAGGAGGTAATATATATAATATTTGCATTTGTAAATGGGAATTGTACGGATGTTAATATATGTTAAATTAAAATATTGTAGCGGGGTTGGTGAGAATCGAATTTGTTATAAAAAGCTTGTTATTGCAATTCACTTTCTCATATTTCCACTTATTACAACCCCACGTCACAAGTCACAACTTTCCCATCACTTCTCTATTCCACTCACTCATTCACCTTCCTTTGTCCTTTTCCAATCCCGAATATGCCTGCCGCCTCCGCCGCCGCCGCTGCAGAACCTTCACCAATCTCCGGCCAAACCATATGCGTCACCGGCGCCGGCGGATTCATCGCTTCATGGATGGTTAAACTCCTCCTTGAAAAAGGCTACACCGTCAGAGGAACCTTGCGAAACCCAGGCATGTCTGCTTAATTTCTTGATCGCGTTTTAATTTTATAATTTAATCAAAATTATGCGAATTAATGATGTTATTAGTATTGTATTTTGACGTGAACATGCATGAAATTTGATTTGATTTTAGATGATGCAAAAAATGGACACTTGAAAGAGTTGGAAGGAGCGAAGGAGAGACTAACTCTGCATAAAGTTGATCTACTTGATCTTAACTCCGTTAAAGCTGCCGTTCACGGTTGTCACGGTGTTTTTCATACTGCTTCTCCCGTTACCGATAACCCCGTGAGTTTTCATTCCCTTATTTGATTTTTTATTTATTTAAAGAATCTTTTGATTTTTAATTCTTAATCTTCGCAATCAAAGGAACAATCACAAATAAAATTAATTAAATATTAGTCTAGTACACTATTATGAATTTTATATACTTATGTATAAATCATTCTATATTAAATTTTTTTACTTATCATTCTTTCTTTTTATTACTGTTCATTCTTTTTTATTATTTACTTATGTATATCAAAAAGAATCAATTAGGTTTTATTCTACAAAAAAATATTTGATATCATTTAAAATTTATAACCGTTGAATTTTGTAATTAAGCTAGCTTGATTATCGATAGAGAATAAACTATTAGATTGAATTTATAATGTTTAATAAAAAATTAAGTTGTTTAAAAATTTATAAATAAATTTCATAATTTACTGAATGGAAAATTAATAAATAAAATTGAGAGAAAAATAAATAAATAAAAAATTATTTAAGTTAATTTATAATAAATGCTTAAATTATGATATTGCAAACAAAAATTAATAAAAAAATAGTAGCATAGACAAAATCATGTCATGCGATGTGATTATTTGAACCGTTGGTTGGTGGGTCTTATTTTCTCACAACCAAACCTTGTTTGTTCCTTCTCTTTCAAGATTAAATAAAGTTATGTGTATGAGATTGTACACAACGTGGCATATAAATTTCACATCCACCAACTTTCTAAGTAATCTTCCATTATTATGTTTTTTTAATTAATCTACTATTATTAGTACTACTAATTTAGTTTTACCGAAAATGATTATTAAATTTGTTATTTGGGTACGTGTCACAGGAAGAGATGGTGGAGCCTGCAGTAAATGGAGCAAAGAATGTAATCATAGCTGCTGCAGAAGCAAATGTGAGGCGCGTGGTTTTCACTTCCTCAATTGGCGCAGTCTATATGGACCCAAAGAGAAGTGTTGATGTTGAAGTTGACGAGTCTTGTTGGAGCGATTTGGAATTTTGCAAGAACACCAAGGTCAATATTGTCTTCATCTATAAACCACTATTATAATATTGTGATGATAAATGCAACTGATTTGAAATTTGAATATTGCAGAATTGGTATTGCTATGGGAAAGCAGTGGCGGAACAAGCAGCATGGGATATAGCAAAAGAGAAAGAAGTAGATTTGGTTGTAGTGAATCCAGTTTTGGTTCTTGGACCATTGCTACAACCCACAATCAATGCAAGCACAATTCACATACTAAAGTACTTAACTGGATCTGCAAAAACCTATGCAAATGCAACACAAGCTTATGTTCATGTCAGGGATGTGGCATTAGCACATATACTTGTTTATGAAAAACCTTCTGCTTCTGGTAGATACTTATGTGCTGAAAGTTCATTGCACCGTGGAGAGCTTGTTGAAATTCTGGCTAAGTATTTTCCTGAATACCCGATTCCTACCAAGTAAGTCACTTAAATTATTCTTCCTATTATAATTATCATTATTAATTAATATAAATTAGTAATTTCGTTAAAACAATTCAATTGATTTCTGTGCAGAAATATTATAGGAGTTTAGGTTCTAACGCGCCGCATTCCACTTATAAAAAGAAATAAAATCTCATGCACTAGACTAGTTGACATAAAAAAAATATATGAGTTAGCATAGAATAAAAATTTATAAATGTTCAAAAAAATTGGAGAAGTATTGAATGGTGACCTAGTAGGTATACCAACTTTGACTTGTTTATGTGATCTATGTTCCATTTCCACCACCTAAATAAAGTATAGAAAATGAAATTGAAATTATTGGTATTATTTTATAAAAGTAGAAATAAGTGGAGCATATGACTCCTTACCAACCTCAACGTCCTTATCACTTTATCTATATATTATCTACCTCTTCCATTATTATGGACATGATAAATTATCGATATCTATAAAATTTATACTTCCTTCGATCTTATTTATAGGCAAAAATCTTTTAAATTTTTTGGTGTTAAATATAAGCAAATGTCAACAAATTTATGTTTATTTAATGTCTTTATTTCAAAATTATCTCTGCATTAATTATTTAGATGACAATTTAATTAATAGTATATTAGTAATTGAGTTATCTTTTTTTACATGAAACTAAGAAAATTAAAAGTATTATAAAAATTATCTTTTTTACTTATAAATCAGGTCGGAGTAGTGTTTTTGTTAGATTCAATGTTTGACGATTCTGATATCAAACATTTAAGCATTTGAAACATTGAAAACCATGGAATTAAGATTATACCGTTTAGATTTAAATTTAATATTTTATTATAAAGTAAAAAGTAAAATATATTTTCTTCAAACCGTCATAGCACGCTCGAATAATGTTCTGAAAAAAATGTATGATATTTTGAATGCTTGAATGTGTGATAATGCCAACTCCTATGAACTCAATTTTTTCAAGGTCATAATTTGCACCTTGGGTCATAGGTTCAAAGTTAACAAAGTAAATGTTTTACATGTGCAGGTGTTCAGATGAAAAGAATCCTAGAGTGAAACCACATATCTTCTCAAACAAAAAACTGAAAGATTTGGGATTGGAATTCACTCCAGTGAGTCAATGTTTATATGAAACCGTTAAGAGTCTGCAAGAGCAAGGTCACATTCCTGTTCCAAAGAAAGATGATTCTCTAGCAGTCAAATCTTAAACCTTATTCATTGTCAACAAGTTTGATTCATGACAAAAACAGAAGCAATTTTTAGCAATCTACTAGATACTAGGCTCATGTTGCATTATGGGCATCTTTCCTACTATAGAAAGGCATCATGCAGTTTGTAATTGTCATGTTTGAAAATAATCTCAATTTATTATTGTGGTCCTTACCAGTATATTACAAATATACTTATGGATTTTCTTAATTCACCTCATTGCGCCAATAATTTATGGTAAAATTCTTGGAACTAGTATTTTGGTTTTATATCATGTACGAGAAGGTAACGGAACCTTCCCTCGGGTTTCCTTAATAATTTTGAAAGATTCTTTAGATTTTTAGAGTTTGGTTTTAGATTTTTTTTTCTTCATTTTGTTGTTGCATGTTTTAATAACCAGTCTCAAAAGAAAAGCATGGCACTGGAGAGCGATACTCAACATGCCAAAAAATCAATATAACAATAAAGTTACAATCTGGAGAAAGAAAAACGAACAAAAAACATACAAGTGGACAAAATCCCAACACTAAAAGAATTAGGTTATTTAGAAGGAGCCCAACGGACATTGATGAGAGAAATAATCAATCCACTCTACAAAGCTAGGGATTAATAAGGGGATTTCACTGTAGGAAGGTAGAATATGTTGAGGCTACCAAGAACATCATATCCTTAGCATGATGCCACCATCACCTATCTTTATCTAGAGAGAGTGACTATCTCTTAATAATAGAAAGTTGGTTGACAACCATCTCATGTTCTTAAATAAAAATAGATCTCATTCACTCCCGATCCCAAACTAGATCTGATCTTCCCACAAATCTACCTTGCCCACGAACCATTCTTGTTGATATGAGATATTGAAGAGATTAGGGAACCTAACTTTGAGCAAGGTGAAATCAACCCACATGTCTAGCTAAAAGGATATGTGAAGATCATTTTCCACCCTCTTATACTATCCTCAAGCCAATAAAAGGAATCGTCTGTTATGGATCCAAGAAAAATCACACATTTCTCCGAAGTGGACGTAGAATAGGATTCACACGACCTACCCATGTTAAGGAAGAAACACAATGATTCCATATCTACCATATACCATATCAAATTAGAAACCTGGTTCACTTGAGACGAGTCTCTATCTCCATTTGTCTAAAAAAGGCAAATTAACAAAGCAAAGATTCGAACACACAAGCCACCTCTTAGCTTAGGTTTGCAATCATCATATCACTTAACTCAAGAAACCCTATAATCACCCTTCACTGCACCCTAAAGCAACCTCAACCTTATTTGAATTCTAAAATCTTCTTCAAAACCTTAACAAACATCTTTAGGAAAGACAAGAACAAAATATGTATATGCTTAAGAACCAAATTAAGTAAGACCACTCTATCCCAGACTGGTATACCTATGTTTCCAAGAAAATAGACTCTTAGATAACATATTAACTAGCGAATCCCACATAATCTCGAAGTGGGGGTTAGCTCGATAAAAAAACTAAGGTACCAAAAAGGAAGGATCTATTGCCTAGAATTGGGAAAATCGCCAACTAAGTTAAAAAGAGTCGGATCAACATTGACTACTATAAGACTACTCTTTGTAAAGTTAACATCAAGTCCATATGCAAGCTCCAAACCCTAGAAGAAATCCCAAATAAACTTGATATTTTAGAGGTGGGAAACTATTAACTCCAAGGAGCTCACCCTAAAGACCACTCTTTGTAAAGTTAACACAAAATCCATATGTAAGTTCCAAATCCTCGAGGATAGCCCTAATACGTTTGATATTTTATAGGTGGGAGACTATTAGCTCCAAGGAGTGCACCCTAAAGCAAAAAATATCCAACTCAACATCCTTACTAAACAACCCATATAAGCCTTTCTCCAAAAGCATGAAAAAATAGAGCTAATAAATAGCCCTGTTTAAACTCCATTCGAATGCTAATATCTTGGGTCAGGAAACCACTCACCAACATCATAAGATTTCCTGAAAACACAAAAGCATGTATCCAAGATCTCTACTTAAAATAAAACCCAAATTTGATCAACATATAATCCAAAAACCTACAACAAACTAAATCATATGGGTTTGCAAACATCACCTTAAAATGAGGAAAGGTTTTTTTTTATTTTCTTATCCAAGTCCACCAACTTACTCACTACCATAACCCTGTGAACCAACCTGTCTCCTTTTTAAGGAAAACCGATTGATTAAGAGAGACAAGATTATCCATAACCTTTGCAAACCTAATCACCAACACTTTTACAACCAACTTAAGAAGAGAACCCACTTGGGAAATAGGTCGAAAATCACCTAAGTGGGACGAGTGTTTAACCTTATGAATCAAGGTCATTAAACAGGAGGAAAATCTACAAGGGAGTGAGGAAAGTAATGGAATTGATCAAACATGATCCCCGAGTCACCCCTTAGATGCCAAAATCTTCTCAAAGGTTCATGTAAAGTAAGTCCTCCTTCTACACTATTAATCCCTTGTTGAATGTATCTTTTTTTAATCATCATAATACCCATTGATATAGGGTTAAACAATGATCACTACGGAAATGGAAGACAACATCAAATTATTAACCAAATGGAGAGAACGTGGAGTGACCCACCAAAAAGTTGTCTATCGATAAGTACTAAAATTGTGTAAAATATGTAGGCACTTATTAACTTATTTTACAAGTAATTGATAGAAAAACCTCTGGTTTATCAATGAAAAGTGATAAAACACATGATTTCTCTCATATCTTTAGCCTTTTTGAATCCAAAGAAAAATCAATAATTTTGTAAGCCTAACCATGCTACGACCAAAAGAAAAAGCTTAGTGATCTATAACTGATAATGTATCTTATGATATTCCATAAACTAAATGCAAAATATTTTTATAATTCATGCATTTTCCAATTATAAGGAAAATTATAACCATTGAGAGATACTCTAAGATCATGATTCTGATAAATAATTGACTGTTAATCTAAACATGTTTTAAAATCTTACTTTAGTCAATCAAGTAGTTTATCTTCATGCTATAGTTTGTGGATATTTATGACATTTATGATTAACTTGCATTAGAAATAATATCATGTCATATAACAAATACTTAACAAAATGATCGATCTAGTCATTTTATCGCTCATGAAACATGCATTTCAAAAAAACTATGAACCATCTGGATGGATTTTATTTGAGGACAAAAAAAAGATATGTTAGAGAAAGTTGATAAGTTCCAAAATTACGTAAAATACGTAGGCATGTATTAACTTATTTTACAAGTAATTGATAGAAAAACCATGGTTTATCAATGAAAAGAGATAGAAACACCTATTTGGAATGTGTACTTTGACATTAACCAAAAACAGGGGAAAAGGATTGAAAAACCACCTAGCAACACACAAAGACATTGTCAAAGACACTAGATAGCTTGGCCTCTTTAGTTGACCGTTGTTGGTGTTGCACCAAGGTGGTGTTCTTGTTCTCAATAATGGTTTCTGTTAAGATAATGCTCTTAATTTTATCATAAGAAATACTCATGATGTTGGGAAGTAAGAAGAGTTGGATGAAGATGTGGGACATCAGTCTATTGAGTTATGCTTTTATAGAAGAGTTTGAGTGACTTTATGTTGCTTGTGGTATTTGAAACATCTGGAGATTTAATGCTTGATACTATGAGTTTTTTTGTAATGACTACTTCTGATGGTTTCTATTCCTAAATGGCATGTGGCCGTCTTAAGTAGGCATGGCAACGGGGCGGGTCGGGGACGGTTTTTACCTTCCCCAAACCCAAACCCAAACCCCCAAACAATCCCCATTCTCCGTCCCAAACCCAAACGGGGATGGATAATCAAAACCCAAACCCGTCCCAAACGGGTTCGGGTTGGATTCGGGTATCCCCGCCCCGCCATCATTCATTTAGTGAAATCAATTTTTTAAATATAAATTTTTATTTTTCCAAAATAAAATTACATTACAAATAATAAAATAAAACAATCTAAAAAAATTCCATACATACATTTCAAATATTTTAAATAATAAATTCAAATTAAAATATCAAAATATTGACCACATATTTAATACTCTAAATATTCAAAAATAAATAATAATGTACATAATGAAATAAACGAGGCGGGTTCGGGGACGGGTTCGGGGTTGGTACTAGTGTCCCCATTACCCGACCCATCCCCATATTTTAAAATCGGGGAAAACCCAAACCCGAACCCAAACCCAGTCAAAGCGGGTTTTCCCCGTCAACTTCGGGGCGGGTTCGGGTTGGTACCCGCGGGTATGGGTTATGTTGCCATGCCTAGTCTTGAGAAGTGTAGAAACATTTTAATTAATCCAGCCATTTCTCTCTATTGGGAAGTGCAAAAGTTATTTTTGCTATTTTTATCAGAATTTATTTTTTCCATATATTTCATTCCTAAATATTTTCTCTCTCTATGCTGATATGTTCTAGTTCACTTTTTGCTGATGACAAAAAGGGGAGAAATTCATGAGAGTATTTAAGAGGATTAAGAGTATTTATTGGATACTTTTAATGTACCTGAACCCTAATTCTTTCGATATTGCTTTCATCTAAACATTATCTTATCAAAATAAGTTTAGTTAACTTGGATATGATTTAGGGGGAGCTTACAAAAATCAACTATGGACTAGTAGACTCAAGGGGAGCTTACAAACCCTATACTCTAATGTTGTCAAACTAGTTAAACTAACCAACCATTGTTCTTAAATACATTTGTTTGTCATCATTAAAAAGGGAAAGATTGTTGGAACAAGATTGTTCATATCCCTTGGGTTTTGGTGATAATAAAGTATTTAAAGAAAAAATGGGTATACTAACATATGTTCAAGTGTGCAGGATCATAAGCTTAATATTCAACTCTGATTAGACATTGTTAAAAACATATGTGAACAAGGTGGTTTTGCCTCTGAAGATTCAAACTCTGATCATAGTGTTCTAACCTCTGATGACAAATCAGACTCTGAAGGTTAAAGGTGTCTCTAATCCGTACCTTGTACCAAAAGCAGACCAATCTTCTCAAACTCCAGATTTATGGAAAGAGATAACTAGGGTTTCATTTTGGAAGGTTCGAAAAATGGTGACGTGACCTCTTTAGTCTGTTATACCTTTTGGTAGATACTAGTACTCCGAAAGGTGTTGGGAACAATTCCTTGAATGTTTACAACAATTGTAATCTCTAGATTCCCTGAAAACAAAAATGAAAATGCTAAATGTTTTGTATATGAGAATGTAATGAAAATGCATGGCTCAAGATCATGGGTATATTAGGTTTATATTAATCATCAATCTAAATAACAACAGGAGGATATATATATATATATATATATATATATATATATATATATATATATATATATATATATATATATATAGGAATTATGATTATTGGAATCCTATAGGTAGGTTATACGATTGCAGGTTCCTAGAGTCATGGACCCTCCTTGAGAATACCACCGCCTTGAAGAATACTCCTCAGACAATAATATCCTTAAGATGATATCTTCTAGGAGAGGTCTTCATATCAACCCCACTTGGAGTACATTCCGTAGGTCGATACTACACAAATGTTAACTCTAAGGTTCTAAAAGGTTCTGGGGTCATTGATCCTACTTGAAAAAATTGGTGCCTTGACGAATACTCATCAAACAATAATACCTTCAAGAGGGACTACTTTAGGCGAGGTCTTCATACCATCCCAATGATATATAAACCTCATGGGCCAATACTACACAACCACCAACTTAATCATAAATTTCTTCTCATACTCGAGTGTAAAGCATATCTCATATAGTGCCAACAATCAGATAATCCCGTTCACGACATATGAACAAGCAACAATAATATCACATAAGAGATAATAAAATAGATGGAATAAAACAAATAAAAAATGACAACATTCATCTCAAATTTAACCAAATTAAGCTTGACTCTCTAGCTAAAGCAAGTCCCCAACATAGTCGTCAGGTGTACCGGCGCAAAAAATGACCACGAGCGCTCGCACGCTCAAGATGATAACAGAGTCGCCACCGAACTTTATTTATTCCAAAAGGAAAGGAAAAATATCAACAAAACCCTCAAAATAAAAAGAAAATGATCTTCATAACAAAATTCGGGTTCGAGAGTCGATTATGCAAGGGCAGGGTAGTAACACTCATCACATCCATTGTACTCAACAAAAACCATTAAGTTAGATTTGCAAATAAAATGTTATCTTATATTTATTATTTTCTTCTAATTATTGAAAAGATTAAAAATGAAAAGAAAAGGTTGCAAAAAGTTTTTTATTAGAGTGTTTGACAAGATGTCGAATCTTGCTCCTATGTATCCCTATGTGTGATGGGGAACTCAATGCTACATAATTCGAGATAGTAATTTTTTGTGGGTTGGTCGATTTTAGCAAAAGGTACTTAGTCTCATTCGAACGGGAAACATTTCTTACTACCTAAAACTTGGAGAAGTGAACATTGGCATCGCATCAGAATGAACAACATAACTTGGTCTCTCGTAGAGTTATATTCTCGTCGCATTCGAACAGAAACCGTTCTAACTTCTTGCACATGGTAGGAACAAAGCTTTGTTTAGATCGTCTCGGAATGAACGAAGCATATTTCATTTATGAAAAGCTTTTAACATCGCGCTAAGGCGGAAAATGAATTTGATTGGTTAAGATTATTTGTAGTAAGATGACGAATGCTTGGATGGTCGAGCTATATGGCTCGTATCCAAACAATCGGGTAAAATTTTGGCATACACCAAACCATTCCTTTTTCTTATTTTTGTGAAATATGTTTGAAATGATTCTATGTCTTGAATGGAAGACAAATGCTCGAATGGTCGAGCCATGCGACTCGTATCCAAGTATTCAAGGAACAAAGATGTGTACACCTAATTACTCCTTTTTTCGTCCGATTTATTATGAAAATAAGAGGGCTCAAGATTTAATTATGAAAGGGGTTCAATACCAATCGGGATGAATTTTTTTAAGCAAATGATGAATACTCGAATGATTGAGTTATACAACTTATATCCTAACAGTAAGGAAAAAGAGTGGTATACACCAAATCGTTCCTTTTTCATCTTGTTTGTGAAATATGTTTGATAAGATTAAGTGTTTTGGATTTGGTTTAGAAAATAAATTTGATATGAATCAAGGTTTGATTTTCTGAATTGGAATCGATTGAAAAGCACGAAATTAATGGATAAAATGTGAGGTATTTTGAAAAGAACTTGACTTTGAATCAAGGATTTTTTGTTCTCTTTAAAATATCATTTTTAATCACCAATTAATTATTTAATTAGATAAAACTAAGTAAATAAAAAAGTTAAAAATGAAAATGATATGAGATACAATTAGTAAGAGAGTAATGAGGAGTTAGTAAAACGTATTGGGAAAAGCGCAATAAAAATCACAAAAAAAAACAAATAATGTAAAAATAAAATAAAAGAAAGGAGTAGAAAAGAATAAAGGAAAAGAGGTGCAGGGAGTAAGAGGGCAAAGGAAATCCCAAAACGCGCTGATGTCCATTGGTTAGTGCATTTTGATGCATCTTCTTCTAATTTTGTACTTAGGCAAATCTATAGTTTATTTTATTATTTTTACTATTTTAGTGTATGTTTATATTTAAGTTTATTTTTGGCTTTATTTTTGTACTTTATTTTCAGGATAAATAGTTATTTGATACTTTGTCACTATATAAATCATAACTTGAGCTATAGATGTCAGATTAATGCGTTCTAATATGTGTTGGAAAGCTAAGAGAAAGAGCTACAAGTTTAATTTTGAAGTAAAAAGCATATTCGAAGTGAAGGAGGGTCGGAAAATTTGTTGAAGTTCCAGACTTAATTAAAATAGTTAATTTGAGCCGGTTTTTGTAATTTTTGGGTTGAATCCCATAAGAGCTCGAATTTCCCTTTTATTATAATAGGTCTTTCACTGCTACAGTAATCCTATTATTAATTTTGATGATACAATATTGCTTAAACGATTTTATGAAGAACTAACGTTCACAAGGTTGATCTGCTATAATCGGTTCCCGCCGATACTTTAAGGTTTCTTTATTTTCAATCAAATATCTTTTTCTTTTCAATATTTTGTTCTATGTCTTGTATGCTTTATTAAAGTTCTATAAAATATGTGATGATTAATATTGATTGATATATGTTTCATAATCGTGTTTGCTTAATTCGTTGTGCTTAACCCGTTTGTTTAATTCAAAATATGTTTGCTTAATTCATAAATTAGAAACACATATCATATATTAATATCAATGCGCTATTATTGTTACTGTAATTGAAAGGGATTAGAATTCATTTAGGGCATAAAAATTATATTAACCAATGATAAGTTAGGAAATCAAATAAGTAGATTAACTTATTTTATAATCACTTTTTATAATCACATTTTATAATCACTTATTCTTAATTGAATCAAAACCCCCTATTTTATGTTCTTATTTGGTTAATTTACTAAGAGCTCTTGCGATACGATACTCGAGTGTCACTTTCCTAAACTATCGTTCTTCATTACTCGTTTTTGACCCGTGTGCGACAACGGATCAAATTGACACTATTGTCGGAGTCTCTTTGATAATATTAGCTAATTTTATAGTCCTAGGTTAGTGTCTTGTTAGAATTTTGTTTTGTTTTGTTTTTTGATTTCCAGGGTAGCAGTATAATGGTGTAACTATCTCAACAACCTATCAGGTGACTCTGTAAGCTACTGTTTTGAATTGCTCCAATTTTTTTTTATAGAAAGTCAGAAAAAAAAATTGACACTTAAAATTGCAAATTCCTTATTTTTCTATTTTATTTGATTTATTTTCTATTTTTATATTCTAAAAAAAAACCAATTTTTTTGTAGATTCGTTATTTTATTTTATTTTATTTTTAGTCAAATTTTCATAATTTTTAGATTTTATTTTAATCGTATTTTTCATTAGATTTTATTAATGATTTTATTTGTCTGATTTGATAATGATTTGATAATGATTTGATAATGATTTGATTATGTGTTGATTTTACTCTAATTTTGATGTTATTATTGATTTTATGTCATATTTGATAGTGATTTTATTTGATTCTATATTGATTTGATTCTGATTTTGAATTTAATAATCATATCATGACTGATCAAAATAGAATCTTAAGAGAACTTCCTACAACTGATTCACTTTTTGCTGACTTCCCTTCTTAGTCTGATTTTGATGACACTTATACTTGTGATGTTTGTACTGATACTCACTTATGTTCAATTTGTGCTGAAATTGAAGCTGTTTTACATGTCGATATTTCTTCTGATATTTCTTATATGATTTTTACTGACAAAGTTGATGTTACAGATGTAAATGTAGTTCCCGCTGCAAAAAATTTACCATCCATTAAGCAGCCATATACTTTAGAGCTAAATCCACTCTTTGCATTTTTAGAATTTAATGAAATTTTTCCTGTAATAATTTCATTTAAATTTGAATCTAAACATGAACAAAAGTTGTTATAAGTATTTAGGGAACATAAGAAGGCAATTAGATAGACATTGGCTGACATTCCTGGTATTAGCTCATCAATGTGTATGAATCATGTCTTATTTGAAGATGAAGTAAAAGTAGTGAGGCATCCCCAAACGCGGTTTAACCCCTTGATCTTGGATGTTGTGAAAAATGAGATCTATATTGTACCAGAGGACAAAAAGAAGACCACTTTCATTTGTCCATTCAATACTTTCACCTATAAAAGAATGTTTTTTGACTCAGGAATAAAAAGTGAAGACACTGATAAAAAATTTTAAGTTAATGGACACTGCCTTAAACTACTTCATGAGAGTCCCACTTTGGAAGAAGATATTGTAAAAGATCTCTCTTTGAGAAATATTATTTATGCGGTCATTTATCCACATTGACTCCTCGGATGTGTTCTTTTCTATCTCTCTTCTCTCTTATTTTATACTTATGTTCTTTCATTAAGGGCAATGTATGTCTTAAGTATGAGAGAGAGAATCATTTACTTCCATATTTTCTTGTTTTTCATTTATTTACTTGTTTTATTTAATTTTTAAAATGACATGTTTTTTCGGTGGTTTTCGAGTTGTAATTGTGAGTATTTTCTCTGCTCTCTTGATTAAAGACTTATGGTGTAATGTGATTGATTCTTTTTGCGCATTCTTAGTATTATATGTAGGACTAAACTTTAAACTATACACAATTTATGGTAGATCAATTAACCTTGTGAGATTTTGAGCCTTTTAATGGATAACATTAAAAAATACATCTCTTTATTTCTTGTGTGTTTCACTCATGTCTGTTAGTCTTTAGAACTTGAATTGACTCTTATTGAAACTTTTTGTTTACTTATGCACATTGATATGATAAAGGCAATTTATTTTTGTTTTGTTTATTTTTTATCCAATAGGCAAAAAGTCAACCCTGAATAATATCATCCCTTGTTTGAAAATCCCCTTGAGCATATTATCTCATTCTTTGTTTAAACTCATTACAGGTGTGAAGGTAAAAAAACAATGTTATCACCAATTCATAGGGTTGATAGAGTCTTGTTGGAATTGTGTGAGGTTGAATGATTATAATTGTGATATTTGATTTAAAATAAAAAAGTTGGTTGAACAAAAGAAAAAATAGAAAAAGAAAAAAAATTAAAGTAAAATAGAAAAAGGAAAGAAGGATGTCATTACATATTCCTTCTGATCTGAAAAGAAACAAAAATGAGAATCGAAAGATAAAAGAGAAGAAAAATAGTTGAGAAGTTGTTGTTTGAAAGTTAACGACGTATTTTTAGTTCAACTCCCGCAACTATTTCAATTTTCTTTTGACCCTTTAAATTTTAGCCTAGTACCCCCTTAGGATTTATTTCGCCAGTATCCTGACTAAGTTACAACTGACTAAAAGTCTTTTTTATCTTTGTGTGCATGTAATTAAATTATGGATGTTAGAATCTTTTCAAGCTTATGGTAGTACTTTCTTTCATGATATGCTTTAAGTGTAAACAATCTAACTAAACAACTAAGAGTTGAGTGAATTTTATCTTATGAGGATCTTGCTGCTTTTGATGTACTCTTTGGTAATCTGTTTTTCATATTTACTTTGAATGCCACAAAAGAGTTACTTACTAATGTCATTTTCTTGAAGCTTAGACTTAGAATTTTGCTTGTACCTTGTATCTTGATAACCTTTGCTTGTTTTTTCTTTTGAGTTTTGAATTTATAATTTTGCTCGGAGTGTAAAAATTCAAGTGTGGCAGAATTTGGTCAGTGCATTTTGATACAACTTCTTCTACTATTGTACCTAGGAAAATCTATAGTTTATTGTATTGTTTTTACTATTTTAGTGTGTTTTAATATTTAAGTTTATTTTTGGCTTTATTTTATTTTCGTACTTTATTTTCAGCATAAATAGTTATTTGATACCTTATCACTATGCAGATCATAACTTGAGCTATAGAAGTCAGATTAACATGTTCTAATATGAGTTGGAAAGTTAGGAGAAAGAGATACAAGTTTAATGTTGAAATCAAAAGAAGATTTGGAGTGAAAGAGCGTTGAAAAATTTGTTGAAGTTCCAGACTTAATTAAAATAGTTAGTTTGGGCCGGTTTTATAATTTTTGGGTCGGATCCCATAAGGGCCTAAATTTCCCTTTTATTATATTAGGTCTTTCACCGCTGCAGTAATCCTATTCTGAATTTTGATGATACAATATTGCTTAGACGATTTCATGGAGAGCTAAAGTTCACAAGGTTGATCTGCTGTAATCGATTTCCGCCGATACTTTAAGGTTTCTTAATTTTCAATCAGATGTCTTTCCCTTCCAATATTTTGTTCTATGTCTTGTATGCTTTATTCAAGTTCTATAGAATATGTATTGATTAATTTCGATTGATATATGTTCTATAATCGCATTTACTTAATTCAATGTACTTAACCCATTTGCTTAATTCAGAAATTAGGAACACATATCTTATATTAATATCAATGCGATTGTTAGTGTTACTGCAATCGAAAAGGGATTAGAATCTGCTTAGAGCATGAAAATTATATTAACCAATGATAAGTTAGGAAACCAAATCAGTAGATCAACTTATTTTATAATCACTTTTTATAATCACTTTTTATAATCACTTATTCTTAATCAAATCAAAACCCCCTATTTTGTTTTCTTGTTTATTTAATTTACCAAAAGTCCTTGTGATACGATACTCGAGTGTCACTTTCCTATACTACCATTCTTATTTACTCGTTTTTGACCCGTGTGCGACAGCGGATCATCCATCCAATGAAAAAAAGGGAGTCAACTGGAATATTAACCAGGTTGTGTGAGTTAACATGTATTGTCTGAGACACTTAGAAGCCCACATAAGTACGCAATAAGTCTTATCGAGGAATGAGTTTCCGGTCTCATAGTCATTGAACTTATTGCTCAGGTAATAAATAACATGCTCTTTCTTGCCAGTTTCGTCTTGCTGCCCCAACATACAACCCATTGATTCATCGAGTACTGTCAAGTACATGATGAGAGGCATTCTCTGAATAGTGGGCATCAAAACTGATGGTTCTTGTAAATATTCTTTGACCTTGTTAAAGGCTTCTTGACAATCATCATTCCACTCGCTTGATCTTTCCATAGAATCTTGAATATCGGTTTACATGTGGCGGTGAGATGTGAAATGAACCTGGTGATGTAGTTTAATATCCCCAAGAATCCACGAACCTCTTTCTTTGTTTTTGGTGTGGGCATATTCTGGATGGCCCTAACTTTGTCAGAATCGACATCAATCCCTTTCTAGCTTACAATAAAACCCAATAACTTTCCAGATCGAACCCTAAATGTGCATTTATTTGGATTAAGCCTCAACCTAAAATTCCTCAATCGAGCAAATAACTTTT
Organism: Lathyrus oleraceus; assembly: GCF_024323335.1. Classification (NCBI taxonomy): domain Eukaryota; kingdom Viridiplantae; phylum Streptophyta; class Magnoliopsida; order Fabales; family Fabaceae; genus Lathyrus; species Lathyrus oleraceus. The sequence goes on from NC_066583.1 coordinate 646,511,992, forward strand.
TCAGATTGGTAATGTGATCCTCTTCGGTTTGGTATTTGGCAATCATATCATCCACAGACACTTCGATCTCTTTATGAATCATGTCGTTAAAGAGATTCATCATTGTGCGTTGATATGTTGGCCAAGCGTTCTTTAATCCAAAAGGCACAACCTTATAGCAAAAAGTCCCCTAAGGGGTGATGAACGTAGTTTTCTCCATGCCTTCCGGATCGATTTAAATCTAGTTGTATCTAGAGAAACCATCCATGAAGGAAAATACCGAGAATTTAGTTGTATTGTCAACCAATATATCAATGTGAGGTAATGGGAAATTGTCCTTTGGGCTTACGCTATTCAGGTTTCGGTAGTCAGTTCACATTTTGACTTTTGCGTACTTCTTTGGTACCGACACGATGTTGGAAACCCATTGTGGATACTTAGCTACTGCTAAGAATCCGACATCGAACTATTTTCATACTTTCTCTCTGATCTTGACGACTGTGTCTGGGCAATTTTTTCTTAGCCTCTTCTTGACAGCAGTACACTCTTTCTTGAACGACAACTTATGAGTGACAATATTAGTATCTAACCTAGTCATAGCCTGATATGACCAAGAAAATACGTCGGCATACTGCTGAAGGACCTCTATCAGTCTTGTCTTTACTACATCTTGGAGAGTGGCACCTATATTTCTTTCTTTCTTGTATTCCTTTGTTACAAGGTTGATAACTTTGATGTCTTCTTGGTGTGGTTGGATGACTTTATCTTCCTGCCTGAGTAGTCTGGCTAGCTCTTTGGGGAGTTCGCAATCTTCCCCGCCTTCGTCTTCGGCTTGATTAATCGAACAATCAAATTCACACTAGACCATAGCAGTGTCATTATCGTTGGTCTAGGTGGTGTTTATGCATGTTATGATTTATGCAGTTTATTAAGAAAGTGCGTGCGGTTTTTTTTTGCATTTTCATTGTATATATAAAAGAATGCAAAAGAAAAGGAACATAATTTGAATGCAAAATGTCACTTTATTAATGATAATCAAATTTATAAATGAGGAGACCCTACAACATGTCATTGTGCCTTGGGCAGAGCACAAGGTTTTTTGATTAAAACAATAAATTTACTTTTGAAAATGAAATAATTGGGGGATTTCCACAGTCTTTTAATTCTTCAGCTCCTCGCTGGGTTCTGATTGACGTATCCAACTAGACGCCACTTAATTATAAGCTTTATCATTGATCATCGCAATCCGATTACCAAAGATATGGCCAACACTGGTGAACATCTCTTCCATATAAGGAATTTGCTTCTTGTCATATTGATCACTTACTTTATCCAAAGATGGCTTATATCCTAACCCAAACTTGTCCCACTTCTCCTGTACCTTTATCAAATTTCCATAGCCTTGGGCATTCCATGTCTCTATGATGGTCTTATCCCCTTTGCAAGAGGCCATCGATAACTCAGGTTTTGGTGGTTCTGATATTTGTTGAACTTGTAACACATTAACCACTTCCAATGACTGGAAGGGTGTTTAGTAACTTCTCCTTCCACATCAATGTACTTGAAAGATGTTAGTTGGCTTACCATGATGTCTTCTTCACCTTCAATTACAATGATTTTGTTATTGGTTATGAACTTCAGCTTCTGATGTAGGGTGGAGGTTACTGCACGCGCAACTTGGATCCAAGGTCTTCCAAGCAAGCAGGTATACCCAGGATGTATGTCCATGACTTGAAAGGTGATAGTGAACGTAGTTGGACCAATTTTGATTAGCAAGTCAACCTCCCTTATCACTGCTTGCCTTGAGCCATCAAAGGCCTTCACTATCAAAGTTCTAGGCTTCATATCCAATCCTTCTAAAGGCAGTTTTACCAAAGTAGTTTTTGGGATGGCGTTTAAGGAAGAACCTGTATCCATTAGAACTCTTAATAGCAGGGTATCCACACATCTAGGGAGATATGTAGAGCTTTGTTGTGGTTTTTTCATCCGGAAGGCAACTCATTATTGTTGAATCCCAAGAAATTTCCAGTAGTCACATTGGCTATTATGTCATCAAATTATTCGACTGTGATGTCTCTTGTAATGTGAGCAACACTCAAAACTTTCATTAATGAATCCCTATATGCCTCAGAGTTGAGTAACAAAGACAACATGAATATCTTATAAGGCGTTTGATTCAATTGATCGACAACCTTGTAGTCACTCTTCTCGATTATCCTTAGGAACTCTTCAGCTTCTTCTTGAGTTATTGTGGCTTTTGGAGATAAGTGCACTTCTTGAGATTCAGTGTTCAAAGTAGGAATTTGAACATGGTTGAAAACTTCCTTCCCCTTGGCTTTAGCAGTTGTATCAACAATTCTTGGTGAAAATACTCGGTCATTTCATGTCATTCCACCTGGCCCTACAATGGACGTTACATTTGGTTCATTGGTGACCAAAGGTTGGTTCTTCTTCCCCTTCTTAAAAGCTTTGGGTTGATATATCCACATGATAGGTTTTTCATCTTCATTGGCGAAAGATACTGGAAAATGAATTACCAAAGGGGTAATAGGTATTTTTATGTTAGATGTTTTATAAGGAATACTTATCACAACCATAATTTTCCCTTCTTCTTCTTCTTGCAACACCCGATTTGGATTATACCTTGATCAGTCAGTTGTTGGATGCAACTGTCCAGGCCTTTGTTAATGTATGCATCAGAAGCACAGATATTTTCAACATGATGGTTTGCTGGGATCAAGCCATGCCTCATCAATTGTGCCCCCTATCACAACAATAGGGGTTTGGATTTCTTCTAACTTCATGATCATCTCTTGTTCACCAACTTCCTCTATGGCACTGATAGATGCTCCTCCATGCATCAACATATGATTGGTTTTCACATTTGGGCCTTGTGGCGTGAAAGTAACTACCTTAAATTTGACCAAATCATGTACACGATTTTGAAATGCATAACAATTCTCTATGGTATGTCTAGGTTCACCCATGTGAAACTCGCAATGAACATTTGCATCATATCCTAGGGGCTAAGAGAAAGTAGTTGGCTTCAACTCCCTTAGAGTCAACAATCCACCTTTATAAAGGTATGGGAGTATATGGATATAAGGCACATGCAAAGGGTCAAAATTCCTTCGTGGTGCTCTCTGCTTGTATTGCCGTTGTGGAGGGGCATTTTGTTGATGTTGTGGTGGAGGTTGTTGTTCATAAGCCTGTTGTTGTTGTTGTTGCATTGGTTATTGGTATTGGATAGGCACAATGGTAGCTACTTGATGATAATGGATTTGTTGCTTACCCCTATATCCTCCCATGATGTCATTATTTTCACCCTTTTTTTTCTTTTGGAAGCCTCCAAAATAATTCTTTGGTGCGTTGGATGCCCTAACATTGCTTTGAATTTTTCCATCCTTCATTCCCTTCTCAATCTAATCTCCAATTGTGATTAGATTAGCAAATCCAGAAGCTACACTGCTTACCAGTCTATCAAAGAAGGGATTGTTCAAAGTGTCTATGAATATTCCAGTCATTTCTTTCTCAGATAATGGGGGTTCCACTTGAGCAGCTAGCTCTCTGCATCCCTGAGCATACTCTTTGAATGAATTTCTTTCATTCATCGTTATGCTTTGTAGTTGCATACGGTCAGGTGAGATATCAAGGTTATACTTGTATTGTCGGAGGAAAGCATCATCCAAATCTTCCTAACTCTGGATCCGACCCTACTCCAAACTCATATACCACCTCAATGACATGCCACTCGAGCTATCTTGGAAATAATGTATGAGTAGTTTGTCATTTTTGGTATAGGTAGACATTTTCCTAAAATACATTACAAAATGGCTTCTTGGACGAGTTTGGCCTTTGTATTTCTTAAAGTCAAAGTTTTCAACTAGGCGGGTTGACCAAATTTGAAACTAAACGCATTCTCATAGTTGAAGTGCCAAAAAGATTATTTCCATCAATGGATTTGACTTTCTTCTCCAATGCACAAAGTCTTTCTGTAGCGGGGTCTAGAAGAATTTTAGGTCTTGGTGGCTCAGGTGTATTAAAAGCATCATATTGGTCGTTTTCCACATTACCCATATTTCCCACCGATAATGAACAGAGACTCATTTAGCACGGGTGAAGCTATCATCTTGATTGACTAGACCTGAGGTGTCAACCTGACTAGCAATATTTTTAGCCACATCTTCAATCTCAACAATTCTCTCTCTCTTTGAGCAATTGCCAGCATAGTCTCGAGTAACTGATCCATCTTCTCTTGGATAGTAGTAATATTTGTTCTCATTGTGACATCATTGGCCTTAACTTATCCAAGCTTCATCCTATAGTTATTGTGCATCTCGTATCAGTGTTGATTAGTCAGCGTTACTGGACAAAGGGTAGAAGGTGGTGTATGTTTTAGATTTTATGGTAAACGACATGCATGGGGATGCAAATGATATATGTGTTATTTTTCTTGTTTTTAGGGAATCGTTTGAATTCATTAGTTTTTAATTATTTATAAATGTAAAATATACAAAGACAAGATAAAAATGAAGCAACTTAAACATCATTCATTAATTAATCCAAGTACGTGTTACAAAGGCCTAAAATCCCCAAGCCAATACATCCCAAATAAAGAAAAGTTCAAAAAGCAAAAATCAGACAGCAGGTTTCCGTGCTTTGAGTTCTTCCAATTACTCATTGAATCTCCTCAAGATTTCTTTGTAGAGCAAGATAAAATTGACCATAACAAGATGAGTGTTATCTCTGTCCAATTCTTCCATTGCATCCCTCAGTTTCCATGGCATGTCCTTAGTTGACGAGTTGCGGAACTCTACCAGCCCATTGAGCTTTGCGCGGTAGTCATCCATATCTCTTGTAGAAAGTCAATAGTTCTCTTGATGGTTTCCTAATATTCAATCATATACTCTTTTTATTTCATCCATATCGAGCTATCTTGATGCAAAGCCTCCAACTGGTTCTTCCAATACCTAGAAGAATCCTTAGCATCCCTTGCTTCTCGACATTTTTCTTCCCAAATTCTGGGTGTAACTCGAGAAGCTTTTGTGGCTATTTCTTTGAGTCAGCACTCTCGTTCTACCACTTCTCTTGAGTGACGAAGATAAACAATAAGTTCTTTTATCTGAGCTCCGATTGTGTCTCTTATTGCCTTGTTCTTCTTAGTGGCAAGATACCACCAATTCTCATTCTTTTGACATTCATTATGGGTCTGCTTCAGCTGATCCTTAATGGTATCCAAACAATGGTCAACTTTCTCTATACCCCACTGACCTTTTTTCCTTTTATGCTCTTCTTTATCAACATTTTCCATATTTTCCTAAAGTTGTGCATTCTTTCTATCAAGTTCCCATTTTATCTTATTTTTCTCATCAGTGACTTGTTGAAGGTTCAACTGCAACTCTTCATTTTCCTTCCTCAATCTTGCTATGGTAGCTTGGAGTTCCTCAACTTCCTCAATAGGGATATGAGTAGGATTAGGCTTAAGGAGAGGCACATGAGTCTTAACAATGAAAGGCATCTTGATCACTACAACCCTTTCCCTTACCCATTAGAAGTGAGATTCTTTGGTGATTCCATTCAATCTTCCTAAATCAAGCTTCCCTTTTCTATTTACGCTCTTCTAGGCTTCCTTATATCTCTTGAATAGGATAGGGTTCTCAATCCCCAAGTCAGATAGTAGAAAATCTTCCAATGATCTTTCTTTAGGAGGACCCTCTATTGGGTACCCAAGTTGTCTTATTGATAAAACTGGATTAGAATTGACATAACCTTGAGTCCTAATAAGTCGTATGTTAGGGAAATCTCCACATCTGACCATGATATCCATGTCAACATATTTCCTAGAATACCAAGAAATATCATCATATTGGAGGGATCCCATCTTCTTAGGCCAACTAGCATCCTTTTGCTCCACTAAAGGTCCTTTCTTATTAAGGTGGCTCACAAGCTAATGATATAAGAGAGGAGCACAACAGGCCATCGTTCTGCCTTTCTTTGCATGTCTCCAAATCAAATAGTAGTAAACATTGGCCAAAAGAGTAGGTATTGGATTCCTTGTAAGGAAGATATTGATGGAAGTCATGTCTATGACATTCATATTTGGAAATAGAACAATTCCATGAATGGCCAACGCAATCACAACATAGTAAGCCACCTAACTTTCAGCCTCCAAAAGGGTATAAGCCCTCTCTATGAGAAAATTGAGTAGGAATCCCTTAGTGTTTTCTTTGACTACTAAATTTGAGGTAACATCTTTCTTATCCATGTGAAGGGCATTAACAATAATTGCATGCTTCAAATATTCATCTGTACCCATGAAAGGAAGCTTGTTCTTTATAGGGATTATGACAAGGCGCTCAAACTCTTCCATCATTGGTGCTAGCTGAAAATCTTGGAATGTGAAATACCTCATGGGTGGATCATAAAATTGGGCCAAGGTCAAAAGTGCTACATAGTCCACCTTTTGATTCAAGAGATCGAGCAAGTTTCCATAATCTTTCCCAAAGTTAATTTTGTAAACTGGATGCATATGAGAAACCAATTTACATACATTGTCCAACTTTGGCTCTTTGAACTTGTAAGAATAAGTGCTTCGCTTGTTTGATCCCATACTTTCTGAATTCCTGCAACTTGGATTCTTAGATTCCCTGGAAACAAAAAAAAATGTGAATGTTATGTTATAAATATGTAATGTTTTATGCATGGTATCAGAATCACAAGTATGGGTAAGTTCACAACATTGGTCATATTAACAGGTATCTCTGATTATTGGAACCCTATGGATATGCTGTATAGATGGTAGGTCCCCAGAGTCATGAATCCTTCTTGAGAATACTATCGTCATGACAAAGGCTTATCAGACATTAATATCCTTAAAAATGATCTCTTCTAGGTGAGGTATTTGTATTGTCCCAACAAGGAAGGCTCCTTGTCGGACTCTACTACACAACCATCGAGTCCAAGATTCTCACAAAGGTTCTCAGAGTCATAGATAGAGGTTGGAAATATTATCTTATGATAGTAATACATCCAAGGGATCTCATCTAATTGTGTCTCTCGTATGAATCCAACAAGTCCGAAGTCTCGTAGGTTAATACTACACAACCATTGTAGATGGAATGGGTTTTAAAAGGTCCCTAAAGTCATCGATCTAACTTGTAAACATTACTACCATAACGAAGGCTCGCCAGACAATAACATATTCAAGAGAATCTACTATAGGAGGGGTCTTTGTATTTTCCTAACAAGGAAGGCTCCTTATGGGTCTTTACTATACAACCACCATCTTAATCCTATGGTTTTTCCTAGACTTGGGTAGAGAGTCTATCTCACAAAGTGCCAACAATCAGAGAATCCCTAATAGAAAAATAAGAATCAAACAAATACATATAACAACCGAATACAACGAGCAATACTACAAAAGAAAAGAAAAATAGAAGAAGACAGATAAATAAAGCTAACATCCAATCGTAAATTTAACTAAGTTAGGTTTGACTCTTTCTTGCATGGAGCAAAATATCCCCAACAGAGTCACCAAGTGTTGCATATAGAAAAATATGATCATTTACGATGGTCGCGAAAAAAATGTGTTCGAGTAGAGTCGCCACCTAACTTTATTTATTCCAATATGGGAATAGGAAAATATCGATAACAACTTTTGAAAAGAAGATGCTCGTCGCAACCAAATTCAAGTTCGAGAGTCGATTATGCAAGGGGAAGGTATTAACACCCCTCACGTCCGTTATACTCAACGAGAACCTCTTAGTTAAATTTTCCATTAAATGTTAGCTTATGTTAATTGTTTTCTTTGAAATATAAAATGTACAAACAAGAAAAGAAAAGGAGTCGCAAAAATGTTTTTATTAGGCTGCTTGACGAGATTGCGGGTCTGGCTCCTACGTATCCTCGAGTACAATGAGGAACTCAAAGCTTCGTAGTTCGAGGGTTACGTTTGTTAGTTTGTGTGTTTTAATGAACACATTTTTAGATCAAGTTATAAGGGCTAAATATTGGCTTGTCTACTCTCAGTGGAGGCTTAAGCACTAGTTTGTATGCGCGTTAGAATGGACTAAACAATGTTGTTTTGAGAAAAAGGTTTGATCACACGGGGGTAAAAAGTTGAGTTAATATGTCAAATGTTTTTTTTGAATGATGATTACTCGAATGATTGAGTAATAGAACTCGTATCCAACTAATCAAGGAGACGAATGGAAGACTCTAGACCATCTCCCTTTTCATCCTTAATTTTCAAAAAGGGTTTGATATTGTTAAGAAATTTTAATGGACAAAAATATTTGAATAATCGAGTAAGGCAACTTGTATCCAACTTGTAGCGGTAAATTCATGATCATCAAGCTATGGATAAGCTAGACGTCAATAAAACCAGAGTCGTCACCGCGCTTTTATTGTTTCCAAGGGAAAAGGGAAAAGTACGAATAAAACCCAAAAGATAAGAAGTTTTCAAATCAAAACTAATAAAATGCCAGAAATTACAAGTAAGGGGGTTGGTTACACAGAAGGAAGGTGTTAGCACCCAAAGTGTCCTAGGTATTCCTAGGAAGCCCTTTTTTGTGTGCATATGTGTTTTTGTACAAATGATATTTGCAATAAAATAGAGTGGAGGGATGAGAAAAGAATTCATTCATTATATTTTTGTGTTTGACAAGACCTTCAGACTTGTGCTACGTACCAACATAAAAATGAGGGATCAAAACCTCGTAGTTTGTGCTATCAATTTCAAAATGAATGCATTGTTTTTTAACAAAATTTTAAGTTTGACAAAGGCACAAAAGGCCTAAATGATCTGAATGAGTGTTAGTTCTTTTTGGCTTTTGAAATTTTAAGTAAAGTATAGTTAAGTTTATTTATAAGTTTGATTAAGAAAAGAGTTTAAAAAAAGCAATGGCGTAAAGCCAAAGTTTCTACTTTGCAATAATGGTCTAAGTTTTGAAAAACAAACACAAGCAAAGAAGATTTTAAAAGGAGGCAGAGATTTGAAAATAAAGAAACGGGGAGGAGATGAAGAGACTAATACTAATCACAAATTTAAAAGTTAAGAGTTGAAAAGATCTGACCAATGAGATGCAATCCAACAGACAAGAATGTCATTTAGAAACCCAAATTTCCTTTGGACTTTAGAATCAAGCACCAATACACAAATAGCAAGGTGAAAAACAAGGCATCAAATAAAGATATCCATATCCAACCTTAGAAACTCCATGATCTTTCTTCAGAATTCCCATGCATTAGATGACTTCAAAGACGGCAATAGACACAAGTTCAAAATAACAATTTCAATATGATCATGTTGCAGATGAACTCAAATAGATCTTCAATATTGTATCAGATGAATGTTCACTTCATAAGCACTTGGTTTCATGAAAGTTGATATTGGCAAGTCCTTTTGCATATGGAGTGTTGCCTAATTCTAAGTCCGATGTCTCAGATCAAATCCAACAGTCCACACAAATGCCTGTTAGGGTTTTTGTTATTATTATGTACATTAAGGTCAAAGGACCACAAACACAAACAAGTATATACAATCACAATATAATTAAAAAGTATGGCTCAAGTGAGAAAAATGAAAATGACATTAAAATAAACAAGTTAAATGGTACGAATAATGACAAATGAATAAAGACTTGAATTTAAAGTGCATAAAAGTAAATGGCTTGAAATTAAATGTTAGTTGTTAGTTGATTAAAAGTTAGTATTGCTTTTTCTTTGTTTTATTTAAGTAATTCTTTGGAGAACACTCAACCCACTTATCACAAGCATGGATCCTTGAACCAAGAAATCTTCCAAAGGAAGGAAAAAAGACCAAGTTTCCATATAATACCATGGAAAAGGGGAGACTTACAATCTCACTTACTAGAATGCTATGCCTTTTGTGTCAAAAATTTAGCGCTATGTTAAGCAATCGTAATTGGACTTATGTAGAAGTCACAACTATTTGAGGTTGGGCAATAGAACTTTGGTGTTAATGCATGTTAGAGACATAATATAATGGATTATGCTCATGAAACATACCACACACAAAAAGAATATGCAAAGTGGTGGACCTAATCTCATCCATACTCATGTTGATTTTACAATCAACTAGCCTTAAGATATAGAGATATCATAGGTCCATGATATAAATGAATAAAGAAGGGGAATGAGATGAAGAGGGAGGGCTGATGAATCAATCACAAATTGGTCAAGAGAAGACTTTTACCAAATTAAGATCATTCATTCATTTTGGGAGATGGAATGTACATTCCATCAGTCCTCTAAATCCAATGATCTTAACATAATAAAGTCAAATCAACCTTGATCAAGGCCCAACAACACAAGTCAAACTCATCAAGTCAATTAAAATGACTCTACATAATTTATTTGGCATTTAAACAATTAAAAATAATCAAAATATGCATTAAATTAAATAATGGTTGGTCAATTTCTTAAAACCTCATCAAAACACTAAAGAAATGGCCATGAGATTTATCCTAACTCCAAGTATAAAAAAGAAGGACACGATTTTAAAGTAAAAATGGCACTGATCACGAATCTGACCTCAGTTTATCCTAACTCACTACGCCAAAAACTGGAATAGACAGCGCACCTTAGAGGGCGCTTTCTTAAAGAAGCGCACTCTAAAGTGAAGAGAAAAATAAGGAGGAATAGACAGCGCACTTTAGAGGGCGCTTTTGTAACAAAACGCCCTCTAAAGTGAAGCAAAAAAATAATGAGGAAATGGAGGGACACCAATAGAGGGCGCGTTTATGAAAGCGCCCTCTAAGGATACCCTTAGAGGGCGCTTTTAAGAAAGCGCTCTCTAAGTCCATGTACAACAGCGCACTTTAGAGGGCGCTTTATTACAAAAGCGCTCTCTAAAGTGAAGCGAAAAAATAAGGAGCAATAGAAAGCGCACTTTAGAGGGCGCTTTTAATAAAGCGCTGTTATAAGTCCATGTGCATTTCCATCTTATAAAGCGCTTCTGGAAAGCCTTAGAGAGCGCTTCCATAAGCGCCCTCTTAGGCCCCCTTTAGAGGGTGCTTTTTTCCCACAAGCGCCCTCTAAGGTCCCCTTTAGTAAACATTAAAATTATAACATACTGCGCGTTTTGTTATTTCACTCTCTGTTATTTTCGTTCTTTTTCACGTTAGGGTTCTAAGGCGTTCTCCTTCCACCTCTGTTAGATCTACGACGTTTCCTCCTTCTACCAATCAAAGGTACGTTTGTTTCGTTTTAGCTTTGCCCTATTTCTTGCACTATTGCTTTGTTTTAGCTTTGCCCCATTTCAGTTTTATGTTATTGTTGTCTATGCTACGTTTGTTTCAACCTGTAAAGTTTCAATATTCATAGTCATTTAAATAGTTTGGGTTTATTAGGCAATTGACGGTTGGTTTTTAGTGACCATGATAGCGCATGCAATGGGACTACATTACCCAGTAGTTAGGGTTATACGACCTATGAACATCTGATTTTGTGTCAACACCAGTATCATTAGAAACCTATGTCTGAATGTGTTTGAATTCTTCATTAACAGCCAACCAGTACATAGCGTAGCTAGTAACTTAAGAAGTTTAGGTATGGATGTTATTTGATAGAGTAAATGGAGACATGAATGCCCTGCACAGAGTATCTTCTGAAATTGGTTTCTCTTCTGAAATTGTTTTTTGTTTATTCTAATTAGTAATGGATAATACATGGATGTCTTCCAATCGATTGTCGAGAGAGTACGAGAATGGGGTATCAGAATTCGTTAAGTTTGCCGTTGCGCACGCCGAAGACCCCAGTAGAATGATATGTCCTTGCTTGGGTTGTTGTTATGGGAAACGGGTTGACGCAGTTCAGTTGACATCGCATCTAATGAGGCATGGAATTGATCAAAGTTATACATGTTGGAATTTGCATGGTGAGAAAAGTAACGAGAATGTTGAACCGGGGGATAGTATGACCTATGCCTCAAACTATAGTGGCGCAGATACATACGATTGTGATCGAGTTGAAGAGATTGCAGAAGCACTTGAAGGAGATCTTAAGGATTGTCCCGAAATGTTTGAGAGGTTGGTAAGTGATGCAGAGAAACCTTTGTATGATGGTTGCACTAAATTCACAAGATTGTCTGCGGTATTAAAGTTGTACAACTTAAAGGCGGGCAATGGATGGTCGGATAAAAGTTTCACAGAGTTATTAGCCCTTTTGAAAGATATGCTTCCTGAGGATAATGTTCTTCCCAATCGAACATATGAGACCAAAAAGATGTTGTGCTCTATTGGCATGAGCTATGATAAGATACATGCATGTCCAAACGATTGCGTTTTGTTTCGAAATGAGTATGCATCGTTAAATGAGTGTCCTAAATGCGATGTCTCGCGATATAAGAACAAGTTGTCTCCAGCAAAAGTCTTGTGGTATTTTCCTGTTATTCCGAGATTTAGACGCATGTTTCGTAATGAAACCGATTCAAGACACTTGACCTGGCATGCAGATGAAAGAATTATAGATGGAAAGTATCGACATCCGGCAGATTCACCACAGTGGTTGAAAATTGATAATGATTATCCTGAATTTGGAGAAGAATCAAGAAACCTTCGCTTGGCATTATCTACTGATGGAATGAACCCACACGGTATCCAGAGTATCTCACACAGTACATGGCCTGTGATTATTATGATTTATAACCTACCTCCATGGCTATGTATGAAGCGTAAGTACATGATGTTGTCTATGTTGATTTCTGGACCTAAACAACCAGGGAATGACATAGATGTGTACTTGAAGCCCTTAATCGAAGATTTAAAGATTTTGTGGGAGACCGGTGTGGAGGTTTATGATGGATATAGGAAAGAAAGTTTCAACTTGAGGGTGATGTTGTTTGGCACAATTAATGATTTTCCAGCATACGGAAATCTATCAGGGTATAGCATAAAAGGTCAATGTGCGTGTCCTATTTGTGAAGATAAAACAGATTGGAAGCGCTTGGAGTTTGGTCAGAAGAATGTCTTTCTCGGTCATCGGAGATTCTTAAATTCAAATCATCACTACCGTGGATGGAGAAAGGCGTTCAATGGAGAGACAGAACAAGGCAGAGCTCCACCTATATTGACGGGTGATCAAATTTTTGAAAAGGTGAAAGATTTGGATACTCAGTTTGGCAAGCCTTTTGCCCACACACTTGTCAAAAGTGGGTGGAAGAAGAGGTCAGTTTTTTTTGAATTGCCGTATTGGAAGTCCTTGTATGTGAGACATTTTCTTGATGTTATGCATATTGAAAAAAATGTATTTGAAAGTGTTATTGGCACGTTACTCAATATACAAGGAAAGTCTAAGGATGGCCTTAAGGCAAGAAAGGACTTGATAGCGATGGGAATAAGAACTGAATTAGGACCCTTGAAGAAAGGAAAACGAACATATCTACCGCCTGCTGCTTATACTCTATCTAGAAAGGAGAAAAAAACATTGTGTAAGTTTCTAAGTGAAGTTAAAGTTCCAGAAGGGTACTCTTCAGATATTAGAAGACTTGTGTCTATGAAAGACCTCAAGTTAAAGAGTTTAAAGACCCATGATTGCCATGTTATAATGGAACATTTTCTCCCAATAGGTGTAATACCCCAAAATTTACCCTTCATTTTTTCCGAAAAAAAAAACGAAAACGAGAAAAAAAAAACGAAAACGAAAAAAAAACAAAAAAAAAAATTAATTAATTAATTAATTAATTAATTAATTAATTAATTATTTATTTAATTAATTAAATAATTAAAATAAATAAATAAAATATAACAAATTATTTTGGACTTGGGTCTCCCTCATTTGAGCCCATTACCCACGAAAATTAGTCTATAAATACTGAAGTTTCAGTAGAGGAAAAGACTTGGAGTTACACTTGGAGCTACACTGGGAGATTCACTTGAGAAAGAAGGAAGAGAAGCAAAACACTCTGAGGTTTCCTTGGAACAAAACCCTGAGGAAAAAGATAGTGAGAGAAAAGCCAACAGAGTTCAGAGCAACCTCCAAACCCTGAAGGGAACTCAACTTGTAAACCTCACGGGTGCAACTCAATTTCAATCAAACTCTCCAATCAGGTATGCCCTATATCCATCATCTTTATGCCTTTTATTTGAATGCTCTAAATGTATGAGGTATTATGGGTGAATTTGATACCTTTTTTGTGAGCCTTTTGTGAATTTTGATGGAATTATTCATGTGGTTACATTTTGATTTAGGGGCAACTCTGGGTTACCCTATTTTGTTTATTCTAACCTGTCTTGTGTTTCCATGGCATTGTTTTCTCTTGATTTCATCCTGCTGCTCTAACCCTTTGTCGAGTTTTGTGAGGGCTCACATGGCTTTCGCAGAGACACTCGCGTGGTTTCCCACTTTATTTGTCGGATACCCCCTGGAGTTTTTTTCTGATTATTCGTGTTGACTGATTTCCTTTGACGGTCCAGCTGGAGACATTTCAGGGTTTCTTGCCCCTTTAACTGCTATAGCTTCGGATCTTTATCCGTGTGGTAATTTTTTCCCTTTCTCATACTTTATCGCTTTCTTAGCTGGAAGACCTCGATAGGAGGCGATGTTTGATCCCCTTGGTGGCATTTTACTTTGAGATACATGTTTTGTGTTTTGTATTCATATCCCTGCAGGTAGCGCGGTTCCTTCGTCAAGGACTGCCTTTTTGCCCTCGAGCATCCCAAACCCTAAAACCCAAAGCAACACGTTTACTCCTTCTACTACAGGCGAGTAAGTCTCCAAAGGTCGAGCATCCGGTAGATTGCGTAGTGACGTCGTTCGTCCAAAACCCAATCCATAACCCCGTAGTTAGCCGAACTACGGCTTGCTCTGATTCTCATTCCAGATGAGATACGTAGGCATAAGACGCGATGTCTTAGCGAGCACACATCCCCAACCCATAGGTCAGTCGAGCTACGAAGACTCTGATTCTCATATTCAGATGAGATACGTATGCAGTGGATGCGACATCCACGCGAGTCATTTTCATTTAACCCTTTTTTTTTGGTAAACAGCACAAGATAAACCCACACCCTTTAGACAAGAACTACAAAAGTGGATCCCGTAGAGTACTACGGATGCGTAGGGGTGCTAATACCTTCCCTTCGCATAACCGACTCCCGAACCCAAGATTTGGTTGCGAGACCTTGTCTTTTCCTTCCCTCTTTTCAGGTTTACTTCGAGCGTTTCCTTTCCCTCCTTTGGGATGAATAACGCACGGTGGCGACTCTTCTGTCATTTTCTTTCGCCGGTTGTCTTTTCGCACACTGTATTTTTCAGGTTGCGACAGCTGGCGACTCTGCTGGGGACCTTAAGAAGTTGACCTCTTGCTGGTCCACCTTCCCTAAGCGAGTCCCTCCTAGCTTTTGTATCTTGTTTGTTTATTGGCTGTTCATGCTTTTGTACAGTTATTTATTTACCTGCTTTACCTTATTGCATGGTGTACATATCATTGTTGTATCTGTTGGTTGGCTATGGCTGCTTGGTGATCTTTGTGAGATGAGTTCTATACCCGAACTCGAGGGCACTTAAGATAGGAGAATGGCATAGTCCTGTCAACTTGTGTGGAGTATTCCTTAGCGAGTTGACTTGCAAGCCCATTCACTTGGTGGAGGTCATGTTGAGATCAATAATGTCACATAAGTAAGTTGTGGTTAGACATTACTTGTTCCAATATAGACCTAAGAAGCGAAGGACCTTAGTTTACCTAACCCATCTTGGCCTATTCGTAGGACGTGGTGCGAAAGTCGTTCAAATGTAAGATTTGATACGATTGTTACGCGATACTACACTCATAAGAGTCTCTCTTGAGAATATTGTTGGAATACGAGTAGTCGTTCCTCTGATAATATCCGAAAGATGGGATTATGACTATGGGAACCTTTTGTAGAACATGTTTGGCAGGTTTAAACCTTAGTACACTCCTTTTGGGTGGTTCTTAACCTAAACTCCATGCTCGTGACTTGCGACAAACCCTTGATTCATGGTTGATCCGATCAGGTATCCTTAATATCAATGAAACTCGGGTATTGATAAGGTGTAAACCATAATCCGCCAAAATGGGTGGTTGATATTAAGGATAACATGATCCATCCCATGACTTTTTTTCGATGTGCTCTTGATTTCTCTCCAGACAGTGCAACCTGACAGATGTTCAAGCAGATACAACAATCCTGATTGACATGCCACTGCATTGCATTCACATCATCACATCATTTGCATTCACATCACTTAACACATGTTTATCCTTTTCAAGGGGGTTTAAATCTTCTTCTTGATTCTAGTCGGGGTTTTCTTCTTACACTGTTTATCAAATGTGAGACTGGAATCAAGTTGGTAGAATACTTTTGGAATTGATAAACATGTCATTGCATTTGCATAGTCATCCGCATGTCTTGCATAACAGGTACCGCCACAGTGTTCTCAGTTTGTTTGGTGTCCCACTAGCAGGATAGCTGACTCAGGCATTCACCGATACAGTACCCGGAGGAACCAACAGAGAGTAATGGAAAGCCTACAAGCAGAGCTCGCCGAGATGAAGATTTGCATGAATCAATTCATGGATTTGGTTCAAGGGGTGGCTCAAGGACAGCAGGAGCTTAGATTATTGGTGCAGAAGGATCCCCCTATTACTCAACCGGAGACGTTGGCTGATCCTCTAGCTGGAGAGGCTAATGGACCCAATGGACCGGGGCCTATCCCAATCCTACATGTCACCTCCGGTCTACAACCCATTCAGGATGGTCAGGATGATCAGTTTCCCTTGCTTCAGGAAGACTTTGGCATGGACCCCATGTTTAGGAGATTGGAAGAAAGGTTGAAGGCAGTGGAAGGACAGAATCCTCTGGGAGTAGATGTTGCTGACTTGGGGCTGGTCCCAGGTATAAGGGTGCCACCGAAATTCAAGGTCCCGATATTCGACAAATACAATGGCAGCTCTTGCCCCAAAACTCACGTGCAAGCCTATTTCCGTAAAATGGTTGCATACTCTGATGACGAGAAGCTACTTATGTACTTCTTCCAGGATAGCCTAGTTGGGGCATCCTTGGAATGGTATATGAGGCTGGACAGAGCCCACATCCGTTGCTGGAGGGATTTGGCAGAGGCTTTCGTGAAGCAGTATCAGTATAATGCAGACATGGCTCCGGACAGAACTCAACTTCAGAATCTGTCTCTTAAAAGCAATGAGTGCTTCAGGGAATACGCTCAACGCTGGAGGGATACAGCTTCCCGCGTTCAGCCTCCTATGTTGGAAAAGGAAATGGCCAACATGTTCATGAATACGCTGCCTGAACCTTACTTGGAGCGTCTGGTAGGTTGCAATGCTTCCAACTTTGCTGATGTGGTCTCTACTGGAGAAAGGGTGGAGAATTACCTAAAGACATACAAGATCCAGAGTGGAGGTGGATCCTCATCAGGGGTGAAGAAGCCGTTCATTCAGGGACAGAAGAGGAGAGAAGGGGATGCAAGTGCCATATCTTCTTATCAGAACAGGGATAACCGGAGGAATAACTTTCAGAATTATCATCAGCAACCGTATGTTGCGGATGTGACCATTCCAGCTGCAGCACCACTACAACAACAACAATCACAACGTCAACCAGCTCAGTATCAACAACAGCAACAACCGGGTAACAGACCCGCTTATCAACAGAGGCAAAGGATGATGGACCGGCGTTTCGACACCCTTCCAATGTCGTACGCTCAGTTGCTTTCTAGTCTTCAACAACTACAACTTGTGCAATTGCACACTCTGGCTCCTCCTATTGGTAGACTTCCGGTGGGTTACGACGCCAACGCTAGGTGTAGCTTCCACTCTGGGGCACCTGGCCACAATATTGAGAACTGCAAAGCTTTTAAGCACGTAGTTCAGGACCTCATAGATTCAAAGGCCATCGACCTTGCACCGGCTCCGAATGTTGTTAACAATCCCATGCCCCAGCATGGTGGTGCGAACGTTAACATGATAGAAGGAAAAGCCAAGTCCATTAAGGATGTGTTGAAGTTGAAGACTCCATTGTTGGATATCAAAGGATGCTTACTGAAGGCCGATGTTTTCCCCGGTTGTGGGAAGGGTTGTTTGGATTGTGCCACTCAGAGTGGAGGTTGTTTGAAGCTACAGCAGGGTGTCCAGGCCTTGCTCGACAAAGGTATCCTCCAGGTTGAAGATTTGTCTGTCCAAGAGTCTGTGGAAGGGGTTGAGGAAGAAGGGTTCGAAGATGCTACTAATGAATTCGCAGATGTTGTTCCTACTGATTCTATAATCCATGATGATGTATTTATTTCTTCCAATGTGGTTGATCCTAATGTAATTGAACTTGATCCCGATGTTTCGGATGCTTGCATTTCAATGAATGAGGTTTCCGAGTGCGACTGTGATATTGCTACTATCACTATTTTCTACCCAACTAATCAAATCGGTGTGCCAGAAGCGCAACCCGTGCCACCAGTGCGACGATCTACTATGACCATCACAACCCCTGGTCCTTTACCCTTCACCAGTGAAAGGGCCATTCCGTGGCATTATGGGGGGAGTGTGTATACGCACGATCATAAGGTGGAACGGCCATTGAAAGTAGGAGAGGGTCAGAAGCCTGAACTTGACGGTCCCGCAGTGGATAATGTCGGTGGAATCGGCCGATTCACCAGGAGTGGTAGATTGTTCTCACCACCGGTTACCCAAGCTGATAATGCTGATGCTGTGGCGAAAACCAAAGGCAAGCAAGTCGTGAATGAGGGTACCTCTGCACCCCAAGATGGTTCTGAGCCCACTTTTGCAAAGGATGTGGACGAGCTCCTGAGAATCATAAAGAAAAGCGACTACAAGGTAGTCGATCAGTTGATTCAGACTCCGTCCAAGATATCCATTCTCTCACTCCTGTTGTGTTCGGAGGCACACAGGGAGGCACTTCTGAAGGTTCTTAATGCTGCATATGTACCTCAAGAAATCTCGGTAAACCAACTAGAAGGGATCGTCGCCAATGTGCATACAAGCAACGGGTTAGGTTTTACTGATTCTGACTTAACGCCAGCCGGGCGCAACCATAACAAGGCTCTGCACATCTCGATGGAATGCAGAGACACCGTGCTATCGCATGTTCTGGTGGATACAGGCTCCTCTCTCAATGTGCTACCCAAGAGAGCCCTGTCGAAGTTAGAAGTAGAGGGTTTGGTCTTGAAATCTTCAGATCTTATTGTGAGAGCCTTCGATGGTTCTAAGAGATCGGAGTGTGGAGAGGTAGAATTGCCAATTCTGATTGGATCACAAACCTTCAACACTGTCTTCTACGTGATGGATATCAGTCCTTCCTACAGTTGCCTGTTGGGTCGTCCTTGGATCCATAATGCTGGGGCAGTCTCTTCAACTCTACATCAGAAGATTAAGTTTCCGGTCAACGGACGAATTATCACCGTCTGTGGTGAAGAGGACATCCTGGTTAGTAACCTGTCTACATTCAAGTATGTAGAAGTAGAAGGTGAAATTCATGAGACTCTGTGTCAGGCTTTTGAGTCAGTTCAAATCAAGGATGCAACTCCGGTGGAAGAGGTTAAAGCGGGTGCCTCTATCTCATCCTTTAAGCAGGCACGGGCCGTGGTGGATTCAGGTGTTGCTCCCGGTTGGGGGCGTCTGTTGGAATTACCAGTGAAGGAAGATAAGTTCGGGATCGGATATCAGCCAGCTCTGACTTCTACAACACTTCAGGGGCCGATCACTTTCTCCAGTAATGGCATCATTCAGTATGGTCAAGTCTCTGCGGTCAACAATGAAGATAGGGATAGTGATTGTGACATTGATAATTGGGTGCGTCCGAGGATCCCGGGTGAAGTCATCAACAATTGGTCTTCTGAGGAGATTGTCCAAGTCACTTTTCTGGAGGAGTAATTTTCCTTGTTTATTCATGCATATCCAAGTCTTACGTTCCGCCCAGGGCGTAATGACTCATTGTAGGGCCCATCTATGTGACACTTGCATTTTTTATCATAAATAAAGGACGTCTTTTTGCATTCAAATATTTCGTTCCTTGTCTTTCTATTTTTGCAGTTTTTCAAAATAAAAAAATGGCAATGTTTTGTTCAGTTTTCACTTCTTGTTCACACTCATAAGCACATACCATCACTCATGTGATGCACGTCACCGGATCCTATTGATAACGGTTCTGCTATGGCTCGCTTCGACTTTGAAAATCCAATCTTTCAAGCTGAAGAAGAGGATGATGAAGATTGTGAACTCCCTGAAGAACTTACCAGGTTATTGAAACAAGAGGAAAGGGTTATTCAACCGCATCAAGAGTCTGTTGAAGTGATTAATCTCAGCACCGAAGACGCCAAGAAAGAAGTCAAAATAGGAGCAGGCTTGGAAAACAGTGTCAAAGAAAGATTGAGTCGGATGTTACATGACTATGTAGAGGTTTTCGCTGGAAAAATCAAGAGATGATATGGAATGATGAATGTCAAGAAGCTTTTGACAAAATCAAGAAGTATCTCCAAGAACCTATAAATCCGATGCCACCAGTTGAAGGAAGACCTCTAATCATGTATTTGACCGTGTTAGAAAATTCAATAGGGTGTGTGTTGGGACAACATGACGAGTCTGGTCGAAAAGAGTATGCGATATACTACCTTAGCACAAGGTACCGACTGTGAAACAAGATACTCCCAGTTCGAGAAAGCTTGCTATGCTTTGGCTTAGGCTGCTCGCCGACTAAGACAATATATGTTGCATCATACCACTTTATTGATTTCTAAGATGGATCTTATCAAATATACATCTGAGAAACCTGCTTTCTCCGGAAGAACAACAAGATGATTGCTGAACTCTGCACGCAGTTCAAAATAAAACACCATAACTCTTCTCCGTACCGGCCAAAGATGAATGGCGCCGTGGAGGCTGCTAATAAGAACATAAAGAAGATTGTGCAGAAGATGGTCGTTACGTACAAAGATTGGCATGAGATGCTACCCTTCGCCTTGCATGGGTACCGTACTTCAGTACGTACATCGACCGGGGCAACCCCTTACTCCCTGGTGTATGGTATGGAAGCAGTCCTACCTGTTGAAGTGGAGATTCCTTCTCTAAGAGTCATGTTGGATGTCAAGTTAGATGAAGCTGAATGGATTCGGACAAGGTTCAATGAGTTGAGTCTTATCGAAGAGAAGCGAATGGCAGCCATTTGTCATGGGCAGTTGTATCAGAGTCGGATGAAGAGAGCTTTTGACCAGAAGGTGCGTCCTCGTTGTTTCCAAGTCGGAGATTTAGTGTTGAAAAGGATCCTTCCTCCTCAGACAGATCACAGGGGCAAGTGGACTCCTAACTATGATGGACCGTATATTGTCACCAAGGTTTTTGATGGTGGGGCTTTAATGCTTGCAACTATGGATGGTGAAAACTTCACTTCCCCTGTGAACTCAGACGCAGTTAAAAAATACTTCGCATAAAATAGACCCGCTGGACAGTAAAAAGAATAGTCCAGGCAAAAAATGGGCATCCCGACGAACCAAGAAAATGAAAAGGTTCGGGCAAAAATTAGGGATCAAAAAATAAAAAAGATTGTACACCCGGTAAGTTGAAAACCTGAAAAGGCAACTTAGGCAAAAATGGGTATCCCGGTGGATCGAAAACCCGAAAAGGGCGACCCAGGCAAAAGTTAGGGATTAAGCGAATGACTGCGTTCTGAGTAGTTCTGAATCTCATCTCGTGCCAATAACTGGAAATTTTTGAAGGATAGGAAACAGTCCAATCACTCTCTCAGAAAGCTGATCATCTGGAGGATCTTGAAGACGGGCAAGTCATAGCATAATTGGAACCCAATAGAAATCCATTTCACATTGCCATTAGATTAATTTCTGTTTTTATCTTTTGTGCGATTACCTCTTTCCAGGGATTGCTTCCTGATGTAAATGCCTATTCAGAGGCCATTCAATCAATAAAATCATGTTATTCAGTATATCTCTGTTTTCATTTTACTGTTTTGTTTGCAAAAATGACGTCCGAATTTTTGATAAACATTGCATCACGACACATAAGGGCTTTACAGGTAGATGCTCAATAAACATTTAAAATTGCTGTAAATTTTAAGTGCTTTGGATCTTCTATTCAGAACAGATACCCTCGGGGCATTTCCTTAAAATCCCCTTGCAGATGATCATGAATATCTTCCTCAGTGAAGTCACCAACAGACAAATTCGGTGTCTTATCCCTGCAGAGCTGATCAGAGCGTTGGATTCTTCAATCCCCAGCAGGTTCTCACCACTGTACTTCCCCAAGCGTTTGTTTCAGGACATACACTCCCCAGTAGAGTTGACAGTGCCAGACTATATATCCCCAGCGGAGTTGACAGTGCCAGACTGTATCTTCC
Source organism: Lathyrus oleraceus (assembly GCF_024323335.1). Classification (NCBI taxonomy): domain Eukaryota; kingdom Viridiplantae; phylum Streptophyta; class Magnoliopsida; order Fabales; family Fabaceae; genus Lathyrus; species Lathyrus oleraceus. The sequence continues at coordinate 646,534,323 of NC_066583.1, forward strand.
TAGTAGAAGTGGCTGCTCCTTAGAGTTCGAGGCCAGATCGATAACCCCAATGCTAGATCCATGGTTTCTTTCCTTGAAGCAGAACCTCGGTACCGTATCAGTGTTTGCTTCCCCTGTTGGGTCATCTCTCGCAGATCGTGGTTGCCAGAACCACTATCGCTTTCCCCAACAGCAGGTGTTCAGTGTCGTTCTCTCCCCAGTCAGAATCTCGGTATGGCCAGAACACCGCATGGCTAGTCATCTCCCCACAGAGTTCATTGTGGTGTGTATCTCCAGCAGCCTGGCCAGAGCCCAGAGGATGGTAATCATTTCCCCAGCGGATCCCCTTGCCTCGGCTTGGCATTCTACCCAGCATTTCGCATCCCTGCATGTAGAATCATATTGCATTGCATCCTTCCAAATCGCGTAGCATTTCCATTTTCATGGAGCATTACGCCATTGAAAAATTCAAACATACGCATGTAAGCATAAAACATTCTCGGTATCCCAAGTGATAAGCTAGAAGTTGTTTCCAGTACTCAGACTGAAGATTGTTCATGACTTACCTTTGTTATCCCCAGCAAGTGTCATTGGCCCATGCGCCGCCTCTATTATCATTCCCTATTTCTGCCAATGCTGACAGGCATGAGGTTTTCCGGTATCCATACCGAAGTGGCATTCAGGCCAATTTTCCGATATTCAGATCGAAGTGGCATTCAGGCCAGTTTTCCCGATATTCAGATCGAAGTGGCATTCAGGCCAAGTCTTTCCGGTATCCAGACCGAAGTGGCATTCAGGCCAGTTTTCCCGATATTCAGATCGAAGTGGCATTCAGGCCAAGTCTTTCCGATGTTTAGATCGAAGAAGTTTCCGACGTTCAGGTCGATGCGACTTGTGGCATTCAGGCCAATTTTCCGATGTTCAGATCGAAGAAGTTTCCGACATTCAGGTCGATGCGACTTGTGGCATTCAGGCCAATTTTCCGATGTTCAGATCGAAGAAGTTTCCGACGTTCAGGTCGATGCGACTTGTGGCATTCAGGCCAATTTTCCGATGTTCAGATCGAAATCCTTTCCAGTATTCAGACTGATGAGCGACATTCAGGCCATGGTTATTTATGTGTTACCATTTATTTTGGTATCCAAGTTAACATTCTTTTTCGGTATTCAGACTAACTTTCACCGTACCAGACGGATTCTTCTTTCAAGACCACCTCTTTGCCGATTCTGACAGACATTGTTACTTCACTTCACTTCAGTGCAAATTTTTGGGCTTTTATTGTATTCAATCCCTTGATACCTCGAAAGCACGAAAGCAGCTGTCATCTTCTTTCAGGGTCTCCAGTTGATTGAATAGGGGCAGCTGTAATACCCCAAAATTTACCCTTCATTTTTCCCGAAAAAAAAAAAAAAACGAAAACGAGAAAAAAAAAATGAAAACGAAAAAAAAATGAAAAAAAAAACAAAAAAAATTAATTAATTAATTAATTAATTAATTAATTAATTAATTAATTAAAATAAATAAATAAAATATAACAAATTATTTTGGACTTGGGTCTCCCTCATTTGAGCCCATTACCCACGAAAATCAGTCTATAAATACTGAAGTTTCAGTAGAGGAAAAGACTTGGAGTTACACTTGAAGTTACACTTGGAGCTACACTGGGAGATTCACTTGAGAAAGAAGGAAGAGAAGCAAAACACTCTGAGGTTTCCTTGGAACAAAACCCTGAGGAAAAAGATAGTGAGAGAAAAGCCAACAGAGTTCAGAGCAACCTCCAAACCCTGAAGGGAACTCAACTTGTAAACCTCACGGGTGCAACTCAATTTCAATCAAACTCTCCAATCAGGTATGCCCTATATCCATCATCTTTATGCCTTTTATTTGAATGCTCTAAATGTATGAGGTATTATGGGTGAATTTGATACCTTTTTTGTGAGCCTTTTGTGAATTTTGATGGAATTATTCATGTGGTTACATTTTGATTTAGGGGCAACTCTGGGTTACCCTATTTTGTTTATTCTAACCTGTCTTGTGTTTCCATGGCATTGTTTTCTCTTGATTTCATCCTGCTGCTCTAACCCTTTGTCGAGTTTTGTGAGGGCTCACATGGCTTTCGCAGAGACACTCGCGTGGTTTCCCACTTTATTTGTCGGATACCCCCTGGAGTTTTATTCTGATTATTCGTGTTGACTGATTTCCTTTGACGGTCCAGCTGGAGACATTTCAGGGTTTCTTGCCCCTTTAACTGCTATAGCTTCAGATCTTTATCTGTGTGGTAATTTTTTCCCTTTCTCATACTTTATCGCTTTCTTAGCTGGAAGACCTCGATAGGAGGCGATGTTTGAGCCCCTTGGTGGCATTTTACTTTGAGATACATGTTTTGTGTTTTGTATTCATATCCCTGCAGGTAGCGCGGTTCCTTAATCAAGGACTGCCTTTTTGCCCTCGAGCATCCCAAACCCTAAAACCCAAAGCAACACGTTTACTCCTTCTACTACAGGCGAGTAAGTCTCCAAAGGTCGAGCATCCGGTAGATTGCATAGTGACGTCGTTCGTCCAAAACCCAATCCATAACCCCGTAGTTAGCCGAACTACGGCTTGCTCTGATTCTCATTCCAGATGAGATACATAGGAATAAGACGCGATGTCTTAGCGAGCACACATCCCCAACCCATAGGTCAGCCGAGCTACGAAGACTCTGATTCTCATATTCAGATGAGATACGTATGCAGTGGATGCGACATCCACGCGAGTCATTTTCATTTAACCCTTTTTTTTGGTAAACAGCACAAGATAAACCCACACCCTTTAGACAAGAACTACAAAAGTGGATCCCGTAGAGTACTACGGATGCGTAGGGGTGCTAATACCTTCCCTTCGCATAACCAACTCCCGAACCCAAGATTTGGTTGCGAGACCTTGTCTTTTCCTTCCCTCTTTTCAGGTTTACTTCGAGCGTTTCCTTTCCCTCCTTTGGGATAAATAACGCACGGTGGCGACTCTTTTGTCATTTTCTTTCGCCGGTTGTCTTTTCGCACACTGTATTTTTCAGGTTGCAACAATAGGTATACGTTCTATTCTTCCAGAAAAAGTAAGAAGCTCTATAACTAAGTTGTGTTCTTTCTTCAAGTCAATTTGCAGTAAGGTGATCAATCCTGCGATCTTACCAATGTTGCAAAAAGAAATCGTTATTACTTTGTGTGAGCTTGAAATGTTTTTTCCTCCATCATTTTTTGACATAATGGTACATCTAGTTGTTCATCTTGTGAAAGAGACACAATTGTGTGGACCAACTTATATGAGATGGATGTACCCTGTTGAACGTTATATGAAAATATTAAAAGGGTATGTGAAGAACCGAAGTCGACCAGAAGGTTGTATGGTTGAAAGATACATTGTTGAAGAAGCGATTGAGTTTTGTACTGAATATTTGTCTAATGTTCAGTCAATCGGACTCCCCAAGTCTCAGCTTGTCGAAAAGAAAGAAGGAAAAAATCTAATTGGAAATAAAATCGTGGCAGTATCAAGGGTCGAACGGGATCAAGTGCATTTGTATGTTCTGCACAATGAGAATGAGGTTGAGTCGTATGTTGAAATTCACAAGGATGTTCTCCGAGGTTTAAATCCCAATAGAAATGAAAATTGGATAGTACGAGAGCACAATCGATGTTTTATACCTTGGTTTAAGGATCATATTTATTCAAAGTATTATTCAGATCCCGCTTCAATAACAGAAAGGTTGAGATGCTTAGCATATGGTCCAAGTTTCCATGTTTTTTCTTATAGCGCATACGCGATTAATGGATACACATTTTATACCAAAGAACAAGATGATAAAAGTACTATGCAGAATAGTGGTGTCACCGTGGTAGCTGAAGCAATGCACATATCAAGTGTGAAGGACTTAAACCCCAAATTTGCAAATCTGTCGTATTTTGGTGTTATCGAGCGCATTTGGGTGTTTGATTATGAGAAGTTTCAGATTCCTATATTTGGTTGCAAGTGGGTTGAAAATAATAACGGCATTCGAATGGATAAGTCAGGATTTTTGCAAGTGGATCTTAATAGGGTGGGATACAAAGATGAGTCTTTTATTCTAGCCTCTCAAGCTAGACAAGTGTTCTATGTCAATGATCCGAAAAGTACGAAATGGTCTATAGTTCTTTTTTCCAACAAAGTAATTGATGAAAACACTGGAGATCAAGGTGATATTGATGTTGAGATTGAATCGTTTACCAGAAATGATCAAGATGAGAATATTATATCAAATGATTCATATATTAGAAATGATCATAATGAGGGTATTTGGATCAATCCAACCGTCCGTGTTGTTAAGAGACATGTAGAACATATTCCAACCAAGAAAAGAAAGAGAACTTAGTGAAAAAGGTACAGGTCAAATGATTTTAATTGTTTTCTTTATTACAGGTAAAATGACTTTTATGATTTTAATTGTTTTTACATTTGTCATCTGATTTTAATTGTTTTCTTTTTTACAGGTAAAATGGATATTATGAAGTCAATCATTCGTGCAAGGGGCAAGGGATGCTCGAAAGTATCAATTGATATTTGTTTAGATGGAGATGCTCTATTGTCGTCAAGCCTCATTCGCGTAGATGATGATGCTGGATATTTGAAAGTATCCCTCTACGACAATGGAACATGTCCATCTAAACATATATCAATTCTATCTTCAAAAGATAAGGGACCAAAAATATAAGGGGATTACGCAGCAAATCGAGTCAGTTGCATAAAAAGAAAAAGGTATAAACACAATTATATGATATTTATGCATAGAAAATGTTAATTCTTGATCTTATACATCACCTAACTAATTTTATGATATTTTAGGTTCATGCTATTGATATTGAACAAAAAGAGGTTGTTGCTAAGAAGACTGCTGCTAGCAAAAAAAACATACATCTCAGAGATGCTTTTGCTACTTAGTTTTATTTCTTTTTAAGTTATGAATTGGTTGTATATAGAATCTTTAGAAGTTAAACGATTATATATCAGTGGATTGTTGTATATGTATGGATTGTTGTATATAAGGCTTGTTGAATGCAATGTGTGAAAAAGGGCTTCAAATTATATAGTTTTGGGTGTACTGCTTCAATATACAGGTTGTCTAAAATAAATAAAAAAATATAGCGCTTTTTAAAAAAAAAAATTTAAATAACCACCCACTTTAGAGGGCGCTTTTACTGGAAAGCGCCCTCTAAAGTGGAAACATTTAAGGGTTTAGAGGGCGCTTTTACTGGAAAGCGCCCTCTAAACCCTTAAAAGTTTCCATTTTAGAGGGCGCTTTCCAGTAAAAGCGCCCTCTAAACCCCTTAAATGTTTCCACTTTAGAGGGCGCTTTTTTGAAAAAGCGCCCTCTAAAGTGGCCCTTAAAGGGCTTAAAGAGCCACTTTAGACAGCGCTTTCACTAGGAAAAAAAGCGCTGTCTTTACCTATGCCAGCGCCAGATTAGAGGACGCTTTAAAGCGCTATTATAGGCCAAAAAAAGCGCACTCTTTTCCCTTATTTGGCGTAGTGACTTCAAGTATGTTGAGAGATACATGAAGTTGAAATTTGAGGTACATGATCTGAGTTACTTCGATTTGACCTCAAAGCAACTCAATCTTCTTGCCTACATTGGTAGGACTTCAGACAATTAAAGAACCAAGATAATTATGGAGAATTGAGTGAGAATCGAAGAGATGATTTTTTTTGGAAAATACCTTCAATGCAGTTCATAATTCGATTGCTCTTGCTTTGATTCGTGCTTGATCTCACTCTGGAAGCTTGTAGAAGTAGATTAGAATCAACCAAAGGCTTTGGATCCATGGAGTTTTGAATCTCAAAATAGTGAGATTCAAACTCAATTTTCAAAGAAAATTCTCAGGTTTCTCCTTTCAAGTGGAAGGGTTTGGGGTATTGAAGCAAAGCTGGCACGAGGGGATCTTTAATTCTGAGCACAGGGACCTCTATTTATAGCTGTAGCTCATGTTATTTGCACCTTCAAATTAAACTTCCAAATTTGGCAATGGATGATGCATGCTTGCATGGGCGTGTACAGGCCCATGAAGTCACTCCTCTAGGTCCATAACCAAGTGTGAATGAGTCTTAAAGCAACTTGGAATGCAAGGAAATTTTACACAGCTGTTTGAAGTTTTGATTTTGCCAAATGATGATGCCATGTTAAATCCATGCGCAACCCATTCAAATCTTGTCCAAAATGGAAGAAATTGGACTTTTTGTAAAGGTTAGATCAAGAGGAACAACTTTCATGTTGGACACTTTTCTATTTGAAGCTTTTATCATGATAAATTTTAAGATGGAAGTTTGGAAATTTTAACATATCAAAAAGTTTTCTAAGTGTCAAGCCACATGTTCACTTATTCCACCTTGGTTAACTTTTTATTTGAGATTCAAATAAGAAACGTTCCTTCATAAAAGTTGTATCTCTTTCAAAGCACTTAAAAATGGTCATAAATTTGACCTCATATAGATTTGAGATGAAGGAGTTATGAATTTTTGAAGTTGAGGAAAATCACTTGTTCAATGGTATTGGTCCAAAATGATCTATAGTATATCCTCATATCACATGCTCATAACAGTTGAATTAGCTTTTCCTCCAAACATAAAAGTTGAAGTGGACACCTTGAATTTGATTTTTCAACTTGGAAATATTTAATCTCATAAAAATTGAGCAAGTTATGGCCTTGGGAAGTTGACCTCCAAATTAGGGTTTAGACAAAATGACCTATAATCTTTCACCATAATGCTAGTTGATTGAAAGATTAATATGAGTATGGATGAGATTAGGCCACACCCTTTGCATATTTTTTGTATGTGGTATGTTTAATGAGCATAGTTCATAATACTATGTCTCCAACATGCATTAACACCAAAAGTTCATTGTCCGGCCTTAAATAGTTGTGACTTCTACATAAGTCTAATTACGATTGCTTAACATAGCGCTAAATTTGTGACATAAAAGGCATAAGCATTCTAGTTAATGATATTGTAAGTCTACCCTCTTCCATGGTATTGTGTGGAAACTTGGACTTCTTTCCTTCCTTTGGAAGATGTTTTGGTTTGAGGATCCATGCTTGTGGCAAGTGGGTTGAGTGTTCTCCAAAGAATGTCTTGAAATGAAAAGCAAAACAAAACTAACCTCTAACTTACTAACTATTAACTTTTAATTTTAAGCTCTTACTTTTAATGCAATTTACTTTTAGCACTCTATTATCATTTTCCATTATACATATCATTCTAATTGTTTATGATTAATGTAAGTTTCACTTTGTCCATTTGGACCATATTGTGTGATATATTTTATTTTGTGTTTCTTTGCTTGTCTGTGTGGTCTTTGACCATTAATGTACATAATAACAACAAAGACCCCTAAAAAACTTTTAAGTGGATTGTTGTTTACTGTGGAAATTTCTAAAAATCGATGGTCCTCCCCAAGCCTTAGAACCAAGGGTTACTTGCAGGATCGACCCGTTGATCCTAAGACATGTACTAGTGTAACAGGGTGACTTATTGAATTTGACAAACTATTAACTTTGTGAGAAACGGCTTCTGACAAAGTATTGAACAAGCACAAGTTTTTCCACATGAAATGATGATGCTATAGCCTATGGATGACTCATGACCGACAACACTATAACAATCAAAAGACGTACACAACGAACACGCTTTTGGTGAATTCTATTATCAGAATAGAATTAGTGTCGACAGCGTAGACGACAATGTAAAATGATAATTCAAACGTAAATGAAATTAAAATAAAGTGTTCAACGGGAACAATTGAAAAATAAGGAAGTTGCATTAAAGTAAATGTGGTGATTCACGTACATAGCACTCTTAAAAACTCTTGCTTCCTCGCGCTGGGAATGTGAAGTTTTTTACAAGTGATTTTGGTACAAAGTGAACACCCCGAGTCCTCTGTGGGATCCCCTATTTATAATGAACTAAAGAAATTGCCTACAAGAAAAACTTCTAAAAAATAACAAACATCGTGTCACACGATCTACAAACTGCTCAATATTCTGGCGCTTATTCTCCTTGTAACTGCTAGTCATTTTGAATTTCAAACTTATCCCGCTCAGGTATTTATGTCGACACCATCTCCTATGTGTTTGAAACAACCAAGGATTTCTTAAGTCCCAATCTTCAGTTTAGTCAACATAATGGATTTCGACCAAACATGATTCTTCTGTCGGTTTCATCTTTTGGTAACTTGTGGTTTTCTCAGCTCTTGTTTATCTTGGGCTCAACTTTCTTTCAAACCTCCCCTTGGTGGGGTATAATCCTTAAATCCATAAGGCACATTCATTGATTACGCCTTCAACATGCCCTATAAATTTCTTGTGGTAACAAAATGCCCTCCAGAGATGCCATTTCCGAATGTTGACTTTTTGTGAGATAATGGCATCTTTGAGATGTCGACTTGTTCTTTACTGCTTCCATTTCCACTTAGTGGTACACCTGTTTATCCCACGCTGCTGGCGTCATATAATCATGACTTTTTCCTCGAGACACACAAAATCACGTCTCCATCACTTCACGTCTTTATGATGGAAACGTGTTTACGACCATGACTGACTCTTCGCCTCCACGTGTCTGCAAACGTGGGAACATGGGTACATGTGTCAGAGAAGGAAAATCAAACGTTCACTCTTCCTTTTCCTAGGGTTTAACTCTTATAAAACCCTTGTTTCCTCTTCTTCTTTCCTTTTTTTGCCCTCTGCTTCAGTAAACAAAAACAACCTTTCTTCTCCAAATCTTCAACTTCTTCCATGGCTAGCTCAAGCAAGAATAAAACAGTTCCCTCCGTTGCGAAGCTCACGCAACCACTCACCATTGATGGCAAGGAATCTGTTCCTGAACCTTCCTTTGCTGAAGAAAAATCCAAAATCTGGCGTTCCCAAGTATTAATCCCTTTCTCCCCGTCTGACAAAACTTTAGCATTCTTAGGTCCCCTCCCAGAAAATCGTCATCCTGAGATAACTAAGACAAATTCCTTTTTCCCCACCAGTCATCTTTCTGAACCTCTAGTTTCTTCTCAAAAACCTTTCTCCCTTCGTTATGTCGAAAGGAATTTTAGGACTGCTCCTCCCAAGAACTGTCCTAAGTTTTACGCTTGGATGGATCGTTTAGAAACAGAGAAGATCAACCACTGGAAACGAATAAGTATCTATACCCTTTTGCAGATTGCTCGTTGTGGCCCCCCTCAATCTTGTGGCATGTTGCTGGCTGCCCTCCAATTTTGGGACAGTTCGACCAATTCTTTTCATACAAAGTGTGGCATGATTATGCTGACACTCTTAGATATTGCTGCCATTACAGGCTTAAAACCGTCCGACGAAGTCTTCGACTGTGAAGTCGTAGCACCAATCTCTCTAAGGTTTGACATTGGTGACTCTCGTAAGCCGACATACAACAACTTTATTGATCATCATGCTACATATTCAGGTCCTGTGACCACTGAAGAACATGTGGCCTTTCTGACTCTTTGGCTGTCTCATTTTATGTTTTGCTCTAGATCAATGCAGATAGCTAAACACTTTGCTCTTCTGGCCACTCAGCTACACCAAGAGCGTGACACCTCTCTTGGCTAATTAATATTGGCCTCTCTTTATGAGTCTTTATCTGAAGTTGTCTGCCAAATCAAACTTTTTGACCCTGAGAACTCCAAGAAGAAGAATGTCTTGGCCCACTGTCCTTTTTGGTTCCTACAATTGTGGCTCAACGCCACTTTTTCTAAAGACATAACATCCCATGGGATGAGAAGGGTTGCGTGTCCCCCAGATGAACGACACATTTTTTGGAAGCGACTGATCCCTTTGACGCTCATCGACAAAACCTTTCCTGACGTCAAGGTGTTTCGCCTCTTGTTTACCATCATGTTGACTCGCGCCGATTTTCACCCTTCCATGACTCCTTTCAGCAGTCGGACTGAAGGTCCTGAATGGCTCACCAGGGCTTTTCCTTCGACTGAAGATGAGCATAAAAATGAAACCTTTGTTATCTGGAGAAGTTTTCTGGTCCCCCAGTTTCTGTCGGCTGTAACATCTGACGTTAACCCTGGCCTCGTTGCTTATCAACCCAACTTGGTAGCCAGACAATTTGGACTTTGTCAGTTTGTCCCCAAGTCCCTATATTCCTCTCTCGACATACTCACAAACATCCTTTGTGATCAACCCTGGAGTATGATCCAAGAAGATATTGAGGCCCTTTGGGAAAACCGATCAAGGCTCCATTCCATCCCTTTTCAACCAACCTTCTTCTGCACCAAAGAATTTGACGATTGGTGGCAGTCGTATCTTGCTGCTTACGTTGGTGCTCCTAAGGCCAAATTATCTGAACTAACTCAGGCTTTTGTCCATTTGCAGGCAAAATCGACCAAGTGTAAGGCTCTTCATGCCAAATAAATTCAATCTTTTCAGAACTATTTCCGAGTAGTGTATCGACCTGATAATCTTTGTCGGACCATCTCTGAGGCCGCGTCCGAATTAAAGGAGAAGGTAACCGACAGGCTCCCAAAGCTTAAAATCCCTGGTTACGCGAAAGACAAGTATCTATACGCCCTTCATTTTGGAAACATCAAATTCCCTCCTTTGCCATCTAGCCCATTGGCTTTGACCTTCGGCAATTCAAATCCAGATTGGTATTATTGTCCCTTTTCAGACGTGCAAAATGCTTATAAGAAAAAGGCCGACAGAGTGGTACCGACGAAGCATTATCTGCCCTACTACTCAGGGCCAATTCATATTGATCCTCAATATGTTAGAGTGCTCGATTACACACAAATTGGTAACACTTTTCGGGAAAGCTAACACCTCATTTTATTTGGATTTTGTCGCTTACTTGATTTTCTATGTTTCTTTACAGCAATCCCCATAGACCTTGTGGATCACGTTTCTTCCAATGAACCTATCCTTTCGACAAAAGAGACTCAGGTTCAACTCTGGCTGATTTGCCGGTTCCTTTTACTTTAGTATTTATTCTTAACTATCATTTCCAATCTTGCAGGCTACTACTGAAAAGTCCTCTGATGATGATGAGCGGCCCATTGCCCAAGTTTTGAAAAAACCCAGTTCTTCGGTATGCACCTATATGTAGCAATCTCACTCAACCCTGTGATTTCTCTAAGGGAAACAATATGTGGTCTCTAACTTCTTACTTATGTGCAGGGTCAACCATGTTAGACAGATCCACCTGTCCCTTCTCAATCCAAGAAATCCAAAAAGCATAAACGTTCTGCTGCCACAGGACCTAAGGTATTTCTTGTCGGCTTGTCTGATCTTCTGACTAGAATATCTGCTTATAACCTCTCTTCATGTCTTCAACCGACTCCTCAGCCGACTCAGCCATCTTCTCAACAATCCTATAAATCCAAAGGCCACCAGGGCCATAAAAGGAAGAAACATGATTCTTCCTCTAGGGGTGGTGAAGCAAAGAAGAAAAAACACCACAAAGTGCTCACCCCAGAGGCTCATTCTTCTCTAGACACCGACACCATTGTGGTCGACATGTCTATCCTTAATAAAGTCCCTGATCCAGCTGTGGGAACTTCAAAGTCGACCGACTTCCCTGCTGCTTCTGTCTTGGAGGAAGGGAATCCGGATGTCGTTCTCCCTACATCTACACGGGTAATCACTTGTTTTACTATCTTTTTCCTTGAATTGCTGGACTTTTCTTACAAACATCCTTTTGCTCTAATACAGGCTGATGCTTCTGGTGAGCAACCCCACCATGTTGCAGACTATACTCCCTCGTCGCCGACTTCTTCTCCATCTCACCAAGCACCCTCTATCGACACTGCTGGTGAGTTCATTAGCTTCCCTATCCAGATTAGTGATAGTGATTCTGGTTCAGTCACTAGCCCTGCAACGCACACGGATTCCAATTTGACTAGTTCTGACTCCAGTCTTTCTTCAGCTTCCTTGCCTTTGTAGGATTCAAGGGGACCAGGAGATGTTGGCATCACAAAAATCCAGCCTCCTCCCACTACTCCTCTATCAACTACTTCCCCTTTCATCTTCCCAAGGGCTGCCAATAAAGCCTTCTGCTCTAGAAGCAATTGCTAGGCTTCGTAGCCTAGTAAGATCACGTGATACTTCTTCAGATTCTGAGCAGCTTCACCATTATGATAAGATGGGTTCTGAAGCGACAAAGGTCAAAGCTCTGATGGACAAGGTTCGTTTTCACAATTTGAATCCAGATCTACCCCATGTGCTTATGAGTGAAACTGCTGCCAGCCCAGAACTCTTGCATGTGCTTGCCCAACTCAAAGAGCTTCACCTTTCTGAGTATGCTAAGTGTGCGGTGGCCGCTTTAGATAAACTTTTGGTTCCTATGATGCATCATCTCAATAACGTTAGGGAAAATGAACACCAGATTATAACTACAGAGGCCTTTGTGAAGGAGAAATGGGAGCTGGTGATGAAAGCCGACGAAGAGGTCACCAAAATGCTGGGAACGATTGAGGAGAAGAAGAAGGAATTGGCCTCCAAACAAACAAGAGCTGCTGAGATACGCCTCCAAATTGATGACCTTCAGCGTCAAATTGCTGCTCTGGACAGTGAATTGGAGTCAATTACTGAGGAGGAATCATGTATTATCGACAATGTTATAAAGCCGGCCCAATATACTGTGGAGCAAACCACCAACGATGCCTTGGTTGTAGCTGAAGAACTTTCCAACATTGAAAAGAAGCTTGAACAGCTTAAGGTTCAGGCCAACAACTTTGAATCTAAGTCTCTACACTACAACCTTGAGCTTTAATCATTTCAGTCTAGATTTAGTCAACTTTAACCGATTTTTTTATGTAATATTTGAACAATGGCTTTTTGCCAATTTTTATGCCATTACTTTCTTTTCCAGCACTGTGTATATTTAATTTTCTATTCTTGTGCTTTTATAGATGGTTTCAAACATAGTTTTCTCCAACCTAGTTTATTCGACAACCATTTAGCCCTTCGAAATCTTGACCTCTTGAAGGAGAGGCCTATACTTTTTTAAGTATTTTCCATTTACCCTCAAGATTCGCCTATCTGGTACCAACTCTCCGACTTCGTAGGCGTTATTAGAGAAAACCTACAAAACCTTAAACGGCCCTTCCCAATTTGGGGACCATTTGCCCAAGACTCTGTCATTTTTATCCATAGGCAAGATCACTCTCCAAACTAAATCGTCGACAACAAACATTTTGCCCTTCACCTTCTTATTGTAGGCACTGACGACTTTTTCTTTCTACCTTTGTAATGAATCCAAGGCAACCATTCTTTCCTCATATAACTCGACCAGTTCGTCTGCCATCATGCTCCAATAATCTTCAGAAGGTATTTCATGTTGCCTCTGGATTCTGACTGCCCGAACATGAGTCTCTACTAGTAACACTGCATCGTGCCCATATACCAGTCGAAATGGAGTTATTCCTGTTGCTTCTTTTGGCGACGTTCGACATGCCCACAAAGCTTGATCTAATGTCTTATGCCAATTTCTTGGCTTCTTGCCTACATGTTTCTTTATTAGATTAATGATCACTTTATTGGCCGCTTCGACTTGGCCATTTACCTGTGCGTAATAAGGGGTAGAAGTCAATAATTTGATTCCCATCTCTTTTGTAAAATATTGCATATTTCGACCAATAAAAACTGACCCTTGGTCAATTGTAATTGTTTCTGGGATACCAAATCTGCATATGATGTGACTTTGGACAAAGTCTATCATAACCTCTTGATCCACATTTGTCAATGCTACGGCTTCGACCCATTTTGTGAAATAGTCGATGCCGACCAACACATACCTTTGTTGTTTTGACGAAGCTGGTTTTATTTCTCCAATCACATCCAATGCCCACCCTCGAAAAGGACGGGGCTTCAAATTGTATGCAACTCGCTTGCAGGCACATGCTGTATGCCCCCATGCAATTGACATTCCTGACAACTTTTAGCAAATTCAATGCAATCTTTTAACATTGTAGGCCAATAAACTCCTGACCGCATCAAAATCCATTTCATCTTCAGTCTCGCTTGATGCACCCCACACGCTCCACTATGTACACTCGACACAGCCACATATGCCTCACTTTCACCCAGGCATTTTAACAAAACTCCTTCAGCTGTCTTTTTGAACAATTCATCATTCACTAAGACATATTTCAGGGGGCCTATATTTTACCTTTCAATCTGTCGACCCTATAGGATTACGTAAATAATCGACAAATGGTTTACGCCAATCATTTTCTCCCCCGTCGTCGACGGTCAGAATTTCAAAATGATCTCTATCTACAACACCTAACTTTATAATCGACAAATCTGATGGTGATAACAATGTCGCTCGTACCTTCTCTCTTACTTGAACCTTTTCTTCATCCTGGTCTTTCGACGCTTTGTACCCTGAAGCTTCCTGCGCCAAATCGTTTGCTCTCCGTGGTATATGTTGGAGGCTTACTTGCTCAAACCTCTTGAGTAGTCTGATGGTAATCACAAAATACATGATTAAATTTTCTATGACATACCTGTATTCTTTTGATACCTGTTTAATTACTAACTCAGAGTCTCCCATAATTTCGACATTTCTTGCCCCCAATTCCAGTAGAAGTTCAAGTCCTGTGATCAACGATTCATATTATGCTTCATTGTTTGTGCATACTCCTTCAATTTTGTATTTGAACTCTGCTGGAATTCCATCTGGAGAAATTATGACTCCCCCTATCCCAGATCCGTTCTTATGTCTTGAACCGTCGAAGTACAATCTCCATGGCACTATGTCTACATAATTTTGAGCCATTTCGACCAATGAATGGTCGACAAGGAAATCTGCCACCACTTGCCCTTCCATCGCTTTTAAAGGCACGAACGTCAGAGAATACTCAGTTAACGCTAAAGCCCATTTACCAATTCGACTATGCAAAATTGGTTTAGACAACATGTGCTTAATAATATCAAAGTGAGAAGATACATACACATCAACATGCTTAATATATTGGTTTAGTTTCATACAAGAAAAATAAAAGCATAGCCATAGTTTTTCTATATCACTATACCTAGTTTCAGGATCATTAAGCATTCGACTAAGGTAATACACAGGTCTTTCGACACTTTTTGTATCCTCTTGGACTAACATACTTCCTATAGTCGATTTTGAAGCTGCAATATACAACCTCATTGGCCTATTCCTAACAGGAGGGTCCAGTACTGGAGGCTTAGTTAAATATTCTTTAATTTTGTCGAAAGCCTCTTGGTGCTCTTCTTGCCACTTAAAATCCTCATTCTTCAGTCGAAGGAGTGGTGAAAAAGCTTTAGTTTTACCACTTAAATTGGATATAAATCTTCTTAGAAAATTTATCTTACCCAACAAAGATTGCAATTCCTTTTTGGTCGGCGGAGGTTTGACGTCCATAATGACTTTTGTTTTGCTTTGGTTCACTTCAATACCTTTTTTATGCACCACAAAGCCAAGGAAATCACCCGCCTGCACACAAAAAGCACACTTTAATGGATTCATTTTCAATCCATATTTTCTCATCCTTAAAAAGGCCTTTCGGAGATGTTCGACATGAGTAAGTCGACCATTTGATTTTATCACAATATCATCAATGTATACTTGCATGAAATCTTCAATAAAATCATGGAACATTGAGTTCATTACCCTTTGATATGTCGCTCCGGCATTTTTCAGGCCGAATGGCATGATAACCCACTCATATGTACCTAAGGCTCCTGGGCATCGAAACGCCGTCTTCGACACATCTTCCTCTGCAATAAAAATTTGGTTATATCCAGAATAACCATCTAACATACTTAAATATTCAAAACCAGCGGCAGAATTGACCAGCATTTCTGCTATGGGCATGGCATACTCGTCTTTGGGGGTAGCAACATTTAGATCTCTAAAGTCAATGCATACTCGCAAACACCCATTTTTATTAATTACTGGCACAATATTGGCCAACCATTCAACATACCTTGCAGTTTGTATAAACTTGCTTTTGAGGAGCCTTTTTATCTCTACTGTTATCTTTGCCATGATATCTGGTGCAAAACGCCTAGGCGTCTGCTTTACTGGCTTTCTTCCAGCATTTATTGGTAGTTTTAGCTCTACCAAATCCCTACTTAAACCAGACATTTCGTTATAATCCCAAGAAAAACAATCCTTAAATTCTTTAAGTAAAGATATTACCTCAGATTTTAACTATTTATCGATGTTAGAACTCATGTATGTTGCCCTTTTGTCGCCATTTTTGCCAAGGTCGACTTCTTCTAAGGGGTCTTTTGGTCGCATCTTTTCTGGCGCCTTTGGATCTTTTTCAAACCCTAAAGGTTCATCGTCATAAATGCAGTCCAAACGCTGCATGTTGACGTTTCCTTTAGCCACATCTGGCTTATCTGGAGGCTCGGGCTCAATAGCCAAATTACCTTCTTTCTTTAAAACATAGGCTTCGACAGCCATGTTTTCTTCAGCCTCTAGGGCCGATTTTATTTTGTTCTCGGCAACATATGCGGAAATCCTCTTTAGAGCTTCTAGCTCAGTCATCATCAGTGACATCCCCCTAGCCTGTCGGCCGGATATCTACATAGGGTGGATCCTCTAAATGTTCCACATCCCAAATGAATCCATGAGTCTCGTGCAAATATAGAGAAACAAAAGCTTCACTCAGATTAACATACACATCCTTAACTGGTAAACAAGGAGAAATGTTAGCCAACTTTCTCTCGAATTCCTTCTTGCCGACATTGTTCACGTCAGCCATGAAGTAACCTTGATCAACTTCAATATTTTCGACCACTCCATCTTCTCTCCAAATTACCAATCTCTGATGTACTGAAAATGGTATAACTCCGACACCATGGAGCCATTCTCTGCCGACTAGCAAATTGTAACTTGGCTTGGCATCTATTACCATAAACAGTGTCGGCCTAGTCATTGAACCAACAGTGATGTTCACCATGATCACACCCATGGTGCTTTTTGTTTTTCCCCCGTAGCTAGACAAGACCACGTTGTTGGATCTAACATCAGTATCATACTTTCCAATCTTCCTCAGAATATGGTGTGGCATGATGTTAACAATAGCGCTACAATCTACCAACACTTTGTTGATAGTCACACCTTCCACTTTAGCCCTAATCAACAAAGGTTTCATATGACTCTTCATAGTCATTGTGGGCCTCTCAAAAACTGCTTCTTGGCTCTCGGCAAAACCATCATTCAGCACAAAGTAACATCTTGGCTTATGTAACGCCATTTCCTTAGCGTCGACATCGTCTACCGAATCATTCACCTCAATAACACAATTGTATTCTTCTGGTAGAATTGACACCATGTTGACTAAGATTTCCAAAGTTGCTTCTGATTCTGAATTGAAGTCATCAGTAACCTCATCAGAACATTTTTTATCTGGTCGACGGACATACTCCCTGATCCGTTCTTTTGCTGTCGTCTTGACCTTCACAACAACTCTTTTTCCAGCATTCGCCCCACCAGCCATGCCATTTCCAGCTATTCCCATAGAAGCCTCTCTTTCAGCCTGCTTGTGACGCTAAAAACGTCTCCATTGAGTTTTAGACATGGGGTTCTTCCATGAGTCCTTTTCTCAGACTTGAACTCACGCCTGTAGTTGATTGCTAAACCTCCTCTGGCAGAAGCAACACCTTGTGGGGTTTCCTGTTTTCCCTAAGGCTTGACCCAAGTGCCTCTAGGAGCACTTGTCGATGGTACGAAGCTCCTACGCCTCGCTTGAGCATTTTCCACAGCCTTTTTTGGGATTCTTTCATTCTGGCGTGCTCTGTTCAGCCCACTTCTTTTACTTTTTCCCTATTGTAGCTTCTGGAAATTTTCAGCAGCAACTTTGTCGGTGACAGCGCCACATCTAGGGCATAAGCAGACTTGCGAACCCTTATTCTTGCAGCGATACAGGAAATCTACCAAATCTTCATCAGCCCTTGGATAGACTTCAGCTATGTCGACATCTGGGCTTTCACCAGTTTCCTCTAGCATGCCGGTCTCATCATATTCAGTGATCTCGACCATGTTGATCTCAACTGGCTCAACGAATAGAACTTCCTCCTGGTGGAGAGGGTCAGCATCGATCTTCATTTTGCGGCCAACAAATTTCAGTCTGCCTTCTTAAATTGCTTTCTGAACCAGATCCCTGAAAAGATAACAATTAGTGGTATTATGACCAAGATAATTATGATACTTACAAAATCCTCTTTTCTGTCTTTGTTCTAATGGTGGTATTTTAGTACCAGGTGGCACCACCATTTGACCATCTTTAACTAACAAATCAAAAATTTCCTCACACTTTATCACATCAAATGTATAAGTTTTTGAAGGGAATTTTGGATTGTTTTCGACAGGATTTTTCCCTTGTGCAGGAAGTAATAACCGACACTCATAAGTAGATCCTGGCTTTAACTCAGCCATGTCAATTTCTAATTCGGTCGATGAGGCATAATCAGCCTCATAGATTGAATCTATCGCGTCATAATCGACGAACGCTATTTTTTCCTTCTTAGCCTTATTGTGTGTAACCTTTTCTAACCTTAGCCATTCAAGATGTCAAACTCTATCAGCCAATTGTGACATACTTTTCACAAAGGTTGGGTCTATTTTCTTCCTAATAGAATAATCTAACCCCTAACAGCCATTTGAACAAGTTCGTGTTCTGGTACTTGCGTAAAGCAGATGGCCTTTAACGATCTAAATCTATTCAGATAATCGTCAATACTCTCAGCAAACCTTCTCTTAATTCTAGACAATTCTGCCAAACTGATTTTGGAGTGTCCTTCGTAAAACTGTTCATGGAACTTCTTTTCTAATTTGGCCCACGAATTAACCGAACTTGGGGCCAAAGAAGTGAACCATGTGAAGGCAGCCTTAGTCAAAGAGGAAGGAAAGTTTTTTTCTCTCAAACCCTCATTGTGAGACAAATCTCATGACTCTGTGAAATACCTGGCAATATGTTCTATCATCGACTCACCAGATTCTCCCCCAAACTTAGTGTATTTAGGCACTTTCATTCCTCTAGGTGCCTCGGTTTGGAGAATAAATTCAGCCAATGGGGAAGCATATAGTGGCCTCTGCAATGTGGCACTCATACCATTCCTAGCCATAATTCTTTCGACAATAGTTGTCAAATTATTTTCTACTGCAAAGTCTTCTTGTCGATGTTGATCGATAATTTGATCAGCATCCTGATGTCGGTTAACTAACACCATCTGGTTACGTCCTGCTACTCCTGACTCAACGCCTTGATTTTGTTGGGGTCTAAGGATTTGTCTCTCATGGACTGTCTCATCTTCTGCTGCCCCTATCTCCACTTGAACAGGAATAGTTTACCTGACCACTTGTGCCATCTGTCGAGCCGGTGCCCCCAGGAAGTTACACAAGCGTGTCAATTGATTAGCTACCTGCCTATTTGTTTCAGCAGATTCCTGTATCACAGGATTAAAAATTGTACCCATTTGATTAGTTAACATATTAACCAACTCATGATTACTATCATCCATTTGCTGCCTCAACACCGCTATTGAAGTGTTCGACAGCGGCATGGTTCTATTTTGAGTATTATTCCTATTCTGAGCATTGCCCCCTTGCGTTAATCCTTGTAAGGAGGGATTCGTATGTTGAGCATTGTCTGAAAACAATGTTGCACTTGATGTTGACTGATATCCTGGCATTAAGGAATACCGAATTCCATAAAGAGGATCTGTGGTGCCAAAGCGAGGCACATAAGGTCTGAACGTCGTTATCGTTGATCCTGAACCTCCCGGTGGAGGTAAAGGAATTGATGCTCCAACCACACCCGTAGTCGACATCGTCGAGGTTGCACTTGTCATCAGAGGCAGAGTTGCAACCTGTGAAATTACTGTTTCCGTAGTGGATAAAGTCCCTTGTGGCACTTCATCCGTATTGGAGTTTGACATTTTCGCAGTTTCTTGTGGCCTACTCGATAGTTTTCCACTTCTATGTTTCATGCAATTGCGTAACTAGACTAACACTGGTCCCACTGGGCGTGCTATTTTGTTTACTGTGGAAATTGATAAACAACCGCTGGTCCTCCCCAAGCCTTAGAACCAAGGGTTACTTACAGGATCAACCAGTTGATCCTAAGACATGTACTAGTGTAACAGGGTGACTTATTCAATTCGACAGACTGTTAACTTTGTGAGAAACGGCTTCTGACAAAGTATTGAACAAGCACAGGTTTTTCCACACGAAATGATAATGCTATAGCCTATGGATGACTCGTGACCGACAACACTATAACAATCAAAAGACATACACAACGAACACGCTTTTAGTGAATTCTATTATCGTAATAGAATTAGTGTCGACAGCGTAGATGACAACGTAAAATGATAATTCAAACGTAAATGAAATTAAAATAAAGTGTTCAACGGGAACAATTGAAAAATAAGGAAGTTGCATTGAAGTAAATGTGGTGATTCACATACATAGCACTCTTAAAAACTCTTGCTTCCTCGCGCTGGGAATGTGAAGTTTTTTACAAGTGATTTTGGTACAAAGTGAACATCCCGAGTCCTCTGTGGGATCCCCTATTTATAATGAACTAAAGAAACTGCCTACAAGCAAAACTTCTAAAAAATAACAGACGTCGTGCCACACGATCTACAAACTGCTCCATATTCTGGTGCTTATTATCCCTGTAACTGCTAGTCATTTTGAATTTCAAACTTATCCCGCTCAGGTATTTATGTCGACACCATCTCCTATGTGTTTGACACAACCAAGGATTTCTTAAGTCCCAATCTTCAGTTCAGTCGACATAATGGGTTTCGACCAAACATGATTCTTCTGTCGGTTTCATCTTTTGGTAACTTGTGGTTTTCTTAGCTCTTGTTTATCTTGGGCTCAACTTTCTTTTAAACCTCCCCTTGGTGGGGTATAATCCTTAAATCCATAAGGCACTTTCATTGATTACGCCTTCAATATGCCCTATAAATTTCTTGTGGTAACAACTGTTGGCTTGATCTGTGGACCAATTGGACTTAGAACTTAAGCAACATTCCTTTGCTAATGGACTTGGCCAATGCTAATTTGTGGAAGAACCAAGTGCTTGCAATTTGAACTTCATCTGATATATCATTTAAGATCTCCCTAAGTTCATCTACAACATGATCATTGTGAAGCTGCTATTTTGAACCCGTGACTTGTGGAATTCATCTGTTACATGGGCTATTTTTGAAGAAGATCATGAAGTGGATAAGCTTGGATGGGGACATCTTTATTTGATGCCTTGCTCTTCAAGATAATATAATTGTGCATTTGTGTATTGCTTGATTATAAAACTCCAAGGAAATTCTGGGTTTCTGTTGACATATTTGTCTATTGGATTGCTACCCATTTGGTCAGATCTTTCCAACTTTAAACTTTTAAATTTTGTGCATAGGGTAGTCTCTTCATCTTCTCCCCATTTCTTTAATTTCAAAATCTATCCCTCCATTTTCAAAATCTTCTTTGTGTGAACTATTTTTGTTCTAAACTTTGACCACTTTGGCAAAAAGATAGAAACTTTGGCCTTATGTCATTGCATTTTCACACCTATTTTCTTAAATCAAACTTGTAAATAAACTTAAACATACTTGACTTAAACTTTCAAAAAGCCAAAAAGAACTAACTCATTCAAACCATTTTAGGCCTTTGTGCCTTTCAAACTTAAATTTTGATAAAATCAATACACTCATTTTGAAATTTATAGCACGAACTATGAGGTTTGGACCCCTCATTTTTATGTTGGTACGTAGGCACAAGACCGAAGGTCTTGTCAAACATAAAAATATAATTAATGATTGCTTTTCTTATCCCCCCACCCCCCCAATTCTATTTGTTTGTAAACATCACTTTGTGTAAAATACATATGCACACAAAAAGGGCTCCCTAGGAGTACCTAGGACACTTTGGGTGCTAACACCTTCCCTCTGTGTAACCAACCCCCTTACCCGTGATCTCTGATTTTTATTAGTTTTTATTTGAAAACTTCTTACTTATTGGGTTTTGTTCGTACTTTTCCCTTGGAAACAATAAAAGCGCGGTGGCGACTCTTGTTAATTGATCTCTAGCTTGTCAATAGCTTGATGATCATGAATTTCCCGCTACAGACCTTATTTTAAAAAGGATTGCTTGATAAGACATTGTGTTACTAAAAGTATCTTTGACCATTTGAGTTATCTTTAAGAACTTTATATTGTTGGATATCAGGTGCTGTCATCATTATAACAAAAAATTTGATTGCATTTTTGATATCAACAAACTCAATCACTTTGGATCACCTTGGCAATACATGCACACACATAGATCCATAAAATGGGGTAAGAGTCCCCCTTCTAGAAGTGACACTTATTGAAAATGGACATCCTTTGTTAACCCCAATTGTATTGTATAACGAGAAAGAGATGACTATAGTAGTTGCGGTGTCGACTTATCCATAGAGAATCTAGAATCCTGTAACAAAGGCCCAAATATTTAGATGAATATGAAAGGGGCAACATTATTATACTTCAATATATTGACCTCAAAGATCGTAAAATAGATACCATTTTGGTCCCCGCGTCAAATCTTTCTCGCCTTCTACATAAGGTGTTAAAACCACAATGTTTTCATCTCCGATGTTTGATATGTGTAAACTTTCCTAAAAGGCATTGACCCAAGTGTCCTCATTGAATAGAAAACTGACATTTGCAACATGGTAAAAAATGTTAGCCCTTATTGAAGTCATAGTCTCCATAAGAATCTTCGTTTATTTTCAAGAATAAGATACTAAGTTAACATGATTGGTACTAAGTGCATCGCTATAAGAACTATCACTACGTAAGTACACGTAACATTGAAACATTTCCATTTTAACAAACCTCAAATTTATTCAAACATCATTCCATTTGGAAATCGCCAAAAATCGAGTCCACAACTTACACCTCTCAAAATCTACTCATGCATAATGACCTTACCAATAAACATGACTAGAAAACATGAAATTAAAGGACACTTGACACGAAAATAAAAGACAACACGAGTTAGGGATTCAAGATTGATTAGATCCAAATGATCGAAAGCAAAATTTTCGGTTGAGAATGATGTTTTTGCAAAATAAGGGTTGAAAACTAAAACGTTAAGAGGAAAACATGGAAAGATAAATAAATATTTAGAGAGGAAATCTTTTCTCTTGAGTAGGCGACAATATAAAGTGTGTCATTAAGAGATACTACTCCGACCTGATTTATAAGAACAAAGATAAATTTAACGTTTATTAAGAAATATAATTAAATGCATTTAATTTTTTTGATTTCATGTGAAAGAGATAACACAATTCCTAATATGCCCTCAATAAAATTGTCTTTCACTAACAAATTTAAGTAATTAATGCAGAGATACTTTTGGAATAAAGATATTAAATACACATAAGTTTTTGCTTATATTTAAGGTATTATTTTTTTACTTATAAATAAGGTTGGAGGGAATATATTCTTATGGAGGCGGAAAGACAAAAGGCCTAAACTTGTTTTTCTTCCCAAGATATTTTAATATGCTAGTTAATGTAGGTCATTTAATAAAATTGATAAAGACCTATAACTCAAATTGTAAATATCAAAGGGAGGGACAGGTTGGTAGACAATCTCCTCTAGTGGAAGAAGCCTAGCATACTAAACACCACCATGTTTATTGCTTAATCACTTATTCCTGCAAGACTCTTCAAGTTTATTACTTAATCATATTTGATGGACTATGAACCTCCATGTTTATTACTTAATCTAACCCATATAAGTCTCATGCTAGAGGGTTTGTTTATTACTTAATCACTTTGCTCATATAGGCCTCATGTCGTAATGGCCCAATCCTGCTCTGCATCATTTGACCTCATACCTATACAGAAAGATCACGTTAAGCCCTTCGAATCAATTAATGGCAATAATGACACAACAGCCATAAGAGCCAAGATTATGAAGGACAAAGTTAAGGGACCTAGGTATAAATACACCATGACTTATTCACATAACACCTAGATAAGGCTTTACTAATTCACTACCAATAAGGTTATATACAATATACTTTTAGCAAGTACAGAATAATATATTTGTTGTTTTGTTTTTTATCCTCATTATTTTTTTCATCTCTAAAATTCATTTATATTAAAATTGATTAATATAGTGTGAAATCATTTGATTTTAGTCTCATAAAACAAAGATTAAAATCAATACTATAAAATTCATTTTTAATATAACGCAGTCGGTAAGAAACTAAAAAGAAACATTGAGAAGAAACAGTTTTTTTTTTTTAAATTAAATGTATTTTTGATTCCCCTAATTTAGTATTTTTTAACTTTTAGTTCTCACATTTTAGAAATTAGAAAAAAAAAATATTTTTAATGATGTGACATTGATAGGTAAGATTATTTTTTATTTTTTATTTTTTTTACAGAATTAATTAATAAATATATTTTTTAAAAAATATTTAATAATTAAAATTGTGAAATTAAAATTTTGGGTCTATATTGGACCAGAAAATCAAGACCCAATTCAGAAAATTTTACTTCATACCCTATCAATTTTACCCATACCCCTACAATAGATTTTTTTGGACCAAAATGCTCTCATATAAATAGGTTATATTTTTGAAAAAATTAGATTTTACTTCATTTTTGCTTCAAGACTTTCGGAACAACCTTTTTACCATTGTAAACCGGAACACTAAGAGTAAGTCTTTCGATTCACAAACAACATACCAGAGCACTTTCTAGAAGACTCCTGATTCGCTGCAGATTTGAGGCGTTGAACAGGAACTATTTCAAAAAGACTTCCGGTTTTGAAGAGTGGTTGCCAGAACTCTTCGTAAAATACTTCTAGTTTTCATTTAATTAACCGGAAGTCTTTTGAAAAGTGTTCCGAAAGTGAAACTGAATTTTCATCACACCAGAACTCTTTTTAGAAGTGTTCCGAGGCAATTTTTTTTATATAATTTTTTTTAGTGGTTCGAGGACGAGGTGCCGACGGTAGGATTCCAGACCGTAGTTTAGGACATGACGCATCTACATCTACAGCAGAGCCGAATGACTATCCAGAAGGGTCGTACGATATGCCTTTTTTGGTAAAGTACGAGCATTATGTTGCTCGCCATTTATGGTTTGGTGAGGTAAATAAACGACATATATTTGAAATTGAATAATATTTGAATATTTTATATTGTGTTTTATAATATGTGTTTGAATTGTTTTCAAGAAAGAGGTCCGAAGAAAGAGTTGAAGGTTGCTGGACACGGACTTAAGTTGACATCGAAGGTTCCACTAGCTCTTTCACAACAGATGGAGAGTTAGGTTTCTAGGCCTGGGTTACCTTCACTTCAGAGAACTAGTTTGAATAAGATAGACACAAATCTGGTATCCACATTTGTGGAGAGATGACATCTAGAGACATCTTCATTTCACATGTCGTTTGGTGAGATGAACATTACTTTGGATGATGTTTCTTGTCTGCTTCACTTGTCCATCAGGAGTGTGTTATGGAGTCCTCAAGATGTCACTGAAGAGGTTGTTGTTGAACTTGTTGTTGACTACTTAGGAGTGTCACATAGTGAGGCACAAACACATGTTCGTAGCTACAGGGGTTCTTATTATAAATTGGAGTGGTTATACGATTTATTCTTACAACATAGAGTTGCTTCTAGCTGAGCATATGTGACTAGAACATATTTGTTAATGTTGGTGGGTTCCATAATTTTTGCTGACAAGACCTTTACACTTGTTGAGGCACGATATCTCTTACAGTTTACGGGCTTAGATAGATGTTCGGGATACAGTTAGGGAGCAGCTGCATTGGTTACCCTATACAGATACCTTGGAGATGCATCCATGTTCAGTTGAAAGCAGCTTGGTGGATATCCTACTATCCTACATGTATATAATTTAATTTTGTTTATTATGTGTTAATTAATTTTATAAAGTATGTTAATTTAATTTATTTTGTTTATTATGTTTTTATATTGTAACTGTGTTGGATTCACGAGTACTTTCCAACTGTTGGAAAAAGATGAGAGAATTGGAAACCAACTAATAATTATGGTCTTCCTCGAGCGATGAGATGGTCCTATAGGCAAGGAGTTCTGAAGGTGGATGACTTGCAACCTATTTTGGACGAGCTGACACCTACCAGCGTCATATGGCATCCATTTGAGGATCATAGAGGATGGCGCTAGTTTGATGAGTTATGTCTGTACAAGGGTGTTTGAAGTAGGGTGACATAGTTGTTCCATACTTGCCTGACAGATGTATATGTCAGTTCGGGTACCCATCCCCACCTCTTGATTGTATGATAGCTAATGATATTGATGTTGATTGGATTGGTTACCATCAGAGCGTTCTTACTGTGATCCGTCCAACAACATTGGCCACCACTCCATCTGATATAGAACATGGATACCTGAAGTGGTATTATTGTGTTTCGCATCCTCGTTTGGTCCCGCCCCATCGTGATGAACCAAGAGAGGTGTCAGTTCCTGTTTATGAAGTAGAACCATCTGATCCTAATTGGGCTCGTGTTTCTACATTGATTCATCGTTATCTGAGACAACTTAATGCCGAAGAGGAAGATCCGTAGTTTGCTGATTTATTTGAAGCTTTGCATATTTCTCGTTCACATTGATTTATGTATTAACTTTTAGAACTGAATGTATTAAAACTGACATAATACAATATTCATGTTTTGATTACATATTCATGCTAATATAGGCGTAAGTAATTGCCAATGTTGTAGACGTCCTGCAAGCCTAACATCCAAGACGCCGCTGTTGGACAACGAAACTTCTTCCAATCTAATGTGACTGGTGGCAACGAAAACCCCTATTTCATGTTTACCTGATAACAATAATTAAAACATATATTTAATAAAGTGAAATAAATAAAATAATTAAAACAGTAAGTCATATAAAATAAAATATAAAAATAATTAATTATAACAAAATTTGAATTTTTTATATTTTTGTAATATTTATTGTTTTTGATATTTATTATTATTTTTGTCATAAAAAGTAAATATT
This sequence comes from Lathyrus oleraceus, assembly GCF_024323335.1. Classification (NCBI taxonomy): domain Eukaryota; kingdom Viridiplantae; phylum Streptophyta; class Magnoliopsida; order Fabales; family Fabaceae; genus Lathyrus; species Lathyrus oleraceus. The sequence goes on from NC_066583.1 coordinate 646,561,359, forward strand.
CTTACATTTTTTTTTATGTTAAAAAATATTTGAGTCTAGAATTAAAATAAGGGTAATGTTATCTTGTGCCCTAGGGGCACAAGTTAGCATTATCCTTAAAATAATAATAATAATAAATAATAAAATAATTAGACATAAACCATCAAACAAACAATAATCTTAATAATAATAATAGTGAAAAAAATCGTTAAAATGAATACCTAAGAAATGCTCTTAACTTAATGTTTGTTGGGGAATTAGAATAGGTTAAGAGTATTAATAACCTTTTGCAAAATCACACTAAACATACCTTATACCCAAAATCCTAAATATGAGGCAAAAATAAAACAAAATATAAGAAAAACTAGGGGCATGTTTGAAAAGCTTATTAAAAACTATTTTTCTATATTTAAAAATTAAAAATTTAAAAACTTATTTATTGAATTTATTTTTAAATTTATTTTTCAAACTATTTTCAATTTGCTATTTTACAAATTGAAAACAAGAAATAGCTAAAACATGTACTTGCTCCCTTTACAACTTATTTTTCTACACTAATTAATAATAAGCCATATCAATTAATATTTTTTAAAAAATAAATCATCATTAGTGAGTGATTGTTATAAATTTGTTATAAAAATATTAGTTAAAAAAATTAAATTATTTGATCAAATTTTGATGACAATGTAGTTGAACGTGATTTCTTAAAAGAATGACTAATATAAAATATCAAATTGCTATTTTAATTAAAACTTGTATAAAATTCTTTTTTAACATTTATTTGAACACGCACGCACTCGTGCGCACGCACATACATATACCCGACAAACCAGAATGATCCTCAATCGACAATTCTCAAAAGGTTATAATCCTTTTCTGACTTTCTTAACACACTAGAATTATCATATAGATAAGTGTGACATTATTCTCATTATTATTTCGTTTACTAACCTAAAAGTGTTATAGTGAAGTCGGGTTCCGCTAATATATATATATATATATATATATATATATATATATATATATATATATATATATATATATATATATATATATATATATATATATATATATGTGTGTGTGTGTGTGTGTGTGTGTGAAAGTGGACGCCTTGTTGAGTTGATGTGTTTGACTTGTTCTTCAAACACTGTAGTTTTAATTGGAGTCTCGTCGTTATTATCTTCGATTGAGAAAAGTTATTGTGTTTTCTCGATGTCGCTAGGACCATTCTCTTCCAAAGATTGAAAATAAAATGAGATGTTAAAATCATTTTGATATTAACCAATGTACAAGCTAGAGAAAATGCTTATTTTTTTATTCTAGTTGTCTTCTTCTTCTTGGACCTCACCAGCATTGGATGGGCCTTCAGCATCGGCTTCACCTTGTTTTTTAGTTTCACCTACAATAAAGACATATGAGAAGTCGACGAGATGAATAGAAAAGAGTCGAAATTGGTTGATATATACCTGTTTTTTTCTCAAGGCATTCCTGCAAGTTGGAAAAGCCAATCGTTAGTCTTTTGCAAAAATTTTCTTCATAAAAGTTTCTCTGAAAGTATTTCGACCATCAATTCTCAAACACCATTATGGAGTAGAAGGGATGTTGAATGTGGAATGTGGGTAGTTTGAAAACTCGTTGATATTGGAACTGCATGCAATCTTGATAATGTTGACTAGAAAGTTTTCTCTCCGACCAACAAATATCATTCTCCTAGGTGTACATAGATTTTGGCAACATTTGGCTAAAACCAAATTGTATTGTAACTAAGTTAGGTTGATAATTGATAAACCCAAAACCAGCAGACCTTGTCTCGACGCGAGTAGATAGGAGCGTAGGGGTTAAAAAAGATTCCCAAACACCATTCGAAGTTGCAGTAGGAGAAGGTGTGACACCAGGGAACCTATTTCGGAACCAACTAGGGACAACACATCAATCTACGAAGGGTGCCATAGTTGAAACAGAAAATTTTGTATCGAGAAACTAATTGATGTACTTCATGAATTTTATTTGTGAAAGAGTATCATGTGGGGTAACTAAGAAAAGTCGAGTTCCTACGATGCTCCTAGCATCCGAATCTACCATCAGAGCCTTCAAAATGGTTATTTGTAATCTTGGTTCAAATGTAGCATTGAACCAAAGTTATAAGAGCCACAAGGGGGCCAAAAAGGAGGTATTTTTTACTAGTCTTAGGGAGGTGTTTCAGCTTATGAAAATAAGTACCTAATGATTAATATAGGGTGGCTAGAAGTAACTTACCAAGGGATATCTTTCGACCCTCATGAAGTTGAATCATTACAGGAACATACTTTTTAAACTATTTGCAAGGAACTTTAGCAAAAGAAGTAGTAGCGAAGCCAAAGGGTTAGAAAAACGATGTGCTCTTGGTTGGAGACCTCTTATATGGTGGTGTTATGATGATCAGTGATGTAATTTTTGAAGATGTATCGATCAAAGACAGATTTATCAACGGTTTGCAATGTAGGGATAAAGGTTTCATCTATGGGTCGAAGCTCAGTGTTAGTTGTTACGTCAAACAAAGTTGGCGTAGAAACCCCACAAGGAAGATGAAATGTGTTTGTCGAACCTTCTCAATAGAATATCTAAGCAAGCAACATATCATAATTGTACTTAGGACCAGTTCGAGATAGTTGAATTACGTCAAAAATGCCCATGTTTTCCCATTGTTCTTTCTTATGACTTTAAACTTTTTTGAGTCATGCAAGGTAATTTCTATTTTGGGGTGGGGTGCTGATCAAAAAACGCGCGTATGCGTCTCTATAAAGTTTAGGTCAAGAGTGGCGTGGTAATGGGATAGCAAGGAAAGAAACCTTTCACTTTCTTCGGTTGTGATTTAATAGTAAGAAATATGCCTAGAAACACAAACAGTTTATCAGTAAGGGAAAACGGAATTAGTACCTGTTTTACCCAGACATAGGTTTTCTTCTTATCAAGCGGTGGTTCAGGCACAAAATCTCTCTCTTTTTCCTCCTATAATGCCGGAATCGCAAATGCAATAGGATCCTTGCTGATAACTGGTGTAAAAGTTGTAAAAGCAACAATTGTTTCTTTGCTGAAGCTTTTTTGAGAAGAAGGTTCTTTTTTGCTGAGTAAGAAGCTTTTTTGAAAAGAAGGTTCTTTTTGTTGAGTAAAAAATTCCCCAACACATGGTATCACGAGCCTTTGGTTCGAGAAAGGGACCGACTTACTTGTATAAAAAAAATTACCTACTTTCATCAACGTAGTTCGCTCGATTAGGATATTTTTGACTTCGATTACAAAAGATTATAAAGAGTTTCTAAAACATAAGGTGTGTAAGGATGAGATACATTATATGAGAGTTTATATTATACAAAATAATACTTGGGAGTTATAATTTTTGTTATCTCATTTCAAAACATAATAAAATTGTTAATTTATTTTGTGAAGACGTCTAATTGCTAGGTTGACACAAGTTTCGAGAAGTGGAAATTCAAGGTTCTACATATATATGATTGCTAATGAATTTTGTAGGGGCTACAAACTCAGTTAGTCGTAGGGTTAATCGCTAAAGTTTTCATGTGACATTAATGCACATGTTCTCATATTTTACTAAGTTGCAACCTTCCTTGTTCTCATTATTATTTACTAAGTTAAATTAATCACCAAACATTTCAAAAGATGCTCACGTGCGCCAACAACTATTCAGATTCATCCTCACCTTTCATTCCATTCATCCTTCCCCTATATAAACACCCATCCCCCTCATTTTAGCACTTTCACATTCTTACTCATTTTTCAATCGATCTCTCACTCTCTCTCCCAACATGAAATCATAATTTTTCCAAAAGGTTTTAGTTTTTTTGATGTTGCTCCTTGTTGTGTTTCACATTCATGAAGTGGGGTCGATTCAACCCCTTTGCATGGTCAACTGTCCATGTAGGAACCTACCATGTCGTGTTGTTGAAGTTGCTGCTACGACAACCACCACTACTACCACCACCACTGTCTCCGCTGCCTCGGTCGTTCCACCTCGTAGGAAGTAGGAACTAGCTAGGGTGTAGGATGTAATGGCAATATATATTAGTAAATAACTTGTCATTTTGGTATTTTAATGAATTGGAGGTTATCTAATGAAACTATTGTTTTAATATTTCTATGTTCTCTCTTTATCTAATGAATTTGTATGTTGTATGGTTTCTACATAATTGCCATGCTTTTTATTTTTAATTTTAGTGTTGTATGGATTACAATGAATGTTTGTGTACACATAATTTCTTCCAAAAAAATATTGTCTTAGTAGTCTAATGATGAATATATGCCTCTCAAGCAAGAAAAAATTCCAAAATGATACAAGACTAAAACACAATACAACAATGCCCAATATGTGTTAAGAGATGACTGAGAACTAGTGCTTATCTAAATTTCAAAATACAAAGACTTGAAAAACCTTCCATTATTTATTTATTACCTAGGAACAACAAATATTTTCCATTATCTATTTATTTAAATAAAATATTTTGGTTTTTGTGTATATAGAATGGTATGCAACTACTCCTATTATAATATGATTTTATTTCTTTTTAACAAATTGTTCTTAAATTATTTATTTTCCATTTGATTGGTGCAAAGTTTTATATTTTTGGTCTTATAAGTTAAATTTGGAAGCAAAACATTTTTTGAACAAACAATTGAAAGCGCTTGATTAACACCCTACGTTAACAACAATGATAAATCAATATCCTATGTTATCTTATATTGATAATCAATAAAAATATTTATCTCAGTATTCACATCTATACCAGAATTATTCTTCCAAAATAATTTCCTATCAAACTAAAGTGGTCATATCTTTCATTTCCTATTTCTCATGACGGTATCTTATGTACCTTTCTTTTGCACCTTTTTTATTTTTGTGATTCATTCATTTGCTCTTCATATGGCCAACTATGAGTTATTCTCTTTTGTGAAACAAGTTAACTATATCAACTTCTATCTCATTCAACTATTAGAGAAACAAATGAACTGTATGTCAATAAATATTTGTTGGCATTCATTAGTTACATTGGAGAGAATTCTGATTCTATGTCAATATATCACCAATAAAGGTCCACAAAAAGTAATCATCATTCTCAATAATATTTTAATTTCATTACTACAAAAATATCATTCATTATTCTCTTTCTATTTTATTTTTAAATAAAAATTATAAATATTTTATTTTATTAAAAAAACATCATTTTCAAAATAATGCAATTTTTCTTTAGTATTATACGAAACTAAAAAAAAATCCACAAACTCGAAAAATGATAAAATGATCGAAATTTGGGATTTGGGATTTTCTCGTACCTATCTTTCACCCTTATTTTAAAATTTATAGTCTCAAATTTCATTTAGATATTTCACCTTCTAGTTACTCTCGCATCTCTAAGTATTACCGTTAAACTTCTAACATTAAAATGTGGTTCTTTTTATTACTAATAAAAATAATCTCAATTAAATATTTATTTAAATTTATATAAAATAATAAATATAACATTATCATAAATTTGTATTTTAAAATATTCTAATTAAATAAATGTTTCAATTAAAAATAGTCTAATGTTAAATATATGCCTCTCAAGCAAGAAAAAATTTCAAAAATGATACAAAACTAAAACACAATACAACAATGCCCATTAAGTGTTAAGAGAAGACCGAGAACTAATGCTTATATAAAATTCAAAATACAAAGACTTGAAAAACCTTCCATTATTTATTTATTTCGTACGAACAACCAATATTTTTCATTATTTATTTATTTATTTAAACAAAATATTTTGGCTTTTGTGTATATAAAATGGTATGCAATTACTCCTATTATAATATGATTTTATTTCTTTTTAACAAATTATTCTTAAATTATTTATTTTCATTAGGTTGACGCAAAGTTTTATATTTTTGGTCTTATAAGTTAAATTTGGATGCAAAACATATTTTGAGCAAACGATTGAAAGTGTTTGATTAACACCCTACATTAACAACAATGATAAATCAATGTCCTATGTTATGTTATATTGATAATGCAATTTTTCTTCAGTATTATACGAAAGTAAAAAAAAGACCTCCGAACTCGAAAAATGACAAAATATTACTGTTAAACTTATAATGTTAAAATCTGATTCTATTTATTATTAATAAAAATAATCCCAATTAAATATTTATTTCAATTTAAATAAAATAATAAATATAACATCATCGTAAATTTTTATTTTAAAATATTCTAATTAAATACATATTTCAGTTAAATAAGTATTTAAATAAAATATTTTAATTAATTTCTAAAACTCCAATTATTTCTATCATCACTAAATATTTCAAAATTAACTAATTATTACTAATAATTCCAATAATTCTAATTTTTAAATCTCACACTCTCTACTCAACTAATTCAGTAACTATTACATGACCAAAATACTCTTATAACACCAAAATAAATAATTAATAAAAAAAATCACACCACAAACAACAAATAAATATCCTAATATTTAATTAAAATATTAAATTAAACTAGAGACGTTACAACTCTCCCTCACTTCAAAAGATTTTCGTCCTAAAAAATTACCTGACAAAAATAACTCTGGATATGATTCCTTCATCTGGTTATCCAACTCCTAAATCATACTACATCCATCAGGTCCTCCCCAAATAACTTTCCCAAGAATAATATTTTTTGTCATATAGTTGCTTCACTTCTCTATCCTCAATCCGAATAGACCATGCCTCAATAGCCATATTTTCCTGAACTTGCACATCGTCCATCTGAATTACGCGATACATATCATGAATATAATTTTGGAGTTGTGACACATGGAAAATATCATGCTGGTTCGAGATAGATGGGGTAAAGCCACCCGGTAGGCAACATCTCCAATCCTCTAAGTAATCTAATATGGTTCAATGATGTGAGGAGTAAGCTTCTTTGACTTTAGAGCATGATCAACACCGGTCACAAGAGTGACTCTCAGGTAAACAAAATTACCTTCTTGAAACTCAAGACCCTTCCTCCATTTTTCGTGATAACTCTTATGCCTACTCTGAAATGCCTTCATTTTTTTGTGTGAATCATTTTAACTTTCTCAATCGTCTGCTGCACAATCTCTAGTCCAAGTAAAACACTCTTTCTAGAACCATACCAACATAAGGATATAAAATGGTATGCAATTACTCCTAATTCATTTATCTCCGACTTAATACAAAATATTTAGGGTTTTTCTATTATAACTTTGTTTTATTTCTTTTTAAGAAATTGTTCTTAAATTATTTATTTGCCATTTGGTTGATGCAAAGTTTTATATTTTTGGTCTTATAAGTTAAATTTGGAAGCAAAACATTTTTTGAGCAAACGATTGAAATCGCTTGATTAACACCCTACGTTAACAGCAATGATAAATCAATATCCTATGTTATCTTATATTGATAATCAACAAGAACATTTATCTCAGTGTTCACATCTATACCAGAATTATTTTTCCAAAATGATTTCTTATCAGACTAAAGTGGTCATGTTTTTCATTTCCTATTTCTCATGACTGTTTCTTATGTACCTTTCTTTTGCACCTTTTTTATTTTTTATTTATTCATTACTCTTCACATGGGCAACTAATAGTTGTTCTATTTTGTGAAACAAGTTAACTATATCAATTTCTGTCTCATCCGTTTATTAGAGAAACAAATGAACTGTATGTCAATATTTATTTGTTGGCATTCATTAATTACTTTGGAGAGAATCCTGATTTGGTGTTACGTTACTATCTATGAAAGACGAACATCCAAAATACGACCCAGATACTGACACAATGACATCGATAATAATTTGAAAAAATGAATAAATTAAATATAATCACAAGTGTTTGTGCAGATGTCCGACCCCGACACAGACACATATACGCCGTTTTTCACAGGTGTCTGTGCTATATAGGTTAGTATCTTGCAACTATCTAAAACATGGTAACTAACCCCAACCCAAGGAAGAGGAAGCTAGGCAATTACCTAGGCTTCAATTCTTTTTACCAATCAGTACAATGTTAATGATTCATATGACAATTATCTTTATGCTCCTTTCATCTAAAATACTACACCAATAAACGTACAAAACATGTTTTTATTATTATGTGCATGTGACTTTTAGTATATCATCACATATTTTACTTAATTATTATTTTATTATAATTTAAATTTCTAACGACATATAGATGTGCTGATGGTTGATAACACTGATGACATAAAGGAGGTCGAAGTCAGTTATGAAGAATAAATGAAGGTAGTTTTTCTTGAAGTTGAGGAAGAACTTATTGATTTTCTGAATAGGCGCAAGATAAAGGACTCTGAGGTCATGTTGTGCCCATGTTGCATATATGTTTTTGATAAGGAGTTCGAAAAGGAGTTGGAAAAAAACAACCCTTACCAATCAAGAAAAGATGCTCGACAAGACCAACATATAGAGTTTTTCTTCAACAAGAGGGAAGTGACTCAAAAAACTCAGAAACCCGAGACATATGACCCTCCTTACAATGTTCCTCCTAGGGAATGGGTTGGACCTATAAGAAGGCCAACTGCTGATAAGGGCAAATGGAAGTTAGTAGAATTTGGTATGGGATCTTTGTACCATGACAACTCCCAGAAGAAACACTCGTATATTCCTAAGAAGTACATGGGAAAAAATCCCATGACTAGAACCCATTGGAGAAGGCATAAGAGGAATAAGAAACTGCCTTTGAAGTAGGAAATGTGAGTAAGAGTAGCAGTATACAAGCTACGGTTGAAGGCCATGCGATAAGAAAGTTTGTCAAGCAAAGATTATTTTCCCCACTACCACCTCTGGTGGAACATGAACCAAAGGCCACAGTCGATGAAGATGAGGAGATGGCAAGCAAGGACTTCGATTCAGGATCGGAGGATGACTTGGATATAATATGCAACATGTTATTCGTGTTGCCATTATAGTATTATACAATTGCTGAGGAGCAACAAAATAACTGTTGGAATCCATTAATTACTTTGGTGACCCACCATCATTATCTCCTGGAGAGAATCCTGATAACCAACCCCGACCCAAGGAAGAGGCAAGCTAGGAAATTTCCCAGGGCTTCAATTCTTTTTACCAATTAGTACTATGTTAATGCTTCATATGACAATTATCTTTATGCTATTCAAGACCAAAAAAGGATTATATTAGGAGAAAATATTTCATCTGGATCAAAGAAGCATTCACATAGTTTTTATTTCATTTAATGGTTACTTTGTATGATGGTTTTTGTATCACCTCATCAATGTTTCAATATACACTTAAATCATCAAGTTGATGAATCTAAATATCATTTAGTCAACATCTCAAAAGTCAAATCATCTAGTTGATAAATTTAAGTTTAGATTTGTAGTTATTAATTTAATACATCTTTTGGATCAAGTATTTTTCCTAAAAAATATTTGAAGTCAATTTTTAAGATGCATGTCTATGAAACATTAAAGAGGACTCTCTGTGTGGTTTTGTTACTTGTCCCTTAAACTTTAGTTTGTTTTAGTCTTATATTTGACTCTCCTCCTCAATTGCCCATTCTTTAGGATTAAGTTTTTGATCCGTTTTTGAGCATGCATAATTTAAAGTGTTTACGTTTGAGTATGAACATTATGCTTTGAGTAAATTAATCGAGTTTTGTTGAAAAAGGCCATTATGGAGATTGATTCAAATAATCTCAAAAGTAGAATCTAAAAACACCATTGAAAATTGAAGTGTTTCAGATTTTTAAAGTGTGATTCGAATCACACATTCCCCCGAGTCGAATGAAACAAGGTAGAGAGGAATCAAGGATTTTCTACGTCATGTGAATTGAATCTCAACTTGTCTTGATAAAATATCATACACACATGTGATTCTAATCACAGGTTATGCATGAATCAAATCACAAACCCTCCTTCAACCACTACCAAGTATGAGTCGAATCATGATAGAGCCATTACTCGAATCAAAGCCCTCTGTGAGTTGAATCATGCTTATCCCTTTAGTCGAATCATAATAAAATGTGTTTTCTTTTAAGTGTTGATCTTGTTTCTCATTACTTTGTAAACTTGATTCAAATCACCAAATGCTCTTGGCTCGAATTAAACATGAATTTTTCACTAATTTTTATGCTTCATCTCCAACACCTATAAACCATTTTCATCTCCAAATCTTTTAAAATATTAGAAAACACATTCTTTCGCTGATGATTTAAAAACTTATAGACCATTTGTTCTTAGATTTTTAAAAGACATTTGAATATTTCTTGAACACTTGCAATCAAATTATTTCATCTTTTATCTCATTCTATTCATTGTTATCTGGATCTGAATCTTATCTTGATATATTAATGATTGATTAAGGAGATTCATTTTGAATTTAATGTTTCTTTGGAAATTTGTTCAAGATTGCAATATTGTGTGGTGTTGTGTTTGGTTGTGACGATTCCATTGAAAAAGAAGGAGGTTATTCTCCCCAGGTTGACCTTGGTAGTATTGTATGAAGTTTACAGACAAGGTAAGAGTTCTTTTAAATCTTTGGACGATCCAACGCTCAAGATATTGACAAAATTATATGGAAACACTACTGCGAAATACATATCTTACCACGATTGGGAGAAATATTTTACTACAAATGGTGGTTCATGGAAGCAAAGACAACCATTGCGGTGTTCTCCCAATACACTACTAAAATCTTTGTGAAGCATGTGAGAGGTCAAATCCATGCTGAGAAGATATCCAAACCACAATTTTGACAATCGTACACAGACCTACATCTTTATAAATGGATTAAAACAATAACCAAAGTTGTTGCTATATGCTACTACTGAGGTTCTCTAGTCCCTAATGTTTCTGGCTCTATCATTGGCAATGCTAATAATGTCATTTTCTGCCATGAATCATTGTGGTTCTTCAAAGGGTTCAAACAAATGAGCAGGAAGAGGGTTTCCTCGTAAGTGAAAAGTAGTTTGAAATCTCCTTAGTATTATGAATCTTCTCTCAGGTTCAGGGTCTCCTTTGTATACTAGGATCAACAACCTGCGAATGTAGTAACCACACACTTTTTGTGTCACCGGAGACATAAAATGTCAAAAGCTCAAATGTGCTTTTTACATATTTTTTTAGATAATAAAAGTGTCATTTACAGAATCCCTAACAACGACACCAAAAACATGTTGTGTTATTTATATGTTCAATTATACATAGTCATATTGTAGCAAGTGATGTAAAATTAAGAGCATCGATCCTATGAAGACTATAATAACTTAAGTTGATTCTCAATGCAAACTTTGTGAATAACCATGAACAAAAGATAACATTAATGTTGATTCTCAATGCAAAATGTTTTGTTAGGTTGGACTATATAAGAATAAAGAAGTTAAATCAAAAGTGAAAGACATGTTGGGCAATGATCCATTTAATGAGTTTCATATCTTTTGTGTGTGTCTAAAGAGATATGTTGTGACAGATGAGGCAGAAAGTGATCCAGTGGTGTATGTCTACATCATCAAAACATATGCAATAAGTTAGGAGAACAAATGTATAGATCTCACAATAACATTAAAGCACGTCTTGTATAACATATTATTTCCCTATGGTTATAGTTCTTTATGTCTAAAGTGACTAATCTAGTGAATATGTATATCCTACTATTTCCAACTATATTGTATCATTAGTTTAACTAATTGAAATATTACTCAATCATTAACAAGTTTGACCTATTTTTAAGATGATCAGGCAATAAAATAGAGGTATAACAATATTTCACATGATAAAAATGTATCACTCAAAATCACACAATCTAACATAAAAAACTACTTTAGATTGCTCAACATAAAGAGTTTAGCCCATGGTGAGCAAAAGAAAACAACAACAAAAGTTCTCAAAGTTAACCTTTCAAAACACGAATGAAAAGAAAATGAAAATATAAGTGTAACATTTCTACTCCTTTCAATCTTTCAATAAACAAGTGGCGAGTTTTATCACACCTGCTAGCTCAACACTTCTTAAAGGAAGTAAAAATGAAAGGATCTTTTCAATTCTGGTTCAAACTTCTTCTCCAAACAAGACATTTTTCTAAGTTATTTCTCAAGTCTCCAACCTTCTGAACCTATCTTTCATTTCTTCAAAGCGGTACTTTTATATCTTCCTAACTTTTAGGGTTTCCTTTAGTCATTAGATTACGAGCCTTGTGATGATGCATTATCTAGCCAATGAAAACCAGCATATTCCTTTTTCTTATCCTCTCCTACCAATACCAGGTAGTAAATATTAGTGTGCAAAGGACAACACAACATGTGGCAGATCTGTTGCGAAGAAAGACAAGTAGCGCGTAAACTTCAGTGCTAGGCTTCTTTTGCAAGTTTTGTCTTGTAATGCTTGTTATTATCCATTCAATTTTCCAACTCAGCTAGTGCTTCCAACTTTAAGCTCATGCCATATTTGCCTTAGTGTTGAGATCCATCACTCCTTACAATCTCTTCTAACTCTAAGACTTGCTGAAAAGCGAGGTTGCATTAATGCAATATATTTTTCATGCTAGAACTTATCACCAGAATAGTCCTACACAAATAACAAACACATACAACTCACAAAAAGAGCACCTAACGTGCTCCATCATAATTAAACTAAAAACAATAAAATATACTTAATTTAATCTAATAAAACTTGCTAATCACAAAATAAAATCAAATAATAGATACTTAAATATATCACGTAGCCACATTAATATTGTAATTCTGCTATTAATTTTTTTTTTCTATTTTCAGAAAGGATTACAATATTATTGGATAAAAACATTGAAATTACAAAGAAAGAATCACCTAACAAGAAACATAAAGGTAAAAAAGAGTGGTTGAGATGAGAGACCATCTCAAATAACTACTATAATACTAAGGTTTAGTGTACAAAATTCAAAGTTATGAGAGTTTCACTGATGTCACAATGGTTCACAATAACCTTTTCCTTTATTTGAAAGGAGTGATGGTGTCATTTCAAAATGACATTACCACACAAATAAACAAACAAAAATAAATGTCTTTTCCGTCTTAAAACTTTTGCCTTGAATAAGTCCTTTGACCCCTCACTAAGTTGGAATTAAAAGTGATTGTGATTAGGAGATAACTCTTAGAAAAGAGGATATGAAATTTTGACTTGAATACTAGTGAAAAATATTCTTTAAGAAATTATATGTAATTTTGGTTCTTTGTATTTTGAATTTTATATAAAAACCATAGAACATACAATTTTATTAAAACAGTAGTTTCATTAGATAACCTCCAATTCATTACGATACCAAAATGATAATTTATTTACTAATATATATTGCCATTACTTCCTACACCCTACCTAGTTCCTACAAACTCACTCCACTTAGCCAGAGACTTGCTTACTCACCAAACTTTTCATCTTCCATTCATGCACGCGTATTTACTAAGTTGCAACCATTATTATTTACTAAGTTAAATTAATCACCAAACATTTTAACAGATGCTCACGTGCGCCAACAACTATTCAGATTCATCCCCACCTTTCATTCCATTCATTCTTCCCCTATATAAACACCCTTCCCTCCCACTCATTTCACCACCCTCACATTCTTACTCATTTTTCAATCGATCTCTCACTCTCTCTCCCAACATGAAATCATCATTTTTCCAAAAGGTTTTAATTTTTGTGATGCTTCTTCTTACTGTGTTTCGCATTCATGAAGTTGGGTCGGTTCAACCCATTTGCATGGTTAACTGTCCATGCGGTGTCCCTCTTTACCGTGTTGTTGAAACTGCTACAACAACCACCGCCAGCACTGTCTCCGCCACCGCGGATGTTCCACCTCATAGGAAGTAGGAACTAGCTATGGTGTAAGTTGTAATGGAAATATATATTAGTAAATAAATTGTCATTTTGGTATTGTAATGCCAAAAGTTTTAAGACGGAAATGACATTCTAAACACTAAAAAATGTCATTACATCCTACACCATAGCTAGTTCCTACTTCCTACGAGGTGGAACGGTCGCGGCCCGGCGGAGACAATGGTGGCAACAATGGTGGTTGTTGTAGCAACAACTTCAATAACACGACAAGGTGGGTTGAATAGTTTTAGTGTTAATCATTAATACCATTTTTTTTTAGAAAAACAAGTGTATAATGTATCTTACTTTTAAAACAAATCAATTTATTTAATATAAAATACTTAATTTTAAAGAAAATAAGTATAAAAGAAAAATCAATAAACATATACATGTAAAACAATATCGGATATTAAAAAAATTAAATGTGATAGCAAAATTAAATTTGGTGCCTTATTTAGAAAAAATAAATATATTGCTAAACCAATTTATAAATATGATATCAAAATTATATAAATAAATGATATCAATTTTTAGAAAAACAAATGTCTAATGTATGTTACTTTTAAAACAAATAAATTTATTTAATATAAGATACTTGATTTTAAGAAAACAAATATATATATATATATATATATATATATATATATATATATATATATATATATATATATATATATATATATATATATATATATATATATATATATATATATATATATATATATATATATATATATATATGCGCACGCACGCGCATTTTTTTATTCTCATTTAAACTTTCTATTTGATTTGAAAAAAAAATCATTCATAAACCAACCAAGAATATACTTAATTTCTCTCGAAGTCGGTTTTGAATCACAAATGTAGTCTTTCTCTTTTAGGTTTCATTTTTTCTTTGAATTGGAATTACTGATCTAAACCGTGTTCCCTAGGGGTGGCAAAATGGATGGATTGGATGGATATGGATTGGATCGTTAATGGATGGATCAAAACAATCCATTATCCATTAACAATCCACTAAAAGTTTTTAAAAAATATCCAATCCAATCCATCCATTAAGAATAAAAATCCATCCAATCCATCCATTATCATATTTTTAGTGGATGGATATCCATCCATCCATTTTATTTTCCTTTAAAATTTTTCTTTGAAATTTATTTTTTTAAAAAAAGTTTTTTACGTTTTTTTAATAAAACAATATCAGTATTTTTTTTTTGAGAAAAATTATTTTTTTTCAAAAAAATAAAATAAAATATTTTTTTTATTTTCGATTTTTTTTTTATATTCGTAAAAAAACATCAAAAATAAAATCAAATTTTGGTATTTAAAAAAAAAAATCAAAATAAAAAATATTTTTTATTTTTCAAAAAAAAATTTGATATTTGAAAAAATTTATTTTTTTAACATTAGACAAAAAATTATTTGACCATAAAAAAATATATTTTTTATTTTTTTAACATTAGATAAAAAAATTTAATATTTTTTGTATTTTCAAAAAAAAAATATTTTTTTTCAAAAAAAGTTATTTTTTTTCAAAAAAAAATTATTTTTTTTTCAAAAAAAAAATATTTTTTTTTCAAAAAAAGTTATTTTTTTTTCAAAAAAAATTATTTTTTTTTCAAAAAAAAATGATTTTTTTTTTAATATTTGAAAAAATTTATTTTTTTAAAATTAAATAAAAAAATCCATTGGATCATTAAAATGTGTTGGATGGATTGGATCAATCCATGTTTATAAATGGATGGATTGGATCAATCCATTAACTTAATTTTTATTTAGTGGATGGATTGGATGGATTTTTTGATGGATGGATTGGATGGATTTTGTGTTAATGGATCAAATTGCCACCCCTAGTGTTCCCTCCTGCTTGCAACTCACCGACGTTGTATCAAGATGATTGTAGTATCACCTTTTACTTAATATTAATCATATCATCCGTTGCAAATATCAACTCGCTCTTTCAAGCCCTCTCTTATTGTATTTCCATCTATTTCTATGTATTTAAAAAGATTAATCTATTCTAAGTGTTTCTCATAAGATATGTTACTTTGTAGTTAACACATAGGCTCTTTGTGCGATGAGGTTATATATCCCATGATTCTCATCCCTATTTTGTCAATTATGCATAATTTTATTATTTATTTTCTACTTTGTTAGCATAATAGATACACAACACAATACCACATAGCATATTCTCGTTATCAAATTGATTGATAGCATTATAATGGCTACATGTTATCGGTTTAAAACACATTCGCGTTGTAGTCGTGTTGCGATCGCGTAAAGGCTTTTGTGATTTTGATCAGTCCGACGAAATTGATTGTGGTTGTCGCAGTGTGAGGTATAACATCCTGAAAGGCTGCATTACGAATAAATCACAAGGTACATTCAAACGTATCTAACTTTATTAGAGATTCCAATTTAAATAGTATTAAATAAAAATTTAACAAAATTCTACTATAAAAATTTAAATAATACTCAATTACTTCAGCATAATTTATAGTCTAATAAATTAAAATGGAGCAAAGTTGGAGGTATGAATTCCAGTCTAAATTTTGTGCAAATATGTTACTTTTATATTAGAATAAAAATTAATATATAAAAAATATGTCTTTGCAACATAATTTTTTGTTATATATAGCTTGATGATGATTTATATTAGATATTTTTAATTATGGAAAACAATAAAATTACTCACTCATATTATTGAGATTAACATAGGTATTATTGAATGTATCTAATATTACTGAGTTAATTATCATAATTGTATTTTGAGGATAATTAGAGTAAAAACTTGTGGTCCAAATTAACTCTGAACTACAATATTTTTTTTTCAGTGTTAGAAAATAGAAATGGGAAAATGGGGCATGTGTTTGACTGTACTCCAAAAGATCACTATATTATGCTCTTACAAGTACTGTAATAATAATAATTTGTGTGATTGTAAGGTGGCAAATTTGTTTTATCTTATAAGTTGGAAAGTAGACAAACATCATGTGACTTTTGTGATTCAAAAGGGTCTTACACACCTTGTGCAGCCTTCTTTATAAGGAAGATCCATTATCTATTCTTTAATTATTTTATTCATATAATTACCACTAAGTAGGACAACAATTAATGCCATTCTTATCAGTGTTATGAAGATATCAAAACAAATTTAATGTAGTAAATATTATTGTAAAATATATTTTAGAAAATATAATATTTAATTTATTTACAAATAAAGCTTGAGAGAATTTATGCAAATGATTGATATGTAATTTGTGTTATACAGATGTTACTACAGATGTTAACTATCTCTTTAACTAGGATTACAACAGATGTCAGCTATCCATCAAAACCAAATTACATAAAAGACAACTGAAAATATCACAGTACCTTTTCCTTTTCCTTTTCCTTTGTAGGGTTCAATGTGACGTCCTGCTCATAATCCTCAATTCTACATTTAGCCAGTTTCGTGGTGAAATGGGAATAGGCACTTTTATATTTGTATTAACTCTAGTTAAAGATTTAAATAAGAATGTAGAAGTTGTAATGTAAGTGACTGTGTAAAATAAGTGCCTTCAACAAGAATTATCAACTCTCCTTTTTATTTTGTAACAATTAGCAAATCTACTAGAGTGGTCGCCTTAAAAATATAACATAGATTTTGTAAAACGATAAAAAGTATAAATACATCCTTGAATAAAATAATTAATTCTAAGATAAATCTGAAGGACATTACTTTTTATTAGCGATTCCAATATAAATAATACTAAATAAAAATTTAATAAAATTCTACTATAAAAATTTAAATAATACTCAATTACTTCAGCATAATTTATAGTAGAATAAATTAAAATGGAACAAAGTTGGAGGTATGATATTCCCGTCTAAATTTTGTACAGATATATTATTTTTACATTAGAATAAAAATTAATATATAAAAAATGTGTCTTTGCAATATAATTATTTGTTATATATAAGTTGATGATGATTTATATTAGATATTTTTAATTGTCGAAAACAATAAAACTACTTGTTGGATATGACTTATATTATTGAGATTAACATAGGTATTATTGAGTATATATCATATTTCCGAGACAATCATGTGTAGAGATAATTGTATGTTGAGGATAATTGAAGATTAAGGTTTAGGTAAACTTAACTCTAGTATTTATATATATATATATATATATATATATATATATATATATATATATATATATATATATATATATATATATATATATATATATATATATATATATATATATATATATATATATATATGACGTGTAACTTTCAGTGGCAGAACTGAGGGGGGACGTGGGAAGGCCACGGCCACCCCTCAATTTTTTTTAATTCATATATATTAAATTACTAAAACATCCTTATTTTAAATTAAAATTATTTTTTATTTTTTCTTTTTCATTCAAAGTTAGGTTAAAATACAGATAAGATAAAAAACTCTTACCTTTCCTTTCTTTCTCATATGGGTTTGCTACCGACACCGGAATCGGAACAGATTAAAGTGATTGACATCTAACAGGTAAAAAACTTTATTCATTCTTCTTTTATAAAAAGTAATATATTAAAGTGATTGCTTGATTTGTGTTTTTGAGATTTTTAGGGTTCTTCTTTCTTGATGTGTTAAAATAATCTATATGAGGTTTATTAAGCCAATTCATAACACTGTAATTTACAAATATAGTTATACACTGTAATAAGGTTTATTTAATCATTGTTGTTGCTAATTTCTAATAGTGAAGTTACCGGTATTTGAAAACGGATTAAAGTTGATTAATTAAGTTTATTAATTTTTTTCTCTTTTAATTTTTATGTTCTCTAAATTGATTTTTGGATCTGATATGATATTATAGGAAGAGTAAAGATGAATAATAGAAAAATTGATTCTTTTTTCAAAAGGAAAGCATGTGAAATTGAAAGAGAAGAGAGAGAGAAGAAGAAATTATAATCCCGACATCCGAATCTGAAACAGTTCTTGAGAATCCAACAATTGAAGAGCATCATGGTTTTAAAAATTCTTTGGAACGCGATCCTGGAAAGCGTCATCCGATTTGGCAATATCCACCAAATCAAGTGGATGCAATACGAAGAGCTTATCTAAAATGGGGTCCATATCAAATTCATTTAGAAAACTATCCTTTGTCCGGTAACAAGGATCATCCGAGAAGGTTTCAACATACTTGATTTAGCATATTTCCATCATGGTTAGAATATTCACCATCTGAAGATGCCGCATATTGCTTACCATGTTACCTTTTTAGCAAAAAACTAAGTGGACGTCCCGGATCACTTGCCTTTATTTCTATGGGTTTTAGAAATTGGAAGAAAGTTAGGAATGGAAAACATTGTTCCTTTCTTAAACACATAGGGAAGGATCCTTGTTCACCACACAACAATGCAATGAAAGCTTGTCAAGACTTGTTGAATCAAGATGGTCATATTAGAAATGTTATTCAAGTGCAAAGTTCAAGTCAAAGAATGAATAATCGGTTACGACTCAAGACTTCAATTGACACTGTTTGTTGGTTAACACTACAAGCTTGTGCTTTTAGGGGTCACGACGAAAGTAACAAATCAATAAATCAAGGTAACTTTCTTGAGTTATTGAAACTTTTAGCATCCTACAATGACGAAGTTGCCAAAGTTGTGTTGGAAAATGCTCCACAAAATTGCAAGTATACTTCACATCAAATTCAAAAAGAGCTCTTGCAAATTCTTTCTAGTAGGGTGAAAAAGAGTATTCGTGAGGAAATTGGTGATTCCAAATTTTGTATCGTTGTTGATGAAGCTCGTGATGAGTCAAAAAAGGAACAAATGTCTCTTGTATTAAGATTTGTTGATAAAGTTGGTTTAATACAAGAGAGATTTTTTGATGTGGCACATGTTAAAGACACCACATCTTTAACTCTTAAGGAAGCAATATGTGATATACTTTCTCGACATAACCTTGATATTTCTAACATTCGTGGCCAATGGTATGATGGTGCTAGCAATATGAGAGGAGAATGGAATGGTTTATAAGCCTTCTTTATGAAGGATTTTCCTTATGCATACTATGTTCATTGTTTTGCTCATCGATTGCAACTTGCATTAGTTACATCATCAAGAGAAGTCAAACCTGTTCATAAATTTTTTGAGAAGCTGATCTTTGTTGTGAATGTTGTTTGTTCTTCTACAAAGCGTCATGATGAGTTACAAGCTGCCCAATTAGAAGAAATTGCTTATTTGTTAGAGATTGATGAGATTGTAACTGGTAAAGGTGCAAATCAAGTTGGTACATTAAAATGAGCTGGAGATACTCGTTGGGGATCACATTACGATTCAATTTCTAGCTTGATAAACATGTATGAAGCAACTTGTTTAGTTTTAATTTTTTTTGCAAAAGATAGAGGGAGTTATGCTACACGTGGGGATGCAGATAGTTGTTACAATTACTTGAAGGCATTTGATTTTATATTTATTTTGCATTTGATGAAAGAAATCATGAGAATAACAGATATGCTTTGTCAAGCCTTACAAAAAAAATCAAGATGTAGTTAATCCTATGAACTTGGTTCTTTCAACAAAGCATCTTATTCAAGGTTTGAGAGAAAATGGTTGGGATATATTGTTTACTAAAGTGGTATCTTTTTGTGAAAAGCATGGTATTGAGATCCTGATCTTAATGATGTTCATTCAACAACAAGATTTCGACGCTCCCGTATTGAAGAGAATCAAGTCACAATTCAACATTACTTTAAAGTTGAAATCTTTTTTACTACCATTGACAAACAGTTATAAGAGTTGAATAGCAGATTCAGTGAGCAGACAATGGATTTGTTAACTCTTTCTTGTTCTTTATCTCCTAAGGATGGATATAAAGCTTTTAGCATTGATACTATTTGTTCTTTAGTTGAAAAATATTATCCTATGGATTTTAGTGATCAAGAGAAGAATAATTTGCAATTTCAACTCCAATATTTTCTATTTGTTGCTCGTCAAGCATCAAACTTGAATAATTTATTAACTATTCAAGAACTATGTTCATGTTTGGTTGCATCTGGACAGGCTGAAACTTACTTCTTGATTGATAGACTACTTCGTCTTATCATGACTCTTCCCGTTTCTACGGCCACAACTGAGAGGTCTTTTTCAGCAACGAAAATTATTAAGACTAAGTTGAGAAACAAGATGGATGATGAGTTTCTTGGAGATAGCATGTCAATATATATTGAAGGGGAGATTAGTGCAAACATTAGTTCGGAGTCAATTATTGACGATTTCAAGTCACTCGGAACGCGTAAAGCATTACTTTAAGGTAGTTTTAAGTCATGTAATTTAAATTTTTAGTAATTAACTTTGTATTTATTTTAACTTTAATGTTTTATTTTAAATACTTTTAAATTTTACTTATAATCTTTATTTTACGTTAGCGGCCATCCCAAAATTTTTTATCTGCCTCCGCCACTATATATATATATATATATATATATATATATATATATATATATATATATATATATATATATATATATATATATATATATATATATATATATATATATATATATATGAATTAAAAAAAGTTGAGGGGTGGTCCTGGCCTTCCCACACACACACACACACACACACACACACACACACACACACACACACACACACACACACACACACACACACACACATATATATATATATATATATATATATATATATATATATATATATATATATATATATATATATATATATATATATATATATATATCTGTGTGTGTGTGTGTGTGTGTGTAGTTTTCCACCTCCATTGAGAGATGCGTTGTCATCATAAAAAAGGGAGAGAATGTGAGTTTATGTGCTTGCAGGCAATGAAGATCGACATCTGGAGTTTTGATGATGACAACGTATGATAATAGCCTTTAACACTGATGATAACAAAAGCATATCAAGATCAAGTGCTTATACAATCAAATATGATCTAGAAAATTCTTGAAGCTACTCTGGTGAAAATGTGTGAAAGCTTGTCAGGTCATGTCTGTCGGTTTGTCTGAGTGAACCGAATACTATAAAAGTAAGATAGTAGCTTAAGAGTACTAAGCAACTAACACACAAATTTAAAACATTTTTCAAAATTATTTTCTAACATAAAACAAGTTATTAAAAAGTTTTTCTGTCTGTTTTTAAACCATCTAATTGATTGGGAAGAAGTGCCAATCGATTGGCAAAACTTTTCTAACTAGCCAATCAATTGTAGCATTATGACAATCAATTAGGTAGGTGCCAATAGATTACAAAATCAATGAAGATAGCACATTAATGACTTGTAACGTCTCTATATCCAAACCTTCCTATTTGGGCTTGCATATCTATTGTAAATGAGTTGTCTAATCGATTAAAGCTTTTTTCCAATCGATTAGATATTCAATTCAGCTCATGGATTCTTTTCTTTCTTTGACTTTCCAACCACTATATAAGAGATACTCTCCCTCACTTCAAACCACATCACTTTCCAATGTTTTCATATTTATTTGGAATTTAATCTCTCTCCCGCTCTTTGAAAAATATTTTATTCACTTATAATTGCCTTAGTGCTACTAAGTGAAGCTCTCCTTGTGAGGAATATATTTTTGTAAGTGGTTGTGTTGGTCGTTTATATTCTTAAGCGTGAAACACCTTTAAGAGATTGAGTTTGGTTCTTGAGATCAACTTGTTATTAAATATATGTTTTTGGTTTATTAAGCTTTACCAAAAAACTTTGTTTTGGTTATTGAGATCAACTATAACTCTCTAAACGATTTGATAGTTTAGCCTAGGTTAAAAGTTGTCATTTTGTTGGGGATAAGCTTGTTAACATCTTAAAGATCATATTGTAATAAGGTTCATGGGCATAACCTTTAAAATATCAAAGTCTATAATGAAATTCTCAAGAAGACCTCGTGGTAACAGGACTAAGCCAACATTCGGTCAAACCTGTATAAATCTCTAGTGCAATCTTTCTAACCATATCCTTTTACTTTCTCCAATTTACTTTCATTATTTAATTTCTGTTGTAATTAATCATCTAAAATTACTAATACAATCTTAAACGAGAAAAGATTAAAATTAATAATGAATTTTAAATACCACAATTCACCTCATCCCCCCTTGTGCTTGAAGTCAATTGTCCAACAGGAACAAGGTATCAGAGGATTTAAAAACAAGTATATGGGAGCATATTGAGTTATAAGTTGAACTATATAGCCATTTTTTTTGTAAATACTAATACCAATGTTTATATGTAAATGTAGATGATTTTTGAAGTCACACAAAGTGATAGGTTAAAGAAAAAATGGATTTCATAAGTCGATGATCATTGGAGAGAATTTAAGACATAACTAACATCATATTACAATATAAGTTTCAAGCCTAATCTTGTAGAGCCATCTATGAAGTATATTTTTATTGATTAGAATATTTGGGATAAGTTTTTCGAGTCACATAAATCTCATGAATTCATGGTTAGTAGGATTCTTATGTTGTAAGAGTATAATATTATGTTATTCCGATCCTTTTTAAATACCACCAGACAAATTACAATTTCAACTATTAATATAATATGCTAAGAGTTAAAAGTTAAACAAAATGTGGCTAAAAATCTATATCCGCATAGATTGTCTCCTGGAATATATGACAAACTTAAGTTGATAATGATAAGTGAAAAAAGAAAACAAAGACATCAAGATCTTGGAAATGTTTCCTTAAGCCTTGATCAAAGTCCATCTCCACCACCACTCCATGAGAAGTACAAGAGATCCCAGAAATAAAATGGAGTGGGGTACACATATGAGGTTGCACGCTTAAATTGACGAGAAGATTGTAAGCAGATTCTTTTGTCAATAATATCATTTTTAGGTCACTCCACTATGGTAACGAAATTTTATTTGTGTTGTAGGACTCCTTGGCTCAAAATACTAGTGACGATTCCTTTGTTTCACATGAACATCATATATTACTATATGGAATTAGAATAGTTGAGCATGCTCAACGTGACCATGGTATTGGAAAAGGTATTGACATGAGACAATACTTCATACCATCTTCAAGTAATGTAGATGTGTTCTTCAGAGATATCAGAAATAAGCTTACTCAGATGATTTGATGTTAATTAGAGGAGAGTATAAAAAATTTATGATTGCAATATGTATATGTTTAGTTTTGTAACAATCATTTTTGTTTTATATTCTTATATTATTCCTTTCTTAAAATCAAACTAAAAACTATTTAATTTGTTAAAAGGTTTTGAAAAATCACCTCTTGTGTTATAATTCATCTGGATAACACTTTGTGTATGAAGTCATTTGGATAACACTTTGTGTTAAATAGGGAGACAATATGGGTGAAGAAAGAGCAATTTTGGAAGCAACAATGTAAGCAATCGTCATTTTGTCCACAACCATGACCCTTTCAAAAGTGATGGCATCAAGCCTTGTTGAACGAAATCAACCTCCATAGGACCTACCCTAGCCAAGTGTTGAGTTTGAGTCTTCTTGTACACTCTATATCTCTTGTCATTACCCATATAGTCTGTAAGAGAAACAAACAACCAACACAAACCTAAATGGATCACAAAACATACCAAGAATTTGAACATATCCTTCCTGTGTGGAGGTTGTCACCAAGAATCACATATCTATATAAAATTCTTTCTCTTTATACACCTTTATTTTCCAAGTCTCAATTTAATAGTGGTATGAATTGTCTCTCCTTTTTGAGTATGATCCTCTAACTTATAGAATAATTCACACCCACTATACAGGATGGTACACAATTCTTAAAAAACGAGGCCTATAAGAATGAGATTTTTCAAGTGAGAGTTTCGATTGTACAATATTATATCTTAACCAATCTCTCTCTCTGTCGTCTCTGTTGACCACCATACAATGAAACCAGCTTTCCAAACAGTTGTGTTTTCTGTGATGCTCCTCACAATGTTCATAGTGCTTCAAGTAGGGGGAAGGGAAAGTGTTGTTCAACCAACATGCACATCCGACTGTTCATGTACCGTTCGTCGGTGCCATGCTGTAACAACCACCGCCGCTTGCTTGCTATTTATTGTATTCTAATGGCACGGAGAAATGGTGCATGAACAGTCGGATGTGCATGTTGGTTGGACAAGGCTTTCCCTTGCCCCTGCTTGAAGCACTGTGAACATTGTGAGGAGCATCACAGAAAACACAACTGTTGGGAAAAATGGTTTCATTGTATGGTGGTAAACAGAGACGACAGAGAGAGAGATTGGTCGAATGAGAAAGTATGTGCGAGGTGGTATTTATATAAGGAAAGGGGGAGATGAATGGAAGCTGGAGAACGGAATGAAGGTTAGGTGATAGAGAAAGATGAAGGTTAGATAAAAGGTTAGATGAGTAAGCTTATGACTAAATGAGTTTTTAGTCCTTACTAAATTCATTAGTTTCAACAAAGTTTACCCTTAGTTCTAGCTTTTATTATGAGGATTAATAACAAACCCTTTTTCAATATACAATCATTTCCACCTTACTCTCTCTCTATCTTCTTCATTTTCCCTTTAACTTAATTGTTCCAACACACGACACATATTTGTTGATAAGGATTTTGCATAAGGAGTTTCACTCGTTAGATACATCAAGTCTAACAAAAAAAGTAGACATATTTCCTAGCCAAAATATTCCTTGAATCTAATAGGACTTAGGATAGGATGACAAAGATTTTATTAAGTAATTATTGGTCAGGTATTTTAATTACTATTTTAAAATATTAATCATTATTATCATGATTTTAAGTTGCGATTGCAGTCACGACGGATGCGACTATTGTGGCTGTTGCGATGCGGATTGCGGTTGTTTTGGCGTGAATTTATTTTTTATCAATATAAAATAATATATTTTATTATTTATACTAGGTTTCATATATCTTATATTTTCTTTCTAAATCTTCATATATATATATATATATATATATATATATATATATATATATATATATATATATATATATATATATATATATATATATATATATATATCTTTAACAATTTTCCTTCACTTTGCATGTCTATGATCTTTTTAAAACATGCCTTTAATTTATGATATAAATAGGAAGAAAGGTATACCGATTAATATTTTCAAGCAATGCGTAATACGTTGTAGGTTGATGTAGTTCGATGCGGGCAAATGCGGTCGTTGTGGCATTATGATGCAGTTTTTAATGTGATTTACAATTACATCACAATTGTGGCCTAATGCGGATGCGGATGCTACCGCAATTGCA
The DNA here is from genome assembly GCF_024323335.1 of Lathyrus oleraceus. Lineage (NCBI taxonomy): Eukaryota > Viridiplantae > Streptophyta > Magnoliopsida > Fabales > Fabaceae > Lathyrus > Lathyrus oleraceus. Next base: position 646,587,480 of record NC_066583.1, read on the forward strand.
ATATTGCGGCCGCATCAAATGATATGGTCCGCAATTTAAAACCATGATTATTATATTCTATAAAAAAATTAGATCTTTAGAATTATGCTAGGATGTTCGAGTTCTATATATTAAATGTAATACTTTGGAAGACAATAAAAATCAAATGAATGTTAATTTTTTGGAAGACAATAAAAATCAAATGAATGTTAATTTTTTGGAAGACAAGTTCCACATATTTCTCAAGATTAGTTGTTTCATAGTAGAATTCCTTATTATGAGTGGTTAGCGAGATTTGTGTCTCTTCCGACCCCTATAAGATAACTCTTAGAAAAGGGGATATGAAATTTTTACTGGAGTACAAGTGAAAAAGTTTTCTAAAAGAAGTTAAATGTAATTCTGGTTCTTTGTATTTTGAGTTTTATATAAGCAGTAGTTCTCAGTCTTCTCTTAACTCACTGGGTTTTAGTCTTGTATCATTTTTGAAATTCTTTCTTGCAGTGCTTGAGAGGTATATATTCAACATCAGACTACTAAGACAATATTCTTTGACAAACATGATCATTGCAGAGCTTGTGCTGTTTTGCAAAAATTTGTAGTTTGAAATGTTGATCGGATGATCTTTAGGTTCATGATGATTTTACTATTGAGGTATTGACAAGATGATACAAAGTTATTCTCATTTCATATTCATTAGATAAACTGTCAGTAGAATACAATAGATAACACACACAAATTTATTTAATAGTTTTCCCTTTCCATTACAAATCCTAGCTAGTTCTTGGAGGGAGAGATTGTATATTCAAAAAAAGTTTATTATTATTCACATCATCCTTTCTATGTGTTCATTTCTACCATAATACATGATGATTTTCCAAGTCGATAACTGACTTGTTATCTGCAAACATCTTCGTTTTCTTAAGCTCCATGATCTTGAGCTTTTCGAATAACATCTTTATCCCTAATTATTCGCATGATTCATAAAAGCAACTACATATTCAACTTCACAAGATGACAATGCTACAATGCTTTATTTTCTTGAACTCCGGGAGATTGGAGCATCTCCAATCATTAATATGTAGCTTGCAATACTCTTCTTCTCATATTGATCTCCACTGAAATCTAAATCAGGATAGTCATGTACCTCTACATATGTGTTGGTATTCTTCTACCTTGACATCAACACACCATGATCAATTTTACCCTTTATGTATTTCAGCACTCTCTTGTCTGCAGTTAGATGGCATTCTTGGATTTTCTCCATGAATTTGCTCAATAATCAGTCAATTTGACAAATGTGTGGCCTAGTGTTGAATATATACCTTAAGGATCCAATGATTTTCATGTATAGTGTTGCACTTACAAAATCATCATTTGTATCCTTTCTCTATATTACTCATGTCTCCAATGGCGTGACAACTGCATTACCGTTGCTCATTTTGAACCTTTCCAAGATGTCTTGAGCATACTTCTTTTGGTGCAAGAATAATTCTTCACTTGTGTCTTTAAACTTCATCCCTAAGAAATATGACAAATTCCCTAGGTCGAACATTTCAAATTCCTACATCAGTTCAGCTTTGACTCCTTTTATTTATGCTTCATCTGCACATGTGATCAGCAAGTCATCCATATACCAGCATATAATGACTCGATTGGGCCTGCTTGGATTGTTGACATACATTCCTTGTTCCCGAGACACATTTTGTGAAATCTTCTTTGATCAGGAAGTCATCTATTCTCTTATTCAAGCCTTTCAAGCTTACTTAAATCCATATAGAGTCTTCCTCAATCTATACACTTTATGCTCCTGTCCTTTGATTTCAAATCCTAGTGGTTAGCTGACATAGGCCTCTTCTTCCAATGGTCCATTTAGAAATGTTGAATTTACATCTAATTGATGTATCTTCCATCCCTTGTATGCTACACTTGACACCATAATTCTAATGGTTTCCAACCTTGCAACAGGTGCATGGACTTCTTCGAAGTCAATACCGGTTTTTTGTAGAAAACCTTTTGCCACTAATCTTGCCTTATGCTTGGAAATTTGAACATTTGGCCTTAGTTTCAACTTGTAGACCCATTTCACATCAATTGGCTTTTTTACTGATTTGTCCACAAGCTCTTGGGTCTTGTTCTTCTCAATTTGCCCTGAGTTCTTCTTACACGGATGTCAATCAATTTGAATGATTCATGGCTTGACCAAAATCGACTGGTTTTGATTCATCCATCATTATCACTTATGCTATGAAGTAACCATTTGCATCAATTTCTTGATTTGGAAATCTCTAATATCCAGCTAGCCTTGTCGACTTAGTTCTCGATCTAGTAGATCTTATAACATTTTGCTCAAGTGGTTATTCATTTTTTATTGTTGTGGCTTCATTTTGTTAACCATATTGAAACACAATTTTGATTGTATCTTGCTCATGTTAAACTGACCCTTGAGTCAAATTCCATCTTTTTCTTTCGTCCACCAAAACATCCCTACAGATTACTAGTTTATCGTCATTTTGTGAATACAACTTGTATGCATCATTTGAATGATAACCTATGAGCAATATTTCCTAACTTTGATCATCTAGCTTCTTCCTTAATTGCTCAGGTACATGTCCGAAACACATTGGTCCAAATACTCTAAGATGACTAACATTTGGCTTCAATCTTGTCCAAGTCTCAAAAGGTGTCTTTTCGACTACCTTCTTAGTTGGACATTGTTTCTCACGACAATCTCTAGCCTTCCTATAGAGGTTTACTTGCAATACCGAATACAAAGTCCTAGACTGATATGTGTTAAGTATATGACTGTTTCGTGATAAAGTGTTTGGAATGCTATAAGTAGTAAGTGAGATTCTTTGTAAACTAGAAATGCAATAAAAGTAAGGATAAAAGACAAGGTATTGATGTAAATGAACGTAGAAAAATAAAAGTAATTTTGATAAGTTAAATGACTTGAAGATAAAGGTGGAAGCAAAAGTACATTTTATAGAAAGATGACTTTTTCTCTCAAATGCTTGATACTTCAAGTGTATCCATATTACAATGCTATAACTTCCACCCCTTAGAAATGAAAGTTACATATGCTTAAATACTAGTAAAAAATAACTGTTGGGAGGTTATGTCCCATTTATGAGATGACACGTGTCGGAGCATATCTCTCACGTTTGCTGATAACTTCCCATGTTCAGCTCCCCACGATTAATCCCCACCATGATAAACTGACCTTCGACTTCGACAAACTTCCTCTTTTGTCGACCCAATGCTCTTGGCTTTCTCCCTCATTGATCCAACTTCCAACTGTCCTTTTGTTTACCTGACTTTGTACCTCTTGGGTTGAAATTTTCCATCTAACAAGCTGTCCCCCGAAAAGGCCGGTTTCGACTTGAGCTCATAGACCGAGAAACCTGACTTTTGACTTTCCAAATTTTGGCTAGCCATCTAATCGTTAATGATGCTTTTGTGTGCAATGATGACTTTCCTGCATTGCGATTTCCCAGACAAACTATCATCATTACTATCTACTCTCCAGGTCGTGGGATCTCAACTAAAGATACCAACTCTCCCATTACCTCCTAGTTGGACAGTTGTCAATCGACTGACGCTTGACTATCCCTTGGTTTGCCTATAAATAGCCACTTTTTTACCCTCAGAATTTTCTTCCTACTTCCTCAATTGCGTATCTCTTCTGCAACTTTCACATCAATCTCAATTTTATCAAATTTTCTTCAACATTCTTAACAATGGATTCTTCCACTCGCACCAAAGGCGTTATCTCCTTCAACACCGGCGGCAACCTCATTGCATTTCAACTTAATGCAATGGAAGGTATGAATCATATTCCTTAACCTGTTTCTGCTGATGAAGCAGTGACAAAAATATGGCAACTCTAGATGCTCATTCCCTTTGTCATTGACAAAAAACTAGTCTCATTTCATGGACCTCTCCCAGACCCAAAATCTGCATCAAAAGCAGTTCAAGGCTTTTTTCCTGATTATTCTCCTGCTGCTCCTCCATCTTTCAGCGAAGATGGAACTATCGATGTCAGATTTAGGAATCTAAAGGCAAAGGTCTTAAGATCGATGCCTACCCCAGGCAACAAAGAATATTTAGCTTGGCTCAACAAAGTCCAAAGAAAACGCCAAGATTGATGGAGAAGCGCGGGGATCTTCGACGCTATCCAGATCTCTAGGTATGCTCAACAAATCAATCCTTGTATGCTGCTGGCCTCTATGTATTTCTGGGAAGGTTAAACCAATACTTTCCAGCTTCCATGTTGACGCCGACACTCTTCGACGTGGCGGCCATTATATGTCTATCACCATTGGGTGATACTTTCGACCCCACACTTCCAACAGAGACCACTTTTTTCATTTGGTCACGCTAGTCTCCAAAATTACATCGAGGATAACCACGACAAGGATTTTATCGAAGTTTCTGACGAAGAGTATATTGCTTTTCTAACACTATGGCTCTCATATTACGTATTATGTCCTGGCTCTTTACAAATAGCCAAAAGTTATATAAGCTTGGCGATCCAGATTCATGAGGGTCGATAGGTTTCTCTAGGTAAGCTTCTACTGGCTTCCTTGTATCATTCACTGGGGCTCGCAACCCTGAAATTAAAGTACCTCCATTCGACTACCAAAGCCTTGAATCTGTCGGGTCTCATGTGGCTTCTGCAACACTGGTTGAATGCCACCTTCGAATATTTGCTAGGCTACCAAGTATCGGAGCGCCTACTTCGGTTAAATGAGGATCGACCGATCTAAGGAGCAAGGCTTGCCCTGATGACATGTCAAGAAACCCCCCACAAGCATCTTTTCATGAAGTACCTTAATATGTTCATCGAGGCCGACAAGTTTTCCCCTAGTATGGCTCCGTTCGCGAATCAAAGCTTTCTCTGGAAATAGTTCAAAGATCCTTTCCCAGGTCAATCCCCTTAAGCTACAGCGCATTCAAATGTTGTATGGAGGGCGACAAGTGAAAGACATGTTGGGCAATGATCCATTTAATGAGTTTCATATCTTGTGTGTGTGTCTAAAGAGATATGTTGTGACAAATGAGGCAGAAAGTGATCCAGTGGTGTATGTCTACATCATCAAAAAATATGCAATAAGTTAGGAGAACAAATGTATAGATCTCACAATAACATTAAAGCACGTCTTGTATAACTTATTATTTCCCTATGGTTATAGTTCTTTATGTCTGAAGTGACTAATCTAGTGATTATGTATATCCTACTATTTCCAACTATATTTTATCATTAGTTCAACTACTTAAAATATTACTCAATCATTAACAAGTTTGACCTATTTTTAAGATGATCAGGCAATAAAATAGAGGTATAGCAATATTTCACATGATAAAAGTCTATCACTCAAAATCACACAATCTAACATAAAATACTACTTTAGATTGCTCAACATAAAGAGTTTAGCCCATGGTGAGCAAAAGAAAACAACAACAAAAGTTCTCAAAGTTAAACTTTCAAAACACGAATGAAAAGAAAATGAAAATATAAGTGTAACATTTCTACTCCTTTCAATCTTTCAATAAACAAGTGGCGAGTTTTATCACACCTGCTAGCTCAACACTTCTTAAAGGAAGTAAAAATGAAAGGATCTTTTCAATTCTGGTTCAAACTTCTTCTCCAAACGAGACATTTTTCTAAATTATTTCTCAAGTCTCCAACCTTCTGAACCTATCTTTCATTTCTTCAAAGCGGTACTTTTATATCTTCCTAACTTTTAGGGTTTCCTTTAGTCATTAGATTACAAGCCTTGTGATCATGCATTATCTAGCCAATGAAAATCAGCATATTCCTTTTTCTTATCCTCTCCTACCAATACCAGGTAGTAAATATTAGTGTGCAAAGGACAACACAACATGTGGCAGATTCGCTGCGGAGAAAGACAAGCAGCGCGTAAACTTCAGTGCTAGGCTTCTTTTGCAAGTTTTGTCTTGTAATGCTTGTTGTTATCCAATCAATTTTCCAACTTAGCTAGTGCTTCCAACTTTAATCTCATGCCATATTTTCCTAAGTGTTGAGATCCATCACTCCTTACAGCGTCTTCTAACTCTAAGACTTGTTGAAAAGCGAGGTTGCATTAATGCAATATATTTTACGTGCTAGAACTTATCACCAGAATAGTCCTACACAGATAACAAACACATACAACTCACAAAAAAGAGCACCTAATGTGCTCCATCATAATTAAACTAAAAACAATAAAATATACTTAATTTAACCTAATAAAACTTGCTAATCACAAAATAAAATCAAATAATAGATACTTAAATATATCACGTAGCCATATTAATATTGTAATTCTGCTATTAATTTTTTTTTCTATTTTCAGATAAAAAAGAGTGGTTGAGATGAGAGACCATCTCAAATAACTACTATAATACTAAGGTTTAGTGTACAAAATTCAAAGTTATGAGAGTTTCACTGATATCACAATGGTTCACAATAACCTTTTTCTTAATTTGAGATGAGTGATGGTGTCATTTCAAAATGACATTACCACACAAATAAACAAACAAAAATAAATGCAAATACCTTCATAGACTATAGTGGTAGATATGGGACCTTATTCATTCACCAATATTGTAAACAAACAAGACAAGCACCACCACTATAATGTGCTAGATAGGGAGATTGTATTCATTGTAGTGACATAAATTAAAGATAAATGTGTTTTTCTACGTAAAATATGAACGTTTTATGTTTTAATTAATTTTTAGATGTTCTAAAAACCCTATTAAAAAAAACACACACTATGTAGTGACATTTTCATAGTTTAGAATGTCTTTTCCGTCTTAAAACTTTTGCCTTGAATATGTCCTTTGACCCCTCACTAAGTTGGAATTAAAAGTGATTGTGATTAGGAGATAACTCTTAGAAAAGAGGATATGAAATTTTGACTTGAATACTAGTGAAAAATATTCTTTAAGAAATTATATGTAATTTTGGTTCTTTGTATTTTGAATTTTATATAAAAACCATAGAACATACAATTTTATTAAAACAGTAGTTTCATTAGACAATCTCCAATTCATTGCGATACCAAAATGATAATTTATTTACTAATATACATTGCCATTACTTCCTACACCCTACCTAGTTCCTACAAACTCACTCCACTTAGCCAGAGACTTGCTTACTCACCAAACTTTTCATCTTCCATTCATGCACGCGTATTTACTAAGTTGCAACCATTATTATTTACTAAGTTAAATTAATCACCAAACATTTTAACAGATGCTCACGTGCGCCAACAACTATTCAGATTCATCCCCACCTTTCATTCCATTCATTCTTCCCCTGTATAAACACCCTTCCCTTCCCTCCCACTCATTTCACCACCCTCACATTCTTACTCATTTTTCAATCGATCTCTCACTCTCTCTCCCAACATGAAATCATCATTTTTCCAAAAGGTTTTAATTTTTGTGATGCTTCTTCTTACTGTGTTTCACATTCATGAAGTTGGGTCGGTTCAACCCCTTTGCATGGTTACCTGTCCATGCGGTGTCCCTCTTTACCGTGTTGTTGAAACTGCTACAACAACCACCGCCAGCATTATCTCCGCCGCCGCGGATGTTCCACCTCGTAGGAAGTAGGAACTAGCTATGGTGTAGATGTAATAGAAATATATATTAGTAAATAAATTGTCATTTTGGTATTGTAATGCCAAAAGTTTTAAGACAGAAATGACATTCTAAACACTAAAAAATGTCATTACATCCTACACCATAGCTAGTTCCTACTTCCTAAGAGGTGGAACGGTCACAGCCCGGCGGAGACAATGGTGGCAGCAATGGTGATTGTTGTAGCAGCAACTTCAATAACACGGCAAGGTGGGTTGAATAGTTTTAGTGTTAATCATTAATACCATTTTTTTTAGAAAAACAAGTGTATAATGTATCTTACTTTTAAAACAAATCAATTTATTTAATATAAAATACTTAATTTTAAAGAAAATAAGTATAAAAGAAAAATCAATAAACATATACATGTAAAACAATACCGGATATTAAAAAAATTAAATGTGATAACAAAATTAAATTTGGTGCCTTATTTAGAAAAAATAAATATATTGCTAAACCAATTTATAAATGTGATATCAAAATTATATAAATAAATGATACCAATTTTTAGAAAAACAAATGTCTAATGTATGTTACTTTTAAAACAAATAAATTTGTTTAATATAAGATACTTGATTTTAAGAAAAATAAATATAAAAGGAAAAACCAATATATATATATATATATATATATATATATATATATATATATATATATATATATATATATATATATATATATATATATATATATATATATATATATATATATATATATATATATATATATATGTGTGTGTGTGTGTGTGTGTGCACGCACGCGTATTTTTTTATTCTTATTTAAACTTTCTATTTGATTTGAAAAAAAATCATTCATAAACCAACCAAGAATATACTTAATTTACGAGTTACCAACCGAACTTTGTGGCTCGTCAATTCGGCCTTAGTCAAATGCTCCCGAAACCTTTGGTGTCACATCAAATCGACATCGTATGGTATGGTTGATCCTTAAACTCTGATGACCATAAAGCTTGTCTGCAGTTTCATAAGTCCACTTAACGCTTTGACATACCCGTGTTTTAGTTCCAACAATCTTTTTTAACAAACGTTGATTTCGATAAATGGTGGGCCAACTACCAACGTCAAGCTTTCTCTAGTGATATCTTTCTTCAAATTATGATTGATGCCTTTTCCTTTCTCACTAGCATAATACCGCCTACACCACCGCTCGTCGATGCTCCCGACGCAAATATCCAAACTACCAACGTTGATGAAGTCCCCAAAAAGGTAACTATTATTATTTCAACTTTCCTTTCTTTACAGAACGCAAAGAATAAACACTCATTTTGTCTTTTGTTAGGGTCGAAAAAGGGCTCCCCCAGCTGAACCAGCCCCTAGAAAACCTTCGAAAAAGAAAAGGGCTCCATCGACTCTGAAACTGAAGGTACTTAGTGTCATTGTCTTCATGAGGCTTTATATTTTTACAATTTTGTCACCCTCTCACTTGTCTCATGACTTAGGTTCCTGAAGAGGTCCCTTTGGTCGACAATGAGGATTTTGACGGCAGTGTGCATTCGCATATTTTCCCAACGTCAAAGGTACCACCGAAAACTCCCCCTACTCAAGCACTAAAAAGGAAAGTCCAAGCTAAGAAAACCCCCTCAAAGGTCGCTCCTTCGACCACGAACCCCACAGTTCCAGATGACCTTGATGAGGTCTTTGCTCCTCGTGATCCAGAAAGAAGTCCTCCTGTTTCTCCACCTCGATGTGGCGTCTCAGGTATATGTCTTTCTTTATATTTTACCAACTCATGAGCATGCTCTCTAACGTGGGTTATGACTTTTATATCATAGGAACATGTGGTTGACCCGACTCCGGCTGAACCCGCTGTCGAAGCTAGGGTTGACGATCAGGTAGTTGAGGCTACCTTGCGCCCTAAAAGACAAAACGAGTTTCAAAGCTTATCGCCCGAGGCTCCACAAAATATCACCGCTCAACCACCTCAAACCTCTTCGATTGTCGTTGGTGAAGGAGCCTCTACCAGTACCTTGACTCCGAACGAAGTTCTGGCTATAAAGCAACGGAATCCAGCATAGGCTTTAAGGAAACTACAGCAATTACGTCAACTTTAGACTGAGGCACAACCTCCATCTTTGACTGTTGTACCTTCATCAGAGATGGATGTTGTGACCACTCTCAATCTTCAACAGTTGAAATACCTACTATTTGAGCATGACTTCTTAATAGTCCTCGACGAAGAAGAAGGTTTGGCCCATGACGTCTTTAAACTCCTTGACGCACTTGGGCTTCATGAGCTTCCTGCCCTGACTGTCAAGTACTTAGTTGAGTTTGAGGATTTCTTTACCCAACTGGTCAAGGACCTTGCCCTTCTTCGAAAGGATGACTTTCAGATTATTACGAAGCTCAATGAGATGAGGCTTGAGTGGGACTTCAGCGAAGCGTGTGAGAAGAAACTCAACGACTTTGAGGCCAAGAAATAGGAGCGCCTCTGTCAACAACAAGCCTTCGATCGGCAAATTTCGTACTACCAAGCTTAAATAGCCGAACTCAATAAGAAAATTGCTGAAGTGGAAGCGCAAAAAGCTGCCTTAGATACAGCTAAAGAGCTTCCCACATAAGACGTCGTCGACCATGGAGTTCTAAAAGGGATTTCACATGGCGAAAAAGCCCTTAAGATCAAGGCTGGTATTAAGCAGCCGCGGGGGAGAAAAAGCTCTATGAACAGTCGAATCGGTTATGAGATGACCTTTTTTGAGGATTTTAAATCTAGATTTCCCGCTTGACTTTTCTTTTTGTGTTAGTTTATGTAAGGTCGATCGACCATTTTGTAATGCCTTTCTAGCTATTTGAACAATTTAATGAATATTTTCACTATGTTTGGACTTGAATCTCTTCTAGCTTTTTTCTCCTCAACCACACCACTATTCATAACATAATAGCATAATGGTTTTCCTCCAACAGTTTCATCTGGCATAAAGTCTTCCTCTGTTTCGGAGACTTCTGATACCATATCGTATTCAGCCGGCAACACTGATACAATGCTGCAGTTCACGATGAAATCATCATCATAGGTATCATTGATTGGAAAAATAGCAAGTGTACTATTTGGATACCATACTATTTTGCCGATGTAGTATTGAACTTATGTCTTATTTGGATATGTATTATATTATTACTTGTGAACATGTTAATTGCATTTGCTGCTTGAGAGGCCATAGTGCCAAATATTTTGGATATGGTTTTATTTTATCTTGAGGAGATTATTGAGAGATGATCATGGTATGGGACATGGATCATTTTATGAAATACATGAGTATTCATTATTTTCCGCTGCGAACGCATATTCCTGAATATTCATAATAATTGAAATGTGTTGTTTTAAATGACCAGGTGTATTGTATATCGATGATGAATGATGTTGGTTTTGAAAGCTTTTAGTTTTTGAAAACGTCGATGTGACGCCCTTTTGTTTATATGCGTGTTTATTCACTCTGATTATATGTTAAGTATTTTGGGGTAGAAAAAGGGGTATTACATCTTTCACAACAGATGGAGAGTTGAGTTTCTAGGTCTGGGTTATCTTCACTTTAGAGAACTAGTTTGAACAAGATAGACACAAATCTGGTATCCACATTTGTGGAGAGATGGCATCTAGAGACATCTTCATTTCACATGTCGTTTGGTGAGATGAACATTACTTTGGATGACGTTTCTTGTCTGCTTCACTTGTCCATAAGGGGTGTGTTATGGAGTCCTCAAGATATCATTGAAGAGGTTGTTGTTGAACTTGTTGTTGACTACTTAGGAGTGTCACATAGTGAGGAACAAGCACATGTTCTTATCTACAGGGGTTCTTATTATAAATTGGAGTGGTTATACGATTTATTCGTATAACATAGAGTTGCTTCTTGCTGAGCATATGTGACTAGAACATATTTGTTGATGTTGGTGGGTTCCACAATTTTTGCTGACAAAACTGTCATACGGTGAACTGGACTTTTGTGTTTTTGCTTTAGAAAGCAAATGTCGCGGTTAGCAAGAGTCGCCACCGACTTTTCTTTTATCCAATAAGGAAAGGCAGAAAAGAACAGGAAAGACCTTAATTTAGATTTTGGATTCGGGAGGTACATTATACAAAGGGAAGGTGTTAGCACCCTTTGTATCCATGGTTATCCATGGGCTCTTAATTGCTTAATCACTTATGTTTTTCTTGTTTGAAAAAGTGTTTGAGAAATGTTTAGAAATTGTTTTGAAAAGGAGAATTCAACTTTGTAATGATTCTTGAATGAATGTATACAAAGTGGTTATCTCGTTTAGTTTTGAAAGTCGTTTAGAAAAATATAACCCGGCAATGATTCTAGTACGAATGTATACCAAGTGGTGATTTTCTAAAAGATGTTTTGAAATGTGTGAGGTGTGAAAAGTATTTTAAGTTATGAGTAAGCAATTAAGAGTTATACCTACCCAAGGTCTTTATGGGCATTTCCTATCCTTATGAGGGTAAAACTGTCCTTACTATTGAGAAGTAAGTAGTTCTATCCTTTGGATGTAAAAGGGTCATCGTAGGGTCATCGATTGGTCATTGAAGGCAACAGTTGTGAGGATACCTTAGCATTCGAAGGGACAATCACCATTTAACCGTAGGCTACACCGAAGGGTCATCGAGGGAAAAAGGCAACATTCGAGGGACTATGATGATTTAACCGAAGGGTCTTTGCTAAGTGTATCCCCATATTCGCGGGACATGATCGTAATACCGTAATCGTAGGGTAACAAAGAGAGGTCCAAGATCACGTATTTAAAGGCAAAGTTTTACAATTAATTAGATAGCCGTAATCAATTAGGTAATTAGGGTGAATTTCCACATTAAAATCGATTAAATAATTAGGATGAATCTCCACATTAAAATCAATTAAGTAATTAGGAGGAATCTCCACATTAAAATCAATTAAGTAATTGAGATGAATCTCCATAAGGGTATCCCACAAATAAAGTGGAATACCTAGCAAGCTACTTGTTCCTGGGAATATGTGAACCCTTACAACATTCAGCACACAGGTCAGGATACCAAATCAGGGTGCAATCGAGGATTACACCGCAAAGGAAAACACAGCAGTAGGAATATCAGGAAAAATAACGCATGATTAACATATAACAGATCAGATAAGCATAGAACAGAACAACCAAAATATTAGCGACTGTCACGTTCGCCTCTGCCTCGCCTAGCGAAGGCCTAGCGAATACTCGCTACATGCTCGCTTAGCGATGTGCTAGCGAGCGGCTGCGGGTTTTGAATTTCAGAACAGTACGATCTCAGCATGCTGCACGCCTTATGGCATCCAATACAGAAATTACATGGTTCAGCATTCACGATATTCAGGCACACTTAAATTCACATGCAAAACCTCCAATATGTTTATGAATTCAATTATAATATCACATGCAAATTAAGAACATAAAGCGGTAATAGTAATGCAAACCTGTTTGCAATCGAATTGCAACCTTGAATTGGCAAGTCGGATTGAGTTGGGCGGAGGTAACTTCGATGCAGATGAGTTTCCTTCCGGGTTTCCTTCAGGGTTGCTCTGAATTCTCTGGGTTAGCCTCCAGGGTTTGTTGTGCCTTCTCTCTATCTCCCGTCTTTGTTTCGTTTTCCTTCTCCCCTTTTCTGACTGAAGTGTTGGTTTTTATAATGCTTTTTCGTGACCTAATGGGCTCAGAATGAAGCCCAGAATTTTTTGGTATTCGCAAGCTTCGCTAGGCGAGTGGTATAGCGAGGGGTTCGCTAGGCGAAGGTTTTGCTCGCCTAGCGAGCAAGCCAGTTTGGGCCATTTTCTGGATTTGGCCATCTGTGTGCTGGGCCTTTGTTCAATGCCTTGAAAAATAAATTGGAGTGTCCTGAAAAAATGCCTTGTAATATTAACGGGCAAATTTTGGGGTATGACAGCTGCCCCTGTTCAATTTTCTTGAACCAAGAGAGTTAGAATGGTATGCACGCCATTCGTGGTCTGGAGGTGGAAGATTATTGAACACTTAGAATGCCCCAAAATTTTCACTTGTTAATCAACAGCTAGTCTTGATGAAAATGGGCTTAAAGATGCCATCTAGGGAGTCTGATGATGAGAGCTTCAGAGTGCGTCGTACATTAGATGATATCTGAAGACATGGGTGTCATATCGGGTCATACGCTAGACCGTATAGTGAGTCATCCATTAGGCTGTCGACTTCGTTGGGGAGTCCGAGTGTGTCATCCGTCGCTGGGGATAAAGGATCAGAATGGATCATACGCTAGATTGTAACACCCTTCTAAAATACCCCAAATGTTTAATAATAAAACAACAACAATTAAATCATACATATCAGAGTAATCATGCATCTCAAGGGTGTCACATAACAACTTCTTCACAAAAGTCAATATAAAATCAGTCATGCTCAATTTTATTCAACATAAAACTTCTTTAACAATACGCAGCGGATAAAATATTTCAACATCTGTAATTCATCAAAATTAACATTTATTCAACAATTCAAACATCCCGTCCCGATGTTACATCTATCAGAGCATGACCCTCTAACCACACTAGACTTCAAGCACTAGCTTCTATTCGACTCACTGCTCGTTACCTGAAAAATATAGCTGTAAGGGTGAGTTCCTCAATCGATATAACAAATATTATAATTTATCATGTTATGTTAAGTAATTCTACACGTTAATCACCCTAACTATATCATGCATTAGGCAACGGCACAGTCAACTCAATTATCATATTCAAACACAACGTAAAGGCAACTCAATAACAACATAAAATGCAACTCAATGAGACTCGACTCTTCATGCATGTGGTACCATTTGGAGTAAAACTCCCAACTTAAAATCATTGCCAGTTTAGTGGGCATCAAGGCATAAGCCTTCAACTTTCAACTTAAAATTTTGCCAATCCAGGCCAACGTGGTGTGAGCAAAAGCCCCATATTTTTGCCAATCCAGGCCAACGTGGTGTGAGCAAAAGCCCCATAATTTTTTTTTTGCCAATCCAGGCCAACGTGGTGTGAGACGAAGCTCCGACTTAATGCATATGGATGTATATGACACGTACGACTTGAAACTTTAACAACATAATAGCAACAGCAACACAACAGCTTTTCAACCAAAACAACTTAAATCAACTTTGGCTCATCAGCCTACAACTCAGTATTTTTCAACAAAGCAACTTAAAATTTAACTTTTCAACATAATTGCATCAACATTTCACAACACAAACCCAACAATTTTTATTCATCAATTTAACTGCAATAAGGCAACTACCAATTGCATTTACAACATAAAAATCAACTATTTTCCACACTGCAACAGTGTTATCAAGTTTCGCTGCTGACAAAAAAACCATCATGCACGTCTACGAACAAAATTGAAGGCTTTGAGTCGACCGTAGGGGTCAGCTCAAAGTTCGCGGTTGGCGCAAAGGCTCTGCTCAACTGGAGGGAGTCGGCGCAAAGACCCCTTGCGTCGACGCATGGGGTCGACGCTTAACTCACGGGTCGGCGCCAAAATGCCTTGCGTCGACGCATGCAGTCGGCGCATGCCCCACGGGTCAGCGCACGCCGACCCTATGGTCGACCGCTCGCGCGCAGACTCAGATTTTTCTGAGTTATTCCAAGTTCCGTCAGCTTCACTCAGATCGGGTTTTCCGGCCGCTTCCGCATCTAAAACCCTTCCTAAGAAAACCTAATTTGTCTTTAATTTAGTAGTGCCGAATCAAGTTTTTAATTGTGATCCGTGCTATAGTCTAACATTTACGACTCACACAACTATCAATTCAATTTGCAGTTTTTAACACGGTTTATCCAACGTCAATTTCAGCATATACAGTCCCAATTAGGGTTAAATCAACGGCTTATCACTACCCATGACATGTTAATCTATAATACCCATTAACCGACGATAAACCCCCCTTACCTGAGTTAATCCGGCAATTCTCTAAGCTTTAGCTTTTCCGTTCCTCAACCGTGCTTTTCGGCTCTTTGCCCTTTTTCCTCTTCTCTGCAGCTTCTCTGAGTTTCACGTGAAATTTCTTTGTTAAGAATGAAACCCTTTTCTTTATTCCCACTTATATATATATTCCAATTATTATTATTCCAAAATAATAATAATAATAATAATAATAATAATAATCCAATAATCCAATTTATTTAATTAAATTAATAATTATATTATCAACTTAATTAAATAATTCTTTTTTTCTTTATTTGGGGTGTTACATAGATCGTATCTGAATAGCAGAATGCGCCGTCCCTTAGGCGGTATCTGGAGAGGTAAAGATCAGAATGGATCATACGCTAGATCGTATCTGAGTGACAGAATGAGTCGTCCATTAAGCGGGTGACTTTACTGGGGATAGAAGATCAGACCGGATCGTACGCTAGATCATATCTGAGTAGCAGAAGGAGCTGTCCATTAGGCTGCATCTGATGATGAAAGGGGGTAGTCATACGCTAGACTACACGTCAGAATGTACCGTACGCTAGGTAGCATCTGAGGAGATGAACATCCGAACGGGTCGTATGCTAGACCGTATTGAAATAGTTGAAGGAATCGTATGTTGGGCTGAGTCAGAACGAACCGTACGTTAGGCTGAATCAGAATGATATTTGTATATGTTGTATCCGCAATAAATGTCTGGGATGGACTTAGAGATGCCATCATTAGGAGGATGTCAGAGTGAATGTTGACATGGAGCACATCTGAAAGATGTATCTGAACCTTGGATGTGATTGATAAAGATCCGTCCGAATGAATCTTTATTTTGACTGTATCAGGAGGATAATTAACCTAAAAAATAAGGTTAGCTTCATGCCATGTCATGATGCATGAGATGTTTTATACTTGTGAAAATAAATGCGATCATTGTATGCATGTGTATGATGTGAAATGATGTAATGAATGAATTATGCGTCTGAAAGTTTTGCCGGGGGAAGATAAATCCCAATATCCTGGTTGGAAATATTTGTATTGATGACCCTTTCTTAGCCGGGGGTATTTGATTTTCGTCTGATGGTGGAGATATCCAACAGAGCCTGGTTAGGGATAGAAGAGATGACCAGTCTGTCTGGTGATGCCGACCTCTTCTGGGAAATAGCTGGTTTTTGATGGGGAATAGAATCAGCAATCAGACTTGTCGGAAAGCATGGTTAGACCTTCTCCTCGATCCTGAAGTCTTGTATTAATCGCTATTTCTATTTTATGCATGCGTTTTTAGTAAACATCGATCATATTCAAATGCACATATTAATTCAAATTAAATCAATGGACGTTTACGCAAACAAAACAGAGAAAGTAAAACAAAAGCATCCTTTTGGGAATAAAATTGTATTGATTTCGAAAGAGGGCCTATAAACAGGCACTTTGAATACACGGAGACAGAAATCCTAGTAAGAGGAAATTGTCAAGAAAACAAAGAGAGAGCTATGCAGAAAAAGTCCTATTGATTTTAATTCCACTACTGCCATTATGTCTTCAAGCGTCTCATCTCCTGCTATCGGATAGAAGTGATTGGCTTGTTCAGTTCCTTTGACTTGGGTGAAGCTGACTGAGAACGGGACATAGTCATACGCTTTAATCCCTAATTTTTGCCTGGACCGCCTTTTCAGGTTTTCAGTCCACCAGGATACCCTTTTTTGCCCAAGCCGCCTTTTCAGGTTTTCGACTTGTCGGGTGTACATTTTTATATATTTATCCCTAACTTTTGCCCGAACCCTTTTGGTTCGCCGGGATGCCCTTACTTTTGCCTAGATACGTCGACCTAGCGAGTCTCTTTTATGCGTAATATTTTTAACTATGTCCGCGTTCACAGGATGCGGGAAATCTTCGCCATCCATCGTAGCAAGTATCATGGCTCCACCAGAGAATACCTTCTTAATTACAAATGGCCCTTCATATGTGGGAGTCCATTTGCCTCTGGGATCACCTTGTGGTAGAATGATACGCTTGATCACCAAGTCGCCAATTTGATACCCCTGTCTCTTGATTCTTTTGTTAAATGCCTGGGTCATGCGCTTCTGATATATCTGCCCATGACAAACAGCCGCAAGTCTCTTCTCATCAATCAAATTTATCTGATCGAGTCGAGTTTGAATCCATTCATCTTCCTCTAAGCCTGCGTCTTTCATGATTCTTAGAGAGGGAATCTGAACTTCCACTGGTAAAACGGCTTCCATTCCGTAGACTAAAGAGAACGGAGTTGCCCCTGTCGAAGTGCGCACTGAAGTGCGATAACCATGAAGAGCAAAGGGTAACATCTCATGCCAATCTTTGCATGTTACTGTCATCTTTTGTATGATCTTCTTGATATTCTTATTAGCAGCCTCCACGGCGCCATTCATCTTTGGCCGGTACGGAGAAGAGTTATGGTGTTTTATTTTGAACTGCGTGCAGAGTTCAGTAATCATTTTGTTGTTCAAATTAGCACCATTATCAGTGATAACTCTTTCAGGAGACAGCAGGTTTCTCAAATAGATATTTGATAGAATCCATCTTAGAAATCAATAAAGTGGTATGATTCAACATATACTGTCTTAGTCGGCGAGCAGCCTAAGCCAAAGCATAGCAAGCTTTCTCGAGCTGTGAGTATCTTGTTTCACAGTCGGTACCTTTTGCTAAGGTAGTATATTGCATGCTCTTTTCGACCAGACTCGTCATGTTGCCCCAGCACACCCTATTGAATTTTCTAACACGGTCAAATACATGATTAGAGGTCTTCCTTCAACTGGTGGCATCAGAATTGGAGGTTCTTGGAGATACCTCTTGATTTTTTCAAAAGCTTCTTGACATTCATCATTCCATATCGTCTCTTGATTTTTCCAGCGAAAACCTCTACATAGTCACGTAACATCTGACTCAATCTTTCTTTGACACTGTTTTCCAAGCATGCTCCTATTTTGACTTCTTTCTTGTCTACTTCAGTACCCAGATTCACAGCTTCAATTGATCATTCCTACGGCTGTATGGTCTTTTCTTCTTGCAGTAACAGTCTGGCAAGTTCTCAGGTACTTCACAATCTTCCTCACTTCCATCTTCAGCTTGGTAGATCGGATTTTCAAAGTCATAATGAACAGTAGTAGAACTATTATCAACAGGATCCAGAGTGGGTACGAATCTGCAATTTGTTACGTGAGTGTGTGCAAGAAAACATAGCTTGTTTGAAAAAATGACAGGAAAGATAAAGAGCGCAATATTTGAATGCAAAAAGTCCATTGATTTATTGAATATGAATATGCTTATGAAAATGACAAAATATTTAACCAAATTTGATACATTAGATAAGCAATAGCGATTACTCCTGACTAAAGGAAATCGGGATAGTGTCTTCAGCCTTCCAATTATTGAGTCCGTCACCAATTGTTAGGAAAATCCAACTATCCAAGTCACAATCGTTATCAGCATCTTCCACAGCATTGACAGTCTCGTCAAGGTTAGGCAGAGGGGCAGTGATGTCATTAGGAGTCTCCGGAGGATCAGAGGAAGCCGCCTGTATCTTTCCACTTCGAATGCCGCTTTCAACACGTTCACCTGTCAATATAAGTGGTCTGGAGGTGGAAGATTATTGAACACTTAGAATGCCCCAAAATTTTCACTTGTTAATCAACAGCTAGTCTTGATGAAAATGGGCTTAAAGATGCCATCTAGGGAGTCTGATGATGAGAGCTTCAGAGTGCGTCGTACATTAGATGATATCTGAAGACATGGGTGTCATATCGGGTCATACGCTAGACCGTATAGTGAGTCATCCATTAGGCTGTCGACTTCGTTGGGGAGTCCGAGTGTGTCATCCGTCGCTGGGGATAAAGGATCAGAATGGATCATACGCTAGATTGTAACACCCTTCTAAAATACCCCAAATGTTTAATAATAAAACAACAACAATTAAATCATACATATCAGAGTAATCATGCATCTCAAGGGTGTCACATAACAACTTCTTCACAAAAGTCAATATAAAATCAGTCATGCTCAATTTTATTCAACATAAAACTTCTTTAACAATACGCAGCGGATAAAATATTTCAACATCTGTAATTCATCAAAATTAACATTTATTCAACAATTCAAACATCCCGTCCCGATGTTACATCTATCAGAGCATGACCCTCTAACCACACTAGACTTCAAGCACTAGCTTCTATTCGACTCACTGCTCGTTACCTGAAAAATATAGCTGTAAGGGTGAGTTCCTCAATCGATATAACAAATATTATAATTTATCATGTTATGTTAAGTAATTCTACACGTTAATCACCCTAACTATATCATGCATTAGGCAACGGCACAGTCAACTCAATTATCATATTCAAACACAACGTAAAGGCAACTCAATAACAACATAAAATGCAACTCAATGAGACTCGACTCTTCATGCATGTGGTACCATTTGGAGTAAAACTCCCAACTTAAAATCATTGCCAGTTTAGTGGGCATCAAGGCATAAGCCTTCAACTTTCAACTTAAAATTTTGCCAATCCAGGCCAACGTGGTGTGAGCAAAAGCCCCATATTTTTGCCAATCCAGGCCAACGTGGTGTGAGCAAAAGCCCCATAATTTTTTTTTTGCCAATCCAGGCCAACGTGGTGTGAGACGAAGCTCCGACTTAATGCATATGGATGTATATGACACGTACGACTTGAAACTTTAACAACATAATAGCAACAGCAACACAACAGCTTTTCAACCAAAACAACTTAAATCAACTTTGGCTCATCAGCCTACAACTCAGTATTTTTCAACAAAGCAACTTAAAATTTAACTTTTCAACATAATTGCATCAACATTTCACAACACAAACCCAACAATTTTTATTCATCAATTTAACTGCAATAAGGCAACTACCAATTGCATTTACAACATAAAAATCAACTATTTTCCACACTGCAACAGTGTTATCAAGTTTCGCTGCTGACAAAAAAACCATCATGCACGTCTACGAACAAAATTGAAGGCTTTGAGTCGACCGTAGGGGTCAGCTCAAAGTTCGCGGTTGGCGCAAAGGCTCTGCTCAACTGGAGGGAGTCGGCGCAAAGACCCCTTGCGTCGACGCATGGGGTCGACGCTTAACTCACGGGTCGGCGCCAAAATGCCTTGCGTCGACGCATGCAGTCGGCGCATGCCCCACGGGTCAGCGCACGCCGACCCTATGGTCGACCGCTCGCGCGCAGACTCAGATTTTTCTGAGTTATTCCAAGTTCCGTCAGCTTCACTCAGATCGGGTTTTCCGGCCGCTTCCGCATCTAAAACCCTTCCTAAGAAAACCTAATTTGTCTTTAATTTAGTAGTGCCGAATCAAGTTTTTAATTGTGATCCGTGCTATAGTCTAACATTTACGACTCACACAACTATCAATTCAATTTGCAGTTTTTAACACGGTTTATCCAACGTCAATTTCAGCATATACAGTCCCAATTAGGGTTAAATCAACGGCTTATCACTACCCATGACATGTTAATCTATAATACCCATTAACCGACGATAAACCCCCCTTACCTGAGTTAATCCGGCAATTCTCTAAGCTTTAGCTTTTCCGTTCCTCAACCGTGCTTTTCGGCTCTTTGCCCTTTTTCCTCTTCTCTGCAGCTTCTCTGAGTTTCACGTGAAATTTCTTTGTTAAGAATGAAACCCTTTTCTTTATTCCCACTTATATATATATTCCAATTATTATTATTCCAAAATAATAATAATAATAATAATAATAATAATAATCCAATAATCCAATTTATTTAATTAAATTAATAATTATATTATCAACTTAATTAAATAATTCTTTTTTTCTTTATTTGGGGTGTTACAACTCTCCCCCACTAAAAGAGTTTTCGTCCTCGAAAACATACCTCAAGCAAATAACTCTGGATAGGACTCTCTCATCTGACTCTCCAGCTCCCAAGTCACATTGCCACCTGCTGGTCCTCCCCAAGCTACCTTCACTAAGGCAATCTCTTTACCCCGCAACTGCTTCAACTCTCGATCCTCAATCCTCATAGGTGATATTTCAACAGTCAGGTTATCTCTCACCTGTACATCATCTACTTGGACCACATGCGACGGATCATGAATGTATCTCCTCAACTGGGACACATGGAAAACATCATGCAAATTCGCAAGCGACGGCGGTAAAGCGATACGATAGGCTACCTCTCCTATCCTTTCCAAAATCTGATAAGGACCAATAAATCGCGGTGTCAACTTCTTCGACTTCAAAGCTCGACCAACACCAGTTATCGGAGTGACACGAAGAAACACATGATCCCCCTCTTGGAACTCAAGTGACTTCCTCCTCTTATCATGATAACTCTTCTGACGACTCTGAGCAATTCTCATCTTCTCCTGAATCATCTTAATCTTTTCCGTAGTTTGTTGAATAATCTCCGGTCCAATCACAGCACTCTCACCGGACTCATACCAACATAACGGTGTCCGACATCTCCTACCATACAAAGCTTCAAACGGTGCCATACCAATACTCGAATGAAAACTATTGTTGTAGGTAAACTCAATCAAAGGCAAATAACAATCCCAAGCACCTCCCTTTTCCAAAACACAAGCTCTCAAAAGATCCTCCAATGACTGAATCGTCCTCTCAGTCTGACCATCAGTCTGCGGATGATATGCAGAACTCAATCTCAGCTTAGTCCCTAAAGCCTTCTGCAAACCTTCCCAAAACTTCGATGTAAATCTAGGATCTCTGTCCGAAACAATACTCGACGGGATACCATGCAAGCTTACAATCTTCTCAATATACAACTCAGCTAGCCTCTCTAACGGATAATCCATTCTGATCGGAATGAAATGAGCCGACTTCGTCAATCTATCAACAATCACCCAAATAGCCTCAAAATTCTTACTTGTTCTCGGTAAACCAGAAACAAAGTCCATACTGATACTATCCCACTTCCACTCTGGAATAGCCAACGGTTGCATTAGCCCAGACGGCTTCTGATGCTCAATCTTCGACTTCTGACAAGTCAAACAGGAATACACAAAACTTGCAATTTCTCTTTTCATTCCCGGCCACCAAAATAACCTTTTCAAATCATGATACATCTTCGTAGCTCCAGGGTGAATACTCAACCCACTACGATGTCCTTCCTCAAGAATACTCTTCTTAAGTTCTGTAACATCCGGAACACACACCCGACTACCAAATTTCAAAATACCAGTCTCATCAATTCTGAATTCGCCACCTTGACCTTGACTCACTAGAGTCAACTTATCAACCAAAAGCACATCAGATTTCTGACCCTCTCTGATCTCATCCAGAATACCACTTGTTAACTTCAACATTCCCAATTTAACACTATTGTGAGTACTCTCACACACCAAACTCAAATCTCTAAACTGTTCAATTAAATCCAACTCCTTAACCATTAGCATAGATATATGCAATGATTTCCGACTCAACGCATCAGCCACTACATTTGCTTTACCCGGATGGTAATTCAAACCAAAGTCATAATCCTTCAGAAACTCTAACCATCTCCTCTGTCTCATATTCAGCTCTTTCTGATCAAACAAATACTTTAAACTTTTATGGTCACTGAAAACTTCAAATCTTGACCCATACAAGTAATGTCTCCATAACTTCAGAACAAACACCACAGCCGCCAACTCTAAATCGTGCGTCGGATAATTCCTCTCATGAATCCTCAGCTGTCTTGAAGCATAAGCTATAACCTGCTTATTCTGCATCAACACGCCACCCAAACCCAACAATGAAGCATCACAGTAAACTTCAAATGGTTCCGACGAACTCGGTAATGTCAGAATAGGAGCAGTAGTTAACCTTCTCCTTAACTCTTGGAAACCTTCTTCACATTTTGAGTCCCAAACAAATGCTTGCCCCTTTCTAGTCAACATCGTCAACGGTAACGCCAACTTAGAAAACCCTTCAATGAACTTCCTATAATAACCAGCCAAACCAAGAAAACTTCGAATCTCAGCAACAGACTTCGGGGCTTCCCACTTAGATACCGCTTCTATCTTAGAAGGATCAACAGCAACACCACCTCTTGAAATCACATGACCAAGAAAACTTACCTCTTCTAACCAAAATTCACACTTGGACAATTTAGCAAATAATTTCTTTTCTCGTAGAACTTCCAAAACCACTCTCAAATGCTCAGCATGCTCTTCTTCCGATTTCGAATACACCAAAATATCATCAATAAATACCACAACAAACTTGTCTAGGTATGGATGGAAAATCCTATTCATATACTCCATAAATACTCCAGGTGCATTAGTTACACCAAAAGGCATTACAGAATACTCATAATGTCCATACCTTGTCCTGAAAGCAGTCTTCTGAATATCCTCAGTCTTCACACGTATCTGATGATACCCAGATCTCAAATCTATCTTGCTGAATACACTTGCACCAACCAACTGATCCATCAAATCATCAATCCTCGGCAAAGGATACCGATTCTTGATCGTCACTTTATTCAGTTGCCTGTAGTCCACACACAACCTCATAGTACCTTCTTTCTTCTTAACCAATAGCACTGGCGCACCCCACGGTGACACACTCGGACGAATAAATTTCTTATCCAACAGATCTTCCAACTGACTCTTCAATATGCCCTTCTTCGCCACAATTAAAACAAATCACTTCCTTGTGCTTGCAATCAGCTATTGCATGCCCAGTCTTACCACAGCGAAAACACCTCTTTACTTCAGCAGTGCATACATTACTCTTATGACCAGCCTGACCACATTTGAAGCAAACTATACCAGTAGGAGCACCTCCCCTACTAGTCCTCTGAGCCGGAGCAGCTACTTGTTTCCCTTTTCCAGCTGGAACATCATACGGCTTGCCACGGTTTTGATGTTGCTTGCCTCTGCGATCACTGACAATCTTGTAATGAGCATTATTGTCCTCTTCAAATATCCTGCAGCTATCAACCAACTCAGTAAAAATGCGTATCTTCTGATACCCAACAGCCTTCTTAATTTCAGAGCGCAATCCATTTTCAAACTTGATGCACTTTGAAAATTCAGCACCAGCACCAGTGTAATGAGGATAAAATTTGGACAACTCCACAAATTTCGCAGCATAATCCGTGACAGACATGTTCCCTTGCTTCAGCTCAAGGAATTCAATCTCCTTCTTACCACGGACATCCTCTGGATAATACTTCCTCAGAAATTCCCTACGGAATACATCCCAAGTAACGACTTCACCTGCCGCGGTCAACCTCTCGTGAGTCTCTAGCCACCAGTCATCAGCTTCGACTGCTAGCATGTGAGTACCATACCGAACCTTCTGAGCTGGAGTACAATCCATAACACGGAAGATTCTCTCAATCTCTTTCAACCATCCCAAGGCTGCATCTGGATCATGCTTTCCTTTAAACACCGGCGGGTTCTCTCTCTGAAAAGTCGCCAAGCTACGTGATCCAGCATCCCCACCAGCATTTGGCAAGTTCTGCACAGCTTGTGCCATTGCTTGCATTGCGGCAGCCATTGCAGCGTCATTCCTTCCAGCCATTTCAACTTATCAATACAACACAACTTAAAGTTAGATTGGTAACAATACACAATTGTTAGACAAAACGACACGACAACTGGCCGGACGGACCGACCTGCTCTGATACCACTAATGTAACACCCTTCTAAAATACCCCAAATGTTTAATAATAAAACAACAACAATTAAATCATACATATCAGAGTAATCATGCATCTCAAGGGTGTCACATAACAACTTCTTCACAAAAGTCAATATAAAATCAGTCATGCTCAATTTTATTCAACATAAAACTTCTTTAACAATACGCAGCGGATAAAATATTTCAACATCTGTAATTCATCAAAATTAACATTTATTCAACAATTCAAACATCCCGTCCCGATGTTACATCTATCAGAGCATGACCCTCTAACCACACTAGACTTCAAGCACTAGCTTCTATTCGACTCACTGCTCGTTACCTGAAAAATATAGCTGTAAGGGTGAGTTCCTCAATCGATATAACAAATATTATAATTTATCATGTTATGTTAAGTAATTCTACACGTTAATCACCCTAACTATATCATGCATTAGGCAACGGCACAGTCAACTCAATTATCATATTCAAACACAACGTAAAGGCAACTCAATAACAACATAAAATGCAACTCAATGAGACTCGACTCTTCATGCATGTGGTACCATTTGGAGTAAAACTCCCAACTTAAAATCATTGCCAGTTTAGTGGGCATCAAGGCATAAGCCTTCAACTTTCAACTTAAAATTTTGCCAATCCAGGCCAACGTGGTGTGAGCAAAAGCCCCATATTTTTGCCAATCCAGGCCAACGTGGTGTGAGCAAAAGCCCCATAATTTTTTTTTTGCCAATCCAGGCCAACGTGGTGTG
The DNA here is from genome assembly GCF_024323335.1 of Lathyrus oleraceus. Lineage (NCBI taxonomy): Eukaryota > Viridiplantae > Streptophyta > Magnoliopsida > Fabales > Fabaceae > Lathyrus > Lathyrus oleraceus. Next base: position 646,613,468 of record NC_066583.1, read on the forward strand.
AGACGAAGCTCCGACTTAATGCATATGGATGTATATGACACGTACGACTTGAAACTTTAACAACATAATAGCAACAGCAACACAACAGCTTTTCAACCAAAACAACTTAAATCAACTTTGGCTCATCAGCCTACAACTCAGTATTTTTCAACAAAGCAACTTAAAATTTAACTTTTCAACATAATTGCATCAACATTTCACAACACAAACCCAACAATTTTTATTCATCAATTTAACTGCAATAAGGCAACTACCAATTGCATTTACAACATAAAAATCAACTATTTTCCACACTGCAACAGTGTTATCAAGTTTCGCTGCTGACAAAAAAACCATCATGCACGTCTACGAACAAAATTGAAGGCTTTGAGTCGACCGTAGGGGTCAGCTCAAAGTTCGCGGTTGGCGCAAAGGCTCTGCTCAACTGGAGGGAGTCGGCGCAAAGACCCCTTGCGTCGACGCATGGGGTCGACGCTTAACTCACGGGTCGGCGCCAAAATGCCTTGCGTCGACGCATGCAGTCGGCGCATGCCCCACGGGTCAGCGCACGCCGACCCTATGGTCGACCGCTCGCGCGCAGACTCAGATTTTTCTGAGTTATTCCAAGTTCCGTCAGCTTCACTCAGATCGGGTTTTCCGGCCGCTTCCGCATCTAAAACCCTTCCTAAGAAAACCTAATTTGTCTTTAATTTAGTAGTGCCGAATCAAGTTTTTAATTGTGATCCGTGCTATAGTCTAACATTTACGACTCACACAACTATCAATTCAATTTGCAGTTTTTAACACGGTTTATCCAACGTCAATTTCAGCATATACAGTCCCAATTAGGGTTAAATCAACGGCTTATCACTACCCATGACATGTTAATCTATAATACCCATTAACCGACGATAAACCCCCCTTACCTGAGTTAATCCGGCAATTCTCTAAGCTTTAGCTTTTCCGTTCCTCAACCGTGCTTTTCGGCTCTTTGCCCTTTTTCCTCTTCTCTGCAGCTTCTCTGAGTTTCACGTGAAATTTCTTTGTTAAGAATGAAACCCTTTTCTTTATTCCCACTTATATATATATTCCAATTATTATTATTCCAAAATAATAATAATAATAATAATAATAATCCAATAATCCAATTTATTTAATTAAATTAATAATTATATTATCAACTTAATTAAATAATTCTTTTTTTCTTTATTTGGGGTGTTACATAGATCGTATCTGAATAGCAGAATGCGCCGTCCCTTAGGCGGTATCTGGAGAGGTAAAGATCAGAATGGATCATACGCTAGATCGTATCTGAGTGACAGAATGAGTCGTCCATTAAGCGGGTGACTTTACTGGGGATAGAAGATCAGACCGGATCGTACGCTAGATCATATCTGAGTAGCAGAAGGAGCTGTCCATTAGGCTGCATCTGATGATGAAAGGGGGTAGTCATACGCTAGACTACACGTCAGAATGTACCGTACGCTAGGTAGCATCTGAGGAGATGAACATCCGAACGGGTCGTATGCTAGACCGTATTGAAATAGTTGAAGGAATCGTATGTTGGGCTGAGTCAGAACGAACCGTACGTTAGGCTGAATCAGAATGATATTTGTATATGTTGTATCCGCAATAAATGTCTGGGATGGACTTAGAGATGCCATCATTAGGAGGATGTCAGAGTGAATGTTGACATGGAGCACATCTGAAAGATGTATCTGAACCTTGGATGTGATTGATAAAGATCCGTCCGAATGAATCTTTATTTTGACTGTATCAGGAGGATAATTAACCTAAAAAATAAGGTTAGCTTCATGCCATGTCATGATGCATGAGATGTTTTATACTTGTGAAAATAAATGCGATCATTGTATGCATGTGTATGATGTGAAATGATGTAATGAATGAATTATGCGTCTGAAAGTTTTGCCGGGGGAAGATAAATCCCAATATCCTGGTTGGAAATATTTGTATTGATGACCCTTTCTTAGCCGGGGGTATTTGATTTTCGTCTGATGGTGGAGATATCCAACAGAGCCTGGTTAGGGATAGAAGAGATGACCAGTCTGTCTGGTGATGCCGACCTCTTCTGGGAAATAGCTGGTTTTTGATGGGGAATAGAATCAGCAATCAGACTTGTCGGAAAGCATGGTTAGACCTTCTCCTCGATCCTGAAGTCTTGTATTAATCGCTATTTCTATTTTATGCATGCGTTTTTAGTAAACATCGATCATATTCAAATGCACATATTAATTCAAATTAAATCAATGGACGTTTACGCAAACAAAACAGAGAAAGTAAAACAAAAGCATCCTTTTGGGAATAAAATTGTATTGATTTCGAAAGAGGGCCTATAAACAGGCACTTTGAATACACGGAGACAGAAATCCTAGTAAGAGGAAATTGTCAAGAAAACAAAGAGAGAGCTATGCAGAAAAAGTCCTATTGATTTTAATTCCACTACTGCCATTATGTCTTCAAGCGTCTCATCTCCTGCTATCGGATAGAAGTGATTGGCTTGTTCAGTTCCTTTGACTTGGGTGAAGCTGACTGAGAACGGGACATAGTCATACGCTTTAATCCCTAATTTTTGCCTGGACCGCCTTTTCAGGTTTTCAGTCCACCAGGATACCCTTTTTTGCCCAAGCCGCCTTTTCAGGTTTTCGACTTGTCGGGTGTACATTTTTATATATTTATCCCTAACTTTTGCCCGAACCCTTTTGGTTCGCCGGGATGCCCTTACTTTTGCCTAGATACGTCGACCTAGCGAGTCTCTTTTATGCGTAATATTTTTTAACTATGTCCGCGTTCACAGGATGCGGGAAATCTTCGCCATCCATCGTAGCAAGTATCATGGCTCCACCAGAGAATACCTTCTTAATTACAAATGGCCCTTCATATGTGGGAGTCCATTTGCCTCTGGGATCACCTTGTGGTAGAATGATACGCTTGATCACCAAGTCGCCAATTTGATACCCCTGTCTCTTGATTCTTTTGTTAAATGCCTGGGTCATGCGCTTCTGATATATCTGCCCATGACAAACAGCCGCAAGTCTCTTCTCATCAATCAAATTTATCTGATCGAGTCGAGTTTGAATCCATTCATCTTCCTCTAAGCCTGCGTCTTTCATGATTCTTAGAGAGGGAATCTGAACTTCCACTGGTAAAACGGCTTCCATTCCGTAGACTAAAGAGAACGGAGTTGCCCCTGTCGAAGTGCGCACTGAAGTGCGATAACCATGAAGAGCAAAGGGTAACATCTCATGCCAATCTTTGCATGTTACTGTCATCTTTTGTATGATCTTCTTGATATTCTTATTAGCAGCCTCCACGGCGCCATTCATCTTTGGCCGGTACGGAGAAGAGTTATGGTGTTTTATTTTGAACTGCGTGCAGAGTTCAGTAATCATTTTGTTGTTCAAATTAGCACCATTATCAGTGATAACTCTTTCAGGAGACAGCAGGTTTCTCAAATAGATATTTGATAGAATCCATCTTAGAAATCAATAAAGTGGTATGATTCAACATATACTGTCTTAGTCGGCGAGCAGCCTAAGCCAAAGCATAGCAAGCTTTCTCGAGCTGTGAGTATCTTGTTTCACAGTCGGTACCTTTTGCTAAGGTAGTATATTGCATGCTCTTTTCGACCAGACTCGTCATGTTGCCCCAGCACACCCTATTGAATTTTCTAACACGGTCAAATACATGATTAGAGGTCTTCCTTCAACTGGTGGCATCAGAATTGGAGGTTCTTGGAGATACCTCTTGATTTTTTCAAAAGCTTCTTGACATTCATCATTCCATATCGTCTCTTGATTTTTCCAGCGAAAACCTCTACATAGTCACGTAACATCTGACTCAATCTTTCTTTGACACTGTTTTCCAAGCATGCTCCTATTTTGACTTCTTTCTTGTCTACTTCAGTACCCAGATTCACAGCTTCAATTGATCATTCCTACGGCTGTATGGTCTTTTCTTCTTGCAGTAACAGTCTGGCAAGTTCTCAGGTACTTCACAATCTTCCTCACTTCCATCTTCAGCTTGGTAGATCGGATTTTCAAAGTCATAATGAACAGTAGTAGAACTATTATCAACAGGATCCAGAGTGGGTACGAATCTGCAATTTGTTACGTGAGTGTGTGCAAGAAAACATAGCTTGTTTGAAAAAATGACAGGAAAGATAAAGAGCGCAATATTTGAATGCAAAAAGTCCATTGATTTATTGAATATGAATATGCTTATGAAAATGACAAAATATTTAACCAAATTTGATACATTAGATAAGCAATAGCGATTACTCCTGACTAAAGGAAATCGGGATAGTGTCTTCAGCCTTCCAATTATTGAGTCCGTCACCAATTGTTAGGAAAATCCAACTATCCAAGTCACAATCGTTATCAGCATCTTCCACAGCATTGACAGTCTCGTCAAGGTTAGGCAGAGGGGCAGTGATGTCATTAGGAGTCTCCGGAGGATCAGAGGAAGCCGCCTGTATCTTTCCACTTCGAATGCCGCTTTCAACACGTTCACCTGTCAATATAAGTTCAGTGAAACCCGATGAGGAACTTCTCAATAGATGGCTGTAGAATGGGTCAGTCAGTGTGCTCATGAACATGTCCACTAATTCTCGATCAGTCATGGGGGGTTTGACTCTGCCAGCCAAATCTCTCCATTTTTGAGCATATTCTTTGAAGCTTTCTTTAGATCCCATAGTCATATTCTGCAACTGTAGCCGAGTAGGCGCTAATTCAGAATTATACTGGTAATGCTTGTAGAATGTTGTTGCTAAATCAGTCCAGGTGCGGATGTCAGAGCTCTCGAGCTGATAGTACCATTCTAACTGTGTGCCAGACAGGCTCTCTTGGAAGAAATGGATCCATAGTTTCCTATCAGTGGTATACGGCTGAATCTTTCTCACATAAGCTCTCAGATGCATTTGAGGACAAGATGCCCCATCATACTTAGTGAAAGCGGGGATCTTGAATTTGCGGGGAATGACCACATCGGAGACCAGACCCAAGCTTTCGAAATCCAGACCGGGCGCCTTCTGGCCTTCCATAGCTAGCATACGTTCTTCCAGCAGCTTATACTTATCATCTTTTGGAGAGTACTGTTCATTTTCATAATCTTCATCGTCGTCCTTAGGGTTGAAAGGATCAGCATTCTCATCTTCCGAATCATTTTCTGTTTCCTCTTCTTGATCCTTCGGAATTCTAATCTTGACTCCTGCAGCCTGTCCTTTAAGCCTTCTTCCCGGGTTAATGTAACTCACAGGTTTCTTGTCTTTCTTCTGCTCGAGCAAGAGAGCCTTTAGTTCCTCCTGCCCCTTGGATAAGTTCAAGATCATCTCCTGGAATTGAGCATTCTGAGCCTGGAGATCTTTGACAGTTTGTTCGAGGTCCATTTTTCTGTTTGGAGGAAAACCGTGAGAACATTGATCCCTTTCGGAGTACCTGTTATGCAATGTATGTTATGCTATGCAATGTATGAAATGTTTCCAATGTTTAAAGCCCTTGAAATGGTCAGTACAATGCCATGATGTCATGATGTTATGACGTTATGATGTTATGATGTTATGATGTTGTGATGCTATGATGTTATGATGTTAAGTAAGTAACAAACACAAACAAGTCACCCAACAATCATTCCTAGGTTTTAAGGCCTGCATGGGTTCCATAGGTAAGTACCCTCCCCACTGAAGTTTGGTTGGTTCAACCTGTCCTATAATAGTAACCGGGTTCTAGAAGGATCTCAAATCATTGACCTTCCTGTAAGTCCACTTCAATGCAACACCAAGTGGTTGACCGAAGTTTCCCTAAAGTCCAATCTCAAAGAGTGTAGTATCGAGTCTCAACCAACCCCAGTTGGAACCGAAGTCAGTTATCTCACTACTTTCTAATGGCCAAGATGAGTCAATTAAGGTTCTAAAGGTCTGGTTAATGTTTTGATGACACCACGCGAATGCCAAATTTTTCCTCAAGTAAACATGAGGAACATCAGGACATCCAAAGTGTCACATTAACCGTAGCTATCATTTTAACCATTCCAGTATACGCCGGATAGTCGCGATGATCTATTGCTACTTACCTAAGGTACACTAGATCCGGGTGTAGGATCTTTCGCTCGAAAATACCCTTAAAAGAAGGAACAATTTGACAACATAAATGATTTCTTAAGGTGACCTCTCTTTGTAGTCCCCAGCAGAGTCGCCAGTTCTGTCATACGGTGAACTGGACTTTTGTGTTTTTGCTTTAGAAAGCAAATGTCGCGGTTAGCAAGAGTCGCCACCGACTTTTCTTTTATCCAATAAGGAAAGGCGGAAAAGAACAGGAAAGACCTTAATTTAGATTTTGGATTCGGGAGGTACATTATACAAAGGGAAGGTGTTAGCACCCTTTGTATCCATGGTTATCCATGGGCTCTTAATTGCTTAATCACTTATGTTTTTCTTGTTTGAAAAAGTGTTTGAGAAATGTTTAGAAAATATTTTGAAAAGGAGAATTCAACTTTGTAATGATTCTTGAATGAATGTATACAAAGTGGTTATCTCGTTTAGTTTTGAAAGTCGTTTAGAAAAATATAACCCGGCAATGATTCTAGTACGAATGTATACCAAGCGGTGATTTTCTAAAAGATGTTTTGAAATGTGTGAGGTGTGAAAAGTATTTTAAGTTGTGAGTAAGCAATTAAGAGTTATACCTACCCAAGGTCTTTATGGGCATTTCCTATCCTTATGAGGGTAAAACTGTCCTTACTATTGAGAAGTAAGTAGTTCTATCCTTTGGATGTAAAAGGGTCATCGTAGGGTCATCGATTGGTCATTGAAGGCAACAGTTGTGAGGATACCTTAGCATTCGAAGGGACAATCATCATTTAACCGTAGGCTACACCGAAGGGTCATCGAGGGACAAAGGCAACATTCGAGGGACTATGATGATTTAACCGAAGGGTCTTTGCTAAGTGTATCCCCATATTCGCGGGACATGACCGTAATACCGTAATCGTAGGGTAACAAAGAGAGGTCCAAGATCACGTATTTAAAGGCAAAGTTTTACAATTAATTAGATAGCCGTAATCAATTAGGTAATTAGGGTGAATTTCCACATTAAAATCGATTAAATAATTAGGATGAATCTCCACATTAAAATCAATTAAGTAATTAGGAGGAATCTCCACATTAAAATCAATTAAGTAATTAGGAGGAATCTCCACATTAAAATCAATTAAGTAATTGAGATGAATCTCCATAAGGGTATCCCACAACTAAAGTGGAATACCTAGCAAGCTACTTGTTCCTGGGAATATGTGAACCCCTACAACATTCAGCACACAGGTCAGGATACCAAATCAGGGTGCAATCGAGGATTACACCGCAAAGGAAAACACAGCAGTAGGAATATCAGGCAAAATAACGCATGATTAACATAGAACAGATCAGATAAGCATAGAACAGAACAACCAAAATATTAGCGACTGTCACGTTCGCCTCTGCCTCGCCTAGCGAAGGCCTAGCGAATACTCGCTACATGCTCGCTTAGCGATGTGCTAGCGAGCGGCTGCGGGTTTTTAATTTCAGAACAATACGATCTCAGCATGCTGCACGCCTTATGGCATTCAATACAGAAATTACATGGTTCAGCATTCACGATATTCAGGCACACTTAAATTCACATGCAAAACCTCCAATATGTTTATGAATTCAATTATAATATCACATGCAAATTAAGAACATAAAGCGGTAATAGTAATGCAAACATGTTTGCAATCGAATTGCAACCTTGAATTGGCAAGTCGTATTGAGTTGGGCGGAGGTAACTTCGATGCAGATGAGTTTCCTTCCGGGTTTCCTTCAGGGTTGCTCTGAATTCTCTGGGTTAGCCTCCAGGGTTTGCTGTGCCTTCTCTCTATCCCCCGTCTTTGTTTCGTTTTCCTTCTCCCCTTTCCTGACTGAAGTGTTGGTATTTATAATGCTTTTTCGTGACCTAATGGGCTCAGAATGAAGCCCAGAATTTTCTGGTATTCGCAAGCTTCGCTAGGCGAGTGGTATAGCCAGGGGTTCGCTAGGCGAAGGTTTTGCTCGCCTAGCGAGCAAGCCAGTTTGGGCCATTTTCTGGATTTGGCCATCTGTGTGCTGGACCTCTGTTCAATGCCTTGAAAAATAAATTGGAGTGTCCTGAAAAAATGCATTGTAATATTAACGGGCAAATTTTGGGGTATGACAAAGACCTTTACACTTGTTGAGGCACGATATCTCTTACAGTTTACGGGCTTAGATAGATGTTCGGGATACAGTTGAGGAGCGGCTGCATTGGTTACCCTATACAGATACCTTGGAGATGCGTCCATGTTCAGTTGAAAGCAGCTCGGTGGATATCCTACTATCATACATGTATATAATTTAATTTTGTTTATTATGTGTTAATTAATTTTATAAAGTATGTTAATTTAATTTATTTATTTTATTATGTTTTTATATTGTAACTGTGTTGGATTCACGAGTACTTTCCAACTGTTGGAAAAAGTGGAGAGAATTGGAAACCAACTAATAATTATGGTCTTCCTCGAGCGATGAGATGGTCCTATAGGCAAGGAGTCATGAAGGTGGATGACTTGCAACCTATTTTGGATGAGCTGACACATGCCAGCGTCATATGGCGTCCATTTGAGGATCATAGAGGATGGCGCTAGTTTGATGAGTTATGTCTGTATAAGGGTGTTTGAAGTAGGGTGACACAGTTGTTCCATACTTGCCTGACAGATGTATACGTCAGTTCGGGTACAAGCAGTATATTCCATCCCCACCTCTTGATTGTATGATAGCTAATGATATCGATGTTGATTGGATTGGTTACTATCAGAGCGTTCTTACTGTGATCCGTCCAACAACATTGGCCACCACTCCATCTGATATAGAAGATGGATACCTGAAGTGGTATTATTGTGTTTCGCATCCTCGTTTGGTCCCGCCCCATCGTGATGAACCAAGAGAGGTGTCAGTTCCTGTTTACGAAGTAGAACAATCTGATCCTAATTGAGCTCGTGTTTCTACATTGATTCATCGTTATTTGAGATAACTTAATGCCGAAGAGGAAGATCCGCAGTTTGCTGATTTATTTGAAGCTTTGCATATTTCTCGTTCACATTGATTTATGTATTAACTTTTAGAACTGGATGTATTAAAACTGACATAATATAATATTCATGTTTTGATTACATATTCATGATAATATAGGCATAAGTAATTGTCAATGTTGTAGACGTCATGCAATCCTAACATCCAAGACGCCGCTGTTGGACAACGAAACTTCTTCCAATCTAATGTGACTGGTGGCAACGGAAAACCTATTTCATGTTTACCTGATAACAATAATTAAAACATATATTTAATAAAGTGAAATAAATAAAATAATTAAAACAGTAAGTCATATAAAATAAAATATAAAAATAATTAATTATAACAAAATTTGAATTTTTTATATTTTTGTAATATTTATTGTTTTTGATATTTATTATTATTTTTATCGTAAAAAGTAAATATTCTTACTTTTTTTTTACGTTAGAAAATATTTGAGTCTAGAATTAAAATAATAATAATAATAATAAATAATAAAATAACTAGACATAAACCATCAAACAATCAATAATCTTAATAATAATAATCGTGAAAAAAATCGTTAAAATGAATAACTAAGAAATGCTCTTAACTTAATGTTTGTTGGGGGAATTAGAATAGGTTAAGAGTATTAATAACCTTTTGCAAAATCACACTAAACATACCTTATACCCAAAATCCTAAATATGAGGCAAAAATAAAACAAAATATAAGAAAAACTAGGGGCATGTTTGAAAAGCTTATTAAAAACTATTTTTCTATATTTAAAAATTAAAAACTTTAAACTTATTTATTGAATTTATTTTTAAATTTATTTTTCAAACTGTTTTCAATTTGCTATTTTACAAATTGAAAACAAGAAATACCTAAAACATGTACTTGCTCCCTTTACAATTTATTTTTCTACACTAATTAATAATAAGTCATATCGATTAATATTTTTTTAAAAATAAATCATCATTAGTGAGTGATTGTTATAAATTTGTTATAAAAATATTAGTTAAGAAAATTAAATTCTTTGATCAAATTTTGATGACAATGTAGTTGAACGTGATTTCTTAAAAGAATGACTAATATAAAATATCAAATTGCTATTTTAATTAAAACTTGTATAAAATTCTTTTTTAACATTTATTTCAACATGCACGCACATACATATACCTGACAAACCACAATGATCCTCAATCGACCATTCTCAAAAGGTTATAATCTTTTTCTGACTTTCTTAACACACTAGAATTATCATATAGATAAGTGTGACATTACTCTCATTATTATTTCGTTTACTAGCCTAAAAGTGTTATAGTGAAGTGGGGTTCCGCTAATATATATATATATATATATATATATATATATATATATATATATATATATATATATATATATGAAAGCGGACACCTTGTTGAGTTGATGTGTTTGACTTGTTCTTCAAACACTGTAGTTTTAATTGGAGTCTCGTCGTTATTATCTCCGATTGAGAAAAGTTATTGTGTTTTCTCGATGTCGCTAGGACCATTCTCGTCCAAAGATTGAAAATAAAATGAGGTGTTAAAATCATTTTGATATTAACCAATGTACAAGCTAGAGAAAATGCTTATTTTTTTTCTTCTAGTTGTCTTCTTCTTCTTGGACCTCACCAGCATTGGATGGGCCTTCAGCATCGGCTTCACCTTGTTTTTTAGTTTCACCTGCAATAAAGACATATGAGAAGTCGAAGAGATGAATAGAAAAGAGTCGAAATTGGTTGATATGTACCTGTTTTTTTCTCAAGGCATTTCTGCAAGTTGGAAAAGCCAATCATTAGTCTTTTGCGAAAATTTTCTTCATAAAAGTTTCTCTGAAAGTATTTCGACCATCAATTCTCAAACACCATTATGGAGTAGAAGGGATGTTGAATGTGGAATGTGGGCAGTTTGAAAACTCGTTGATATTGGAACTGCATGCAATCTTGATAATGTTGAATAGAAAATTTTCTCTCCGACCAACAAATATCATTCTCCCAGGTGTACATAGATTTTGGCAACATTTGGCTAAAACCAAATTGTATTGTAACTAAGTTAGGTTGATAATTGATAAACCCAAAACCAACAGACCTTGTCTTGACGCGAGTAGATAGGAGCGTAGAGGTTAAAAAAGATTCCCAAACACCATTCAAAGTTGTAGTAGGAGAAGGTGTGACACCAGGGAACCTATTTCGGAACCAACTAGGGACAACACATCAATCTACGAAGGGTGCAATAGTTGAAATAAAAAATTTTGTATCGAGAAACTGATTGATGTACTTCATGAATTTTATTTGTGAAAGAGTATCATGTGGGGTAACTAAGAAAAGTCGAGTTCCTACGATGTTCCTAGCATTAGAGTCTACCATCAGAGCCTTCAAAATGGTTATTTGTAATCTTGGTTCGAATGTAGCATTGAACCAAAGTTGTAAGAGCCACAGGGGGCCAAAAAGGAGGTATTTTTTTACTAGTCTTAGGGAGGTGTTTCAGCTTATGAAAATCAGTACCTAATGATTAATATAGGGTGGCTAGAAGTAACTTGCCAAGGGATATCTTTTGACCCTCATGAAGTTGAATCATTACAGGAACATACTTTTTTAACTATTTGCAAGGAACTTTAGAAAAAGAAGTAGTAGCAAAGGCAAAGGGTCAGAAAAACGATGTGCTCTTGGTTGGAGACCTCTTATGTGGTGGTGTTATGATGATCAGTGATGTAATTTTTGAAGATGTATCGATCAAAGACAGATTTATCAACGGTTTGCAATGTAGGGATGAAGGTTTCAACTATGGGTCGAAGCCTAGTGTTAGTTGTTACGTCAAACAAAGTTGGCGTAGAAACCTGTCATACCCCAATTTTGACCCTGAATCGCTGATTCAATACATTCATCATAGCTATTGCATGTCTACATAGCATACCATGCATTCCATACCACATAGTGCCTAAAATATCAGTCGAAACAATTTTTTCGGATCTACAGACAAACCGGTTGAATTAATCAACGGATGTGCATTAAATCAGTGAACGAAATTTTTTAAAAATCAAGCTTCTAGACATCAATTTTATTAATCTACGTTTCGCGTAGTTTAATCTGGTATGCTCGATTTATTTTTCAGCTAATTTTTCGGCCACTTTTCTGATTAGCTCAAGCCTGTTTAAGCGGTCAAAATTTATTTCAAAATTAAAAGAAACGCTGTATTTTTCCAATAAGTTTATTTCAAACTGATCATTTTGGTGCATTCAATTTAATTTTTCGAGCGATTTCGCACCTGATTTTTATTCATTTTAAATCCGTTTATTTTCATTATTGTATCAGGAAGTGCAAAAAAATTAAATAGAATTGTTCATGTCCTCATTTTTATTTTTATTATTGAAATTCTAGTTATCAGACTTTAGATGTCACACGGGTTGTTATGACATCCAATTCTGCACAGACAGGAATTATGCAGAACTTAAACGTAAGTGCAGTAAATAACACAAGTAATTTTTTACCCAGTTCAGTCCAACATGACCTACATCTGGGGGCTACCAAGCCAGGGAGGAAATCCACTATTAGTAGTATCAATTCAAAGCTAAACTCACCCGTTTACAACTTATCACTTAATCCCTACCCAATGCAATTTCAATCTTACACTAAGATCAGAGTTCCTACTCACTCCCCCTCAATCACCTCAGTGATTACTATCTTTAATCAATATTAAAGACAATTTGAAGTCACACTTCAAACAACTCTTGATTGTGCTTCACAACTTTAATCAAGATACACAGCACTCACGCTTAAAAGCTTTGAGTGACACAACACTTACAACTCAATGAACACCCTATACCAAAACAATCATCAACGTGATAATGGCTTGGCTTACAAGATATGTCTAATACAAGACTCACAAAAATACAACAGTGAAGTATGATGGACACACAAAATCTTCACGCCTCAAAATCCCCGAAACTGAATGAAGGAACGCCTTCCTTTTTATATTGCAGTACTTGGGCTTTTGCACCTGTATTCTCCTGAATTTAAGGTCACACGAGTTCCCATAAATTCAACATTTAGGTTACTAACAAATAGGCTATTTGTTAGGTTCATTGAATGTAACTTGGTTGTTGGTTTCCTGGTTTTTCTCTAAGCTGTTGACTTCCTGAAGAATAGCCCAAGAAAAGCTGAAACAGAAAACTGAACAACCTACAATATAGCATATGCTGTCAGGAATGAATGTCACGACATTCAGCTTGACATCAAGGTCCATATGCTGAGTCTGTTTTTCCAGAAAACAGACTGTATAATTTTGCTGACCTGTACATGATCAAAATGACCATACTACAGTAACAACTTACATTAATAAATGTTAAAGTGTCCAACTTAACATTTACACATTTGGCCTTAAGTTAGTCTGTTATTCTCTTGAAGAACAAACTAAGTTACATGCTGAAGTATAGTAGAACACCACTCTGTCTAATGTTCAGTAGCTGCTGTTAACGATGAATGTCATAACATCCAATTTGACATTCAGTCAGTAGGCCTTATGCCAGGTCTGGTCTTTCCTTGATAACCAGACTGGAAATAAATACTAAGTTCTAACAGAACACCAGCTGTTCTATTCCTTAGTATTTGTTGACAGGTATGAATGTCACAGCATCCAGTTTGACATTCAATAAATCCTGTGTTAGCTAATCCTGCAGTAACTACTCAAGTGTGTCATGACATCAGTCAAGACATCAGAGTACAGTTAGATATTCTAACCTACAATGTAGTCACACATACATACCATGTCATGACATCAGTCAAGACATTTGTAACCAGCTAGTGTTTTACCATATAATGCAGCCAATTAAACACCTACAATTATGGTTACTTTTAAGAGGTGTGAATTTTTATTTCCTTTAATTAATTTAACTTGTTTTTAAATTAAAGCATCTAGAAGGGGTATTTTTGTTATTTAAATTAGTTGTGTTTCTTTGCTTTCATATTGACCATTAGATTCGATTGATCAATGGTTCATGCTTGCAATCCATGTAATTCTTGTTTCAACCAATCAAAAAATAGAAATAAATTAAATTAAAAATAAGAGAAATAAGAGGAGAAGAAGTTTGGAGCAGACCAAATGGCCCACAATACCAACGACTCTTTTCTCCTCTCACATGGCTAAGCAATTGAGGACAAAAAGGAATAAATATCTGATCCTCTCTCTTCACTCAAAAACCAACTTCTAACATGCTCCATACACTCCCTTCTAAATAGCAACCTGCTACTCATCCAAAAAAACAAACATAAACTCACACCGTAAATCTCCCTCTAAAAAACCATATACTTTTCTTTCTCACCATATCATACTACATAAAGCCACAACTACCATATAAAACCAACTAAAACCTCCTTCAAGTCTCATATTAAAACTTTAGTTGCTCATAAACCAACAACATAAAATAACTTTTTTCATAATTTCCTCTTCACACCAACATAAAACAACCTTTATAAACATACTGCAAACTTCTCACCACCAAAACCTTCTACCACTTTCTTATACACAAAAACTTAATACACTTTTCATCCCTTTCTAAGCAACCCTCCAAAAACCCTCTCAATAACACCTTCCATAAATCAAACAAATCAACTCCTTCAAACATAAAAGAAACAAAGACACAACAAAACATAAAAAGCAATTGAAACCGAAAAAGAAAATAGAGGAATCCGTTACTTTCTCATTGGAAATTCCGCCACAACTCCGTCGGGAGAAGCACCACGACAGAAAGCGAATCTAGCCACCACGCCATTGTGAATCGGATCCACGTAGTCTTCCTCGGTAACCTCTTTCCTTTCATTCTTTGTTTATCTTCTCTTGTACTTGCATTTTGTTTGCTTTTGTTGTTAATAAATATTAAAGGTTTGAAGTTTGTTTTGTTTTGATTAAGAGATGGAGAAATCCTGCACCTTGTTGTTGTTGTTTTTATTAATTTTATTTTCCATATTTTGTTTTATTAATAAATGAGAGAGGAGAAAATTGATAAATATTGAGTTTTTGTTTTTCCTGGAAAGAGAGATCATGAGTGAGAGAAAGACATTTGGTTTCTTCCTGAAAACATAAATGACCATATTTTCTATTTATTTATTTATTTATTTTTAAATATAATAAGAGCAATGCCAAGTGTCTCAAAAGGATTCGTTGCTTTTAGATTTTAATTTTTTTTTCAATGATCATAAAGAGGCGTTGCCTCTCTTTCTCTAACAGAGTTTTTTTTTTCTGTTTCTTTTTTATTAGTAATAAATGTCATGTCATGTGTTAAAGATAATAGGTAGTTGTTCAATTAAAACAAATGGGCCAATGTAAAAAAAGTGACATGTCTCTCTCCTTGGCATTTTGTTGATTTGATTTTGTTATATTTTTATTTATTTCCCCTATTTTTTTTCTCCATTTTTTAGGGACTTGGCAAATGTAACTAAATAGTTGGTTCAAAATTAATTATATAAAAAAAAGAAATCTACTATAAACAAATAAAATGGGACGTAACCCTTTTGTCATTTATTATTATTATTATTATTATTATTATTATTATTATTATTATTATTATTATTATTCTTATTATTAAATTATTATTAGGTTATGGTTTAATTTGTTTTGGGTCTCTTAGGCCCAATTCAATATTGATGTTTGCACCCCTAATCCATGCATGCATCCCTTTTGATTATCTCTTTTTATTTTATTTTTTATTATTATTTATTTTGTTTGATTTAATTATTTAAACAGTAGTTAATAAATTGATTATATTTTTAATTGATTAGTTGATTGCAGTTAAAATTAAGTATTTGCTAATTATTAAATGTATTGTTTGATTATCTATTTAATCGGTTGCCATGTGCTTAGCCGATTAATTAGGCAATCTCTATTCGTGTTCATATTACGCATGTAAATAAATATTTCCTCTTTTCTTTATTTTTAAATTTGATTAGGGTTTGTATAGTATTAGTATTAATTGATTATTATTTATTTTATATTTATTTGCATTATTCCCGTAAAAGACAAATGTACCCCATCCTTTTGATTATAATTTGTATTTACTTGCTTGCTTTTATTTTATTATCATTAGTTAGGGAAATTAACTAATTAAATAATAATAAAATATAAAATTACCCTTTCAAATAAGAGCAAACACTTGATCCAAGTTAGTTTTCAAAATCTCACAATTCTCAAATCATTTTTCATTTACACAAATCAAACCTTGATCAACATTGAGCGACTTTACTAAATGAAATGTAATGTCAATTCTTTTTCTAAACAAACTTGAAAGAAGAGGACCATTGGAATCTAGCATTCCGGTGGGAACTCGAATGACCAATCCTGAGCCTCACGTTTTGGATAAATCGTTCATTCTTTTCTTTCATTCTTCAAACATTTAATAATCAACTTGGACAAAATAAGGGTTGTTGGGATCAAACATTCTTGCGTAACCCTTTGAACATTTGATTCTCATCAAGTGTTTGTTGTCCATTAAATAATTTTCTTAAATAACACGAAAGAAAAGGACCATTGGAATCTAGCATTCCAATGGAACCCTGAACTATCAATCTCAAGGCTTATGTCTTGTTCTTAAATATCCGTCTTTCCAAACCCAAAAAATATATACTTAATTCCTACCTTAACACTTTTTCGATAAAGATGGAAATGGAACATGGTGTATACCGTGCACTCTTGAGATTAAGATTCAAGGTGGATGCCTTGCCTATCTTAGCTCTCGCCATCGTCTAAAATTGTCAATGCGATTTCTTCAAACCCCTTTCTCAATCAAATTCAAAACACTTAATCTTTATTAAACACTTTTGCCAATAAAGATGGAAATGGAACATGGTGTATACCGTGCACTCCTGAGGCTAGGATTCGAGATGTATATCTCGCTCATCCAAGTTCTTGCCATCACTCAAAATACCTCCAACCAATCAAACTCTTTTTCGCCGTCGTGCGACTAATCAAAGAACCCTTTTTCATAAATGAAAGATATATTGTCTTAAAGTGATGCAAAACAATGTTTCGGCCACGATTGTTGAGTAAAGATAAATGACGCTTTTCCGAATGTAGATTTATAAATCCGTTCGATGTGTTGTATGCGTCCACTCCTCATCTGTTTTGGGTAAAACGATGTTTTCGTCGATTAATACAATATAGCTTTCGCTAAAATCGACCAACAAACAACCATTTTTCTACCCAGAACTACGTAAGCCTTGATTTCTCTTTTGAGATACGTAGGAGCAGGATTTGTAAATCTTGTCAGGCCCACTAATAAAAAACTTAGGTTTAGTCCTTCGTCAAAAATCCAAAAACATTTCTTCCCTCTTCTATTCTTTCTCTCCCTCATTATAACTTGAGAAGAATAACATAAGCTAACATTCAAAACGAAACTAACTAAACGGTTCCCGTTGAATACAACGGACGTGAGGGGTGCTAATACCTTCCCCTTGTGCAACCGACTCCCGAACCCTGATTTGGTTGCGACGACCAATAATCATTGTCATTTTGTCTTGGGTTTTATCGATATTTCCCCTTTCCTTTTTAGGAATAAATAAAGTTCGGTGGCGACTCTGTTTGGTCCATCATTGCGAGCGTACGATCGCGCTTCGCTTTAAAGTCGTATCCCCATTTTTCGAGGTGCGACAGATGATGACTCTGCTGGGGATAGGAACATCCCTATGTGAGTCAACCCTAGTTCAGTTAAGTTTTCGTGTGTGTGTTAGCTTTGTCTGTTAATTTTTTTTTGCTATATGCTTTCTTTATCTCTATTTTACCGCATTTTTATATCTGTATATATATCTATGTGTGGGTGTTGGGATTTTGATATCATGAATAAAGCTCTACACCCGAGCTTTGGAAAAAGAAGAGAGAACACATAAGTTTAGAATTGGAAGTTGTGTAGTGTTAGTCCCCAAGGGCCACTCCTTGCGTGGCTAGCATGAAGACTCCCCTAGAGTAGACCTGTTTGTAGATCTCGTTATAAGACAGCTAGCCTGTTGCATGACGTTGATTCATGAAGGGTCCATGACTCTAGGACCCCCTCTTAGAACCAGTTTCTGCTTTGGTGGTTGCGTAATGGTGGACTCCAAGGGCCTCTCCTTTTTGCACCCAATATGAAAACCCCACTCAGAAGAGACCTTTCATCACTCTTGTCATAAAGCGGCTAGCCTGTTTTATGATGTTAATACAA
The DNA here is from genome assembly GCF_024323335.1 of Lathyrus oleraceus. Lineage (NCBI taxonomy): Eukaryota > Viridiplantae > Streptophyta > Magnoliopsida > Fabales > Fabaceae > Lathyrus > Lathyrus oleraceus. Next base: position 646,631,748 of record NC_066583.1, read on the forward strand.
TTATGGTCCATGACTCTGGGAACCTTATCAAAAATGTAGAAACTATCCCGTGAGTGGGTTTATGGGTAGAAATCCTAGAACTATCTGTTAAGGAGCCTACCTAGTAAGATGTTCTGAGTTACTCACATTATCCCAGACTCTACAACTCCCAGTCCACTCAAGTGTCAGCATTCTATATCATGATCATTCATATATCATGCATAAAAAAAAATCCAAACCATGCATAGCCGAAATGTACTTTATGCTCATTTTGCATTGACCCAGGTCACGTCGGTGGTTGTTATCCCTTGACCCAAAGACCAGTTGTCGCTAGTATCGTCGTTGGCATCACTGTCAGTCTGTTTGTAAGTACATTTGTAAGTGATATCTGAGGTTTGGTTGTAATCCATTGCTTAAAGTCAAAGACCAATTGTTGTTGGCAAAACCCGTCAAAAGCTGGTTGTAATCCATTGCTTTCGGTCAAAGTCCAATTGTTGTTGGCACCAATCTGTTACAAGCTGGTTGTAATCCATTGCTTTTGGTCAAAGTCCAGTTGTTGCTGGCAAGCTGGTTGTAATCCATTGCTTTCGGTCAAAGTCCAGTTGTTGTTGGCACCAATCTGTTAAAAAGCTGGTTGTAATCCATTGCTTACAGTCAAAAGTCCAATTGTTGTTGGCAAAATCCGTTAAAAGTTGGTTGTAATCCATTACTTACGGTTAAAAGTCCAATTGTTGTTGGCACGTACAAAGGGTTTAATTACCCTGTCTTTCCTGATGGTTCCGTGAAAGTCATGTATGACTTATCATCTTCAGGAATTCCCAGAAGCTTGGAGGTTTTTCGTGTTAGAAAACTCCAATGATGTTGGTTTTGTTTGATTTATTTGTAAAGAATCATCATAGCCTTTTACACAGATGATCTACTTATAAGAAGACTCCTGCTTATCTTTCTTTTGCATAATTTCCCTATTAAGAATCTCCAAAATCTTTGATCGGATGAATTTCTTATGAGAAATCTCCAAAACTATCAGATGCATTAAAAAGTGTCAAGTCATGTATGAACCTATTGTTGAATAAAGCTCCCTTTGTATGTTTTCCAATATTCTCAGGTCATGTATGAACCTGTTGCTGTAAATTCTTTGAATGTTCCTGTTTTGTCAGGTCATGTATGAACCTGTTAATTGAAATTCTTTGAATGTTCCTGTTTTGTCAGGTCATGTATGAACCTGTTGTTGAAAATTATTTGAATGTTCCAGCATTGTCAGGTCATGTATGAACCCGTTGCTGTTGAGCTTTTATTCCAGTATTACCAGGTCATGTCTGAACCTGTTTTGAAGAATCTTTCTCTTTGATTATTCCAGTGTCGTCAAGTCATGTATGAACTTGTTCTGGAAATTTTCTCAAAATATTCAAGTTTGTCATCAGGTCATGTATGAACCTGTTGATATACTCTTTTTGAATGTTCTTGTGTTATCAGGTCATGTATGAACCTGTTGCTGAACCTTTTGTTCCAATGTTGTCAAGTCATGTATGAACTTGTTATGGAATTTTTCTCAAAATGTTCAAGTTTGTCATCAGGTCATGTATGAACCTGTTGATATACTCTTTTTGAATTTTTATGAGTTTGTCAGGTCATGTATGAACCCGCTGTTGAGCTTTCATTCAAGTATTACCAGGTCATGTATGAACCTATTTTTGAAGAATCATTCTTTATGATTGTTTCAGTGTTATCAGGTCATGTATGAACCCGTTGCTGTCGAGCCTTTATTCTAGTGTCGTCAAGTCATGTATGAACTTGTTGTGGAAATTTTCTCAAAATGTTCAAGTTTGTCATCAGGTCATGTATGAACCTGTTGATATACTCTTTTTAAACTTTTTCTGAGTTTTGTCAAGTCATGTTTGAACTTGCTGTCAGAACCGTTCTTGGTACTCCCCATTGTCAGGTCATGTATGAACCCGTTGATGATGAGCCTTTATTCCAGTGTTATCAGGTCATGTATGAACCTGTTGCTGAACCTTTTGTTCCAATGTTGTCAAGTCATGTATGAACTTGTTGTGGAAATTTTCTCAAAATGTTCAAGTTTGTCATCAGGTCATGTATGAACCCGTTGATATACTCTTTTTGAACTTTTTCTGAGTTTTGTCAAGTCATGTTTGAACTTGCTGTCAGAACCGTTCTTGGTATTCCCCAGCATTGTCAGGTCATGTATGAACCTGTTGTTGAGTCTTTATTCCAGTATTACCAGGTCATGTCTGAACCTGTTTTGAAGAATCTTTCTCTATGATTATTTCAGTGTTATCAGGTCATGTATGAACCTGTTGTCGAAATTTTTCTTATTCGGGTTTAGTAAGTCATGTGTAAACTTACTGCCGAAATCTCTTGTATTCTAAGTGTCGTTTATCAACTTTCACTTTGATTACTCCCCAGTGTGTGTCTGATTCTCCAGCAGGATTGTTTTCCCCAGCGAGTTTGGTTTTTACCATTTGTCTGTCTCCCTGTAGACCATCAGCATTGCCCACTGATCTTTGTTTCATTCTGTATCCATCATAAAGCATCATGCTAGGGTTTATCTTATGTCCGATCATGTCTCTAGCAAATCAAATAAAAAGAGTCATTCATTCAGGCATTCATCTCATATCATATCTTATCATTTGCATTTCAGAATCAAAATCCGGGTCTTCTTAGTATTTAACTATATCCCACTATGATCATATGAAGAGTGTCCTGCTTCATATTCTCTAGTTGAAGATACTTAAATAGGGGCAACTGTCATACCCCAATTTTGACCCTGAATCGCTGATTCAATACATTCATCATAGCTATTGCATGTCTACATAGCATACCATGCATTCGATACCACATAGTGCCTAAAATATCAGTCGAAACAATTTTTTCGGATCTACAGACAAACCGGTTGAATTAATCAACGGATGTGCGTTAAATCAGTGAACGAAATTTTTTAAAAATCAAGCTTCTAGACATCAATTTTATTAATCTACGTTTCGCGTAGTTTAATCTGGTATGCTCGATTTATTTTTCAGCTAATTTTTCGGCCACTTTTCTGATTAGCTCAAGCCTGTTTAAGCGGTCAAAATTTATTTCAAAATTAAAAGAAACGCTGTATTTTTCCAATAAGTTTATTTCAAACTGATCATTTTGGTGCATTCAATTTAATTTTTCGAGCGATTTCGCACCTGATTTTTATTCATTTTAAATCCGTTTATTTTCATTATTGTATCAGGAAGTGCAAAAAAATTAAATAGAATTGTTCATGTCCTCATTTTTATTTTTATTATGGTTACTTTTAAGAGGTGTGAATTTTTATTTCCTTTAATTAATTTAACTTGTTTTTAAATTAAAGCATCTAGAAGGGGTATTTTTGTTATTTAAATTAGTTGTGTTTCTTTGCTTTCATATTGACCATTAGATTCGATTGATCAATGGTTCATGCTTACAATCCATGTAATTCTTGTTTCAACCAATCAAAAATAGAAATAAATTAAATTAAAAATAAGAGAAATAAGAGGAGAAGAAGTTTGGAGCAGACCAAATGGCCCACAATACCAACGACTCTTTTCTCCTCTCACATGGCTAAGCAATTGAGGACAAAAAGGAATAAATATCTGATCCTCTCTCTTCACTCAAAAACCAACTTCTAACATGCTCCATACACTCCCTTCTAAATAGCAACCTGCTACTCATCCAAAAAAACAAACATAAACTCACACCGTAAATCTCCCTCTAAAAAACCATATACTTTTCTTTCTCACCATATCATACTACATAAAGCCACAACTACCATATAAAACCAACTAAAACCTCCTTCAAGTCTCATATTAAAACTTTAGTTGCTCATAAACCAACAACATAAAATAACTTTTTTCATAATTTCCTCTTCACACCAACATAAAACAACCTTTATAAACATACTGCAAACTTCTCACCACCAAAACCTTCTACCACTTTCTTATACACAAAAACTTAATACACTTTTCATCCCTTTCTAAGCAACCCTCCAAAAACCCTCTCAATAACACCTTCCATAAATCAAACAAATCAACTCCTTCAAACATAAAAGAAACAAAGACACAACAAAACATAAAAAGCAATTGAAACCGAAAAAGAAAATAGAGGAATCCGTTACTTTCTCATTGGAAATTCCGCCACAACTCCGTCGGGAGAAGCACCACGACAGAAAGCGAATCTAGCCACCACGCCATTGTGAATCGGATCCACGTAGTCTTCCTCGGTAACCTCTTTCCTTTCATTCTTTGTTTATCTTCTCTTGTACTTGCATTTTGTTTGCTTTTGTTGTTAATAAATATTAAAGGTTTGAAGTTTGTTTTGTTTTGATTAAGAGATGGAGAAATCCTGCACCTTGTTGTTGTTGTTTTTATTAATTTTATTTTCCATATTTTGTTTTATTAATAAATGAGAGAGGAGAAAATTGATAAATATTGAGTTTTTGTTTTTCCTGGAAAGAGAGATCATGAGTGAGAGAAAGACATTTGGTTTCTTCCTGAAAACATAAATGACCATATTTTCTATTTATTTATTTATTTATTTTTAAATATAATAAGAGCAATGCCAAGTGTCTCAAAAGGATTCGTTGCTTTTAGATTTTAATTTTTTTTTCAATGATCATAAAGAGGCGTTGCCTCTCTTTCTCTAACAGAGTTTTTTTTTTCTGTTTCTTTTTTATTAATAATAAATGTCATGTCATGTGTTAAAGATAATAGGTAGTTGTTCAATTAAAACAAATGGGCCAATGTAAAAAAAGTGACATGTCTCTCTCCTTGGCATTTTGTTAATTTGATTTTGTTATATTTTTATTTATTTCCCCTATTTTTTTTTCTCCATTTTTTAGGGACTTGGCAAATGTAACTAAATAGTTGGTTCAAAATTAATTATATAAAAAAAAGAAATCTACTATAAACAACTAAAATGGGACGTAACCCTTTTGTCATTTATTATTATTATTATTATTATTATTATTATTATTATTATTATTATTATTATTGTTATTATTAAATTATTATTAGGTTATGGTTTAATTTGTTTTGGGTCTCTTAGGCCCAATTCAATATTGATGTTTGCACCCCTAATCCATGCATGCATCCCTTTTGATTATCTCTTTTTATTTTATTTTTTATTATTATTTATTTTGTTTGATTTAATTATTTAAACAGTAGTTAATAAATTGATTATATTTTTAATTGATTAGTTGATTGCGGTTTAAATTAAGTATTTGCTAATTATTAAATGTATTGTTTGATTATCTATTTAATCGATTGCCATGTGCTTAGCCGATTAATTAGGTAATCTCTATTCGTGTTCATATTACGCATGTAAATAAATATTTCCTCTTTTCTTTATTTTTAAATTTGATTAGGGTTTGTATAATATTAGTATTAATTGATTATTATTTATTTTATATTTATTTGCATTATTCCCGTAAAAGACAAATGTACTCCATCCTTTTGATTATAATTTGTATTTACTTGCTTGCTTTTATTTTATTATCATTAGTTAGGGAAATTAACTAATTAAATAATAATAAAATATAAAATTACCCTTTCAAATAAGAGCAAACACTTGATCCAAGTTAGTTTTCAAAATCTCACAATTCTCAAATCATTTTTCATTTACACAAATCAAACCTTGATCAACATTGAGCGACTTTACTAAATGAAATGTAATGTCAATTCTTTTTCTAAACAAACTTGAAAGAAGAGGACCATTGGAATCTAGCATTCCGGTGGGAACTCGAATGACCAGTCCTGAGCCTCACGTTTTGGATAAATCGTTCATTCTTTTCTTTCATTCTTCAAACATTTAATAATCAACTTGGACAAAATAAGGGTTGTTGGGATCAAGCATTCTAGCGTAACCCTTTGAACATTTGATTCTCATCAAGTGTTTGTTGTCCATTAAATAATTTTCTTAAATAACACGAAAGAAAAGGACCATTGGAATCTAGCATTCCAATGGAACCCTGAACTATCAATCTCAAGGCTTATGTCTTGTTCTTAAATATCCGTCTTTCCAAACCCAAAAAATATATACTTAATTCCTACCTTAACACTTTTTCGATAAAGATGGAAATGGAACATGGTGTATACTGTGCACTCTTGAGATTAAGATTCAAGGTGGATGCCTTGCCTATCTTAGCTCTCGCCATCGTCTAAAATTGTCAATGCGGTTTCTTCAAACCCCTTTCTCAATCAAATTCAAAACACTTAATCTTTATTAAACACTTTTTCCAATAAAGATGGAAATGGAACATGGTGTATACCGTGCACTCCTGAGGCTAGGATTCGAGATGTATATCTCGCTCATCCAAGTTCTCGCCATCACTCAAAATACCTCCAACCAATCAAACTCTTTTTCGCCGTCGTGCGACTAATCAAAGAACCCTTTTTCATAAATGAAAGATATATTGTCTTAAGGTGATGCAAAACAATGTTTCGGCCACGATCGTTGAGTAGAGATAAATGACGCTTTTTCGAATGTAGATTTATAAATCCGTTCGATGTGTGGTATGCGTCCACTCCTCATCTGTTTTGGGTAAAACGATGTTTTCGTCGATTAATACAATACAGCTTTCGCTAAAATCGACCAACAAACAACCATTTTTCTACCCAGAACTACGTAAGCCTTGATTTCTCTTTTGAGATACGTAGGAGCAGGATTTGTAAATCTTGTCAAGCCCACTAATAAAAAACTTAGGTTTAGTCCTTCGTCAAAAATCCAAAAACATTTCTTCCCTCTTCTATTCTTTCTCTCCCTCATTATAACTTGAGAAGACTAACATAAGCTACCATTCAAAACGAAACTAACTAAACGGTTCCCGTTGAATACAACGGACGTGAGGGGTGCTAATACCTTCCCCTTGTGCAACCGACTCCCGAACCCTGATTTGGTTGCGACGACCAATAATCATTGTCATTTTGTCTTGGGTTTTATCGATATTTCCCCTTTCCTTTTTAGGAATAAATAAAGTTCGGTGACGACTCTGTTTGGTCCATCATTGCGAGCGTACGATCGCGCTTCGCTTTAAAGTCGTATCCCCATTTTTCGAGGTGCGACAGATGGCGACTCTGCTGGGGATAGGAACATCCCTATGTGAGTCAACCCTAGTTCAGTTAAGTTTTCGTGTGTGTGTTAGCTTTGTCTGTTAATTTTTTTTTTGTTATATGCTTTCTTTATCTCTATTTTACCGCATTTTTATATCTGTATATATATCTATGTGTGGGTGTTAGGATTTTGATATCATGAATAAAGTTCTACACCCGAGCTTTGGAAAAAGAAGAGAGAACACATAAGTTTAGAATTGGAAGTTGTGTAGTGTTAGTCCCCAAGGGCCACTCCTTGCGTGGCTAGCATGAAGACTCCCCTAGAGTAGACCTGTTTGTAGATCTCGTTATAAGACAGCTAGCCTGTTGCATGACGTTGATTCATGAAGGGTCCATGACTCTAGGACCCCCTCTTAGAACCAGTTTCTGCTTTGGTGGTTGCGTAATGGTGGACTCCAAGGGCCTCTCCTTTTTGCACCCAATATGAAAACCCCACTCAGAAGAGACCTTTCATCACTCTTGTCATAAAGCGGCTAGCCTGTTTTATGATGTTAATACAATTATGGTCCATGACTCTGGGAACCTTATCAAAAATGTAGAAACTATCCCGTGAGTGGGTTTATGGGTAGAAATCCTAGAACTATCTGTTAAGGAGCCTACCTAGTAAGATGTTCTGAGTTACTCACATTATCCCAGACTCTAACTACCTGGATTTCATTTTATTTGCATACCAAAACACAAAAAACAATTCATTGCATCCATTCATATACCATTGCATTTGCATTCGTTATCATGCATTGCATATCATTTTCCCAAAATACAAAAAAAAACTCATCCATCCTTTGTCCATGAAGAGCAAAGTGATTCTTGACACGCGTTTAGAACAAAGAACCATGTCTAAGGAAAATTCAAGAAGCATTGGAGGAGGAAGGCTCAAGTACATATATCTTGATTTCTGGGCCAAGTAATGTGAAAGGGAAAGGACCCTTGAAACCCCTCAAGGTTTTGTACCACAAGGAAGAGGTCAAGGATGTGGCTAGTGAAATATCATCATTTCCTGGTAAGAGCATTGAGATATCGCCTTGGATTTCCAATCCTCATGACGTATAGCCAACTTCTATAACCTCAGATTCAGAACTCGTTGGTGGTTCCCAAGTCTCTTAAGCCGGTTCCACAACCTTACCCACCCGGGTATGACCCAAATGTGTAATGGGGATATCATGCCGAATCAGATGGGCATTCAACCAAAGACTACAACGCTTTCAAAGCCAAAGTACAACAGTTGATTGACAACGAGTACATAGCCTTTCAAGAAGGAAGCTTGGTGGTAAATGTTAACTTATTAGCCGGATAAGTGCGAAGATTTCAAGGGGTGTCCCCCTAAGTTAATGGATCAAGTTTGGAGAAGTCATTCCCTAAAGCTGGCAAGCATTTGTTTGTTTTTTCCGGCATTTCTTTTGTAGTTTCCTTACATGTTGATTGTTAATTGCTTTTAAGCATTGTTGTTTTCTTTGAATTGGTAAGATTAATGAAATGTTTATGCATCTTTTGAATTAATCCATTCGTATTCACTCGTTTTTCATTCATGTTAAAAACAAAAATACTCCTCTCATTCACTTTTGTTTATCAAATCGTTGTGTTAACAAAGACTGGAAGGAGGATGATGAAAATGAAACACCTGAAATTGTTGTGGTATACTTTTGAGTAAAACCTTGTCGATGATGTAAGGCATTGTTTCAAATCCCCAAACACTGAAGAGATAAGGAGTTAATCCCTAGTCAACCACTATGAGCCTAGAAGTTGGTGTTTATTTTGGATCTAAAACCCTTAATCTTAACCTGGGGCAGGGTAGTTATGTTCAGATAGTTTGATCGTGCATTCGATCTTTCAAAAATCGTCCATATGTACACCCTCCAAATAGGTTCAACCACATGTTATCTTTCACGCACATGTTGAAGTGTCAAAGAAGCTAAGAAAAGCTAAAATTAGTGTTGATTGATCCTTATCCACCAATAATGTGGCAGTCAACACCTTTAAAAAAAAGATTGAAAAAAGCTCGCTAAGTCAAATACCACAAAATGACTTAGGCAAAAGTTAGGGCATCCCGATGGACCGAAAGCTTCAAAGAAGCGGTCCAGGCAAAATTAGGGATGAATAAAATCAATCACAAGAGGTCATTAAATCCTCAACAAAAATAAAATAAGATGACTTCCATTTCAAGAAAATTCGTCTTGAATCCTCATCACACCTTCGAGCCCTCTTGGAAGTCGAATGCGTGTATCGAATTAACTAAACATAGGAACTGGAGATCATCAAGAAGAAGGGATGGGTAAAAATAAATTTTGAGCCTTATATCCTTTTGTTTCAAAAAACCGTGAATCAGACCACGTTACAACCCTTAAAAGACCTAATTGAGGCAGGGTTTATTTTGAAAGCATACTACAACAAGGTTGTGTTAACCTGACTCCAAACGATTTTTGTTAATCATTTGACGGCACCAACTTGCATACTGTGAATGACTTGATCACCATTGTGTTCTTATCAACGACTCGTTCACTATATTTCACCCATTCATATCAATAAACTTTGAGTTCAAATTTTTGCATAAACATTGCATTAAAATTACCATTTTTTGAATGCACAATCTTATTTGCGAGTCAACACTTAGCATCAAAGAAATTCCAACAATATGCAGTTGAGGAAATTGATAAAGTGAAAGAAGTCCAAACAAGGGAAAATCACTTTGAGTATCGGTCAATCCAAGTCAATCACCCTAAGGGTCATCTAGCCAAGAGTAATTTGCTTCAAGACTCAGGCCGGGGCAAACCACCTCAGAGCTCAATAAGTCCAACTATCCAAAAGACAGTCAATCAAGGGTCTACCATTCCAACATTTGGTTAGTCAAAGTAGACCACTGCAAGTTTCAAACACTTGGGGCAAGCCATCTCGAGGTAGTCTCATGGCAAGTTGTTTCCAAACTCACTTTCAAGGTGAACATTTCCAAAGACCCAACAGACTGGGGCAAGATGAGCCACAGAGGGGCAAAACCTCTTTCTTCATGCTTTCAAACTGCTCAACCAAATTCTGCCATATGTCAACAACTATTGATTTTGAGACGAGTGCCCAAAAACTATGCTAGCATGATTCATTAATCCTCCAAAAGGATCCTATTGGCTAAGCTGTGCTGCCAAGCTGGATAGAATTCTCCTTTGACAACGTCTATCATAAAATATTTGGTTGAGTTCTCGGTGTTAAGGAATCATGAGCTTCCATAAAAAGCCTCTACAACTCCCAGTCCACTCAAGTGTCAGCATTCTCATATCATGATCATTCATATATCATGCATAAAAAAAAATCCAAACCATGCATAGCCGAAATGTACTTTATGCTCATTTTGCATTGACCCAGGTCACGTCGGTGGTTGTTATCCCTTGACCCAAAGACCAGTTGTCGCTAGTATCGTCGTTGGCATCACTGTCAGTCTGTTTGTAAGTACATTTGTAAGTGATATCTGAGGTTTGGTTGTAATCCATTGCTTAAAGTCAAAGACCAATTGTTGTTGGCAAAACCCGTCAAAAGCTGGTTGTAATCCATTGCTTTCGGTCAAAGTCCAATTGTTGTTGGCACCAATCTGTTACAAGCTGGTTGTAATCCATTGCTTTTGGTCAAAGTCCAGTTGTTGCTGGCAAGCTGGTTGTAATCCATTGCTTTCGGTCAAAGTCCAGTTGTTGTTGGCACCAATCTGTTAAAAAGCTGGTTGTAATCCATTGCTTACAGTCAAAAGTCCAATTGTTGTTGGCAAAATCCGTTAAAAGTTGGTTGTAATCCATTACTTACGGTTAAAAGTCCAATTGTTATTGGCACGTACAAAGGGTTTAATTACCCTGTCTTTCCTGATGGTTCCGTGAAAGTCATGTATGACTTATCATCTTCAGGAATTCCCAGAAGCTTGGAGGTTTTTCGTGTTAGAAAACTCCAATGATGTTGGTTTTGTTTGATTTATTTGTAAAGAATCATCATAGCCTTTTACACAGATGATCTACTTATAAGAAGACTCCTGCTTATCTTTCTTTTGCATAATTTCCCTATTAAGAATCTCCAAAATCTTTGATCGGATGAATTTCTTATGAGAAATCTCCAAAACTATCAGATGCATTAAAAAGTGTCAAGTCATGTATGAACCCGTTGATATACTCTTTGTATGTTTTCCAATATTCTCAGGTCATGTATGAACCTGTTGCTGTAAATTCTTTGAATGTTCCTGTTTTGTCAGGTCATGTATGAACCTGTTAATTGAACTTTTTCTGAGTTTTGTCAAGTCATGTTTGAACTTGCTGTCAGAACCGTTCTTGGTATTCCCCAGCATTGTCAGGTCATGTATGAACCTGTTGTTGAGTCTTTATTCCAGTATTACCAGGTCATGTCTGAACCTGTTTTGAAGAATCTTTCTCTATGATTATTTCAGTGTTATCAGGTCATGTATGAACCTGTTGTCGAAATTTTTCTTATTCGGGTTTAGTAAGTCATGTGTAAACTTACTGCCGAAATCTCTTGTATTCTAAGTGTCATTTATCAACTTTCACTTTGATTACTCCCCAGTGTGTGTCTGATTCTCCAGCAGGATTGTTTTCCCCAGCGAGTTTGGTTTTTACCATTTGTCTGTCTCCCTGTAGACCATCAGCATTGCCCACTGATCTTTGTTTCATTCTGTATCCATCATAAAGCATCATGCTAGGGTTTATCTTATGTCCGATCATGTCCCTAGCAAATCAAATAAAAAGAGTCATTCATTCAGGCATTCATCTCATATCATATCTTATCATTTGCATTTCAGAATCAAAATCCGGGTCTTCTTAGTATTTAACTATATCCCACTATGATCATATGAAGAGTGTCCTGCTTCATATTCTCTAGTTGAAGATACTTAAATAGGGGCAACTGTCATACCCCAATTTTGACCCTGAATCGCTGATTCAATACATTCATCATAGCTATTGCATGTCTACATAGCATACCATGCATTCCATACCACATAGTGCCTAAAATATCAGTCGAAACAATTTTTTCGGATCTACAGACAAACCGGTTGAATTAATCAACGGATGTGCGTTAAATCAGTGAACGAAATTTTTTAAAAATCAAGCTTCTAGACATCAATTTTATTAATCTATGTTTCGCGTAGTTTAATCTGGTATGCTCGATTTATTTTTCAGCTAATTTTTCGGCCACTTTTCTGATTAGCTCAAGCCTGTTTAAGCGGTCAAAATTTATTTCAAAATTAAAAGAAACGTTGTATTTTTCCAATAAGTTTATTTCAAACTGATCATTTTAGTGCGTTCAATTTAATTTTTCGAGCGATTTCGCACCTGATTTTTATTCATTTTAAATCCGTTTATTTTCATTATTGTATCAGGAAGTGCAAAAAAATTAAATAGAATTGTTCATGTCCTCATTTTTATTTTTATTATGGTTACTTTTAAGAGGTGTGAATTTTTATTTCCTTTAATTAATTTAACTTGTTTTTAAATTAAAGCATCTAGAAGGGGTATTTTTGTTATTTAAATTAGTTGTGTTTCTTTGCTTTCATATTGACCATTAGATTCGATTGATCAATGGTTCATGCTTGCAATCCATGTAATTCTTGTTTCAACCAATCAAAAAATAGAAATAAATTAAATTAAAAATAAGAGAAATAAGAGGAGAAGAAGTTTGGAGCAGACCAAATGGCCCACAATACCAACGACTCTTTTCTCCTCTCACATGGCTAAGCAATTGAGGACAAAAAGGAATAAATATCTGATCCTCTCTCTTCACTCAAAAACCAACTTCTAACATGCTCCATACACTCCCTTCTAAATAGCAACCTGCTACTCATCCAAAAAAACAAACATAAACTCACACCGTAAATCTCCCTCTAAAAAACCATATACTTTTCTTTCTCACCATATCATACTACATAAAGCCACAACTACCATATAAAACCAACTAAAACCTCCTTCAAGTCTCATATTAAAACTTTAGTTGCTCATAAACAAACAACATAAAATAACTTTTTTCATAATTTCCTCTTCACACCAACATAAAACAACCTTTATAAACATACTGCAAACTTCTCACCACCAAAACCTTCTACCACTTTCTTATACACAAAAACTTAATACACTTTTCATCCCTTTCTAAGCAACCCTCCAAAAACCCTCTCAATAACACCTTCCATAAATCAAACAAATCAACTCCTTCAAACATAAAAGAAACAAAGACACAACAAAACATAAAAAGCAATTGAAACCGAAAAAGAAAATAGAGGAATCCGTTACTTTCTCATTGGAAATTCCGCCACAACTCCGTCGGGAGAAGCACCACGACAGAAAGCGAATCTAGCCACCACGCCATTGTGAATCGGATCCACGTAGTCTTCCTCGGTAACCTCTTTCCTTTCATTCTTTGTTTATCTTCTCTTGTACTTGCATTTTGTTTGCTTTTGTTGTTAATAAATATTAAAGGTTTGAAGTTTGTTTTGTTTTGATTAAGAGATGGAGAAATCCTGCACCTTGTTGTTGTTGTTTTTATTAATTTTATTTTCCATATTTTGTTTTATTAATAAATGAGAGAGGAGAAAATTGATAAATATTGAGTTTTTGTTTTTCCTAGAAAGAGAGATCATGAGTGAGAGAAAGACATTTGGTTTCTTCCTGAAAACATAAATGACCATATTTTCTATTTATTTATTTATTTATTTTTAAATATAATAAGAGCAATGCCAAGTGTCTCAAAAGGATTCGTTGCTTTTAGATTTTGAATTTTTTTTCAATGATCATAAAGAGGCGTTGCCTCTCTTTCTCTAACAGAGTTTTTTTTTCTATTTCTTTTTTATTAGTAATAAATGTCATGTCATGTGTTAAAGATAATAGGTAGTTGTTCAATTAAAACAAATGGGCCAATGTAAAAAAAGTGACATGTCTCTCTCCTTGGCATTTTGTTGATTTGATTTTGTTATATTTTTATTTATTTCCCCTATTTTTTTTCTCCATTTTTTAGGGACTTGGCAAATGTAACTAAATAGTTGGTTCAAAATTAATTATATAAAAAAAAGAAATCTACTATAAACAAATAAAATGGGACGTAACCCTTTTGTCATTTATTATTATTATTATTATTATTATTATTATTATTATTATTATTATTATTATTATTATTATTATTATTATTATTATTCTTATTATTAAATTATTATTAGGTTATGGTTTAATTTGTTTTGGGTCTCTTAGGCCCAATTCAATATTGATGTTTGCACCCCTAATCCATGCATGCATCCCTTTTGATTATCTCTTTTTATTTTATTTTTTATTATTATTTATTTTGTTTGATTTAATTATTTAAACAGTAGTTAATAAATTGATTATATTTTTAATTGATTAGTTGATTGCAGTTAAATTAAGTATTTGCTAATTATTAAATGTATTGTTTGATTATCTATTTAATCGGTTGCCATGTGCTTAGCCGATTAATTAGGCAATCTCTATTCGTGTTCATATTACGCATGTAAATAAATATTTCCTCTTTTCTTTATTTTTAAATTTGATTAGGGTTTGTATAGTATTAGTATTAATTGATTATTATTTATTTTATATTTATTTGCATTATTCCCGTAAAAGACAAATGTACTCCATCCTTTTGATTATAATTTGTATTTACTTGCTTGCTTTTATTTTATTATCATTAGTTAGGGAAATTAACTAATTAAATAATAATAAAATATAAAATTACCCTTTCAAATAAGAGCAAACACTTGATCCAAGTTAGTTTTCAAAATCTCACAATTCTCAAATCATTTTTCATTTACACAAATCAAACCTTGATCAACATTGAGCGACTTTACTAAATGAAATGTAATGTCAATTCTTTTTCTAAACAAACTTGAAAGAAGAGGACCATTGGAATCTAGCATTCCGGTGGGAACTCGAATGACCAATCCTGAGCCTCACGTTTTGGATAAATCGTTCATTCTTTTCTTTCATTCTTCAAACATTTAATAATCAACTTGGACAAAATAAGGGTTGTTGGGATCAAACATTCTTGCGTAACCCTTTGAACATTTGATTCTCATCAAGTGTTTGTTGTCCATTAAATAATTTTCTTAAATAACACGAAAGAAAAGGACCATTGGAATCTAGCATTCCAATGGAACCCTGAACTATCAATCTCAAGGCTTATGTCTTGTTCTTAAATATCCGTCTTTCCAAACCCAAAAAATATATACTTAATTCCTACCTTAACACTTTTTCGATAAAGATGGAAATGGAACATGGTGTATACCGTGCACTCTTGAGATTAAGATTCAAGATGGATGCCTTGCCTATCTTAGCTCTCGCCATCGTCTAAAATTGTCAATGCGATTTCTTCAAACCCCTTTCTCAATCAAATTCAAAACACTTAATCTTTATTAAACACTTTTGCCAATAAAGATGGAAATGGAACATGGTGTATACCGTGCACTCCTGAGGCTAGGATTCGAGATGTATATCTCGCTCATCCAAGTTCTTGCCATCACTCAAAATACCTCCAACCAATCAAACTCTTTTTCGCCGTCGTGCGACTAATCAAAGAACCCTTTTTCATTAATGAAAGATATATTGTCTTAAAGTGATGCAAAACAATGTTTCGGCCACGATTGTTGAGTAAAGATAAATGACGCTTTTCCGAATGTAGATTTATAAATCCGTTCGATGTGTTGTATGCGTCCACTCCTCATCTGTTTTGGGTAAAACGATGTTTTCGTCGATTAATACAATATAGCTTTCGCTAAAATCGACCAACAAACAACCATTTTTCTACCCAGAACTACGTAAGCCTTGATTTCTCTTTTGAGATACGTAGGAGCAGGATTTGTAAATCTTGTCAGGCCCACTAATAAAAAACTTAGGTTTAGTCCTTCGTCAAAAATCCAAAAACATTTCTTCCCTCTTCTATTCTTTCTCTCCCTCATTATAACTTGAGAAGACTAACATAAGCTAACATTCAAAACGAAACTAACTAAACGGTTCCCGTTGAATACAACGGACGTGAGGGGTGCTAATACCTTCCCCTTGTGCAACCGACTCCCGAACCCTGATTTGGTTGCGACGACCAATAATCATTGTCATTTTGTCTTGGGTTTTATCGATATTTCCCCTTTCCTTTTTAGGAATAAATAAAGTTCGGTGGCGACTCTGTTTGGTCCATCATTGCGAGCGTACGATCGCGCTTCGCCCTAAAGTCGTATCCCCATTTTTCGAGGTGCGACAGATGACGACTCTGCTGGGGATAGGAACATCCCTATGTGAGTCAACCCTAGTTCAGTTAAGTTTTCGTGTGTGTGTTAGCTTTGTCTGTTAATTTTTTTTTTGTTATATGCTTTCTTTATCTCTATTTTACCGCATTTTTATATCTGTATATATATCTATGTGTGGGTGTTGGGATTTTGATATCATGAATAAAGCTCTACACCCGAGCTTTGGGAAAAGAAGAGAGAACACATAAGTTTAGAATTGGAAGTTGTGTAGTGTTAGTCCCCAAGGGCCACTCCTTGCGTGCCTAGCATGAAGACTCCCATAGAGTAGACCTGTTTGTAGATCTCGTTATAAGACAGCTAGCCTGTTGCATGACGTTGATTCATGAAGGGTCCATGACTCTAGGACCCCCTCTTAGAACCAGTTTCTGCTTTGGTGGTTGCGTAATGGTGGACTCCAAGGGCCTCTCCTTTTTGCACCCAATATGAAAACCCCACTCAGAAGAGACCTTTCATCACTCTTGTCATAAAGCGGCTAGCCTGTTTTATGATGTTAATACAATTATGGTCCATGACTCTGGGAACCTTATCAAAAATGTAGAAACTATCCCGTGAGTGGGTTTATGGGTAGAAATCCTAGAACTATCTGTTAAGGAGCCTACCTAGTAAGATGTTCTGAGTTACTCACATTATCCCAGACTCTAACTACCTGGATTGCATTTTATTTGCATACCAAAACACAAAAAACAATTCATTGCATCCATTCATATACCATTGCATTTGCATTCGTTATCATGCATTGCATATCATTTTCCCAAAATACAAAAAAAACTCATCCATCCTTTGTCCATGAAGAGCAAAGTGATTCTTGACACGCGTTTAGAACAAAGAACCATGTCTAAGGAAAATTCAAGAAGCATTGGAGGAGGAAGGCTCAAGTACATATATCTTGATTTCTGGGCCAAGTAATGTGAAGGGGAAAGGACCCTTGAAACCCCTCAAGGTGTTGTACCACAAGGAAGAGGTCAAGGATGTGGCTAGTGAAATATCATCATTTCCTGGTAAGAGCATTGAGATATCGCCTTGGATTTCCAATCCTCATGACATATAGCCAACTTTTATAACCTCAGATTCAGAACTCGTTGGTGGTTCCCAAGTCTCTTAAGCCGGTTCCACAACCTTACCCACCCGGGTATGACCCAAATGTGTAATGGGGATATCATGCCGAATCAGAAGGGCATTCAACCAAAGACTACAACGCTTTCAAAGCCAAAGTACAACAGTTGATTGACAACGAGTACATAGCCTTTCAAGAAGGAAGCTTGGTGGTAAATGTTAACTTATTAGCCGGATAAGTGTGAAGATTTCAAGGGGTGTCCCCCTAAGTTAATGGATCAAGTTTGGAGAAGTCATTCCCTAAAGCTGGCAAGCATTTGTTTGTTTTTTCCGGCATTTCTTTTGTAGTTTCCTTGCATGTTGATTGTTAATTGCTTTTAAGCATTGTTGTTTTCTTTGAATTGGTAAGATTAATGAAATGTTTATGCATCTTTTGAATTAATCCATTCGTATTCACTCGTTTTTCATTCATGTTAAAAACAAAAATACTCCTCTCATTCACTTTTGTTTATCA